>NC_079213.1:56177761-56837761 GCF_029633865.1 Lampris incognitus
CGCCAACAGTCATTCCGGGGCCTTCAAATGCTGTTTTAAGTCAAAACATAACGTCTCTCATAGATGCTATGCATCGCTTTGCCTTACCGTATATTTTAGCAGTATTTATTCTTTAATTTATTTTATTTATTCTCACATCAAACTCATTCTTTAAAGCAGATTTTAATTTTATGGAGCTGCCATCAGTTTTTTGTTATGTTTCCTCATTTTAGTCTTGATCTTTAAAATCCCAGCATAACAGTACCTATTCAGGGGCAGCAGACACGTGAGTGATGCCATATTGAAAGTGATGCCGTACTGGAGGTGATGCCGTACTGGAAGTGATGCCATACTGGAAGTGATGCCCTATTGGACGTGATGCCGTACTGGAAGTGATGGCGTACTGGAGGTGAAGCCGTACTGGAAGTGATGCCCTATTGGAAGTGATGCCGTACTGGAAGTGATGCCATACTGGAAGTGATGCCTTACTGGAAGGGATGCCATATTGGAAGTGATGCCATACTGGAAGTGATGCCGTACTGGAAGTGATGCCTTACTGGAAGTGATGCCATATTGGAAGTGATGCCCTACTGGAGGTGATGCCATACTGGAAGTGATGTCATACTGGAAGTGATGCCCTACTGGAAGTGATGCCGTACTGGAAGTGATGCCCTATTGGAAGTGATGCCATATTGGAAGTGATGCCCTATTGGAAGTGATGCCGTACTGGAAGTGATGCCGTACTGGAAGTGATGCCGTATTGGAAGTGATGCCCTACTGGAAGTGATGCCGCACTGGAAGTGATGCCCTATTGGAAGTGATGCCGTACTGGAAGTGATGCCCTACTGTAAGTGATGCTGTACTGGAAGTGATACCCTATTGGAAGTGATGCCGTACTGGAAGTGATGCCGTATTGGAAGTGATGCCCTACTGGAAGTGATGCCGTACTGGAAGTGATGCCCTATTGGAAGTGATGCCATATTGGAAGTTATGCCCTATTGGAAGTGATGCCGTAGTGGAAGTGATGCCGTACTGGAAGTGATGCCCTACTGGAAGTGATGCCCTATTGGAAGTGATGCCCTATTGGAAGTGATGCCGTACTGGAAGTGATGCCGTACTGGAAGTGATGCCTTACTGGAAGTGATGCCATATTGGAAGTGATGCCCTACTGGAGGTGATGCCGTACTGGAAGTGATGCCGTACTGGAAGTGATGCCGTATTGGAAGTGGTGCCCTACTGGAAGTGATGCCGTACTGGAATTGATGCCCTATTGGAAGTGATGCCATATTGGAAGTGATGCCCTATTGGAATTGATGCCATAGTGGAAGTGATGCCTTATTGGAAGTGATGCCGCACTGGGAGTGCATTTTGAGGCATCATAAGCACATTGTAAGTGTATTAATGCCCAGCTGATGAACCCATCTTGTAATTATTTTGGGAGGATGTTGAGTCAATAAAAGAGAGGCAAGCTGAAACAAACCACCTATAGTAATGATGTAGCGGAGCATGTTACTTTATTCTCTTGTGTAATTTAGATTCATCATATGGCTACAACTTTGGTTTTATGCCTTACAATAAATATCTAATGAGCAACATCGGAAGTAAAGTGTTGCTGAGAATAGATTTGTCAGTGTTGTACAGGCCCGGGTAAGTCACAAAGATGAGATCAGAATGTAACCGGTTGATCCTGGCATGGCCTGCTGCACCGCCACTGTAAGCCAGCTTTACTTCCAGACACCTGACCCAGTGGCCAGAGCCTGGCCGGAGAAAGCCTACAGACCTTTCCTAAATTCTAACCTCGTCATCAGTACGCCACTAAAACACTAACTGTATGCTGGTGCACCGCAATTCATTTTGCACAACACAATATTTCATTCTTTCCATTGTTTCAGTTCTGTGGGCTTACCAAAATGTCCCACGAGTTGCTCTAGAGTTCCCCGCCATGTGAGCTATGCAGCAGACTTTGGAAAGAGCAGCTTCATATTTACTGTCCTGCACAGGGGTTGAGTGCTTCATTTCCTCCCATATGTGACGCAACTGTGTTATCTAAAATATAATCCAGTTCTTTGACATCAGAGTCTAAAATGCCCCTGACCACTGTTTTTGTACCTGTGTTTATAGAACAAAACATCTAAAAACGTGTTTGTTGTTTCAAACATGCTTTTCACACATTTTCATCATATGATCTACACATCCATTTATGAGGCGCTGCCTTTCCACCTGCCATGGAACAATGAAACATCGATCACTGTGCAGACAGGAATCAGGAACAGTTTATTGGTCATTTCAACTCATGTAGTACGAACACAAATGAAAGGCAATTCCGTTCCCCCCAGCCCACAGCAGAGCAACACAAAAGACAAAAACACATCCAAAAACAACACCACGAAAAACACACGAAAACAGAGAACAAAGCAAAAAAAAAAAAAAAAAAAACAAACCCAAAAACAAACAAAGAGCCAACAACAGTCCACACAGTGCAGCACAGTCCAAAAACTCCACCGTCCAGAGAACGAAGGCCAGCCAGGAGGACTGTCGGAACTGCCGGTCTGCATGGGCTAGCAGTTAGCCTAGCCTGCCCCGCCTCTGCATCCCGCCAGACCGCCCTCAGTGTTTCCCCGTCGGGCGCAGCTCCAGGCAGGGCCGTGGTCCCCGGGCCCATCGGACACAGCAGACCAGGCTTCCCCAGCCGATCCAGCGCCAGCTCTCCCAGCCAAGCGAAATTGACGATCAAAATAAAAACTTGACATGACCAAATCAAATTAAATCAAATCAAATCAAATCAATCTTATTTGTATAGCCCAATATCACACATTACAAATTAGCCTCAGTGGGCTTAACAGCAACACAACATCCTGTCCTTAGACCCTCTCATCGGATAAGGAAAAACTCCCTAAAAAAACCCTTTAACAGGGAGAAACAACAGGAAGAAACTTCAGGGAGAGCAACAGAGGAGGGATCTCTCTCCCAAGACGGACAGTGGGCAATGGATGTTGTGTTCACGCAATTTACATAATACAACATTGAAAGAGGATAACAGAGTTATAATGGACATAACATTTATGAAGAACATGATGCACAGGATGCCAAGCAGTGTCCACATGCCAACGGAGCAGTCCAGACCCAAGCCACACGACCAGCATCATCATGTAATAAGAGAAACTTAGGTGAGGAGTGGAAGGGCAGGCAGCATCCAAATGGCGACCACCATCACCACGGAGACCTGGGAGGAGAACCGACTGCACATGCATGCAAGAGAGACTCACATGACACCATTCAAACACAGAAAAAGTGAAAGGAGAAGACATCATTCATAGAGAGAGAAAAGACATGTTAGAGAAGAGAACAGTTTGCAATAGTCATTAGCCATAATCAATTAAGTCATCAATTAGTCATAATCTATACTGTGTAATCTATACTCGATAGATTGAGATTATGATGACACATTATGACACATTATGATGACACAAACTTAGACACAGACATAGATGTGGACAAACACACCGCATCATCGGTAAGGGGTGAGGCCGCTGCAGACGCCATCTTCCCATGACCAGTTGAATTCCACAGATTTCAGATTTTCAACAGCTTTGGACAGGGTTTGGACCAGTGATGTGTAACATTGTAAAAGGGGTTAAATCGTTAACATAGTCTAAGGGATTAACAGTTCCACCAATATGAGTACTAAACAGTGACTGTAATTCATTACTATCGTTTAAATGCTATAATGATCAGATATTTTGGAGAAAAATGTTCAGTTACTCAGAAATGTGTAATGAGAATTAATCTGTTGTGAGATTATTGTCATACATCTGAAATTATCCATCCCAACCCCACCTCTTGCTCTAATTGTGATTAAGACACTAGTCTCTTGAATGCATGGATTACTGAATGGGTTTAGCGGGCACCGGCCCAGCGGCCAAAGGGGTCAGGGGGCACCTAAACCAGAACCTCTGTGTGAGGTCACTGCTATTAACGTTTCATTTCTGGCTGAAAAGTTGAAGTATTTGGTCACTGTTTATTAGGCTATGTCTTCGTTAGTATTAAAGGTGGCTTTAAGTGAACTCATATTTGTGGTTTGGAAAGGTGGTTTTTGTCAACGTGCTTTTGGTTGTAACTGAGTCTGCTGTGTACTTGTCATAGGGGGGCTTTTGGACATTGGTGCCTGTGCTGGACCACTGAACGCTCCTCTGGTTTGTCCGTTGTCAGCATGGCGGCTGGATCACAAACTTCCTCACCTACTGGCAAAAAGAATCCGGTGTTTTGAACAGCTTTAATCAGGAATTAGGAACACTTTATTTGTCCCACAGCACACAGCAGTGCAACACAAAGACAACAACACATCCAAAAACTAAAAGAACACACATACCCACACTAACACACATACCCAAACTAACACACATACCCACACTAACACACATATCCACACTAACACACATACCCACACTAACACACATACCCAAACTAACACACATATCCAAACCAAACAAAAAAAAATCACTGTCCAAGGGAACGAAGGCCAGCCAGGATGACTGTCGGAAGTGCCGGTCTGCATGGGATAGCAGTTAGCTTAGCCTGCCCCGCTTCCGCGTCCTGTCAGGCTGCCCTCGGTGTTTCCTCCTCGGGCGCAGCTCCAGGCAGGGCCATGGTCCCTGGGCCCACTGGACGAAGCAGACCAAGTTCTCCCAGCCAATCCAGCGCCAGCTCTCCCAGCCAGACACCCTCAACACACCTCCCCGCCTGCACTCCACATAACAACATCAAAAACAGCACAGTCGATGCCAGGTGAGGCCTCCGCCAGACTGCCCTCAGTGTTATCGGAACTGCCGGTGTCACGGCAGATCTTCTCGGGGTAAATATTTTCCCGGCTAAGGCCCCCTTGTCGCATTTTTAGCGCGTTTTTAGGTAGCTAACATTCTGCCCGTTTAAAAAGGTTGCGACACATAGTCTTTGTAGCAAAATAACGTTAATATTATATTGTAACATCCATGCATAAGTTGACACGCTGGTCCGTGGTAACTGGGCCTGAACCTTTGGTCGAGCGGTCAGCGATGTCTCCCACCCTTATAAGCAATACAGTGACTGCAGGTACCCCCACCCTTATAAGCAATACAGTGACTGCAGGTACCCCCACCCTTATAAACAATACAGTGACTGCAGGTACCCCCACCCTTATAAACAATACAGTGACTGCAGGTACCTCCACCCTTATAAACAATACAGTGACTGCAGGTACCCCCACCCTTATAAACAATACAGTGACTGCAGGTACCCCCACCCTTATAAACAACACAGTGACTGCAGGTACCCCCACCCTTATAAACAACACAGTGACTGCAGGTACCCCCACCCTTATAAGCAATACAGTGACTGCAGGTACCCCACCCTTATAAACAATACAGTGACTGCAGGTACCTCCACCCTTATAAACAATACAGTGACTGCAGGTACCCCCACCCTTATAAGCAATACAGTGACTGCAGGTACCCCCACCCTTATAAACAACACAGTGACTGCAGGTACCCCCACCCTTATAAACAACACAGTGTCTGCAGGTACCCCCACCCTTATAAGCAATACAGTGACTGCAGGTACCCCACCCTTATAAACAATACAGTGACTGCAGGTACCCCACCCTTATAAACAATACAGTGACTGCAGGTATCCCATCCCCACCCTTATAAACAATACAGTGACATAACGACCCAAACCAACGACCAGTTTCATATGTAAATACTATGTGTGTGACCATTAAGTGGAGTTGTAATGGCCATGTGTACTATTGACAGAGGATTTGGTTTTCTCACCAGGATTATTGAGCTTGCATTAAGACACTACAGTAGGCTATAGTTTTTTAGTCAATTAAATCCAGTAAAGTAGAGAAGTTTTCTGTTTCATTACATTATATTTATCTAATATGTGTACGCGTGTTATTTAGATGGTGATCTAGAAAAACAAAGAAATAAACAACTCGACTTTGCTTTAGGTGATCAACCTCATTGATTTTATATCAGCCTGGTACCATGTGATCACTGTAAGCGGTCTTCACTCTGCCTTTAATAACTCAATAACTTTATGTATATAGCACTTTTCTAATACGATGTTGCAAAGTGCTTTACAAATAAATAAAACCAGAAAAGGCAAAAATAAGAGTAACGAAAAAAGTATAAATGAAAACATATTTCAGACATTTGTGAAAGCTTTCATAAAAAGAAAAGTTTTAAGACGAGATTTAAAGGAGGCGAGAGACTTGGTGTGTCTTAGCTGAACAGGAAGAGAGGTCCATAGTGTGGGAGCTCTAACAGCAAAAGCCCGAGCACCCTTTGTAACAAACCGAGACCTGGGAATAACCAGCAGGGCTCCATCTGCAGATCTTAATATATATATATATATATATATATATATATATATATATATATATATATATATATATATATATATATATATATATATATATGCTAAAACTGGAGGTGTAAAAACCAGGTCCAGAAAGTTAAAATCCAAACCATGTATTTGCTCCACCCATGCACCACACCAGCAGATTCTAGTCAACACCACTCCTCAACTAGGTAGGGGAAACTAGCTAATGACATCAGCTGGTTTAGTAACATGGTTGGAACAAATACACGGTTTGGACATTTAATTTCTGGACCTGGTTTTTACACCTCTGGCTAAAACGAATTCGAAGTATATGACGGAGCCAGTGTATGGAGGTAAGCACGGGGGTGATATGGTCATGCCTCTTTGTCCCAGTAAGGAGCCGAGCAGCGCCGTGTAGTACCAGCTGCAGACGGTGGGGGGAGCCCTTGCCGATACTCCAGTAAAGTGCATTGCAATAGTCAAGGCGAGAATAGATAAAAAAGCATGTACAACTTTTTGCAGATCGGATGGCAGGATGTCCTTATAAACCCCAACTGAAAGAGAGCTGGTGAAACTCCTGCCTGTTGTGTATTTGAGGTCGTGTTTCCTATTTCTTAATTATGTCGTTACAATGTGACGTTATAACTTCTTCTTTCAGCTTGTTCCCTGTTTCCCAGGCGTCGCCACAGCGGGTTTTACAGTTTCCATCGGCACCCTGTGAGGGGAGGGGGGGCACAGCACCAATGGCAGCCGTTATTAACCCAGGCCTCGACCGATCCCGTATTGAGCCTCGACTGATCCGGTATGGTCTTGTCAATCCGCATTATGATTTGGCAAAATGTTACGTCGGATGCCCATCCTGACACACCACAACCCATCCCGTGACATCACAACCCATCCTGACACAACACAACCCATCCTGACACACCACAACCCATCCTGACACACCACAACCCATCCTGATATATCACAACCCATCATGACACACCACAACCCTTCCTGACACACCACAACCCATCCTGACACACCACAACCCATCCTGACACAACACAACCCATCCTGACACAACACAACCCATCCTGACACAACACACCCCATTCTGACACACCACAACCCATCCTGATACACCACAACCCATCCTGACACACCACAACCCATCCTGACACAACACAACCCATCCTGACACACCACAACCCATCCTGACACATCACAACCCATCCTGACACACCACAACCCATCCTGACACACCACAACCCATCCTGACACACCACACCACAACCCATCCTGACACACAACAACCCATCCTGACACACCACAACCCATCCTGACACACCACAACCCATCCTGACACACCACACCACAACCCATCCTGACACACCACAACCCATCCTGACACACCACAACCCATCCTGACACAACACACCCCATTCTGACACACCACAACCCATCCTGACACACCACACCACAACCCATCCTGACACACCACAACCCAACCTGACACAACACAACCCATCCTGACACACCACAACCCATCCTGACACAACACAACCCATCCTGACACACCACACCCCATCCTGACACAACACAACGCATCCTGACACACCACAACCCATCATGACACACCACAACCCATCCTGACACAGCGTTTTACCTGTGCCCCCTATGGACGGGGGCACAGGTAAAACGCTGGATGCCATATTCCTGGATTTGCACCCATGTCTGTCGCACTAATGTGAAGTTATAACAATTTACGAAAACATGTCCTTTTAAAAAATAATAATAATAATAAGTTTCCTCTGTAGGGTGTCTGGGCTCAGCCTTAGAGATAGGGTGAGGAGCTCGGACATCCGGAGGGAGCTCGGAGTAGAGCCGCTGCTCCTTCACATCGAAAGGAGCCAGTTGAGGTGGTTCGGGCATCTGATTAGGATGCCTTCTGGGCACCTTCCTTTGGAGGTTTATCAGGCAAGGCCAACTGGGAGGAGACCGGGGGTTAGACCCAGAACTCGCTAGAGGGACTACATGTCCAGTCTGGCCTGGGAACGCCTTGGGATCCCCCAGGAGGAGCTGGAGGGCGTTGTGGGCGAGAGGGGCGTCTGGAGGGCCCCACTTAGCTTGCTGCCACCGCGACCCGACCCTGGGCAAGCGGCTGAGATGAGATGAGATGAGATGAGATAAAAAAAATGTATTTTCGGGCCACCAGACCGGAGAACGGATATAATTGAATTAATTATGATTATTAATGTCTCTGTAATTTGGTCATACATACACTACCGTTCAAAAGTTTGGGATCACCCAAACAATTTTGTGTTTTCCATGAAAAGTCACACTTATTCACCACCATATGTTGTGAAATGAATAGAAAATAGAGTCAAGACATTGACAAGGTTAGAAATAATGATTTTTATTTGAAATAAGATTTTTTTTACATCAAACTTTGCTTTCGTTAAAGAATCCTCCATTTGCAGCAATTACAGCATTGCAGACCTTTGGCATTCTAGCTGTTAATTTGTTGAGGTAATCTGGAGAAATTGCACCCCACGCTTCCAGAAGCAGCTCCCACAAGTTGGATTGGTTGGATGGGCACTTCTTTGAGCAGATTGAGTTTCTGGAGCATCACATTTGTGGGGTCAATTAAACGCTCAAAATGGCCAGAAAAAGAGAACTTTCATCTGAAACTCGACAGTCTATTCTTGTTCTTAGAAATGAAGGCTATTCCATGCGAGAAATTGCTAAGAAATTGAAGATTTCCTACACCGGTGTGTACTACTCCCTTCAGAGGACAGCACAAACAGGCTCTAACAGGTACTATTTAATGAAGATGCCAGTTGGGGACCTGTGAGGCATCTGTTTCTCAAACTAGAGACTCTAATGTACTTATCTTCTTGCTCAGTTGTGCAACGCGGCCTCCCACTTCTTTTTCTACTCTGGTTAGAGCCTGTTTGTGCTGTCCTCTGAAGGGAGTAGTACACACCGGTGTAGGAAATCTTCAATTTCTTAGCAATTTCTCGCATGGAATAGCCTTCATTTCTAAGAACAAGAATAGACTGTCGAGTTTCAGATGAAAGTTCTCTTTTTCTGGCCATTTTGAGCGTTTAATTGACCCCACAAATGTGATGCTCCAGAAACTCAATCTGCTCAAAGAAGTGCCCATCCAACCAATCCAACTTGTGGGAGCTGCTTCTGGAAGCGTGGGGTGCAATTTCTCCAGATTACCTCAACAAATTAACAGCTAGAATGCCAAAGGTCTGCAATGCTGTAATTGCTGCAAATGGAGGATTCTTTGACGAAAGCAAAGTTTGATGTAAAAAAAATCTTATTTCAAATACAAATCATTATTTCTAACCTTGTCAATGTCTTGACTCTATTTTCTATTCATTTCACAACATATGGTGGTGAATAAGTGTGACTTTTCATGGAAAACACAAAATTGTTTGGGTGATCCCAAACTTTTGAACGGTAGTGTATATTAAAGCTTTAAAGGTTCATGACAAAACTATTGACGGTCCCTCAGCAAACGCGAGCTCAAACAGCGAAAGTGCGATTGTGAAACCATTGTGATTTGTATGATTTGGCTGAAACGAGGGCTATTATACTACTCTCCGTTTCCACCCTATTCAGAAACCAGTCCTTGTCTTTACTTTACAACACATCGTGTTGTATATTCCTTTGCTCCCAATGTCCGGATATCAAATACAAATCTCACTTTACCACGGTCATTCCATACCGTACCAGCGGTTGCCATGGTGACAGATGTAGGGATACGCCCACCGGAAACGGTGTCTGCAGCGCAAGCAGAAATGAAATAAGCCCATCCTGATTTTCATTTATTTCATTTTTTTACACCCCTCGTCCAGCACAAATGTCTATTTCATGCCACCATCGATGTAAATCTGCGTGGAGACAGCTGGCGAAGCTACTGGAATTCTACGCGCGGTTTGAGCAAGTGGTTTGCCGAGTGTGTTGGAAACATCGCCCCGGCCGAGAGGAGATCTGAGTGGAGGGAGCGCGGCGGTCCTCCTCCCATTGATCAGCCTACGCTGCCGCTGCTGGTGTGAAACAGCCTCGCTAGCATCACCACAACTAGCTATGGACATCCACCACGGATATTCCTGAAAAAGTCTTATCAAGCTGTGTAGCCGCGTCGCACTGGCCTTCAGTATGCCAGATGGATGGTGCTCTTTGAGGCTTGTCGGTGCCTGAAATCAAAGGCCTCCGTTATTCCGTCTGGACCTTTCTTGGCAGGGGAGATCCGTTCCATCTCAACCCGACAAGCTTTAGCGTTTTTTCCGCGCCGCGTCCCCGGTCTCAGTGAAGACGAGGGTTTTCCTTCCATGACAATATCAAGCATATTTACCTACATCAATTAAAGGACTTTTAATACATCTGGTATCTTATATGGGATTCATATCGGCGACAGAAGAGCGGGCCTGAGCCAAAATGGTGAACTGGAGGCGGCTGCTGCGAGTGTCCAACCGCTCGTTTCTGGCCTTCTTTTTTTTCTTCTCCATGTCCACTACATGCCTCTACTTCATTTACGTGGCTCCAGGAATAGGTTAGTTAACAGAGGATTAAGACAAGCTATTAACTTGAACTGTTGAAAGGTGTCTGGTAATGTGATTATGTGTGGATTAGCCCGCTCTTGGTAAATGCATCCTTCAGAGATGACTGGAGCTGCTCAGCTGTCGGAACGGTTGGCTTTAGCTACAGGCTAGCTGCTCACCCTACTAGCTGCTCACCCTGCTAGCCCCTCACCCTGCTAGCCCCTCACCCTGCTAGCCGCTCACCCGTCCCACTCTGGTGTCAAGGTATCGCAGGTCACATCAGGCCTCTTTCAAACCAATACGCAAACTAGCTATTAATTTAGATTTGACAGTTTTATGTAACATGCTGTTTGGTTACTGAAAGTTAACAGCCTGGCAACACCAACTTGCGGTTCGGGCAATGTATATTATGGAAATGCTCTTAAATGAATGGTGAGCATCACAGCTAATGTTTACAGAAACTCGAGCCAGGTAAAATTTGGGCAGGGTAATATTAGATCTATAAATAAGATTATTATTATTATTATTATTATTTACATGTGGGGAAGCTCCTCAGGGGAGCAAATAAATGGACGGACATGCTGCCCACATCATACGTGTCCCAAGCCACAATTGCAACAGATGTTGAAAGCAGATTTTTTTCCCCCACTTGACAAGCTTTGGTGTCAAAGCGGCGCCCTTTGACGAGGCATCTTCCACAGCATTAACAATCAAAATTAGGCATCTACATCAGGTTGCGTTCCAAAATTATTTAGGTGTGCTCATGAAAATAAGTTTTCTCTAACTGCTTAGATGTACAATTGAGACGCATGAGGGAATAACTTAGCTTGTGGTAAATGGTGGGGTGTAAGTGTGAAGGTAGTGATGTTTGGAGGAGGGCATGGTATGAGCTAGCTAGAGCAACGTTTCCCCAACTTGTCTCATACCAGTGATGGTGACTGACTGCTGTTGAGCTTCGCTCAGCTAATACAGGCTTACTGACCGTAGGTGAGGAAATGGATTAGCCTCGTGTAGGTAAGACCATATGTGTCACAACATTTTCATCATTAAATCACATCACAATATATATAGTTTTTCAAAATCTGGCTTACAAGTCTCTAAACCTTGTTGTCCTTTTCATATGTAGTGCTTCTTTAAAATAACTTGACTAGCAGCGATGACCTTTTAGCAAGCGAAACGTTAAGCCATGAATTGTTTTTGCCTTCAGTATGTTCTTTTGGGTACTTAACAATATTGAATACATCATTTGTTTCCCCCACTGTTGATGTAGTCTTTATGTAATTTCTAGATAATAATGCTTCCAGCAGTCAGCGATTAATATAAATCCAAATTCATTCGAAATTAAGCTAACCTTTTTTTTGGTCACATATTTCACTGCACTCTTGTGTTAGCCATGCAATTCTTCTCTGTTTGCAAAAGTAGTGTGCAAACCTTTAGTCTTCAACTTCTCAGAAACTTGCCAAAATGTGGAGTGAAAAAGAGACTCTGGCCTAAATCATTGTGTACAGATATCCAAGCCAGTATTTCCTCTTAAAATCACTGTTGTGTATGACACTGGTGGGCAAATGTTTTTTCTATATAAGAAGAAACATTACGTAGTGATAGTAAAAACAGTCTTCTATGTGGAGAGTTATGAATGAATATTGCTGGTGAATTGTTTGTTAATGTTACAGTATGAGTCTAACTGGAGGGGAATTGTTACTGGACATTGCTCTGCATTGATTTCAGTTAGAGGCAGTATTTTGGTTGAAAGGTTAACATTACATGAAGCAAACCAAAATCTACAAAACCCTAATATATTTATTATATCAATAATCCTTTTTAGGGCGGCACGGTGGCACAGTGGTTAGCGCGGTTGCCTCACAGCAAGAAGGTCCTGGGTTCGAGCCCCGGGGTAGTCCAAACTTGGGGGTCGTCTCGGGTTGTCCTCTGTGTGGCGTTTGCATGTTCTCCTCGTGTCTGCGTGGTCAGGTCAGGTCAGGAGACTTGGCCATACTAAATTGTCTCTAGGTGTGTGATGGCCTGGCGGCCTGTCCAGGGTGTCTCCCCGCCTGCCACCCAATGACTGCTGGGATAGGCTCCAGCATCCCTGAGAGCGGGATAAGAGGTTTGGATGATGGATGAATAATGCCTGTGTTACCAATATTTACCGAGAGTCCTGTTGTCACTACCGACAGTGGCAGCAACAGTCCTCAAGTGTGTAAGTACGTTAGATCATTTTCCCCACCTGTCTTTGCCTTTTTTAGGTTTATTGCAGAACACCATAACATGACTGTTCCTACTTGCCATGCTGTTTGACAGTTGGTTGCTTATACTGGGTCAGTAGAGGGGAAATGTGTGAGTGTGTGGGTACAGGTTTGGTTATCAAAGTGTTCTTGTGCTCAAGTTCGAATTTTTATTTATTTATTTATTTTTTACAGAAGATGTAAAGGTGAAGATGTGTCAAATACCTCCTGTTACTCAAACAGTTTGACCTTAAGAGTCAAACTAAAAAAAAAAAAAAGATTCTGGGTGAGGAAAATGTAATTTTCAAATAATTGTTTCTTTGCTGTCCTCTTTGGATTTTTTTCCCCCCGATGAAGTTGCAGCAAGCATCTACTGTCAGGCCTGGTTTCCCCTGGCTTGAAAAAAGTTATTCTTTTCTCACGCCTCGTTTGTGCCATTGAAGATGACTGATTACTCCTGGATAAGGCTCTTATCAGCAGCCCCCAGCATCTCCTTTTGCCATGACACACGCAGACACACTGACATATTGAATTTAGTCAAGCACACCCGCTGCAAGGTAGATTGATCGGGGAAATAAGTAGGCTGTTTTCTGGTATCCCTGTGCTGCCGTTGCTGTTGTGTTGCTGGCCCTCCCGTCCAGGCAGTGATCAGAGTTCACCCTAGCAGGTCAACAGGCAGCTGTTCTGCATTGGGACGTATAGCTGCTTTGCCGGAGGGCTTTCTCCTATGATGCTTTGTAGTTCCAAGCTAAGTTGAACATACCATTTATTGATGTTTTTATAAAAAGTGCTGAAGAGCTTGCTTATGTGTGCTACTCATTTGCGCTACTGTAGTGTTGGTAAATGATTCATTACAGTTTGTTGTTTTTTGGTGCAGCCCTTGCTGTCTGTGGTAGTGGGACATGGTGATGGCTCATTTTCTGGCCTATGTGACACACTAACCATGTTGCCGGTGTTTTGTTGTAATGACTAAAAGGGCCAACAATGGTACATTGTCGTTGGAGCTGTTTTGTTCAACTCCAGAGGAAAAAATAAGTTTTTTGCTGGTGAGAGTATGTGACGACTTTCTGTTGCCTCAATGTAATGACTTAAGTCCATCCATCCATCCATTATCCTAACCGTTTATCCAAATTCGGGTTGCGGGATGCTGGAGCCTATCCCAGCAGTCATTGGGCGGCAGGCGGGGAGACACCCTGGACAGTCCACCAGTCCATCACAGATAATGAATTAAGTGTTAAAGTGAATTAAGTTTAGGAAGTTGAAGGCTGATTTGGAAACTTTCTCTTGGTGAAAGTGGGCATAACAAAATCTGTGATGATTTAGCCTGCCCTGCAGTGTTGCTTTTAATATGTTGACTAAGCGCAGTAAAATGAGAAAAAGAGTGTCCTAGAAACAGCTGATATTCTCTATTTGATTTGGTTGCACGCTACAAGACTTAAAATTCAATTTTAAAAGGGCATTACGCTTAATGACTATTTGCACTGATGACTTGGCACTCTGTAGTGTTCACAGTCACCTAGATGATTGTAGCACAGTCAAAATCTCTGCCATACGGGAACAAATCAATGTTATCTTAGAGAAATTGCATGTTGATCTTTTTTTTTCTCAATTATACTTGGTATTTGACAAAAATGTGAGGCGGACAAGCAACCTGTAGTGATAATGAGCTACAATCATTAAGACAGGAATGCTTTATGTGCAGCAATTAAACTTTGAGTCTTACAAAGCTTAACCTAACCTGTGTTCATATATGGAACGAACATTAGCACAATACCACTGTTATCCACACCATTCTGTAGCTAATGCTACATTACTTGGCCTGCCAGCCAGCCCATTATTTATGTTTTTTCTATTGTCTCCCCTCATTTCAGTTTCCATGGTAAAATCCCAACACAAGATGGTGCATTGCCAAGTTAGATATTTGCCCCCGATAAAGGGGCTTTGCATCAAGATCCATTGTTAATAAAAGTACCATTACTATATCATATACAGCATGTGAGATGTGCTGTTGAGTTTTCAGGTATTCCCTGCCAGTGTTTGACTTTCCACCAGTTGAAGGTCTTTTGTGAAAAAAATGTAGCTACCCATCAACACGTCCTGGGAGCACAGCTAAATGTGGTGAAATTGTTAGTGCAAAATATATTTGTTCAATAAAAACTGGCAAAGATATGTCTAATTCATAACAAGTTATAGGCATCAGAGCTTCTGGTCTAACAGAACTTGCACAGTGTAATGCCAACCACTAGAAGGTGGGGAACCAGACTTGGTTAGCTTTGCTGAAGATAAAGAACGCTTGGATAATTTGGGGTTGTTAATATTGATCAATGTTTTATAATATTAACTGATCCAGATCAGTTAATGAAATTCCTGTGTTACAATAACCATACTTTTGATCTAAGCAAGACCCTGATCAGAAATCCCCCAGCATTTGTCAGGATTGGCTAATTGTCTCAGAAGTATATTGGATCTATCATTGTCTAGTGTGTACCCAGCCTTACCAAGAAAGGACACCCTAGTTGTATTGTTCACTGAAACTTTGGACAAGTGCCTTTGTGTATTTTTGCCAGCAACTTTAATGTTCATTTTGTGGAGAGATTTTCTGTCCCTAGAAAAGACAAGTTTTTCTCGAGCATGCTTATTGTCAAATGGATGCAGTCAGTAGCACACATGATATTTCCTAAACATCTTTAGGCCCCTTTTGTATGTAGCACAGCATCTGTCAGAAAAGAGGGAGGTATATTATTTAGGCTACCTGAAGAATTGCAAATATTTCTCCTTTGGAAGCTGGCTCTGCAGATCATTACTTGAAAGATGGCACAGCCCAGCGACTGAGGCCTTTACCCTGTGGAAATACTGAATGCACTGTGCATTTAAGTAATCCAATGCAATTTTGGACGCCCTCATTGAACCTTTGTACCCCTTGTCTTATTATCTTATTATGTCTCTTTGTTAAACTCATCTCCATATATTGTGGAGAGTTGTCAAATAGGCTTAAATACTGCTTCAATTATACAGAGACAAGTCAACTCATTGCATAACCCAACCCATCCATGTGACACAGCAATTCATGGTCAATTTGATATTTGTGACATTCAGTAATGTGATTTTCTAGGGTGACATCATGACACAATGAACATTCAACATGTTGAGTTTCGATGGGTTTTGAAATGGCCTCTATAAGTAGATTTAATAAGTTTTTGTTTACATATTTATTACCCACAGTATGTGAATTACAGCAGGCTCTTTATTTTGCTCACACCTCAAGGGGAACATGCAGAATGCATGTAGAAACCTGACTTGTATGTTGTATAGCGCAGAGCTTAAGTTAAGGTCTGAACCTTGACGGAAGTGTAACTGAAGGAATCAGCTAAAATCTTCATGAAAACTAAAATCTCATTCTTTGTCTTTCTCATACACTCTGTATTTTTTTTCCCCCAGCCAACACATACTTTTTCATGGTGCAAGCTCAGGGCATGATGTTGAGGGACAATGTGAGGACCATTGGCCAGATGATCAGACTGTACACAAATAAGAACAGCACACTCAATGGCACTGGTAAGTCATGCACCTCTATGCAGACACACATGAACACGCATAGATTCCTTGGCTGAAAAGTTATATGGGAAACCGACAACAATTTGTGCAGATAGGTGACTACAAATCAACATGCATGGACATTACTTGTGGAGTGCCAAAGGGGTCAGTGTTAGGCCCTAAATTGTTTTTTCTGTATATCAATGACATGTATATCAAGTCTATTGACATTAATTTTATTTGCAGATGATACAATTATTTTTTGTTCCGGGGAGAATTTACAAGAGCTTTTGGAATTGATCACATCTGAAATGAACAAGTTAAAAATTTGGTTTGACAGGAACAAATGATCATTAAATTTGAACAAAACTAAGTTTATGTTATTTGGAAATCGTAAAATAGACACACAAGTAGAAGTAATGATCAACAATATTAACATTGAAAGAGTATATGAAAATAAATTTCTTGGTGTGATACTTGACCATAAATTCTGCTTGAAACCTCATATAAGATTTGTGAGAACAAATATAGCAAGGAGCATTGGAGTTTTGGGAAAGGCAAGGCACATTCTGGATCATAAAGCATTGTGCAGTCTGTATTGTTCACTTGTATGGCCATATTTGATTTATGGTTTGGAGGTATGGGGGAACACCTACAAAAGCAACCCAAAATCGTTATGTGTATTACAAAAAAAAAAAGTAATAAGAATAGTAAACAATGTAGGATGCTGGGAACACACTAACTTACTATTTTTAAATTCACGGTCTATGAAGTCCATGGACCTGGTAGAATTTAAGACTGCACAAATTAGGGCTGAAACGATTCATCGAGTAATTCGATTACAAAAATTCATCGAGGCAAAGCTTCGTTTAGTGAAACTACTGTTCACTGGTCACCATGTTCAGAACGGACAATTATTACTGTTGCACAACGTGCTCGCACTACATCTACGTGAAGTCTAGCTGTTTTGACAGTTGGCGCGATGGAGAGTATGGGAGGAGATGCTCAAGAGACGGGCCCAAAGAAGAGACCAAAACTGTCCAAAGTGTGGGACCATTTTAACTTAAACAAAGCCGAAAACACTGCGCAACGTGTACATTGCAAAACCGAACTAGCATACCATAAGAGCACATCATCAGTGCTGCAGCACCTTAACTGAAAGCACCTCATCTATGCATCCAGTTGTCAGGGTGGAACTGACACAAGGTGACGTTTACCTTTATCTTTTTAGCGCAAATGAACATGATTGCTAGTTGAGATGAACGCTAGTGAAGAACATGGTTGTGGCTGTATGTATTGGCTAATTATGAACATAGTTCTGTTGTGTTCCCTACTTTATTTAGCTTAGTTTAGCTCAGGGAAAACTTGTTTTGAAAGCCATTCATGTAGCCCGTAGCTGCCAACTTTCAAGGCTGACTTACGAAGATTGACAAAAACCCATCTAAACGGGAGCATTTGTTCGGTGTGAGATGAGTTTTTTTTAATATGCTAGCATGTCTCACGCTGAATGCACGAGAGTTGGCAGCTATAAACTGGAACATGCACCTCTCTCTCTCTCTCTCTCTCTCTCTCTCTCTCTCTCTCTCTCTCTCTCTCTCTCTCTCTCTCTCTCTCTCTCTCTCTCTCTCTCTCACACACACACACACACACCAATGATGCATAAGATACCTCAGAAAGCTGAATATAAGGTGGTGTAAATAGCAATGCAAAAATCTAATAAAGCAGGTGCATTCAGTTAATATTATTGCTGTGAAAAATAAAACTTATTATTACATCTCTTTTTCAGTAAGTCTCTCTCTCTCTCTGTCTCTCTCTCTCTCTCTCTCTCTCTCTCTCTCTCTCTCTCTCTCTTCACACAACACAGACACACACTACCACACCACCCACATCATATCGACCTCATTCAGGAGATAAGATCTTGTCAGAACTTTTTTGCCAGCTACAAATGCAAGAAGAGTTTTATATATATACCTTTTGTTTACATTTGCCTATACTGTTTTTTTTTGTGTTTTTACATTTCAAAAAATGTTTACAAAACCAGATGGCACTTAAATGCATCAGTTGCACTAAAGAAATTAGTTTGTCATCCAGGAGAAAAGATCCTGACAAAAGCTTTTTATTTGCCTCCTACAAATGCAACATTGCCTTCCAAGAAGGTAGACAGTAAAGGCTATTTTGATTCATGCCTTAGTTACATGTATATCTTTAGTTTACATTTGGTATTAGTGTTATTTCCTATAAAATGTTGTCTATAAAATGTAATAAAATGTTGTATGCTTTTAAAAAGGAAACCAAGTAGTTGTTCATTTTAAGAGACCTAGCTTCTTTCCTTTTATATATTTACTAAGTCAAAAGTGTTTTTTATCCGATTACTCATTAATCGATGAAATAATCGATAGAATACTCGACTACTAAAATAATTGATAGCTACAGCCCTAGCACAAACATTGTACAAAGTAAGATATAATCTTCCTGGCAACATACAGCAATTGTTCTCAGATTGGGGGGGGGTACAATTTAAGAAGAAAATTGAATTTTAAAAAACACTGTGTTCCTACCACTCGCAAAATAATTCAGTTCAATTCAATTCAATTCAATTCAATGTATTGTCATTAAAAACAATGTGCAGGCACATGTTAAAAATGAAATGAGGGCTGTGGCTTCGCCAAACAGTGCAAGACAGACACAGACAAACACAGCAAACACAGTATAAGATATACACACATGAAGACCAAACACAGTATAAGATATACACAGATGAAGACTAGAAGCTAAAAATAAGTTAAAAAAGAGCACGAGTGCGAAATATTTAAAAATATCCACAGATATTCAGTGGGTAGCCAGGTCCAGGTGGGCAACGGCTTGGGGAAAGAAGCTGTTTTTGAGCCTGGTAGTGCGGGCTCTGAGGCTCCTGTAGCGCCTCCCAGAGTGCAGGGGGGAGAACAGTCCATGGTTGGGGTGGGTGAGATCTCTGCTGATGCTGAGACCCCTTCGAAGGCAGCGTTTGTGATAAATGTCTTTTATGGCAGTGAGCTGGGTACTGGTGATATGCTGGGTCGCCTTGATGACCTGCTGCAGAACTTTCTGGTCTACTGACGTGCAGTTGCTGTACCACACTGAGATGCAGCTGGTCAGGATGCTCTCTACAGTGCAGTGGTAGAAGTTGGTGAGAATTTTGGGGGATAGACAGGCGCTCCTCAGCCTCCTCAGGAAATGCAGACATTGTTGGGCCCTTTTCACAAGGGCCTGGATGTTTAATGGCCAGGAAAGTTCCTCGCTGATGTGGACTCCAAAGAATTTAAAGCTGGAGACATGCTCCACTTCCACCCCATTGATGTGTATGGGGGAGTGGCTGCAGCTTCTAGACCTCCTGAAGTCCACAATCAGCTCCTTCGTCTTCTGCACATTGAGAACAAGATTGTTGTTGTACACCATGATGTCAGGTGCTGAATCTTGTCCCTGTAGGCCATCTCGTCATTGTTGGTGATACGGCCAATGACTGTGGTGTCATCTGCAAACTTAACTATAACGTTTGAAGGGTGAGTTGGCAGGCAGTCATGGGTAAAGAGGGAGAAAAGGAGGGGGCTCAGAACACAGCCTTGAGGGGCACCTGTGCTGAGGGTCAGGGTGGAGGAGGTGTAGTCACCTAACCTAACAGACTGAGGTCTGTTGGTCAGGAAGTCCAGGGTCCAGTTACAGAGGGAGGGGTTGAGGCCAAGGGAGAGTTTGGTGGTTAGTTTGGCGGGGATAATAGTGTTGAAGGCAGAGCTATAATCTATGAACGAGCATCCGGATGTATGTGTTGTTAAGTTCAAGGTGGGTCAGAGCAAAGTGCAGGCAGTGGCAATGGCATCCTCTGTAGACCTTTTGGGACGGTAGGCGAACTGATGTGGGTCGAATGTGGTGGTGGTGGTGGGGGGGTAATGTTTTTGATGCGAGCCAGAACCAGGCTCTCAAACCACTTCATGGCAATGGGGGTGAGTGCTATGGGTCGGTAGTCGTTAGGACATGTGGGTGTTGATTTCTTGGGGACAGGAATGATAGAGGTGGTCTTGAAGCATGCTGGGACTATGGATTGGGACAGTGAGAGGTTAAATATAGTTGTGAAGACCTCAGCCAGCTGGTCGGAGCATTCCCGGAGGACCCGACCCAGTATTCCGTCCGGTCCGGCGGCCTTCCGTGTGTTCACTCTGCACGGTGATTCTCTGACCTCTGCGATCGATAGAGTGAGCACCTGGTTTTCTGGGTGGCTGGGCGTTTTTGTGGCAGGGTCAGTATTGTCCTTGTCGAAGTGGGCGTAGAAATAATTTAGCTCGTCTGGCAAGGAGGCATCATGGACAGTAGGACTGCTATTGGAGCTTTTGTAGTCTGTGATAGACTGAATGCCTTGCCACATTCGCAGGGGATTGGAGTTATTGTGAAAGTGGTCCTCTGTTCATAGGAAATAGTTATGTTTGGCTGTTCTGATGCCCTTTTTGAGGTTGGATCTGGCTGCGCTGTAGGCCTCACAGTTACCTGACTTGAACGCTGCATCCCAAGCTTTCATTAGCTGCCAGACCTCACTGGTCATACAGGGTTTGTGGTTTGGAAAAGTGCGGATTAGTTTTTTTTTTTTTGTGACACTCTCAGTGCAAAAGTTCATGTAGGCTAGTATAGCAGATGCCTGTTCATTAATGTCTATATGGGAGCCATGGGTGGCTGAATGTGCAAAAATACTCCAGTCTGTGTTGTCAAAACAGTCCTGGAGTTCAGTGACTGCTCCTTCTGGCCAGACAGTGATTGTCTTTACTGCTGGCTTGATCCGTTTTATGAGGGGTTTGTAGGCTGGGACCAGGAACAGGCAGAGGTGGTCAGACTGCCCCAGGTGGGGGCAGGGAGTAGCTCTGTATGAGTCCTTAATGTTTGTATAGAGATGGTCCAGGGTGTTTTGTCCTCTAGTGCAGCAGGAGACATGCTGATGGAATTTGGGCAATACAGCACTGAGGTTAGCCTGATTAAAATCACGATCTGTGATAAAGGAATAAATAATGATAATAATAATAATAATCATTACATTTATATAGCGCTTCTCTAGACACCCAAAGTGCGTCACATTGAAGGGGCTAACTCACTTCAACCCCTACCAATTTGTAGCACCACCTGGGTGATGCACGGCAGCCATTTTGCGCCAGAATGCTCACCACACATCAGCTTGAGGTGGCGAGGGAGGAATCATTGAGCCAGTTCACCCTTCGCTTAGCCGCACCCCCGAAACTCAGACTGGCCAGTGACAGCGCAGCATAGGACAGGCTACGACAGAGTTCCGACACTTTCATGGTGGCACTCCATTGACGCCGATGCAAAAGTTTCAGATTTTCTTCATTTTCGAGCTGGTTTTGTGGCCCTTTAGCTAGTTATGGTTAAACGTTGTGCCTGGGGCACTTGTAACAGTGACCCTCGTTACCCGGAGAGGTTGGAAGGAGATGTACGTTTTTTTTTCCCTTTCCAAAACCAAAATCAAACCCTGAAAACTGTAGGCTGTGGATAAAGCTATGTGGACGTCCTCAAATCCAGTTGAACCCCTCAAAGATGAACAAGCACAGCTGTCTGCTCCAAGGTATGTAATTACTTTTATTTGAAAAAAAAAAAAAATGTATTTCTAGTTTTCTCCTTATCCCAGCCGATTAACCCAATGGCATATGGCCGGAACTCATGCCGAATAACTCCCCTGGCTCACGTTTCCACAGGAAGGAGATAGGCATAACACCAGCTTCCTTCAAACTCGTGTCGGCTGCTCTCGCTATTTTACAAGCTGAAGCCTCGCATGGATTGCATCACCTTCAGGCCGCGAAGGAGACGTAGGGAGAATGCTTTCAGTTTCTTGGCTGCAGGCGCCCGGGTGGGCCAGAGGGTCGCTGGAGAACGACGAGTCCCCGAACACTACACCGATCTACACCCACTATCCCTCGGGTAAGGGTGGCCTAATGAATGCCTTACCCCGTGGACGCTCTGGCCGTGACCGGTTACGGCGAGTCTGGGACACGAACCTCCCAGCCACGTGATGAGCGAATTGCAAGAATGGTGGTTTATTCCGCTCGGCCACCAGAGAGGCCGGTAATTACTTTTATTAACTGTAAAATAATGTTAAAGCTTGATGGACTTAGCAACAGTAACTAAGGGGGGCGAGCCTTACCGAAGGGTCAGTTATGTGGGGGATGATTAAGTGGCCAGATGGAGAACCAGGTTGGGAATTTTGCCAGGACACCAGGGAACCCCCTACTCTTTGTGATAAGTGCCATGGGATCTTTAATGACCAGTGAATCAGGACCTCGGTTTAACGGCTCATCTGAAGGACGGTACCTCCTACAGCACAGTGTCCCCGTCACTGTACTGGGACATTGGGATTTGATAGTTGTTGTTTTTATTAGGACCAAGGGGAAGACTGCCCCCAATTGGCCCACTAACACCACTTCAGGCAGCAACTCCGTTTTCCCGGGAGCTCTCCCATCCAAGTACTAGCCAAGCCCACACCGGCTTAAGTTCCATCATTTGGCAGAGCCAGGGTTCATGTTGGTATGGCTGCCTGCATAAAACGTATGTGTATTTCAAATTATGGGGTGAGTTTGTGGAATGGTTTAGACCAAGAACTCAGTGAAAGCACACATTTAGATCAATTGAAAAAGAGGTACAAAAATTTGTTTTAAAGAGGTAAGGATGAGGAGGAGGTTTTGCTTCTCTCAGGACCGTGACACCCATGGTGGATGCTGTTATTGTTGTTTGTTTTTTTTTGGTTTACTGTTTTTATTGTTTTCTTATTGAATCATTCAGGGATGGGTATTGAGAATGACATACTCTGATGTGTGAAAAACTAGGTTTATTATTTAGGTTTATTAATTGAGCATTAGAGAGGGGGCAGGAAATTATAAACAGTAACTTCCTCTTGCTCCTTTTTGAACATAATATTTGTTGGATTCTCTATTGAAAATTCTTTTTGTTGAATTCTTTTGGTTTTATTTTAATCTTTTTTTGTTTTACTCATGCTTGGTCATTTTTTATTTTATTTTGCATGTTTGAAATAAAGACATTTGATTTGATTTGATTTGAGTCCCCTTACTATTTTTACCTGGCGTTCATTCTAGCTTTATCTTACCCAGCAAATATGCCATATCCCAGTCTTTGCTATAGCTTTAACTCAAACTTTTCCATTATATTGATGATTTAAAGTGACATTGTATATTTTTTCTGTTCGTGTTTAAGTACAAAAAATTGAGACCTCTGGCGCTTCAATGCACCACTTAATTTCAGGGCTATCACCTCAAATAATCTGGTGTGACATGAATGGGCAGTATTGTCCCAATACCAGCGAGCGAGACATGCTCGTTTCTTCCTGCACAGGAAAATAACGCTTGCTGCGAGGCATGATGAAATGAATGCAGGATTTAAGATGTTTATTTTTGCTCTGCAGACTTCTCGCAGAGCGAATTCTTGGCTTGGTGTTGGACTTAGGGATGTCCCGATCAAGTTTTTTGGGCCCCGATCCGATTCCAATCATTTAATGTTGCTATCTGTCGATACTGATCCGATCCGATACATTTTCCTAGAATAACCGATCCATTATATATGCTTGACAATTGAGTAGCTTTGCAATGCATTAAGAAAGAAAATGCCTGCATCCAAGCTGTTCCTTAATGGGTTTTTATTTATTTTCAAAATAAACAGTATAAATATGCCTCTGATCACAAGTCCACTTGTAGTGCAGCATTGGTTTTAATTTGTTCTTTAACAAAATAACCAAGTAATTGTAAACAAACTAAAGTATGTAGCTTATTCTACTTAGTGCAAATAGTCACAATTCCACTTCAAAATGGTAGCTTAACCTTGACATTCAGTCACAACAATCAATTCCTTAGTGCAGCATTGTACTAAAACTAGGACACTCAAAATGAGTGCACGACATGTAGTGTCGGGGGGCGGGGGGTAGGACATAAAGTGGCTCCGATAGCTCCAAAAGACGGTGAAAACCAGTGTCCTCTACCACAGCGATGGGCTGGTCATCCAAAGCGATGAATTCAGCTACTTTTTCAGTTATCTTTTTGGCCTTGTGGCTGCTGGGAGGAGATTTCTCTCTCTTTTTAAAAGTACCCTCCAGTGTGAGTTGCTGTGGTGCGGCCTTCGCCTTGGTTAGCTGAGTGAACTCGTTAAATTCCGTTTCGTGTTTTTTTAGGTGCCTAATCAAGTTAGTGGTATTGTACGCAGCTCTACAAAAACTGCCCCATGAAATGCTTGCATTGCAAGTGGCTGTTGGGCTATTTTCAGTTTCTATTTTAAAATAAACGCCACACTTCAGACATTTTAGCTGTGTCCTGGTCATGCCTGATTCTGCCGCAAATTGTGTTCCCCGTTTACGACAGCTGTGTGACAGCGGACTGAGCGGAGGTGTCGCAAAACAAAACAAAAGATCGGACTTATTTTCTGCTCGATCCGATCTCTTAAAAATGCCTGGATCGGCCCTGATTCCGATCCTTGAGATCGGATCGGGACATCGCTAGTGTTGGTAAAGGTTGCAGCAAAATACATGTAGTCCATTGCTGAAGAAAAAAAAACATCTAAAATTCTGTGTTCATTTTTATCATGCCTCAGTGAGCCGCATTTCCTATGCACAAAGAAATGAGCATGTCTCATTCACCGGTATTGCTACAATACCACTGTGTGTGTTGCACAAGACCATTTGAGGCAATACCAGTGAAATTAAGTGGTGTATTGAAGTGCCAGATGTCGCAATCATTTTTTATCGTTTGTTTTTTTTAAAAAAATTTTTAATTTTTATTTTGCTGACATTTTTTTTTTTATTAAAGAAAAGATGATGGGAAAGATGCCGGCGTGAATTCATGTTTGCAGCGGCTTCACCCAATACCAGTATGGGAAGATGGTGGCGTGAATTCACATTTGCAGTGACCTCATCCAGTGTCGTTCATTTCACCCACTGCTCGTGCACCGCCCCAACTGCGTAGTCCGAAGTGTCTGTGGCAATGGTGATTGGAACCTTGGGTTACGGGTGCGCCAACATTGTTGCGTCAGCCAGAGCAGTCTTAGCATCCACAAACGCTTTGTCCCTCTCCGCAGACCAGTCCACAGTGTGTTTGGTAGCCTTGCCTTGCAGGGCCTCATACAGTGGTCACTTGAGTTGAGCAACTCGGGGGATAAAGCGGTGTTAAAAGTAAACCATGCCGAGGAACTCCTGTAGGGACTTGACTATGAGTGGTCGTGGGAATTTCATGACGGCGTCCACTGTTGACGGGAGGGGTACCGCCCCGTCTTTGGTGACTCAGTGTTCAAGGAAGTCGATGGATGTCAGCCCGAACTTGCACTTGGCTGGATTGATGATCAGGCCGTGCTGGCTGAGCCGCTCGAAAAGAGTCTGAAGGTGGGACAGGTGTTCTGCTTTGGAGGTGCTGGCAACGAGCATGTTGTCTAGATAGACGAAAACGAAAGGCAGGTCCCGTAGCACCGAATCCATGAGGCACTGGAATGTCTGTGCGGCGTTCTTGAGACGTAACGGGATATGCAGGAACTCGAAGAATCCAAATGGGGTGATCACCGGCATTTTGGGGACATTCAGTGGGTGGATGGGCACCTGATAGGATCCACGGATGAGGTCCACTTTGGAAATGATGACTTTTTCGTTCAGGTGGGCGGAAAAATTCTGGATGTGTGGGACTGGGTAGCGGTCTAGTGTCGTTGTATTGTCGAGTCAGTGGTAATCACTGCACGGGTGCCAGCTGCCACCAGACGAGATGCTCCATATTCGCGAACTCCTTCTTGGCAGTGGTGAGCTTAGCCGGGTCAAGGCACCGAGCCCAAGCATAGACTGGTGGGCTAGTGGTGGCGATGTGGTGCTCCACTCTGTGCTTGGCGGTGGAAAACGAGAAGGTGGGCTGCGTAAGGACCGGGAACTCAGCGAGAAGCCGGAGAAAATTGTCTGTGGCAGAGAGCATGCTAGATAGTCTGATGGAGTCCGCTCCGCTGAGACTATACACATATGAACTGAAAGTGACATCATCGATCAAGTGGCAGTTTTTGACATCCACCAGCAGCACATAGGCGCATAGGAAATCTGCACCGAGGAGGGGGACGGCCACTTTTACCGTTACAAAGTCCCAACCAAGCAGTTGTCCTCCGAAACACAGCTCCACGTACCTAGTGCCATAAATGCGGATGGGGCTGCCGTTAGCGGCTTCCATGGAGGGACCATATCCGCAGGACAGGACGTCTACTCTCGATGCGGGCAGGACGCTCCTCTGCGCGCTCGTGTTGCACAGGAACCACCGTCCAGAAATTGAGTCTTTGATGAAAAGCAGACTGCCAGTTTGGCCAGCGCCCATGGTCTACGTCTGTGTCTAAATTTTGCCTTTGTTTGACGGCTGGGAGAGGTTGGTCTGCTGCGTCTTTTGGGCCCAGGGACTATGGCCCTGCCCGGAGCTGTGCCTGAGGAGGTAACACCAAAGGCGGTCTGACAGGATGCAAAAGCGGGGCAGGCTAAGCTAACTGCTAGCCCATGCAGCAGACCAGCAGTTCCAATAACACCGAGGGCAGTCTGGCAGTGGCCTCACCTGGCGTTGACTGTGGTGTTTTGGGTGTCATCGTGTGGAATGTAAGGAGGTGTGTTGAGGGTGTCTGGCTGGGAGAGCTGGCGTTGGATCGGCGGCGGGAGCCTGGTTTGCTGTGTCCTGTGGGCCAAAGGACCATGGTCCCTGCCTGGAGCTGTGCCCAAAGAAGAAACACTGGGGGTCATCTGACAGGACGTGGAAGCGGGGCAGGTTAAGCTAACTGCTAGCCCATGCAGACTGGCAGTTCCGACAGTCATCCTGGCTGGCAATCGTTCCCTTGGACAGTGATTTAAAAAAAAAAATTTTTTTTTTTAGTTTGGCTATATTTGTTAGTTTGGATTTGTGTGTTCTTGTAGTTCTTGTAGAAATGAAATGACAAAGTGTTCCTGATTCCTGATTTCACATGCAGTTTTCATCAGCCTTAACCTGATGTAATGCACTCACAAATACATCAGTCCCTACTTTCCCTTCCCAGCATCACCACTAATTCTGGTTGCTTGGTGTCCAATTGAACTTCCTTTTTAGGCCCTCTCTCAACCTAAAATTTCTTGAATCAGAGTCATGCTTGTTGGCCATGTAGGTTTTCATATGCATGGAATTTGACTCCATTTTCATGGCTCTCTCAGTGTAGTTAACATAGAATAACAACACTACAACACAACAGTCTTCAGATATATATATATACACAAGAATTGACTTATAAAGGTGAAATAAGAGGTGATAAGGTACAACGGTGCAGAGAATATATCAGAGGTGCTGAAATAAATGTTAGTAGGTTACTTACATGACTGAGGTAGATGGACAGGACAGAGCTTACCAGTATACGTACAATGTACAGTACAGTACAGTATATATTAAAATGATTATTAGTATATATTTGTCACAGCCTCTCTCTCCCTTGACATCAAAGCAATCGCCCCCTCTCCCTTGACATCAAAGCAATCACCCTTGACACCTGCTGACCCCCCCTTCACCCCGGTAAACCAGCTGGTCACAGCCTCTCTCCCTTGACATCAAAGCAATCGCCCCCTCTCCCTTGACATCAAAGCAATCGCCCTCTCTCCCTTGACATCAAAGCAATCGCCCTTGACACCTGCTGACCCCCCCCTTCACCCCAGTACACCAGCTGGCCATCAAAGCAATCGCCTCTCTCCCTTGACATCAAAGCAATCGCCATCACCCTTAAAAAGCCTCCACTGTGGACCAGTCTTCGCTGGAACGTCGCCATTCATGGACTTCTGCCTGCCAGTCTCCCTGCCACTGAGCCAACTCCTGCTCTACCCCTGAGATCGGTCACTTCAATAAAGACTTGATTTCTTCCCTTACCTGGTTGTCCCGTCTGCTTTTGGGTTCTTTCCTGATACGTGACAGTACGTTCCAGCCACTATGGACCCAGCAGACCATTCCACCACAGACCTGGCCATGGTCTGCCAGGCTGTAGCCAACCAGGAATCGGTCCTCGGCCAGCACAGCCAGGTGCTACAGGAGATGGCTGACGTCCTCCGTGAGCTCGGCTCAAAGATCTCCGGAATCCAGACCCAACTTAGTGCCTCCGCTAGCCCGGGACCCGCCCCTCCAGCTCCGCCACCCTCAGCGCCATCAACTTCGGCTAAGGAACCATGGGTTGCCCTGCCCGATAAGTATGATGGAAATTTTGGACTTTGTCGCCCTTTTTTGATGCAGTGTGAGATTGTGTTTAACCAGCAGCCCCAGTCATATTCCACGGATGGAGCCAAAGTCGCTTACATCATGGGTCTTCTCCGGGGAAGCGCTCTTGATTGGGCTACAGCGGTGTGGGAGATGCGGGCCTCCACTTCCTCATCCTACGCTGAGTTCACCACTGCTTTTCGCCAGGTTTTTGATCATCCCGTGCGGGGAAAGGATGCGTCAAAAAGACTGATCTCTCTCCGCCAGGGTTCCCGCAGCGTCGCTGATTACTCAGTTGAGTTCCGTACACTATCAGCGGAGAGCGGATGGAACAACGAGTCCCTCCAGGCCGGGTTTTCCAATGGTCTAAGCGAATCCATAAAGGACGAACTGGTTTCCTACTCCGAGCCTGGAGGGTTGGAGGAATTGGTTACCCTGGCCATTTGTGTGGACAACCGTCTCCGGGAGCGGAGGAGAGAGAGAACGCGCCGCTTTCCTGGTCGCAACAACTTTCCACGGGCCACACCTCCAAACTCTGGGGGCCGAGCTTGCTCGACTGAGGCTGCCGTCCTCTGAGAAAGCCCGAGGCGTGACTCCTGCCGAGCTTCGGAGCCGATGCAACTCGGCCGCTTCCGGCTCAACCTGGAGGAGCGTCAACGCCGCATCACCGAGAACAGCTGCTTGTATTGTGGTCAGCCTGGTCACTTTCTCGCCTCCTGCCCTCACCGTCCGTCAAACTAGCAGGCTCACGAGGGAGGAGGAGGATCCTCGTGAGCCCAACTGTCTGCCCTCTGTCTCCTCGTCCACGTACCCAGTTGCAAGCTACCATCAGTTTTAAAGGTCAGTCCACTAAACTTTTGGCTTTAATTGACTGTGGAGCTGATGAAAGCTTTTTGGATGCAAGTGTTGTGAAGCAGTTAGGTCTTGCCACTGCGAGTATGGACCAGCCTCTTGAAGCTAATGCCCTGGATGGACGTCTCCTGGCCCGGATAACCTCTAAGACCAAGCCTGTGCGCCTCCTGTTGTCGGGAAACCATCAAGAGGAGTTAAGTTTTTTTGTTATCAATTCTCCATTTGTTCCCATTATACTTGGTCATCCCTGGCTGGTTAAGCATAGTCCCCATATTGATTGGTCATCGGCCAGAATTTCAAGTTGGAGTCCCGTCTGTCATGCCATATGCCTCCAGTCTGCTCTGCCTCAGTCTGTCCCCTGTCAGGTGTCAAGCTCTGAGACCTCTGACCTGTCACTGGTGCCTCCAGAGTACCATGACCTCCAAGCCGTGTTCAACAAGCAGCAAGCTCTCTCCTTGCCTCCTCATCGCCCCTATGATTGCGCTATTGACCTGCTGCCGGGCGCTCCCCTCCCCAGCAGTCGTCTATATAGCCTCTCCAAGCCTGAGCGGGAGTCCATGGAGAGGTACATCAAGGACTCCTTGGCGGCTGGTCTTATTCGCCCTTCATCATCACCCCTTGGTGCGGGGTTCTTTTTTGTGGCCAAGAAGGACAAAACCCTCCGGCCGTGTATTGACTATAGCGGCCTCAATAACATCACAGTCAAGAATAAGTACCCTCTGCCCCTCATGACTTCTGCTTTTGATTCTCTCCAGGGAGCCACAGTGTTCACTAAACTAGACCTCCACAATGCTTACCACCTGGTCCGGGTTCGAGACGGAGATGAATGGAAGACTGCCTTCAACACCCCCCTGGGGCATTTTGAATATCTGGTGATGCCGTTTGGTCTCACTAATGCCCCAGCTGTCTTCCAGAGTCTGGTCAATGACGTCCTACGTGACATGTTGGATTGTTTCGTTTTTGTTTACCTGGATGATATCCTGTTTTTTTCCAGAGACCTGTCAGAGCATGTCATGCACGTCCGCCAAGTCCTTCAACAGCTTCTGGAGAACCGCCTTTTTGTAAAAGCAGAGAAGTGCGAATTCCATGCCCCTTCAGTCACCTTCCTGGGCTACATTGTGGCCGATAGGCAGGTGAGAATGGACCCCGCCAAGGTCAGAGCGGTTCTTGAGTGGCCAAGCCCGACCAGCCGTAAGCAGCTTCAGAGGTTCCTCGGTTTTGCCAACTTCTACAGACGGTTCATCCGCAGTTACAGCCGCGTTGCGGCCCCACTAACCGCTCTTACCTCCACCTCCAGACAGTTCCTGTGGACCCCTGTAGCAGAGGCAGCTTTCCAAGCCCTCAAGCACCACTTCACCACAGCTCCTATCCTCATCCAGCCAGACCCAACCGAGCAGTTCGTTGTAGAAGTGGACGCCTCTGAGATTGGGGTGGGGGCAGTCCTCTCTCAGCGCCCCAGTGAGGATGGCACACACCCCTGTGCCTTCCTGTCTCGCCGTCTCTCCCCAGCTGAAAGGAACTATGATGTGGGGAATCGTGAGCTCCTGGCGGTGAAATTGGCACTGGAGGAATGGCGACATTTTCTGGAGGGGTCTGAGCTTCCTTTTATAGTGTGGACTGACCATAAGAACCTGGAATACATCCAGTCAGCAAAGCGACTCACCGCGCGCGAAGCCAGATGGGCGCTCTTTTTTGGTCGTTTTAATTTTTCTTTGACGTACAGACCTGGCTCCAGGAATGCCAAGCCCGATGCTCTGTCTCATGTGCATGGGGAGGAATCTGAGCCCAAGCTCCAACCTGACACCATCGTTCCCTCTGCCTGTGTGGTTGCGGCTGCGGCTGTCACCTGGAACATTGACAGGGAGGTCATGGCAGCACAACAGACTCAGCCTGACCCAGGTAACGGTCCCCCTGGGCGCTTGTTTGTTCCAGATGCTGTTAAATCTAGTGTGTTGCAGTGGGCTCACTCTTCCAAACTTACCTGCCATCCTGGAGTAACCCGTACCCTAGCCTTCCTCCGTAAGCGGTTCTGGTGGCCTTCCATGACGGAGGATACTGGGTCTTTTGTTTCTGCCTGTCCTGTTTGTGCCCAGAATAAGCCCTCCACTCGGGCCAGTGCCGGTCTGCTGCGCCCCCTACCTGTTCCACACCGTCCCTGGTCGCATCTGTCCTTGGATTTCGTCTCTGGTCTGCCCGCCTCCGACGGTAACACCGTTGTACTGACTGTTGTTGATCGCTTCAGTAAATTTGTTCATTTTTTGCCCTTGTCTAAACTGCCTTCGGCTCGAGAGACTGCGAATCTGCTGGTCAGGGAGGTTTTCCGGGTCCACAGTCTTCCCCGTGATACAGTGTCTGACCGTGGCCCCCAGTTCACTTCTGCGGTCTGGAAGGCTTTCTGCTCTGCCGTCGGTGCCACCGTCAGCCTGTCATCGGGGTTCCATCCTCAGACCGACGGCCAGGCCGAGAGGGCCAACCAGGCATTGGAGACTGTTCTCCGCTGTCTGGTGTCTGCCAACCCATCCTCTTGGTCCTCACAACTTCCCTGGGTAGAATATGCCCATAACACCATGCCATCGTCTGCTACTGGGTTGTCCCCTTTTCAATGCCTTTACGGCTATCGGCCCCCCCTTTTTCCTTCTCAAGAGGTAGACATTCCGGTTCAGTCGGTCCAGGCCCATGTCTGTCGGTGCTGTCGGACCTGGCGGCGAGCCCGTGCTGCACTGCTCAGGGCCTCTGGCCGTTACCAGCGCTTGGCGGATCGTCATCGCACCCCCGCTTCGGACTACTCCCCCAGTGACCAGGTATGGCTGTCTACCAAGGACCTACCCTTGAAATCGGACGCTAAAAAACTGTGCCCCAGGTATATTGGTCCCTTTTCCATTGTCAAAGTCATTAATCCCTCTGTGGTCCGTCTGAAGCTGCCCCACACTCTCCGGGTTCACCCTTCCTTCCATGTGTCCTGCCTCAAACCTGTCTCTACCAGCCCCCTAGTTCCCCCGGCCCCCCCGCCCCACCTCATCGTATGATCAACGATCATCTTGCTTACACTGTTCGTCGTCTCCTGGACTCTCGTCGCCGCCGTTGCGGCCTGCAGTATCTTGTTGACTGGGAGGGATATGGCCCGGAGGAAAGGTGTTGGGTCCCTCGTCGCCTTGTCCTGGACGCGAACCTCATCTGGGACTTCCACAGGACGCACCCTGATGGGCCTGGTAGGTCGTCCGGTGGCGCCCCTTGGAGGGGGGTTACTGTCACAGCCTCTCTCCCTTGACATCAAAGCAATCGTCCCCTCTCCCTTGACATCAAAGCAATCGCCCTTGACACCTGCTGACCCCCCCTTCACCCCGGTACACCAGCTGCTCACAGCCTCTCTCCCTTGACATCAAAGCAATCGCCCTCTCTCCCTTGACATCAAAGCAATCGCCCCCTCTCCCTTGACATCAAAGCAATCGCCCTCTCTCCCTTGACATCAAAGCAATCGCCCTTGACACCTGCTGACCCCCCCCCCCTTCACCCCGGTACACCAGCTGGCCATCAAAGCAATCGCCTCTCTCCCTTGACATCAAAGCAATCGCCATCACCCTTAAAAAGCCTCCACTGTGGACCAGTCTTCGCTGGAACGCCGCCATTCATGGACTTCTGCCTGCCAGTCTACCTGCCACCGAGCCAACTCCTGCTCTACCCCTGAGATCGGTCACTTCAATAAAGACTTGATTTCTTCCCTTACCTGGTTGTCCCGTCTGCTTTTGGGTTTTTTCCTGATACGTGACAATATTAAAGATAAATTAAGCATTTTCTTACATTTAAGAGGGCAGCTGGTAATACTACAAATAAAGATTCCAAAACACTCATAGCTAATAGGCCGGGAGCCAGGACCAGCCCTCAGGATGTTTTCTGCTACCTTTTTTTTCACTATTATTTCTTGTTAGCCTATACATTGGGCCATCAGAAGTTGATAACGAGCACCCCCAACTCGGCCCCGTTTGGCCACAGGGGGCCAAAAACCCAATTTTTGAGCCATGTTCCTGGCGAAATTATGTACATGCATATATTAAGGTACTACAATGGCATAAATAGTCATACACGAATGAAATTTGGCAGAGAGTATCCTGATACATAGGGGGAAGCAGGAAAATATGATTCTGGGGCTTGCTGCAACTCAATTTTAAGATATCACCCACACCATCCCCAAAAAGACAAAAAAAAGTACTGTCCGCCTGACAAATTATCATCAAAATGATTATTCTTCAGCACTTAATGGGGAATATGTATGCCTCACTTGTGTATAGACAACATCCCTAGTTCTTAAGCTTCAATTTGAGCCCAAGATGACCTTTCTATCTCAAATATTACTCTTGCTGTGGCCGAAAGTCTTCACTATAGGCCTACAGTACCTCAAATATGAAAAAAGCAGATATGTATAATTTCCATTGCCATGGTAACTGTCGGCTGTATCAGAAGCAGCCTGAATACCACAAGGCCACCACAGATTGAAGGTATGTATTAGGTTCTAGACCAGTGACTAAGCATTGTAACAATGATTAGAATATTTATTAAACTGATATTTAACAACCTTAACATGATTTAAGCTAGTCTCTTTAGTTCTAGCTAGCTAGCAAGCACAATTTTGCAATCAAGCTAGCGAGGTTGCAATATTCATGTGGTGTGTTGTAGCTACAGTTACTATCAGTCTGCACATTTGAGGTGATAAGAGAAATAATTGTAATGCAAAGCATTACATTTGAATCAATGTGAATTGGCACACTGAATAGTACTCCCTATTTCATTATTGCAATACTGATTTTAAGATGGTTGCATTGTTACAGTATATGAATCAGTCAAGATGCCAAAGAGACGACAAGATGATGAAGACTGGACACCTTGCCAGAGTTCTTCAAAGCAGAAGAAACAGCCACCGCCCCAGTCACCTCTGGGAAATTGCATTCTGCATGGTTGTAAGGGGACAGTAAATGTTAAGTTTATAGCCTTTTCTTCTAAGGCTGATCCACTAATGCATTTACTGAAATCCACGACATGAAAAACAAACTTTTGACACAAACGTCTGACTGTGGTGGCATGCCAGATGTTTGTGACTCAATTCCTGATGAATTATCTGCTGATTGTGGGTATCATGAAAACTGTCGACGCATTTTTTTCTGTAATGCTAACCGTGCTTTAGCAAGAAATTGTCAAGCAGAAAAATACGCTACTAGACCAACACGTGAGCATGTGGATTCTTCCGTTTTGTTTGGAAATTATTGCATATTCTGCAAAAGTGGCACAGTGAAGCAAGCTTCTGGCAATAGATATAGCTTGCAGAAATTCCAATCAAATGCATACAAAAATATTGAGCAAAAAGCTATGGAACTAGGTGATGAAGATTTGTTGTGCAAAATCCAGGGAGTTGATTTATTTGCTAAGGAGGCTCAATTTCATGACTGCTGTCGCAAGCAGTACTTAGTAAAGCGAGCACCTCAGCCTGACACTACAGCTGCAGCGGATGAAATAACTACAAAGAAGGGAATGATCGGTAAAGCTTTCAATGGGGTGTATGTTCATATAAAAACAGAAGTTATTCAAAAGGGTCAGGTTGTGAAACTTGCTCATCTTACTGTTTTGTATAATGAAACCTTGAGACAATTTGGAGAAGAAGCTCCTGCTCAGATAACAAGCTATAACCTGAGACTAAAAATCGAATGCTGTCCTGATCTCAAAGATAGTATCGACTTCTCATCTTGCCCATACAAAGACACATTAGTGTTTTGTATATCCCAAGAATCTATGAAGACGACAGTGCGTTCAGTTTATGAGATGGGAATTACTGATTGGAGTAAAGAGATCAGCCATGATCTTAACAAGAAAATCCTAAAAGCCTTCAAAAATTTTGAACCACTCCCTTGGCCTCTTAGAGCTCAGGATCTCCCTGACCCAAAAGAGGAGATTCCTTCTGAGGTTTTCCAATTTGTTTTAAACCTAATCTGCGGTGAGAGGAAGCCATCATATCGGGAGGACAATCTGGCATCGTCAGTTTCTCAAGACATCTGCAGAGCAGTTACAGCAGGTCAATGGAAGATGAAGAAATACATCTTACTATGTATGACACTACGCCATCTCTTCCGATCCAAGAGCATCACCACTCTGATAAATAGACTTGGCCACTGTGAGTCCTACACATACTCAATAGAACTTGAAACAGCTCTGGCAAATTCAATTGTGGAAAGTGCTTCATTAATCAGCAACTCAGATGTTATCAAGAGACAACCTGATTTAGCAGTCTTCCATTGTGACTGGGACAATTTTGATCAGCTAGTATCAGATGTATATGGGGCAGGGTCCATTCATATCGCATTAGGCATCTACCTGCAAGATCAAGGGTCCTGTGCAGATGCAGCAGCCCTGACCACAACAGAGCCTACACAAGAGTCAGCCTACACTAATCTGAACACTCAACCTCCAAAAAAACAACGATCATTAAAAAGTCCTGCTCAGGAGTTGGCAACTTACTACAAGCGGAAACGATCTGAACCAGCTAACTTGGAGTCATCCAATTCAAATAACACATCCACATACCACTCAAAATCATCAGATAGTGATATAATTTGGGTCATTGCTCGTAAAATCAACTCCGGCGATCAGTACATCCCTGGTCTGTCAGGTTGGGTGTCTGTTACTGGCCGTTCTCCAAAATGCCTCACCACAATTGGGTATTATCCCATGATCAATGCTCCCATAACCGACTTGACAACCATTCAAGAATGCCTTAGATGCAGCCAAGTCGCATCCTCTGAAGCTGGACAAGAGCACACTATTAGTACATTTGACCTAGGTGTTTGCATGAAAGCCTACCCTCTAATATGGAATGAACCTGAAAAATATAAAAAGCACATCATCCTCATTGGTACATTCCATTGCTGTGGAGCTTACTTGAAAGGTATAGGCCGAAGATACTGTCAAGGGAGTGGATGGGTCGAAGTGGCTTTGGAAGCAAAACTGATCACCACAGGCTCTGTGGCTGGGGTCACTGATGGAAAGATTGGGACAGAGCTATGAACACACACAAGTCGATGCTAGAAGGTCTTGAAAGACTCCTCTATGACAAGTATCTGGAAACTCATGGAGCACTCTCAGCTGAAGGTACATTTTTTCTGGAAAAACATACCCTGAATGAATCTACTCTAACTGAAGTTCTATCATCGGCTGATATATCTCACCACATAACAGAATACAATTCATTTAGAGAAAGAGTGAGAAAGGGGGAGCTGGGAGAAACTGGCCGGTTTTGGATGGAATACATGGACTGCATCTGGCTTGTCCTGTCAATGAACAGCGCAATCAAAATGAATGACTATGATGGGTACAAAGCTGCCATAAACATCATGCCCGACCTCTTTTTCTGCTCAGATCAGCAGAATTATGCTAGATTCCTCACATACTTTGGATGCTTTCTTGAACACATTGAGGAAACCCATCCTGGTTCAGAGAAACTTTTGCACACTGGAGCAATCAGTGTAGCCAGATCACATATCCCAGGCAACCGCTGCCACGTTGACAAAACAATAGAGGAGCCAGCTATGAAATGGCTTAAGTCAAACTCGGGTTCTGGAACATACTCAGCTGGAATCTGTGGAATCACCAGCAATTATGAAGCCAGCCGACGTCACATCCTGCTGCCCATGCTAAAGGAGAGTTTGTAGAGGCCATGTGGAATATGATTAGCAGCTGAGGTGAGCATTCAGAGAAGCAGCAAAGAGATCTAAGACCACGTGAAATCAATCGGTCTGAGGAGCAAGTGCAGCAAACAATAGAAGCATTTCAGAGTTTCATCAACCCATTTCAGCTTGAGACTTCTCAACCCTTGACAAGTTTGACTTCAGGTGCTGCTATGCCAGAAGAGGTGCGCTCTGATGTGCTGAATGCTCTGAAAAATGGCCAAACTCAAAAAGAAGAGTTCATCCGTGATTGTCTTCTTACAAAGAAAGTCCTTTTTTAAATCCTATCAAGAGAAACAAATTCAAGACAATGTCTTCCACAACACCTAAAAGGAAGCGTATGGCATCAAACCAGAGAGTAATCCAGTATAAGGCTACAAGTGGATTTATCTTTCAGATTTTCATCAAATCACAGCTACTAAGGTCACAAATCAGCATCTCTGACCTGATGTGCTATCCCCTGACTCTGACGCCATATTCCATCTCAACAATCGATGGCTTCTTTGCAAAAACCAACAAGGCACAAGGGATGAACTACATGATCAAAGATGCTGACAATGCACAGCTCCCCTCTCCTAGCCAATGTGCTCTCATTCAAGATGGAAACTCCTCATTCTACATGAACGATGTGCCACGGACAGTGAAGACTATATCAGAGCGCACCTTCAAATGTCTACCTGCTGCAGCTGAAACAGTATTCAGCACAGACACTTATGCAGACCGTCTTCATTCACCAAAATCAGCTGAGACGGATCGTAGAGGTTGTGGGGAACGGTTCATAGTTAGTGGTCTGAATGTTCATTGACCTGCAGATTGGAAAGTTTTCCTCAAAAATGATGAAAACAAGAAATCATTCATTCATTTACTTCTCGAGCACTGGAGCTCTGCAGATATGATGGAAGAGATCCTCAGAAGGCCTGTCATCCTCATAGAGGCTGGTCAAGCTTTCAAAATAGAATGTCATGCTGGAGTAATATCAAAAGAACTTCTACCTGAGATCTGTTCAAACCATGAGGAAACTGATTTGAGGGTGATCCTCTACATAAATTATTTCCAAACCAAAATGCCTCACATCAAAACAGTCAGAGTCAGAGCAAAAGACTCTGACATTTTCTTCATTCCCCTGTACTACGCCAAATCATTCACAGTTGACATCATCTTTGACATGGGAAATAAGCTGATCAATATCAACCAGCTGGCTGACAATTATTCACAGGAACATGTTTCAGCTCTGCTGGCCTTGCATGCCTTCACTGGTGCCGACTGCACTTCAGCATTCAAAGGCAAAGGAAAGGTGCGACCAATCAAGATTCTGAATCAGAATTCAAAGTTCATTCAGATCTTTGCTGCAGTGGGGAACTCTTGGGAGCTTGAGGAGCTTGTCCTCAGTGGTCCCGAAGAGTTCACCTGTCGCCTCTATGGCTTTGGTCCTCGAGTTAAGCAGGTTGATGAGGCAAGAGAGGTCAAGGTCAAGAAAATATGTGGCTCAAGCCTCGAGCTGCGACAAGGTCTCTCTATTGACCTTTCCACCTTTCCACCGTGCAAGCGAGTCCTTTTGCAGCACATAAAGAGAGTGAACTACCAAGTAGGAATCTGGAAAAGGGCTCATGAAAACCACCCAGAAGTCCCATCCCCTTTGGACCATGGGTTTCATGTAAATGACGATGGCAAGCTAGAACCTCTGTGGTTTGAGGGTGATGTCATCCCCCAGGCCCTTGTTGATGTCATGGAAGAAGAGGGGACAGATGAGGATGACCTTGAGGAAATACACACTAACATGGATGATGATGAAGAAGAGGAGGAATATGGGGATGATTAAGATATCAAATGCAATTTAGATTTTATTTTATTTTTTTTTAGATTTTTTTCAGATTTCAGCTTTATTAGATAGTACAGTTGAAAGAGACATGAGTGGGGAAAGAGAGAAGGGAGGACATGCAGCATATGGAAGTGGGCCGGATTCAAACCCATGCTGATGCGTTAGGGACTAGTGTTGTGGTATGCGCACTATCCCAGTGAACCACCAATTATGATTTATTTTATATTATTTTTATTTTTTAAGGTGAATTTTTGGCTTCTTCTGTTGTTGTTTCTCTCTTTGCCTATATTTTGTGTAGTTTTTTTGGGGACAGTGGGATGGGATGGGGTAAGAGAGTAGGAATTAATGTTTCATTGTTGTTAATAAAATGAAAGCCATCTGTTTTCTAAAAAAAAATTATAATAAAAAATGTTTACTGTACTCTATTGGTGGTTGGCTTCTACTTGAGTGCATTGCTTTGGACCTATAGGCCCATTGCTATAGGCCTATGAGACACCATTTAAAAGCATTTGTTTTCCTACAGGTTCTTTAGTATTCACTTTTCATGTTCACTTCAGATAGCAGTAGTAAGCAGTACATATGAACATATTGTTGAATGCAATAAATTGCACTTACCCCCATTTGGAATGCTAGTGACTAAAAAATTATATGTTCTCTGATTTGAGGTATAGGGAAGACTTTCGGGCACAGCAAGAGTCATTTTTGAAATAGAAAGGTCATCTTGGGCTCAAATTGAAGCTTAAGAACTAGAGAAGTTGTCTATACATAAGTGAGGCATACATATTCACCATAAAGTGCTGAAGAATAATCATTTTGATGATAATTTGTCATTTGATGGCCGATTTTAAATTCTATATTCTGTCAAGATAGCAATGCATTGCATATGTTAGTATGTCTGTTAGGAAACAACTGACACCAACATTAACATTTTAACAACTATAATACTATTTTTTAAACAATTTAAACTTCAGAGAGACATGATAAAACTTGAATAGCAAAATTGAAAAAGTGAAAATATTACCTGAAAAACTAAACGGAAACACATATTGCTAATCTAACAAATGTAACAAGGCCTATAAAACGTGACAGGTAAAAAAAAAAAAGCCAAAACAAACTTAAAGTAACCACTGAAACAGTCCCAAACAATGACTGGAACTTAAAAATTACTAGAACCATGGGTGGTCAAAATGACCGCCATGGTTTTTAAACTCTATATTCTGTCAAGATAAATACCCAGCTGAGATATTAATGTATTGCATATGTTATTATGTCTGTTAAGAAACGACTGACACCAAAATTAACATTTCAAACAATGTAAAATTGCCGCTGACGCGCACAATCATGCACAAATCACAATTCGTCTTTTTGACTGTTCATGGTCGTTTTAGGGAGATCTTATAACTTTTTTGTGCAATTGATCTAAAACTCTTTGATGCAAATATATGTAATTTTAGGAGCATTCAGGGAGCAGCAGGTCTGTATCTTTTTCCCCACAATTATTAAACTTTGAAAATCCAAAACCGTCAAAATGACGGCCTTGGTCATTCTAGTTTTAACCACAACCCAACCCCCAACCCTTACCCTAACCTTATCTCAACCCTTACCCTAACCCTAACCGATAGAAAATTATGATTGAATATGTGTAAAGTGGTGAATAAATAATATGATGAAATACAGGAGAGTGAGAACGGACAAAGCTATGGGTGCATTTAAAATGAATTATTAAAACAAAACTGAAAAAGTATATGAGGAAAATGACATTGACAAAGCCTATAATAAATTTCTCAGTGTATTTATATAACACTATACGGCAAAAACTGCCCAATAAAACAATACAAGAGGCAGCAGAACTATGAGGATAGACCATGGATTACAAAGGGACTGCAAAATGCCTGTAAAAAAAGATTGCTCTTTAAAGACAATTCATAAAACGTAGAACAGTAGAGGCAGAAAATATATAGAATATATATAAAGATAAGTTAATTGATATTATGAGAATATGCAAGAAGGAACATTATAACAAAATACTAAAGGAAAACAAAGACAATATCAAGGGCACATGGAGAGTATTAAATAGCATTATTAGAAATGGATCAACAAACAAAAGTTAACCTAGTATTTCATGGACAATGATAAAACTATAAAATATATGAATTGATGTGGTAACTGGGTTTAACACATTTTTTGTTATTGTGGGACCAAAACTGGCAGAAAAAATCGATGACCCACAGCCAACAGAGGTGGGAGCTGTTGAGGATTATGGAGATAGAATTCAAAGCTCAATCTTTCTGAGAGCTGTAGAAGGAAAGGAAATTATTTCTATTGTTAACAAGAGTAAGAACCAGATGTCGACTGACTGGAATGGAATTGATACCACTTTAGTTAAGAAAGTCATTGATCATATTGTTAACCCTCTTATTTATATCTGCAACTTGTCTTTAAAACTGGTACATTTCCATGCAATATGAAAATTGCTAAAGTTATCCCACTATATGAAGCTGGGGATACACATCACTTTACCTATTACAGGCCTATGTCCTTACTTTCCCAGTTCTCTAAGATTTTGGAAAAACTGTATTGCAAGGTTGGATCATTTTATTGAGAATTGTTTTGGCGCCACGGCATCTAAATTAAGGAAAGAGGCGTTTTTAGTCTCTATTTTATTGTCTGTGGTCGAGTCTGGCCTAACTCTGTTCTGTGTGCGGTCTGTGTCTCTCGAGTGACGACGGTGAGAGTTGTGATGTGTGAGGAATGATTAAGCACTGCTATTGCTGGCCAGCATTTTATTTTAGGTACTGTGGGAAATCTGGACAGAGTGTTATTTAAAGTGTTGTTGCTAACAAAGGATAGGAGTTTTGAGATATATGGTCTATAGGATAGTTTTTAGACATGGAAAATTGGTTAAGTGAAGTTAAATAATTAAAAAAAAGAGGTACTCTGTACCGTTGTTGTGTTTTGTTTTAAGAAGAAATAATGAAAGAAAAAGAGATACCTCTGCACGGTGGCACAGTGGTTAGCGCGGTCGCCTCACAGCAAGAAGGTGAGGTTCAAGGCCCAGGGTAGTCCAATCTTGGGGGTCGTCCTGTCCAGGGTGTCTCCCTGCCTGCTGCCCAATGACTTCTGGGATAGGCTGAAGCATCCCCGCAACCCTGAGAGCAGGATAAGTGGTTCAGATAATGGCTGGCTGGATAGATAGTTATCAGACAGTCAGTATGGGTTCCAATCAAACAGATCGACGGCGTTAATGGAGCTAATAGAAGACATAACTAGTTGTTTTGATAACAAGAAGTATGCACCAGGAGAATTTGTAGATTAAAAAAAAGTGTTTGATACAATTGACCATGAAATATTACTTAATAAAATGATAAGGTATGGTATCAGAGGGTTGGAGCTAAATCGGCTGAAAAGTTATACAGGAAACAGACAACAACTTGTGCAGATAGGTGACTAAAAATCGATATCATGGACATTACTTGTGGAGTGCCACAGGGGTCAGTATTAGAACCTAAATTGTTTGTTCTGTATATCAATGACATATGTAAGGTATCAATCAAGTCTGTTGAAATTAACTTTATTTGCAGATGACACAACCATTTTTTGTTCCGGGGAGAATTTACAGGAGCTTTTGGGGTTGATCACAGCTGAAATGAAAAAGTTAAAAATGTGGTTTGACAGAAACAAATTATCATTAAATTTGAACAAAATTAAGTTTATGTTATTTGGAAATCATAAAATCGAGACACAAGTAGAGTTAATGATCAACAATATTAACATTGAAAGAGTATATGAAAATAAAATTTCTGGGCGTGATACCTGACGACAAAATCTGCCGGAAACCTCATATAAGATTTGTGAGAACAAAAATGGTAAGGAGCACTGGAGTTCAGGGAAAGGCAAGGCACATTCTGGATCATAAAGCATTGTACACTCTGTATTGTTCACTTGTATGGCCATGATTGAGTTATGGTGTGGAAGTATGGGGGAACACCACAAAAGCAATCTACAATCATTATGTGTACTACAAAAAAGAGCAATGAGGATAGTAAACAATGTAGGATATTGGGAACACACTAACAAACTGTTATTAAATTCACAGGCTAAGAAGTTCATGGACCTGGTAGAATTTAAGACTGCACGAACATTGTCCAAAGCAAGATATACTCTACTTCCTGGCAACATACAAGCGCTGTTCTCCGATGGGGGGGGGGTACAATATAAGAGGAAGTTTGAATTTAAGAAACACTGTGTTTATACCACTCATTAAAGAATTTGTATTTCAAATTATGGGGTAAGTTTGTGGAATGGTTTAGATGAAGAATTCAAGGAAAGCACAAGTTTAAATCAATTCAAAAAGAGGTAAAAAAATTTTTCAAGAGTTACTAGGATGAGGAGGTTTTGCTTCTCATGACCATGACACCTATGGTGGATGCTGTTATTGTTTTTTTGGAAATCAAACCCCCCCCCCTTTTTTTTTTCTTCCAAATTGTACTTGGCCAATCACCCCACTGTCTGAGTCGTCCCGGTCGCTGCTCCACCCCCCCTCTGCTGATCCAGGGAGGGCTGCAGTCTACCACATGCCTCCTCTGATACATGTGGAGTAGCCAGCTGCTTCTTTTCACCTGACAGTGAGGAGTTTCGTCAGGCGGACGTCTAATTTACATTTACATTACATTAACATTTTAAAATGTCTTATTAATTTCTTATACATTTACATTACAGTAATTTACATTCCCCAGTTCCCCCTCCCCTCGAACAGGTGCCCCAACCAACCAGAGGAGGCGCTAGTGCAGCGACCAGAACACATAGCCACATCTGGCTCCCCACCCGCAGACATGGCCAGTTGTGTCTGTAGGGACGCCCGACCAAGGCAGAGGTAACACGGGGATTCGAACCGGCGATCCCCGTTTTGCTAGGCAACGGAATAGACTGCCATGCTACGCCGAAGTCCCATTGTTTTTTTTATTATTTTTTTTATTGTGTCATTCTGAGATTGATATTGAGAATGACACTGATATGTGAAAAACTCAAAAAATGCATGAAAAATGTGAAAAATATGTGGAAAAAAATGTGTGACATACTCTGATGTGTGAATAAATTTATTAAGTTTATTAATTGGGCATTAGAGAGCGGGCAGGAAGTTGTAAGTATTAACTTCCTCCTACTCCTTTTCGAACATATAATATTTGTTAGATTCTCTATTGAGAATTATTTTTGCTGAATTCTTTTGGTTTTATTGTTATCTTTTTTGTGTTTTGTTTTATTCATACTTGGTAATTTTTTCTTTTATTTTGCATGTTCGAATTAAAGACCTTTGATTTGATTTGGTGCCCAACCTCAATGGAAAATCCCAAACAACGAAAGGAAAAAAAAATATTGGAAATGGAGGCTATGTATAAATGGTGAAGAAAACTGGTGTTGGACCAGCTTCCTTGTGTAAATTCACCCTAGACCTTGTTCTGAACTTGTCGGGTTTGAGTGGCTCACCCACGGCTTTATGGGGGGAGGGTGTTTGGTAAGAGGGGGAACTCAACCAGAAAGGTTGCGGAGTTGCGCTTTGCTAGACTGACAAAACCAAACAATAGGCTAAAAGTTGAAGAATGCTGTGGACTTGGGTGTTGATTCTCACGTACATCAGGAGCGCCAGCATGTCATATCACGGAGTCATTTGAATCACTAGTAATATAGAATATACTGCTTAATGGAGCTTTGAGTCTCATGGCCGACAAACTTGCCTTCAATAGACTAAATAGTAATGACTTTTTCTTTTCTTTCTTTTTTAAATTTCACAGTGTGATTGTCCCACTATTTATGGTTCTCTTTGTGTTGCAGACTACCCTGATGGCAATAACTCCAGTGAATACCTGGTCCAGCCCACCACATACCTCCCTGAGAACTTCACCTATGCCCAAAACCTCCCCTGTCCAGAAAGATTACCTTCTATGAGTGAGTAGCCAGGCAGCTGGCACACTTCAAAACTGCAGTGTCTACAGATCTGCTGCCGTTTCCACATTAATTTTCTTTTATTAGACTAGAAAAAAAATCTTTATAATTATGAAAAACTATAGTGCCGATTGGGAGAGTTTATTGGACAGTTAGTATTTTTCACACTCTGAATGCCACGATAGGCTCCAGCATCCCTGCGACCCTGAGAGCAGGATAAGCGGTTCGGGTAATGGATAGATGGATGGATAGATGAATGCTACAGGATGCCGTACTGTTAAGGGTCTCACACTGATTTTGAGGATTGCATTTACTCATGACAGTGTGCCGTTTTTTCCCCCGTCTTGGATTCCTTAGTTTTTGTTTTTTTTCCTAGCATTATGGAGCAGGATTAACTGAGTGATCTTGTTTTTTTATTAGTCCCATGTCCAGTATTGTTCCCAGGACACTCTTGTTATTATTTTTTTTATGATCCCCGTACCATGTAACCCATTTATTATGGACACAACCACACAGACAACTTCTCTCTTAACCAGGTAGGCGCCTCTCAGTGGTACAACGGATAACACAGTTGCTGTTGATACTGCAGTTGATTTGTTTTTCTTTCCTTCTCATTCCACTTTTTTCCAGAGCCAAGGTCGGGGAGCATAGACAGGGGTGTACTGGGAAAGACACCCAGCCCTGGAATTATCCACAGGGATGATAGGCCTGGGAGGGGCTGTTGATGATTAATAATAATAATGATAATACATTTTATTTGTGGCCGCCTTTCAGAGCACTTAAGGGCACCTTACAGAACACAGTAAAAAAAAAAAAGCAACACTGTATCAGGCAGCATAAAATCAAAACAAAGCAGGGTAGACAATAAAAAGTTAACACACCAGATAAGTATAAAATCATCATCTGTGCAAAACTCAATGAGGCGTGAATCAGACTGAATATGCCAGTTTGAAAAGGTGCGTTTTGAGATGGGATTTTAAGGTTGAAAGAAAGTTAATGTTGTGAATGTCTTGTGGGAGAGAGTTTCATAGGCGGTGGGCAGAATGACTGAAGGCTCTAGTCCCCATGGTAGTCAAGGCAGGGGCAGAATGACTGAAGGCTCTAGTCCCCATGGTAGTCAAGCGGGCTGATGGTGTAGTGAGTTGGAGAGCAGACGAGGATCTGAGCATGAGGGAGGGTGTGTGGATATGAAGGAGTTCAGAAAGATATGAAGGAGCTAGGTTATTAAGGGCCTTAAAGGTGAGGAGCAGGATCTTGAAGTCAATACAGTATTTAACAGGGAGCCAGTGGAGTTGCTGAATAGCAGGAGTGATATGATCTAGGGAAGGAGTTCTGCTAATGATACGGGTAGCTGAATTCTGGGCCAATTGAAGTTTATGAAGACACTTGAGGGGAAGACCAAAGAGGATAGAATTACAGTAGTCAATACGGGATGTAACTAGGGTGTGAGTGAGTATGGCGGTACGATTAGGTGTAAGTGACGGGCAAAGACGATTAATATTGCGTAGGTGGAAGTATGCAGACTGAGTAACATTGTTGACGTGGGCTTCAGAAGATAATGTGCTGTCCAAGATGACACCCAGACTCTTAACCTGAGGCAATGGAGGAACTATAGAATTGTCAATAGTCAGAGAAAAACTATCAGGTTTAATCAAAGTAGATTTAGTACCTACTAGGAGGACCTCGGTTTTATCACTATTAAGTACAGTATATACATATATGAGTGTCAGTTACAGTTGGGGGGGGGGTAATATAATTACAGGACATAGCCCACTAAATTTTGCACCCTAGTCCTTGCTGGTAATGATATAGTCTTTAATTGTTGACAGGTAATTCTGAATGTATTCAAAGCCTTTTGCAATGGAAAGTAGCATATATCTATTCCAGGACATAGTTCATTAGGCACAGACTTGTTGTGTGACACGCCGTCAGCTTGGCTTGAATAGTAACAAGTAGTCAAGGCTTGGCGTTTTCGGTTTTTACTGATTTTCACCGAAAAATACCCAGATTTTTAAACTGATTTTCACCTGGGTTTTATGTTTCCACGGATCCCAAAGTTGTTCCTGTTCGTGCGAGGTTATGTAACAGTGTCCTCTTGTGGCGAAATTTAGCATGCTGGATGGCTTTGAAAAATAAAAACCGAAAACGCTGAGCCTTGCAAGTAGCCTATGAGTGGGGTTGTTTTGTAACAACATGTTACAGCAGTTTTTACTGAACATGTAGCCTAGCCTATAATTTAACATCCATCTTACCACTTAAGTCTGCTCCTCTGCTCTTGCTGGCCACTTGAGGGTGCTGATGCCCAAACAGTACGCCAGTTTATCCCATGGTGCACACGCTACTGTCGCCGTGGGCTATGCACCGCAAAGACGTGAGAGGGGTGTTTTGTAGGATGCGTTCACAACTGATGTATGTACACACAGAGAACAACAAATACCAGAGGTGAGGACATGCCAAAGCTAGCCAGCTATACAGTTAGCCTAGTTTTACTCGTGACACTTTTAAGATATGGCTGATCCCGGGAACATAATCGCTATTTGCTGGTCCCCCACCTTTCTCATTGAACACTGCCTTGCTCCACCTGCATGCACAGCACAGGTGTGCTGTAGGTCGGGACGGTTTTGTGCTTGTTGACATTTGAAAGCCTGTGCCTCCAATGCCTGCTTCTTTTTTCCTCTATGCATTGCCCCCCCCCCCCCTTACTTTTTGGCATTTTGTTGTTCATGGCTTTGGTTGGCCATCTCACTGCTACGCGCTACTTTTGCGTCTAGAATGTTAACGCACAATTACGAACGTAGTTATGTTTGACCAGGGAGCCCAGTCCCGGGTCACGCACACAGTACTCTCATGCGCACCCCGAATGACAGTCAATCTGGGCCTTATGCAGTTTTGATGGCCCACCAGGATTTATCCCAGTATGCCCGATGGCCTGTACATCACTGGGTAAAAACATTAGATGTGATTTTATAGCGGATTTGTAAATAAATAGAATAAACAAATACAGAACAAAAATATACTATTGGGGAACAACTTGTCAAACCAATTTTCTAATAATGAATAAAGTTTAAAGTAAAAGTAAAGGTATGCTAAACATGGTCAATTTCTATCATGATCTATTTTCCTAACATTTTATGCCAGTGATTTAAAATAGAGTTCATACAACTAAGATATCAGTCTCTGAAATTCAGTTGTGAAACAGAATCTCCTCATTGATCAGTGCTTTCATGAATATCGCCACTGAAACGTTTTTAACCACTCAGAGAAATCCCCTGGCCTGCTGGCGACAAGACTTGTAGCAGGGGGATTGCAGGTCATCACATCAATTGTTTTTTGCACTATTTTCCTGGACTAAAGAATACCGTTAGTCTAATTTGTACTCAATTTCCAAGTCACTTTCTGCCATATTGTGTGCAGAAATGTTGTCTGTTGTCTCTTGAAGAGCCATACCAGAGGAGATTCTCAGCACTGAACCCATGTGATGGCACGCAGCACTTTTTCATCAAACTGCATGTCGCCTCCTAGTGGTAATACAGCAGTGACACAGAAATGCTCAAAATGTTCTCATAAATGGATAAACACGCCTTAACCTTTTGGTATGAGCTCTCAGTATTACAACCCACCAAATGCATTCATGTCCATCTATTTTGTTTGTTATTTCCGCCAAGTGGAAGCCTGGGGGGGGATTATGCGTTTGTTAGCACACGCATTTGTGTGTGTGTGCGTGTGTGTGTCTGTCTGTTTGTCCATGGCTAATCCCACAAACTAATGGACCTATCAGCCTAAAATCTTTTGTGCACAGTTATCCCTTCTTTTGTCTTCTGGGTTAAAATGACCCGTGACAGAGTTTAACAGCAGAGAAAAGACTCTAAATGATCTTTTTTCAGCCTGAAATGTGATGACGTTTCCTAGAGTGACCCCAACATTAGAAACATGTGATGACTTTTCCTAGAGGGACCCCAGTATTAGATGTGATGACTTTTCCTAGAGTGACCCCAACATTAGAAGTGATGACTCTTCCTAGAGTGACCCCAACATTAGAAACATGTGATGACTTTTCCTAGAGAGACCCCAACATTAGAAACATATGATGACTTTTCCTAGAGGGACTCCAACATTAGATGTGATGACTTTTCCTAGAGTGACCCCAACATTAGAAACATGTAATGACTTTTTCTAAAGGGACCCCAACATTAGAAAAAGTGAAACATTGTTTTTGTTCATATTTCCATGAAAGCTGTACACCACTACGGTACTAAGATTGTCTTAGGGTCATGTTTGACCCTGAAACAGTTGTGGGTCAAAGTGCTCAACAAATAAGGAGCAAAATAATCCAGTGAGTCAAGTAAATTCTTTATGAGACAGTACAAGCCTGTTTCATGCCATAAACAATCCTGGATAATAATAATAATAATAAATCAGTCTTATATAGCGCCTTTCTAACACTCAGTCACTTTACAATAAAGGGGGTGAAACGAGACAACAGAAAAACATAACACAAACATACAGGGGGAGATGGGAAGGGGGGAGGGAGAAGAAATACAGGGGTGGATGGGAAGGGGGAGGGAGAAGACATACAGGGGTGGATGGGAAGGGGGGAGGGAGAAGACATACAGGGGTGGATGGGAAGGGGGGCTACGAGAGGGAGAAGCGGCAGCCACACATGACGCCAGCAGTACTCTTCCACTTAAACACACACAAAAGGGCAAGAAAAACAAAAACCAACAGCACTGTAGATGTTGATGTTGTGTAGGGGTTTACTCCAGTAGCCTAGTCAGGTACCCACTAGGTGGCACTTTTTGACCCATAGCTGGGGGCTGGTTCATGGGCATCAGGGAATATCCACACACTGGTGGGCCTGCGTACCGCACATCTAGGGGCCAGACTTCCTCCGAGTCCCTTGTAGTTCAGCCAGGGTCCAAGGTGTATCCAGCTACTGTGTGTCGCCACGAGGAGGCGCTACACGCTTGCTGTTGGAGAGGCTATGTACTGGCAGGGAGAGACTTGCGTGCTCAGCTCTCCTGTTCGCATTTCTGCTAGCCAGGGGTGAAGGTTGAGAGTTGCACGTGACAGCACACAACACTACACCAACACACTAGACCCGTCACAACAACCCCACTTCCTACACAAGAATGTCAGACACCTTAGTAGCTGCAATTAAACATTTCCGTGGCTGAGCTGTTTTCTTCCTGTTGTTTTATTGCTTTAGAATGAATGAAAGTCAATCAGCAGAGTAGCCATTCACCGTCTGTCATTTTATATCATGAAAACAGTGACAGTTAAACATTTAGTAAGGGCTTTGAACTTAAGATAGCCTGAGCTCTGTTAATTCATATTAGACTTGGTCACTTTCGTGCGAGGCTCTGCCAAGAAGGCTGCGTAACCACAGACTGACAGGCAAAACTTTTTTATGAGGTAGATTTTTTAGCTTAAGCGCTTCATATTAAAAACGTTTTTTCATATTTCCTATTCAATCAACTTGGGTGCTGTGCACAAGTCTTAAAATGGCTCTGTGTGTGTGTGTGTGTGTGTGTGTGTGTGTGTGTGTGTGTGTGTGTGTGTGTGTGTGTGTGTGTGTGTGTGTGTGTGTGTGTGTGTGTGTATGGAGAAGGGGAGATACGTATGCCTGGCGGAGATCTGCACTAGTCCAGAATATGTTTTGATTTGGAGCAAAATCCCGATTGATTTTTAGTTCCTTTTTGCATTTGATGCAGTACATCCCAATAATCTGAATTTCTGCACTTGTGAGAGCAGGACGTTCTTTAGCCTAACAGTCCCTTAAGGAAAGTGGAAGTGTAAAAGTGTGGGATAGTCATTTAACTGGATAGGAGGCATGGTTTTTTTTACTATACTTTGTTACAAGGTGGTCATTTAGACAATTTTGGATTTTCAAAGTTTAATCTACAAACAGTACTACTACTACTACTACTTTCGGCTGCTCCCATTAGAGATCGCTACAGCGGATCATCCGTTTCCATCTCTTCCTGTCCTCTGCATCTTCCTCTGTCACACCAGCCACCTGCATGTCCTCCCTCACCATATCCATAAACCTCCTCTTTGGCCTTCCTCTTTTCCTCTTCCCTGGCAGCTCCATATTCAGCATCCTTCTCCCAGTATACCCAGCATCTCTGCTCCACACATGTCCAAACCATCTCCTCTTGCCTCTCTTGCTTTGTCTCCAAACCGTCCAACTTGAGCTGTCCCTCTAATATACTCGTTCCTAATCCTGTCCTTCTTCATCACTCCCAATGAAACTCTTATCATCTTCAACTCTGCCACCTCCAGCTCCACCTCCTGTCTTTTCATCAGTGCCACTGTCTCCAAACCATATAACATAGCTGGTCTCACAACCATCTTGTAAACCTTCCCTTTAACTCTTGCTGGTACCCTTCTCCACTCCACCCTGCCTGCACTCTCTTCTTCACCTCTCTTCTGCACTCCCCGTTACTTCGGACAGTTGACCCCAGTATTCAAACTCATACACCTTCTTCACCTCTACTCCTTGCATCCTCACCATTCCACTGTCCTCCCTCTGATTCACGCATAGGTATTCCGTCTTGCGCCTACTGACTTTCATTTCTCTTCTCTCTAGTGCATACCTCCACCTCTCCAGGCTCTCCTCTGCCTGCATCCTACTCTCACTACACATCACAATGAAACATCATAGTCCATGCAGACTCCTGCCTGATCTCGTCCGTCAACCTGTCCATCACCATTGCAAACAAGAAAGGGCTCAGAGCCGATCCTTGATGTAATCCCACCTCCACCTTGAACCCATCTGTCACTCCAACTGCACACCTCACCACTGTCACACTGCCCTCATACATATCCTGCACCACTCCTACATACTTCTCTGCAACTCCCGACTTCCTCATACAATACCACACCTCCTCTCTCGGCACCCTGTCATATGCTTTCTCTAAATCTACAAAGACACAATGTAACTCCTTCTGTCCTTCTCTGTAGCGTGTACTTTCGGCACGCACGCAAACACAAAAATTTTTTTGTATGCATGCGCATGCAAAAAGGACTACTCATTTTTATTCTTTAGGGTTGGCAGGTCTGAGTTCTGCACACCACCCTTATTCTTGAAAATCGGTACCAGTATGCTTCCTCTCCACTCCTCAGGCATCCTCTCACTTTCCAGGATTGTGTTAAACAATCTAGTTAAAAACTCCACTGCCATCTCTCCTAAACATCTCCATGCCTCCACAGGTATGTCATCAGGACCAACTGCCTTTCCACTCCTCATCCTCTTCATAGCTGCCCTCACTTCCTCCTTGCTAATCCAGCGCACTTCCTGATCATCCAACCTTCTCTCTCTCTCATTCTCTTCATTCATCAGCCCCTCAAAGTACTCCTTCCACCTTCTCAGCACACGCTCCTCGCTTGTCAGCACATTTCCATCTCTATCCTTGATCGCCCTAACTTGTTGCGCATCCTTCCCATCTCGGTCCCTCTGTCTAGCCAATCGGTACAAGTCCTTTTCTCCTTCCTTAGTGTCTAACCTCTCATACAACTCACCATACACCTTTTCCTTTGCCATCTCTCTCTTCGCTTTACGCTGCGTCTCCTTGTACTCCTGTCTACTTTCTTCATCTCTCTGACTATCCCACTTCTTCTTTGCCAACCTCTTCCTCTGTATACTTTGCTGTACTTCCCCATCCCACCACCAAGTCTCCTTGTCTGCCTTCTTCTGTCCTGATGACACACCAAGTACCTTCCTAGCTGTATGCACTGGCTTGTGCATCCTCAGTGGCTGGGTTTGTTTCAGAAAGGTCTAAGTAATAATAAAGTTGATTTGAGCATAATTTTGTGAAATAAAAAAAAAGAAAGCAAAAATACTAAGTATAAAAAGAAGTGGAGAAGTAAGAAAACTTGCAGCGAAAAAAGATTTGGGAAAAAATGAGAAAAAGAATACTTAAAAGAGCTTAGGAAAAACCTTAGAAAAAACAAAAACAAAACTTTGAACGAAGAAATGGACCAGGCTGTTTGTACAGAGTTGTTCTGGGCCTGGGTGTTCCATAGGCGGGGTAGATTTTTTTTTTTTGCATGGTGCATCATGATCCACCTCCTTATTAGTATTCATTGCATGGTTTTATGAGGATGGATTATTTAATTCAGACTGTACACGTAAACTCACAAAACCAGCTAAAACACCCACCATGTTTGATCGATACTGATTTTAAACACGGGATGCATATCACAGTATATTGTCTGACATACCAGAGAACATATGAGTAAACAGCAGTCGTTCTGTTACATTAAATACTTAATCAAAATGTTATGTATATCTAAACTATCTAGCAAGACCAGTTTCTAGCTGCTGTCAGTAGAGTACAAGTTAACTAACGACTCATTGATTACCACATGAAAAAATGCCATAGTATACCAGAAGATTAACTGAATATCATCAGTAAAATAAAATGAAAGGAAATAATAAAATTGAGTAATAAAACATGGATAACAGCATGTCGTTTGACCCGAGAGACCTAACCGTCTATGTCTTTATGTAGTCTCAATAATCCAGGTAAGGAAATCACAGGACGGTGAATCAGTTCATCTGGACACCACGTTTATAGAGAGATGTTTCATCATCATCTAAGTGACATCTTCAGTCTCACCTGACTGCAGGACAAGAGGATGGCACAACACAGAGGAGCCAACTCGTCAGGCCAGGACTCCACAGTCGACACCATCTACAGGCCAGTGGCCTCTCCTTCAAGGATGATGATGTGCATATCCTTGATAGGGAGGAACACTGGTTTGAACAGGAAGTCAAAGAGGCCATCTATGTGAAGAGGGAAGACCATCCCTGAACTAGGGAGCGGGGGGGGGGGGGGGGGTAAGAGTACATCTGTCACCATCTTACAATGTTGTGATTGTAACCATTCCCAAATCCTCTGCGAATAGTACACACGACCATTGAAAAGTCATGGTAATTTGCATATGAAACCGATCATTGGTTTGGGTCATTATGCCACTGTATTGTTGATAAGGCTGGGGACATCTGCAGTCACTATTGTTTATAAGGGTGGGACACCTGCAGTCCCTGTATTGTTTATAAGGGTGGGGGTACCTGCAGTCCCTGTATTGTTTATAAGGGTGGGATACCTGCAGTCCCTCTATTGTTTATAAGGGTGGGGGTACCTGCTGTCCCTGTATTGTTTATAAGGGTGGGGTACCTGCAGTCCCTGTATTGTTTATAAGGGTGGGGATACCTTCAGTCACTGTATTGTTTATAAGGGTGGGATACCTGCAGTCACTGTATTGTTTATAAGGGTGGGATACCTGCAGTCACTGTGTTGTTTATAAGGGTGGGGTACCTATAAGGGTGAGACTGAAGAGGTCGCTTAGATGATGATGAAACGTTTCTCTCTATAAACATTGTGTCCAGATGAACTGATTCACCTTTCTGTGACTAACCGCCTACGGTCACTGGATGGCAGTGTGGTTACATGGTAGAACTCTAGTTACACTGGCTTCCTGTCCGTCATAAAATTGATTTTTAGAAGTCTGTTCTTTGTTTATAAATCATTGAATGATTTAGGACCAAAATACATTTCTGATCTTCTGCTGCACTATGAACCATTCAGACTTCTCAGATGGTCTGGGACAGGTCTGCTTTCTGTCCCCAGCGTCAAAACTAAACATGGAGAGGCAGCTTTCAGTGTTTATGCACCACATATCTGGAACAAGCTCCCAGAAAACTGCAGGTCTGCTGCACCTCTCAGTTCCTTTAAATCTAGACTGAAGACTTTACCACTGCCTTTTATTCAATCAAATGTGTTGCTTTTATTATCGTCTTAAACTGCACTGTAACTGTTACTCTTTTTAATTATTTTTAATGCCTACTTTTTCTTAATGCCTTTTATGTGTTATGTAAAGCACTTGTAATTGCCTTGTTGCCGAAAAGTGCTGTACAAATAATTTGCCTCGCCTTGCCCAGAGGGTTAAACAGTTAATTCATATCAATGCACACATGTACATGAACAGGTACGAAGCTCTCTCAGGAATGTCTGAATGCATGAGCTCAGATTAAGATCAGCAACATCCAGCACACTTCAGAGCAACACACAGAGACAGACTGGAACGGAATCATTCAAGTCATTATCCTGACTAAGAGAAAATGTGTTTAACCTCGAATACACAACTCCCATCTTCACCAATAAGGAGATGAGAAAGTTCTTTCCTCTTCTGTGGAAGTTGAAGATTACCTGGAAAGGTCCTAAAGTGTTCTTGTGTCCTGCTTTAAATTGAATAACCACGTCTAAAACATGGTTCAATTGGAAGTTCCTGTTGTCTGATTGATGTCGACTTGGCACCTTTACGTGGATTGGGTCGAAGGCCACTTTGCATACTCGGTTTATGAAAGGATTTTGCTCACTTATCTCTGGTGAAATTCCAAAGGAGGGAAGAGAGAAGAGGGCGGCACATTGGTGCACTGGTTAGCATGGTCTCCTCACAGCAAGAAGGTCCTGGGTTCGAGCCCCGGGGTAGTCCGACCTTGGGGGTCGTTCCGGGTCGTCATCTGTGTGGAGTTTGCATGTTCTCCCCGTGCCTGTGTGGGTTTCCTCCGGGTACCCTGGTTTCCCTCCACAGTCCAAAGATGAATATGTGTGTGTGTGTGTGTGTGGGGGGGGGGCCTGTGTGTGTGTGTGTACATACACACAGGGTGTTGTGATGCGTCTAGTGCAGCAGTGTGTAGTTGGAGGGAAGGTGCATGTGTTCTTCCAACCCGCTTGTGTCCTTCCTGCCCTTAGCTTGCTGCCGCTGGCTAGCCTTTGTGGCGAATAGGGAAGCATGCTAGCGTGTAAGCCTTCCCTTGCCAGTACATAGCCTCTCCTTCACCAAGACTCCTGCCAGGCCTCCCCGTGGCCACACATGGTAACTGGGGTCTTGCGGCCCCAGGCTAACTTGGCAGGGGATCTCGGAGCAGCAGTGGGCCCCAGAGATATGGTGTGCAGGCCCACCCTGGTGGACACGCCCTGGCACCTATCAACCACTGCCCCGCTGCCTTGTGGGTGAGTCTGGAAGACATAAGGCTAAGGGAGCTTACCCCAACAGAAAAGCAAGCTGTGGCGGCACGCTTCGAGGCGGTTTCCGAAAAACTGGATTTCCGGCAGCCCCCTGCAGTTGTGTGGAGGTGCCGGTCGTCTAGGGATCCCCCTTGCCATCGGAACCATCTCCTCTACAATCAAGTCATGTGGCGTTGGGAGAAGCGCACCCCCCATGCCACTTTAAAAACCATCTCTGCGCAGGTATCTTCTGCTATCTGAGTCCTCAAAGGACCCACAAATAGAAGAAGATGGTCATCATCGGGCACGATGGACAACCAGCAAGCAAGCAAGGGGGGGGCCTTGTGATGGACTGACGGCCTGTCCAGGGTGTCTCCCTGCCAGCCGCCCAATGACTGCAGGGAAGGGTCCAGCATCCCCGCGACCCTGAGAGCAGGATAAGCGGTTCAGATAATGGATGGATGGATGGATGGATGGAAGAGGGAGAGGTGGGGGGCAGAGAGACAGGGAGAGAAAAGGGGTCCTCACTACACCAAAGTCCAAGATATTTGAGCCAATTAACTTTCTCAAGGGGTGACCCATCATCAAACAGTTTCTTCTTTTGGCTTGTTCCCTGTTTCTCAGGCATTGCCACAGATGATTTAGAGTTTCCATCAGAACCCTGTGACAGTACAGCACCAATGGTGGTCATTTGTTAAACCTACTGGACTAGGCTTTTTTCTGGATGCTGCTTTTGTACCATGATTACTATTACCTGTTGACATGACTTGTTTTAAATCACATCATTTTACCTCATTTCGAGCCCTAAATTGCCCCTGTCCCAACATTTTTTTGGAATGTGTTGCAGGCCTGAATGGCAGGAGTGGATGTAGCTTACAAGTAAAATGAAGTTGACCAGACAAAACATGAAATAACTTGTGTTCGTACTGTATGAAATACAAGTCAAATTAATTTAGAAATCAGGGTGTCCGGGTAGTGTAGCGGTCTATTCCATTGCCTACCAACACTGGGCTCGCTAGTTTGAATCCCTGTGTTACCTCTGGCTTGGTTGGGTGTCCCTACAGATACAATTGGCTGTGTCTGCAGGCGGAAAGCCGGATGTGGGTATGTGTCCTGTTCATTGCACTAGCGCCTCCTCTGGTCGCTTGGGGCATCTGTTTGGGGGGGAGGGGGAACTGGGGGGAATAGCGTGATCCTCTCACCGCTACGTCCCCCTGGTGAAACTCCTCACTGTCAGGTGAAAAGAAGCGGCTGGTGACTCCACATGTATGGGAAGAGGCATGTGGTAGTCTGCAGCCCTCCCCGGATCAGCAGAGGGGGTGGAGCAGAGACCGGGACTGCTCGGAAGAGTGGGGTAGTTGGCTGGATAGAATTTGGGACAAAAAGGGGGAAACAAATCCAAAAAAAAAACCCCCCAAAAACCAACAAAAAACTTAGAAGTCAATGCCTTTTTTATTTGCATGTTCCATACTGTCCCAGCTGTTCCTGAGGTGGGTCTGTAAATGTTCATCATCAGGAAGAGTAATTGTTTCTGAGGTGTGCTTGTAAATGTTCGTCATCAGGAAGAGTAATTGTTTCTGAGGTGTGCTTGTAAATGTTCATCATCAGGAAGAGTAATTGTTTGTGAGGTGGGTTTGTAAATGTTTGTTATCAGGAAGAGTAATTGTTTCTGAGGTGGGTCTGTAAATGCTCATCATAAGGAAGAGTAATTGTTTCTGAGGTGTGCTTGTAAATGTTTTTCATCAGGAAGAGTAATTGTTTCTGAGGTGGGTTTGTAAATGTTTGTCATCAGGAAGAGTAATTGTTTCTGAGGTGGGTCTGTAAATGCTCATCATCAGGAAGAGTAATTGTTTCTGAGGTGGGTTTGTAAATGTTCGTCATCAGGAAGAGTAATTGTTTCTGAGGTGTGCTTGTAAATGTTCGTCATCAGGAAGAGTAATTGTTTCTGAGGTGGGTCTGTAAATGTTCATCATCAGGAAGAGTAATTGTTTCTGAGGTGGGTTTGTAAATGTTTGTCATCAGGAAGAGTAATTGTTTCTGAGGTGGGTCTGTAAATGCTCATCATCAGGAAGAGTAATTGTTTCTGAGGTGGGTTTGTAAATGTTCGTCATCAGGAAGAGTAATTGTTTCTGAGGTGTGCTTGTAAATGTTCGTCATCAGGAAGAGTAATTGTTTCTGAGGTGTGCTTGTAAATGTTCTTCATCAGGAAGAGTAATTGTTACTGAGGTGGGTTTTTAAATGTTTGTCATCAGGAAGAGTAATTGTTTCTGAGGTGGGTCTGTAAATGCTCATCATCAGGAAGAGTAATTGTTTCTGAGGTGGGTTTGTAAATGTTTGTCATCAGGAAGAGTAATGGTTTCTGAGGTGGGTTTGTAAATGTTCATCATCAGGAAGAGTAATTGTTTCTGAGGTGTGCTTATAAATGTTCGTCATCAGGAAGAGTAATTGTTTCTGAGGTGTGCTTGTAAATGTTCGTCATCAGGAAGAGTAATTGTTTCTGAGGTGTGCTTGTAAATGTTCGTCATCAGGAAGAGTAATTGTTTCTGAGGTGGGTCTGTAAATGTTCGTCATCAGGTAGAGTAATGTTGAAGCCAAAACATTGAATTCACCGGCTCTCCGTTTGGACTGACACACTCAGAAACAGGTTTTGCAGCGACATATGTGGCCACCCCATCTCTTCTACAAGCCCCATCAGCTCTTTACAGAACACAATTTTAATGTCATCATCAGTGATTTTACTATGTGGACTTTTATGTGGACTACTATGTGGACTCTTAAGTGGACTACTCTGTGGACTACTAGAGCTCCAGGCTTTGAGGAGACTGATGTCTGAAACAAGGCTCGTAATATTAAGATGAATAACATTCAACATTTAGCTGATTCAGTTCCACTTAAATAAAAATAAAAAGAGGTCAGAAACTTGAGTTGGGAGAGAGAAGGGGATGGGGAGCAACAGCAACAGGCAGCACAAACAAATACAGACGAACACCCCACCTATACACACACGCACACACAAAGTCTGCTAAACATGATGGTGCATCCTACTACGTGAATGATGGCAGCCATTACGGGTGTGTGTTTCAATCAAACACAGTGTCCTCCCCCTTCCACTTGCCGCTCTACCCTAGCAGCCATCACACACACACACGCACACACACACATTTCATTTTATTAAAATTGCAGTCTTGACATTTGTCAGTGAAATGTGATCATAAGTGGCATTGATTCTACACTATTTGTGTTCTGGATGACCCATGCATCGAATCAAGCATCTTCTAATTTGCTGTGGCCAGTGACATTGTGGCATGTAAACACAAGCATGCAACATGTAGGATCAACAAACAAACCATGCAGTAGTTTCCAAAGCATTATCATAGAAACATGTGATACCTGAGGACTGGCAATTCACATTGTTAGCGAGCGCTGTACAAATAATAATAAAAAAACAAACAAACTCAAAATTGTCTTACTATGCTAAACAAAAGTGGAATTTCATGTGCAGTTGATAAGCTTTTTTTTTTGCGGGCAGTTCATGTGTTGCTTCAGTTCTCGAATTTCATTCATTCATTTATTCATCTTCAGCCGCTTGTCTGGGGTTGGGTCACCATGGCAGCAAGCTAAGTAGGGCACTCCAGATGTCCCTCTCCCCAGCAACACCCTCCAGCTCCTGGGGGATCCCAAGGCATTCCCAGGCCAGATTGGACATGTAGTCCCTCCAGCGAGTTCTGGGTCTACCCCTGGGTCTCCTCCCAGTTGGCCATGCCCGGTAAACCTCCAAAGGAAGGTGCCCAGGAGGCATCCTAATCAGATGCCCAAACCACCTCAACTGGTTCCTTTCGACATGAAGGAGCAGCAGCTCTACTCCAAGCTCCCTGCGGATGTCCGAGCTCCTCACCCTATCTCTAAGGTTGAGCCCAGACATCCTACGGAGGAAACTCATTTCAGCCGCTTGTATCCGCGATCTCACCCTTTCGGTCATTACCCAAAGCTCATGACCATAGGTGAGGGTTGGAACGAAGTTTGACTGGTAAATTAAGAGCTTTGCCTTCCGACTCAGCTCCCTCTTCACCACAACAGTCCAGTACAACTTCCGCATTACTGCTGTTCTCAAACTTGTTCATTGCAAACCATTCCCTGCAGTAACAACGTTAACTTCAGTGACAATGTTAAACTTTAGGGTTAAGGTTAGAAAGTAGTTGAATTTAGGATTAAGGCTAGGTAGCGCTTAAATGCATACTGAGTAGCATTCTGCTGGGTGTGGCTTGTGAACGTAACTTAACTAATAGGCCCCTTCTCCCTAGGTCAACAAGAAGCTAAGCCTGTAAGTCCGCATTGCTTTCATCCCCGTCCTCTCCAATGCTTGCCAACTCTGAAAGCCAACTCCAGATTCACTCTGGTTTTTGGGCGACCCCTGTCTGCCAAGTGTTTTGCCTCACTGTATTTTAGTTTGTTATATGCACACAGAGCACTACAGGTTCAAAGATTCACACCCTCACAAGTGGTGGTACTGGTCACAGGTGTTGACTGGTGTACTTACTGCCAAAAGCTGACATCCAGAAATGACTCAAGCGATCAGAAAAACAAGAAAGAGGCAGAAGACAGGGTCTCCGCAGATACTGACACAGACTGCCAATTGGCCGTAAGTAATAACTGAGTAGGTTCATTTAGTTTTTTTCTTTCTTTATTTTTTTCATAGTTTGCAAATCACATCAGAATATACAATGAATAACAATTATATAAAACACAACAACCCCCCCCCCCCGTTCTCCTTCCCATAACTCATTCCTATCAACTGAGTAGGAACATTAAAAAAATTAAAAAAATAGAAAAATTAAAATGGTGTGTTCGGGTCTGCCATGACCCATTTCAAGTTAAAATTATATAATAACTACCATCTAGTTTTTTTATTGGAACAAGGCTTCATGATATCCTCCAAAACAGTATATGAACACTACAAAACTGATTTTGACCATTGTAGTCAATCCTGAAGGTCTCTCTCTCTCTCTCTCTGAAAAAAAAATAAATGAAAAGTGTATCGTTTGGTGTTCTGGTCTGGGAAGACCCAGCAGTGCATTGAAATGTTGTGGGTAACTCTGGGTCAAATTTGGTTCAATCAAGATTCATCTTTGACTTTAAACACCCCACCCCCACCCCCTACCTCCACGGGAACAATTACTTTCTCGCAGTATGCACTTGTACTCCCAATCCCTCTGGCACCCCTCCCCCCACAGGAACTCAACCTTTCTCATAGAATATGGACACTGACACTGAAATTCAACTTGAACCTGAACACACACCCCTTCCTCCACGGGAACAATTATTTTCTCGCATTACAGTGCAGGCTTTGATCATTTTGTGGGGGGCGTGGCATGAACAACATTCAAATCAAATCCAATCAAATCAATTTTATTTGTTTAGCCCAATATCACACATTACAAATTAGCCTCAGTGGGCTTAACAGCAACACAACATCCTGTCCTTAGACCCTCTCATCGGATAAGGAAAAACTCCCTAAAAAACCCCTTTAACAGGGAGAAACATAGGAAGAAACCTCAGGGAGAGCAACAGAGGAGGGATCTGTCTCCCAAGACGGACAACGTGCAATGGATGTTGTGTTCACGCAATTTACATAATACAACATGGAAAGAGGATAACAGAATTATAATGGACATAACATTTATGAAGAACATGATGCACAGGATGCCAAGCAGTGTCCACGTGCCAACGGAGCAGTCCAGGACCCAAGCCACGCGACCAGCATCATCATGTAATAAAAGAAAAACTTATGTGAGGAGAGGAAGGGCAGGCAGCATCCAAATGGCGACTACCATCACCACGGAGACCTGGGAGGAGAACCGACTGCACATGCACGCAAGAGAGACTCGCATGACACCATTCAAACACAGAAAAAGAGAACGGAGAAGACATCATTCAGAGAGAGAGAAAAGACATGTTAGAGAAGAGAACAGTTTGCAATAGTCATTAGCCATAATCAATTAAGTCATCAATTAGTCATAATCTATACTGTGTAATCTATACTCGATAATCTCGTCAGCAGAACAGTGGTTGGTAAATTCATTGAGACAGAAAACCAACCTGCCATCCACAACATTGCGCAGATTGTCTCGCATAAACATCTATAAATATCTCTGCCAAGTTTATTTGAGTTTCATTCAGCAGTATCTGTTGATTTCACAATGAGCAAAAGATTTTTCACTGCCCGTGAAGCTCTTGATCACATCTTTGTGGAGGGAGATCAGGCTTTGGGGGAGAGAGATCAGGCTGAAATTGAAGATGTGTCTGAGGATGAAGATGATGTGGAGTATGTGCCTGAACATGATGAAGACACATCTGATGAGGAAGTAGGCCTGGATGAGGGAGAACAACAGGAGGTCTTCATGTCAAGGAATGGCAAGATGGCATGGTCCAAGATCTCTTATGAAACCAAAGGCCGAGCACAAGCTCAGAACATCATCAGAAGGAACCCTGGGCCCACTAGATTTGCAGTGTCACATGTCCAAGATATAAAGACAGCGTTTGGGCTGTTCATACCACAGTCTATCCAGACTATCTTGATTGAGATGATGAACCTGGAAGGGAGAAGAGTGTTTGGCAACAGTTGGAAGGAAATAGACAAAACCTATCTGGATGCTTACTTCGGGCTGTTGCTTCTTGCTGGCATGTACAGGTGTGTATTCTGCATTGTAATTTCATTCTCTTATGAACTCAATGTCCTTTTATAATGTGTTTCTTTTGCCCTTGTTGTTGAAATGTGGCATACAAATAAACCTGCCTTGTATTGCCTTGCCTTACAGATCCAATAATGAGGCTACTGCCAGCCTATGGGATGCTAAGACAGGCCGGAGTATTTTTGTGCGACCATGTCACTTCAGACCTTCCATGTCTTGTCAAGAGTCATTCGACAATCGGGGAAACCAGAGTTGCTCGCCATACTTATAACAAACTTGCTCCCATTAGGGAGGTTTGGGTCAAGTGGGTGGAACGCTTGCCATGCGTCTACAATCCAGGGCCAGAGGTCACTGTAGATTAGCGACTAGTCCCGTTCAGAGGCCGCTTTCCCTTCAGGCAGTCTATCCCAAGCAAACCTGGGAAATACGGGATTAAAATCTGGGCAGCGTGCGATGCCAGGACCAGCTATGCATGGAACATGCAAGTATACACCGGAAAATCTGCAAGTGGAGTGGCAGAGAAAAATCAAAGCATGCGGGTGGTGCTGGACATGACACAGGGGCTTTGAGGGCACAACATCACCTGTGATAACATCTTCACATTTTATGCCCTCGGCTAAGAACTGCTGAAGAAAAAACTGACCATGGTAGGAACAGTCAGGAAGAATAAACCTGAGCTTCCTTCTGCACCGCTAGACACAAAGGACAAAGCCCCTCTCTCCTCGAAGTTTGCATTTACGGAGACCACCACAACGGTGTCATACTGTCCAAAGAAAAGGAAAAATATCGTCATGATGTTCACTCTCCACAAGAATGCTGCTGTGAGCAGTAGGGAGGACAAAAAGCCAAACATTATCCTTGACCACAACAGGAACAAAGGCGGAGTCGACAACCTCGACAAGGTCACTGGCACGTACACTTGCCAAAGCAAGATGGCCCAGTGGCCATTGGCTGTCTTTTATAACATTCTTGATGTCTCAGCCTACAATGCGTTCGTGGTGTGGACTGAAATAAATCCTGGGTGGAAAAACGGCAAGTTCAACAAGAGGAGGTTCTGGGGAGAGCTCTGGTGAATCCCCACATTGAACAAAGTCAGTCAGTTCCCCGAACTCCTGGCTCTGCCAACTTGGTGAGAGAGCTGCAGGCTGCAACCACATCAGCAACCTCCATTAGGACTGAGCCAGAGGACGCCAGTGGCAGCAAGAGAAAGAGGTGCCAGTCCTGCCCTTCCAACAAGGACAGAAAAACCAGCACGACTTGCCACACTTGTAAAAAATACATCTGCAGGGAGCACACTCAAACAATTGCATACTGTGATTCGTGCATGTGAACACACACACACAAACACACACACACACGCACACACACACACACACACACACACACACACACACACACACACACTGGATACACGGAAACACCCTTGTTCATGTTTGTGTTTAATTTTAATCTGCTATTTTTAATCAAATAAAGTTGTGTTTTATGAAAAACAATTTTTTTTAAAATCTTTTTCTAACATAAATCTATATGGGTCAATTTTGACCCTTAACACCACAGAGGTTACTCTAGTTAATAATATAAAGTTCTAAAAACTTTTTTTTTTTAGAAATTGTATTCTAATATTAGTCTATTATAGTCAGATAACATAATTTTCTTCACTATAGGGAATATAATGAGTGAATTTAATCCAATTTTTAACTTAAAAATGTGTGCTGTAATGTGTCTTGGGGCCATAAAATAAAATTACAACAGGATTGTATGGTTGTGAATGCATTATAAGTTAGTTATGATGTAGTAAAAACAATATTGGATGATAGTCATTGTTTTTGAGTGTTTTGGACTGAGGGTTCAAAATTGACCCGCCAACACACGGGACAGAAACCGCTTTCAAACACTTACATAAAAAATAAATGGATAAATAACGGGTGTTTCGTAGATCAGTGTACATGATCTTGATGGTACCCTACTCCCTCAGAGCTTGTTCCTGCCGAAGCAGGTTGCCAATGTTAACGTTATGCCTTAAGAAGAACATAAAAGGTCTCCAGATGTCATCAAAAATATTTTGTTTGTCTAAGAACATTCGTTATCTTTTCCATTGACATGTTTAAAGCCATTTGATTAATCCACGTTCCAATTCTTGGCCCATTAACATTTTTCAAATTAAGAGCAATTATATGTTTAGCTTGTAATATACACATGTGTATGGATTTAAACTCGTTGCTTTGTAAGGAATGGCTGATAGTATACTATATCCTCAGAATAAATAGCTTAAGATCCAATGGTGATTTCTTTGATAAAATTTGCAAATGGTGATGGACAGGTTGACGGATGAGATCAGGCAGGAGTTTCCGTGGACAGGGGCGTCCGGGTAGTGTGGCAGTCTATTTCATTGCCTACCAACACAGGGATCCGTGGTTCGAATCTCCGTGTTGCCTCTGGCTTGTTGGGGTGTCCCTACAGACACAATTGGCCATGTCCGCAGGTGGGAAGCAAGATGTGGGTATGTGTCCTGGTTGCTGCACTAGCGCCTCCTCTGGTTGGTTGGGGCGCCTGTTCAGGGGGGAGAGGAAACTGGGGGGAATAGCATGATCCTCCCACGCGCTACGTCCCCCTGGCGAAACTTCTCACTGTCAGGAGAAAAGAAGCGGCTGGCGACGCCACATGTATTGGAGGAAGCATGTGCTAGTCTGCAGCCCTTCCTGAGTTGGCAGAGGGGGTGGGGCAGAGACCGGGATGGCTCAGAAGAATGGGGTAATTGGCCGGATATAATTGGGAGAGAAAAAACCCAAAATAAATAAATAAAATAATTTCTGTGGACTATGATGTTTGTGGATGACATTGTGATCTGTAGCGAGTATAGGGTGCCGGTTGAGGAAAACCTGGAGAGGTGGAGGTATGCACTGGAGAGAAGAGGACTGAAAGTCAGTAGGAGCAAGATGGAATACATATGCGTGAATGAGAGGGAGGACAGTGGAATGAGGATGCAAGGAGTAGAGATGACGATGGCGTATGAGTTTAAATACTTGGGGTCAACTGTTCAAAGTAACAGTGAGTGCAAAAGAGAGGTGAAGAAGAGAGTGCAGGCAGGGTGGAGTGGGTGGAGAAGAGTGTCAGGAGTGATGTGTGACAGAAGGGTACCAGCAAGAGTTAAAGGGAAGGTTTACAAGATGGTTGTGAGACCAGCTATGTTGTATGGTTTAGAGACAGTGGCACTAATGAAAAGACGGGAGGTGGAGCTGGAGGTGGCAGAGATGAAGATGATAAGATTTTCATTGGGAGTGATGAAGAAGGACAGGATTAGGAACGAGTATATTAGAGGAACAGCTCAAGTTGGATGGTTTGGAGACAAAGCAAGAGAGGCAAGATTGAGATGGTTTGGACGTGTGTGGAGGAGAGATGCTGGGTATATTGGAAGAAGGATGCTGAATGTGGAGCTGCCAGGGAAGAGGAAAAGAGGAAGGCCAAAGAGGAGGTTTATGGATGTGGTTAGGGAGGACAGGCAGGTGGCTGGTGTGACAGAGGAAGATGCAGAGGACAGGAAGAGATGGAAACGGGTGATCCGCTGTGGCAACCCCCAACGGGAACAGCCAAAAGTAGTAGTAGATATTAATAATATCTAGCCAAATGGATTTCACTTCACACATTTCCATATACAGCGGTATAGTGTCTGTCTTGCATCATTACACTTGATACAGGTATCAGGAATATTATTATTAAAGTTGTGCAATTTAACAGGACTCATGTATATACGCATGTATTTTTTCTCAGGTATTTGCAATACAAATACAAAACTGAATAGAAATGCAAGTACAACGGTAAGCTTGGCGTAACAGAACAAGATTCTAAATCCATCCAAGCAGGAGGATTTTCAGATGAAGAATAAAACATGGTGTACCGCAGTTGAGCTGCCTAGTAATACCATTGGATGTTTGAGCATTTAAGGCCTCCTCTGTGATACAGTAGATACTATAGTAAAGGTAGACGTAGTCTGGGGTGTTTATTTTACCAAGTAAAGTTGGTAAACAGTTTCTTGATTCTAGTAAACAAAGATGAGGGAGGTGGCAGGGGGACTATTCTAGGAACAAATATAGACATTTAGGGAGTATGTTCATTTTTAGAATATTTATCCTGCCAATCATTGTGATAGGTAAAGTTGTCCAAGATTCTACTGATGCGGTAGTAGCTTCCAGAATTGGGTCATAATTTATCTGAGTAATCTTATTTACCTCAGGGACAATTTTTATACCCAGTTAAGTGAAATTATCTGTTGGGTTGAAAATAGAAGCATAAACATGTCATTAAGTAACATTATGGATGATTTTGAATGGTTAACTTCGTATCCAGATATTTTCCCAAATGTTTTGATAAGATCTAGGAGTGCGGGGACTGAACTTTTAAGATGTTTTAGGAGCAAGATTACATCATCGGCAAAGTGTGCTATTCTGTGTTCTAACTGACCTTTTCGAATTCCATAAATGTCACTATACATCCTCACCACTATAGCAAATGGTTCTATTGCAAGAATAAATAGCAATGGTGATAAAGGACTTCCTTGTGGGCAACGTCTAGAGATGTTAAAAGGTTTAGAGAACACATTATTGGTCAAAACTTCTGCAGTGAGCCCAGTACAAAGCAATCTAACCCATTTACAAAATGAATCCCCAAAGCGGGTAAGCACCTCAAACAGATAAGGTCATTCAATACAGTCAAAGGCCTTCTTTGCATCAAGTGAGAGTAAGGCTGTGTCTGTTGCCCCTCTCTGACATTGTGAAAACCCTGTCTACCTTGAATGAATCCATGTTGGTCATCTCCCACCACCCAAGGATGCAGGCCCTCCAATCTTCTTGCAAGAACTTTTCAAAGTATTTTTGTATCAGAATTTAAGAGGCTAATTGGATGCATATTTTCACATTTTGTGTTTTGTTTTCCTGGTTTTGGATGTAAGGTGTTTAGGGTACCCCTCATGGATGTAGGGAGAAGTCGGTTCCTGAAGGACTCCTGAAACATCTCCAAAAGGGGTGAAAGTAATTTCGACTGATTTTTTTTAAAACATTTTTATTTTTTTATAAATATCTATAGGGATGCCATCTGGACCTGCTGCTATTCCAGCGTGCATACAGCCAATCGCTTCTGCAATTTCCAGTTTTGCTAATTCTCCATCTAGTGCTCTACTTTCCTCTTCAGAAATTCTAGGAATATTAAGGTTGTTTAGGAATTATCTCTGCATATCCATGCTGGAAGAGCACTCAGAACTATACAATTTCCCATAGAAGACCCCAAAGGCCTCATTAATCTGTGTTGGGTCCACTATAGTTCTACCGTGTGAAGTTTCAATGCAGTTAATATACCTTTCTGTTTGTTGTTGTTTAATGCGCCATGCTGAAAGTTTCCCAGGCTTTCTCCCTGGTCATAGTAGGACTGTTTGAGTCTCATTAAACTGACAGGTGCTTTGTTAGCTGACAGTTAATTATACTGTGATCTAAATAGGAGTAGTTTTGCATGTGCATCTATAGAGCTAGGGCTGTTTTGGTTGGTATCTGTTTCTAGTTCTTTTATTTTCTCATCTAATGTCTTCATTTCAAGTTGGGCACTCCTTTTTTTTTTGAGCTGGTAAAACAAGTTATCTGACCTCTAATAAAAGCCTTGAATGCCCCCCCCCATCTTGTGCTAGCCAATGTTTGGGAAGTGTTGCATTCAAAATATGAGTCAATTTGTTTATGTAAAAATATCTATGAATGCAGGGTCCGCAAGCCACCCTGGCTGAAAGTGCCATTTTGGGGGATGACTCACAAGTTTAGTGTCTTATGGGTCCACGGTGGTGTAAGCATCAGCTTTGTGTCGATGCAGTTGCCCACTGGGGACCGGGGTTCGCGCCCCGGTCTCGTCAGATCCGACTATGGCCGGACTCGATGAAGCAGAGTCAGCTTGTGTTCGTCACATGAATGCGTCTCTGTGTGTGTCGGAAAAAGCAGTGGTTCGGCCTGGATTCGCGAGGCGAATCCTTTGAGACTGTTGGCGAACGCATGCGGTACGAAGGTGGGAGTTTGAACTAGAATAAGGATCGATTGACCACTAAATTTGGAAAAAAAGGGAAAAATTGGGGGGAGGGGACAAAAAAACAAACAAACAACCAAGTTTACTATCTTTATAACTCAAAGATATAGCTGCATGGTCAGATAGAACCATACTGCTATAATGACATTCATGAATTTTGGAAACAAGTCAAAGTCAAAGTATCTTTATTGTCCCTTACAGGGAAATGATTTTGTAGCCAGTATACTATATAAAAGTAATATACAGGTAATGCTGAGGCTAAAAGGTAGTCTATACGGGAGTAAGTTTTATACATAAGTGTTGGAATAACAGGAATATATTCTACTGCATTTGGTTTATCATGTCTCCAAATGTCCAACAAATTCAATTTTTTCATAAAATGGTGTATTGTCTTCCTTGATCTGGTGTGAGTATTATCTAAGCCGGAGGATTTGCCCTCAATGGGTCTAATGTACAATTAAAGTCACCAGCTATCATGTATTGGCCAGGGAGATTTGAAACAGTCAGAAACAGATTATTGTAAAATGTAGGATCATCTTCATTTGGGCCATACATATTTATCAGATTTATATTTTCAAATACCCTGGACCATGATGTATGTACCAGCAGGGTCCTTGACTATATTTTGGATCTGTAGTGGGACAGATTTATGAATTAGTATCATAACCCTTGGTATAGGGATCATACAGCACCCAGCCCTGCTGTCTTCTTATTGTGGAAATATCCCCCACTCAGCAGGTGGGTTTCTTGCAAGAAAACTATTTTTGATTTCAACACTTTTATCCTGCGCGTCACTTGTTTCACTTTTGTAATTTTTCTCAAACCTGTGCAGTTCCATGAGGTAAAATTTACCTTCCAACTATTAGACATTAGTTATATAATATGTCCTCAGAATCGCTTTGGTAAAATACTACATTGATGAAAACAAGCCTACAGACAAAAAGTTGAAAAGACTAACTAACTAACTAACTAACTAACTAACTAAATAAATAAATAAATAAATAAATAAATACACAAACAAATAGACAGATAGATAGATCAATAAATAAATAAATAAAAGAATCAAAAAACGCCCCCGAATGGAGTGGAGCCCATGTCCACTGAACACCCTGCTCCTCTCCCACTCTATAACTACCACTTATGGACAACATGGGCCCAAAACCTACGAGGAACCGTTTCTCTCTCTATAAGTTGTTCCCTACTCTTTAGTGCTAATTGCTTTAACCAAATGCTAACTAACCTCTTACATTTTGTAAAAATGAACTATGTAGTATTTGCAACCTGTACACAACAGTCAAAGGGGCACACAACAAATAATCACATGCCTGGATGGAGAAAATATCAGAGGAATGGAATAATGCAGCTGTTGGCCACGTAAAGTCCATGATGAGTGAACGTCCCTTGTAAGCAAATGACATGTAAACTGTCCACTGCTTGGGTGCATAAATGTCATTGTTTTCTCTTTTCTCCAACCTGTATTAAGCCCACTGTCCACATCACCCTAACCTTAACCCTAAGCCCACTGTGCACATCACCCTAACCCTAAGCCCACTGTCCACATCACCCTAACCCTAACCCCACTGTCCACATCACTCTAACCCTAACCCTAAACCTAACCCCAAGACAACTGTCCACATCACCCTAACCCTAACCCTAAGCCCACTGTGCACATCACCCTAACCCTAAGCCCACTCTCCACATCACCCTAAGCCCACTGTCCACATCACCCTAACCCTAACCCCACAGTCCACATCACTCTAACCCTAACCCTAAACCTAACCCCAAGACAACTGTCCACATCACCCTAACCCTAACCCTAAGCCCACTGTGCACATCACCCTAACCCTAACCCTAAGCCCACTGTGCACGTCACCCTAACCCTAAGCCCACTGTCCACATCACCCTAACCCCACTGTCCACATCACTCTAACGCTAACCCTAAACCTAACCCTAAGCTCACTGTCCACATCACCATAACCCTAACCCTAAGCCCACTGTCCACATCACCCTAACCCTAAGCCCACTGTCCACATCACCCTAACCCTAACCCTAAGCCCACTGTCCACATCACCCTAACCCTAAGCCCACTGTCCACATCACCCTATCCCTAACCCTAAGCCCACTGTCCACATCACCCTAACCCTAACCCTAAGCCCACTGTCCACATCACCCTAACCCTAAGCCCACTGTCCACATCACCCTAACCCTAAGCCCACTGTCCACATCATCCTAACCCTAACCCTAAGCCCACTGTCCACATCACCCTAACCCTAACCCTAAGCCCACTGTCCACATCACCCTAACCCAAGCCCACTGTCCACATCACCTTAACCCTAACCCTAAGCCCATTGTCCACATCACCTTAACCCTAAGCCCACTGTCCACATCACCCTAACCCCGCTGTCCACATGATCCAAACCCTAACCCTAAGCCCACTGTCCACATCATCCTAACCCTAACCCTAAGCCCACTGTCCACATCACCCTAACCCAAGCCCACTGTCCACATCACCTTAACCCTAACCCTAAGCCCACTGTCCACATCACCCTAACCCTAAGCCCACTGTCCACATCACCCTAACCCCGCTGTCCACATGATCCTAACCCTAACCCTAAGCCCACTGTCCACATCACCCTAACCTTAACCCTAAGCCCACTGTCCACATGTTTTAGCCATGAGAATGGAAGGGAAACAGAACGCAGTCCTATCCAACGGAGAAGGATAAACAAAAAGGATGATCGTATTACCTTGTGTGGAAGTGATGTAAAATAGTATAATCAGTATTGTTGCTATACTCTGCTGACGGAGCGCTCCATCGTCAGGTCTGCCTCGATCATTCAGAGAGACTGGGCAAACTTGTCCACTTCAGCTGGAGTTTGGAAAGTGAGAGACCTCTTTGCGTGCTTCATCAGGAGCTGTGCCGGAGAGATGAGTCTGTGCTTATGGATCCCCTTGTCTCACAGCTTCTTTCGCACCTCATCATAGCCGCGCTGCATCCTGTGTACACCAGCGGAGAGGTCTGGGTAAAAAGGGACTTGTTCGTTGTTGCATAGGATTTTTCCTTTGGTTCTGGCTGCCTTCAATACTCGCTCCCTGTCTTTAAAGTTAGAGAAGATAAGATGCTTTATTGTCATTGTGTACACACAAAGAAATTTCGTTTGGTGACTCAGACCCGCAACACTAGACAAGGTAAATGTTTTTTAAAAAAAAGAAGATAAAAACAAGAACAAATAACATTTAGTATAAATAAGTGAGGTAGTAAAAATGATGATAAGAAAATAAAAGATAGCAGCAGCTTTTAAAGTTCAAAATAGTGAATAACCAATGCACTATTTTGAACTTTAAAAGCCGCTGCTATCTTTTATTGTTTGCACATAGTTGTCCATTGTTGCAGTGGCTTTAGTACCAGTTAGTCCTCAGCAGCTATAGGCAGGTGTGTGTGTGTGTGTGTGTGTGTGGGGGGGGGGGTGATGGAAGCTACAGCTCTGGGGAAGAAGCGGTTCCTCAGCCTGTTAGTCCGGGTTTTGATGGTGTGGTATCTTTTCCCGATGGCAAGGGAACGAACAGACTGTGACCCCGGTGTGTTGTGTCTTTGCTGATGTTGCTGGCTTTCCTCTGTAGGCGGCCAGCATACACAGCTTCCAGGTTCAAGTTCAAGAACTTCATAATAATTCTTCTCGGACATGTCTTGTGCGAGTCATTTTTTGGCGGGGCGCCAATTCTATGAGTGTGCTCAATTACCAAGACCTCCCGTGCTCCCAGTCCCAGAGCTTTCGGTAATCACTTTTCCAGGTTTGTAATTGTATCCTGGCCCTCTGCCTTCTCCGGTAGGCCCACCAGTCCTTTGTTGTTCCGTCGGCTTCTGCATTGCAAGTCTTCCACTATGTTGGTAAGAGTTTCAATGGTGCTTTCCAATGTGCTGACTTTGGATATAAGCCCATTAACCTTGTCTTCAGTGTCAGAAATAAGTTGTTCTCAGGGATCGCTGGTTCAAATCCCTATGTTACCTCTGGCTTGGTCGGGCGTCCCTACAGACACAATTGGCCATGTCTGCGGGTGGGAAGCCGGATGTGGGTATGTGTGGTGGTCGCTGCACTAGTGCCTCCTCTGGTCGGTTGGGGTGCCTGGTCGGGGGGGGGGGGGACTGGGGGGAATAGCATGATCCTCCCATGCGCTAGGTCCCCCTGGTGAAACTCCTCACTGTCAGGTGAAAAGAAGCAGCTGGCGACTCCACATGTATGGGAGGAGGCATGTGGTATTCTGCAGCCCTCCCCGGATCAGCAGAGGGGGTGGAGCAGAGACCGGGATGGCTCAGAAGAGTGGGGTAATTGACCGGATACAATTGGGGAGAAAAAGGGGGGAAAATCCCCCCCAAAAAAATAAATGTGTTGTTCTGCATGCGTAATGTGCCCTGTGCTTTCCTGCACCTGCTTTCTTATGTCAAGAATTGTTGCTTGCATCACATTAGTTTTCTTATAGATTCCTCTTTTCAAGGAAGTTATGGCTCCCACTATATCATGATCGCTATTCTCACCCGAGTGCGATATTTCGCCACCTCCCTCCTCGAGGTTGGCATCTATGGCGGCCATGGCGTTGTTTATTTCTTCACCCTTCAAATGTTCGCCCTCGTAATCATGATCTCCTTTTGCGTGTTTTTTTTTTTTGCCTCCTTTTCGTGACATTTTTAATAGCCAGTACTCTTATATATACATGTTGCTTGCCCTTGAATAAAATTGTGGTCAGTATTGCAGGATCAGTTACATGCCAACAGCAGAGCCGCGCCACAGCACAGTAGCATCATTCCTGGATGAGTTGGTGCTAGTTCAGCCTTTAGGTTTAGGCTGTAGGTCAGGTTGTGGTTAAGTTGTGGTTAGTGAGGCAGGCTGCCATACAAGGGTTTGGCTATCTTCATCTATCTTCATCTATCTTCCATCTTCATCTAATGACAGTAGCTTAGCAGTTCAAGTGATATGAATACGTGTCATTGTGAGATTCTCAACTCTAACCATACACTTGTGTTTGTGTGTGTGTGTGTGTGTGTGTGTGTGTGTGTGTGTGTGTGACATGTGACGTTTCTCCACAGAGGGGCCTATGGAAGTTAACATGACAGAAATACCATTAGAGGAGTTGAAATTGAAATTCTCCAATTTTGGGGGCCACTGGAAACCAAAGGACTGCAAACCACGCTGGAAGGTGTGTGTGTGTGTGTGTGTGTGTGTGTGTGTGTGTGTGTGTGTGTGTGTGTGTGTGTGTGTGTGTATGTGTGTGCTCCTATATTGCTTGGTTACTGGTACTTTGATCCAATTTTTTATAATTTTTTATTATTATTTTATTGTTTTAAGCTCTTTGAGGTTGAGCCATGTGTCCAATTATCACTTGTTCACTTCTTAATTTGTTGAGAAAAATTAATTTGTAATTTTCCACTCTATAGCCAGTATTACGATTATCATTTGTTGGCATGAAACACAATAATTATTCCCACAAATGACTAAAGTCTATGTGGTCAAACATATATACATATTCACAGCGACACATGACACTTGTGCTGATAGTGGCTTAACAGAAAGGAACAATGAATATTCAGTTGCTACAGCTCTGCCAGTTCTTACCATGGCCGTAAATTACTCTGACTCATAAAAAGTACTTAGAATGACTACTGCTGGTTTAGGTGGCCATCCTGATTCCATTCAGAAATCGCCACGAACATCTCCCCATCCTCTTCCAACACCTCACGCCGATGCTGCAAAGACAACGGCTGCAGTTTGCCTACTACGTCATCGAACAGGTACATTTGTGTGTGTGTGTGTGTGTGTGTGTGTGTGTGTGTGTGTGTGTGTGTGTGTGTGTGTGTGTGTGTGTGTGTGTGCATGCACTTGAGCAGACACTTTACTGTAATGATGGTTTGTCTCCACACGGCCTGTCTGAGGTTTGATGCCTTATTTAAGTCCCCAGGAGAAAATAACAGGTTGGAGATACTGACAGTTATAGTCATGTTGGCTAGTGAAATATGTCTCGCTGCATCTGTTAAGTAAGCCACTTTAATATGGCAGGTGATGAGCATGCTACTTCCAATCAATCAATCAATCAATCAATCAATCAATCAATCAATCAATCAATCAATCAATCAATCAGTCAGTCAGTCAGTCAAGTTGCATTTTATATAGCACTTTCCAGCTGCAGAGAGAAGATAACACTGTAAGCCTACAAAGGGCAGGTTATCATTTTGAAGTTTGATAAAAGTTATTGGTACCAAGTATTGAAGGTGCTCCTGTTCAGTAGACAGGTCACTCTTCTTCTTTTTTTTAGTCACCGTTTAAACGAAAACAGCTCAGAAAACAGTACAGCTAATGGGGGACAAATCCACAATTCCTTTTCAGTGCAAAATACACTCCACAGTTTTTTGTCCCCCCCCCCCACCGTTTTTCTCCCCAATTGAACTTGGTCAATCCCCCCACTCTTCCGAGTCGTCCCAGTCGCTGCTCCACCCCCTCTGCTGATCCGGGGAGGGCTGCAGACTACCACATGCCTCCTCCCATACATGTGGAAGTCACCAGCCGCTTCTTTTCACCTGACAGTGAGTTTCACCAGGGGGATGTAGCGTGTGGGAGGATCACACTATCCCCCAGTCCCCCCCCCCCAAACAGGCGTCCCAACCAACCAGAGGAGGCGCTAGTGCAGCGACTAGGACACATACCCACAACCGACTTCCCACCCACAGACACAGCCAATGTGTCTGTAGAGATGCCTGACCAAGCTGGAGGCAGCATGGGGATTCGAACCGGCGATCCCCGTGTTGGTAGGCAATGGAATAGACCACCATGCTACCGCTAACAGTCTATCATAGCAAATTGGAGTGTTCACTTTCGAATTTTGTTTTTTTATGGTTATTTACAACCGATTTACTTCCTGCAACACAGTCAGGCAGGCGCACTGATCTCAAAAAAAAAAGACTGGATCGCGCAACCCATAACTCCGTGCCGCCAATTTATGAAGGCCATTTGAACTTGATCGGCGCCATCTTAGGTAGAGCAAAAAAACGATAAAATTGCATTGCAATTGCCAGATAAAATGCCGAGTTGCAGCGCATACAAGTGCTCTAACCGCACAGGGTCGAAAAAAAGTGGCAATTCAGACAATATAACATTTCACAAGTAAGTACCCTTTTTTATTTGACTCTTGCATTCAAGATGCCATAGCAACTGCTGATTTAAGATGCCTTGATTTGTCAAAAAAAATTCCCGAGCTGGCTCCTCACATGTTCGACACTGCTGTCACAGATAATCATGTTTTTAATCTTATAAAAGTAATCTTGTAATTATTGCAAGATACGACTGCATCATCTTGGCAAAGAATGCACTGCAAAGCTAGCTGGCAAGAAGCTGCGAAAACAGCTAACAAAACTTCTAAATGTAAATGTAAGATCATGATGCAGAACATGAGAATATGAGACTCTGTTGTTTACAAACAACAGACTCATTGGGAATGGTAATAGTCTTGCTTGCACATATAGGTGATCGTAAAGTAGCCTAGTATACTGTCATTTTCTTAGGTAGCGAGCTAGCGTGTTGCAGCGATGGCGAGCAACGGCCTGATGAAGCCAGGACGCACCGCTCTCTCCCTTGCAAGTGGCACGCTCAGTGTCCTTCTGTCACGCACTCGTCTGAGGAGCCAGCTCGGGAAAAACAGTTTGACAAATCAAGGCATCTTAAAACAGCAGTTGCTATGGCATCTTAAATGCAAGAGTCAAATAAAAAAGGGTACTTACTTGTGAAATGTTATATTATCTGAATTGCCAGTTTTTTTCGACCCTGTGCGGTTCGAGCACTGGTATTTGCTGCAACTCAACATTTTAGCTGGCAATTCTAATGCAATTTGATCGCTTCTTAGTCTTCCTAAGATGGCCGCCAAGTCGTCCATGCCGGCTTCACTTCATATCGCGAGTTGCTCGATCCAGTCTTTTTTTTTTTTTGAGATCAGTGGGCAGGAGTCACTCTGCCACAGCGAAGCAAACATGAAGAGGAAACTAGAAGAGTGCACTCAGTACAGTGCAGATTCCCGCCAGGCGTAGCTCCCCTTCTCCAGTTCTTGGACTTGCCAACAAACCACCCCCTTTTTCACCTACGGGGAGAAGGGAAAACACAGAAGCACTGCCTGCGTATCTGCCCTTCTCCTGTACTCGAACTTAGATGAAAAACCAGCTGAGGACTTAGCACTCAGTTGCGGTACAAAAAAGGTTTTTCAAAGGTTTTGAATCACTGCAACCATGAGAGGTCCTTGATCATACAGTCATAGCTGTGCACAAAGTGTATTAGGCTGACAGGCCCAGTAGTATGCGAGATTAGCAGCAGACAGATACATGCACACACACAGAAAAAAGTGCTTTTCCTGCTATTATAAGATTTTGTGCAGCATTCAAGTCAATCGAACAGGAAATATGGAAAAAAAAAGATTTAAATAGGCGGCACTCAAGCTAAAAGAAAATCTACCTAATGAAAATGTTTTGCCTGTCAGTCTGTGGATGCACAGCCTCCTAGGCGGACCCTTGCTAGAATGCCACTGAGTCTAATATGAACTTGCACTTTCCAAAATGAAGGTTTGCTATGCAACCATTTTGGTCTAACCCTAATCCTGTCTTTATTTTCATAATATAATAAAGCTGGGTAAACCCTTTACACTCTTGCATGTGCGACTCACATCCATGGTTGACTCAGATCGGGTAGCGACAAGAATATGCAACACTTCCTGTTTTGACTGCAACCTAAAGCAGACCCGTCGCCAGGGCTCAGTCTTCAGTGGGGCATATGAACTGCATGAGGGGGCACAATTATTAAATATTTTTGATAATCCGATATGCTATTGTATTCATGCAGCGCTGACGCATACTAACTATACTGAGGTCGCATACTAACCAAACTGGTCTCAAATAGATTTAATATGTCCCGATGTATTAGGCTTAAAGGCAAGCTGAATAAGCTGAGCCTTGCATTTGTGCAACATACTATACTGATGCTTGGAGAAAAACATTTTAAGCGTTGAAAAGGAATTTTCACAGGTTGCGGTAGATGCCCCCAAAGTTAGGGCAAGGGTATAAGCTGTGATGACAGTGGGCATGGCCTGGAGTGCACAGTGGAATGTACTGAGTATGTTGGCTATTGTCCATTTTCCATCTTTGAGGGGAATCGAGATCTCCGTCATCTTCACTAGGAACTCACGAGCCACAGCATATTCCGATTCAAACATTTCAGTGCCAGCTAATCTCAGGAGAGGGGTTACCTTCGATGGATCCATGAATTTCTCTTCAGCCTCTGGGTTCAAAGCAGCCAGCGCGCCAATGAGCTCGCTACTCCACTCTTCAAAACACGCATCCATCTCTCCTTGTACAGTATCGATTACATTGTAAAATAATCTCATTAACTCAGTCTTTTCGTCTGTGTTGCTCGGTGGCTGTCCAACTGTTTCTTCAACTACAAATTCACAAAGGTTCTTGTTAAGTGTTTGTCTTCTCTTGCTTGGACAGTGGGGATCTGTCACAGGCACAGTCTCGTCAGTGGCTGGAGAGGGAGCGCAGAGATCCCGTAGTGCAGTAAACTCATTTTCTGTGCACAGTTTCTGTAAGCATTTGGATGCACTGTTCACAAGTGTAACTGCAGTGAACAAGTCCATATTTTTGGCTTGTAGTAGTCTGTTTGGCGGCTCGAAAAGTGACAAAACTTTCTGAACAAATTGTGCAATAAAACAAAAGCTGGGTTGCGATATGGCATGAAGTAGCCCAGTAGCCTCGACCCGCACCTTAGCTCCACAGCCTCATGTGTTCCCCTCCACCTCGGTCAGTAATGTGGATATATTGGGGGAAACTCTTCACCACAACATTGACAGTTGCCACATGACTAGTCCATCTCTGGTCCAAGAGGCGTTTCAGGGTCTCGCCCTTGTATTGAATAGTGACAGTTGGCTTCCTGATGAACTTGTACAGCGTATTGGTACGCTGAAAAATTCCTCAACAGCTGCTTCACTGGACATGGCATGAATCACCACCAAATGAAGTTGGTGATTAAAGCAATGGACATACGGTATGTCACGATCCAGTTTGTTTTGTAGCAATTTCTGCACTCCACCATGTCTCCCAGACATTAGTGACGTACCATCATAAACCTGACTCAGGATTTTGTTGGGGCTAAGTCTGGCTTTCGTGAGCTCATCGATGATCACGCCTGTTAATGTCTCTGCATCCCCCTTCTCCGACATGGCCATTACCAAGAGGCGCTCACATACCCTGTAGTTTTCGTCAACGAAATACACAACTAAAGATATGTTTTCTTGGCCTATAGGATCCCGTGTCCCATCTACCTTTTTTGTGTACCAGCTATCCCCTACTTGTCTCACTGTATCATCTGTCACAACATCGCTCATCAGTTCAATAATCTCATTTTGTATCTGTGGGCTGGTATAGTGTGCATTCTGTGGAATTGTTTTTGTAATCTTTGTCAGTTCTGGATTTTTATGCATGGTGTACTCGAAAAGAGACATGAACAGCGCAATGGAGCCATGATCTTCTAGCAGCGTGCTGTCAAAACTAGCATTATCTCCACGTAAGGGCAATTGATTCACCACTAAAAACTCGAGCATATCAATTATGGCTGACATGTAATATCTGTTGCGTGCCAGTTGTTCTGAATTTACGAGAGTGGATTTCTCTGTCCCTGTCTCTATGTTTTTCCGACTCCCTCCACATTGCGTCACAGGCGAAATGCTCTTCTGAAGCTGCGTGCTTATTTAAACCCTTGCTAGTTTCAATGGTATGTTTCCAGTCATTAAATCCCCTAATGGAAAAGGTTGCATCAGATGAAACCAATTTGAATTTCCTGCACAGATAGCAAAATGCTGAGTCGAGTACTCAAGCCAGTCCCTGTTCCTATACCAGCTAGAGGAGAGTGATCGTTTTTTTGCACCAAACATTTTGACTGGATATTTGTTCAACACAACCTGTTTAGGCTTGTCCGTGTCAAGATCATCCAACAGACAGTTGTGGTCCAAATACTGTTCCTGTGGTTGAAGCAGTTGGGCGAGTCTCAGATCCATGGCAGACGCTGCTGGTGCTAGGCTGCATTCCGGTGGTGCCATCTCCATCGGCATCAACATCAAGGAGCTTGGGTGCAGTGTCCGATTTGGAGGCGGAATCTGATTCCTCCAATATAATGTTAGAAGAGACTGGCGATTGAAACCATTTATGAATGTCCATTCTTAAGCAAATAGCAAAAGCAATCCTACTGGGACAGCTCGGCCAGCTCGGCTCCACTCCCAACTGAAATCGCGCGGTATCTGCTACATTGGCGTAACTTCCTTTTTCAGTATGGTGGCCAGCCAGAGATAGGCCGTTGCTCCCATAAAAGAACCCCGTCAATCAAAAACACACCATTGTTTCTCTATTTTAATGTCTTAATTCTAGTTTTGCTGCCTTGTTTGTTGTTAAGCAGCCGTGTTCTGTTGTTTTACAGCTCTATCTCTTTATTTGTGTATGTGTGCTTGTCCAGACTGGAAGCCAGCCGTTCAACAGGGCCATGCTGTTCAATGTGGGTTTTCTGGAGGCGATGAAGGACCTGGACTGGGACTGCCTTATTTTCCATGACGTTGACCACATCCCAGAGAACGACCGTAACTACTACGGCTGTGGGCAGATGCCGCGCCACTTTGCTGCCAAGCTGGACAAATACATGTACATGTGAGTCAGTGCCTGGTGAGATGGAGAAGCCATGACTGATGTGTCATGAGAGAGCTTGGAGCAGTAGGAACATGGTGGACACAATAAGTTGTGTATTGGCGAGAATCTGGCGATACGATACATATCACGATACAGGGTTACAATTCAATATATTGCGATATATTGCCATACTATAAGAAAGGTGATATATTGTGATACTGTAAGAAAGGTGATATATTGTGATTTCATAGGCCTGTGTTCTTTGTGCTTATGCTACTTCCTGTCTCAGTTCACGTTGTTGGGTTGGAGTGGAAGAGTCAAATGGCTGAAGATAGATTACAACACTGTTATCTAGCGGTCATGTGGTTACACACAACACAACATGTTTGTCACGAGCCTTTACATGTAAACAATTAAAAATCCGTATAGTGGTTTTGAGAATCGATACAGCGTCACAAAAGATAATATCGCCATAATCGAGTGTATCGATATTTTCTTACACCCGTAATAGGACGTACGACAGAAAATTTAGATTTCAGTCTTAAAACCTAATTTTACAATTTCTCTCAATCTCTCAGTGGGTCATTCATCGTAAGTTGTAGCTAATTATTCATTAAAAAGGACTGTGATCAACTCACATTGTCTATGACCCCGTTTTGTCAGTGTTTTCACTGCCATCAAGGGCTCATCAGCACATACTTGTTTCCTCTCGGGGATGATAAAGTATTCTGATGCTGATACCTGGTTTACAAGGTGTGAATGCAACCTTCAATGTGTTGAGGGTCACAAATAACAAACCAAACCTTGTAATGAAAGTGGTATTGATGGTTGTTTTACTGTAAAAGCGACATTGAATTGAAGACATTGAAAAGATTACATTTTAAAAATGATATAAAATAAATGTTTTTCCCATGGCGCCATGCAACTGCCACCTTGGGCTGTGTTGCACATTGCGGTCACTCTTGTTCATGGACGACCTTAGAGGGATGCGAGATGTGAGCGGCACGTAGGTGATTCTGTCATTGAATCCATACTGACTGCTGTCTGCATTTGGACGTCCGCCCGTCTCAGCTGTCTGTCAGCAGCAGCTGCTGGGGAGCTGAGTGGACGGCGGTCGGCTGACCTGCCTTCACCAGCCTGACCTGCCCTCACCAGGCTTACTCAGCTCCATGGGAAGAAAGCAACAGTGTTTTTATGTACTGATTGATTTTATTTCCACACCCACTGTAGCAAGTGAGGGGAATCTGTCTGTACTGAAGCAGGCAAGCTCACAGACTGACTGGGAGCCTTGATCAGTCAATGTAGATACGGTTAATAAGTTCAAAACACAAATACAGCAAGATATTTGTGTGATTTCATCAGCTGTCTCTGCAGTTTACGCTTCACTAAGTGCGACAAAAATAGACTCGAAGCGTAAAAAAACACGGGGGGGGGGGCGTCGTGTGGATTGATAGATTTAATAAAATGGAAGCATAACTGTTCCGGGACATGCGCGAGTGATGGACGTCAAAAACGCTTCTATAAATACTATTCTTAACTAAATGCATGCTTTGATATATTAACTATAACTATACATTTCAAAATTCCTCGGAATAATAACAATCTAACTAAAATGGAAGGCGTCTCTCTGTCTTGTCTGTCTGTCTGTCTGTGTGTGTGTGTGTGTGTGTGTGTGTGTGTGTGTGAATGTTCTCATTCATCCAGGTCATGGTGATCCAAAGGAGTTGAATCAAGTGCAACTGGACTTGGTATATATCCGTGAAGACGTTTCGCCTCTCATCCAAGAGGCTTCCTTAGTTCGTGCCTTTCTGACTAGACCAGGCGAAACGTCTTCACGGATATATACCAAGTCCAGTTGCACTTGATTCAACTCCTTTGGATATGCAGAGGTAGGGTCCAAAAAATTGGAAAATAAAGAAGAAGGTAAATAATGGGTAGAACATAAGTGTGCTAGCTTCCAGCTAGCCTACTAATTAATTAGCCACTACTATTACAACACTTATAGACAATACAGTGACATAAAGACCAAAAACAACGATCGGTTTCATATGCAAATTGCTGTGAGCATTAACTACTTACAGTGGCCATGTGTACTATTCACAGAGGATTGGGGTAATAGTTGCAATCACAGCATTGTAAGATGGTGACAGATGTACTCTTAGCCCCCCCAGTTCAGGGATGGTCGTTCCCTCTTCACATAGATGGCCTCTTGGTGTAGACTGTGGAGTCCTGGCATGTAGATGGTGTAGACTGTGGAGTACTGGCCTGTTGATGGTGTAGACTGTGGAGTGTTAGCTCTCCTGTGTGTCATACTCTTGACCAGCATCTGTTTGGTTTCCCCGATGTACAAGTCACGGCAATCCTCCTGGCACTTAACAGTGTACACCATATTGCTCTGTTTGTGCTGGGGGACCTGATCCTTAGGGTGGACCAACTTCTGGTGCAGCATGTTTTGGAGTTTGAAAGCAGCTGAGACCTGGTGTTTAGAAAATACGCGTCTCAACTGTTCCAACACCTCGCCACATACGGAATCACCACTGGTTTACACTTAGACAGCTGTTGTCCTCCTCTCTTCGATTGGCTGGTGCACTGTTTGGGCGTCTTCCTGGCTTTGACAAATGCCCAGTTAGGATAACCACACTTAACCAGGGCCTGTTTAATGTAGGATTTCCCCCCTTCCCCAGCCGCTGTGTTGGTGGGGACGTTGTCAGCTCAGTGGTACAGCATCCTGAGGACTCCTAGTTTATGATCCAGTAGATGATGAGAGTCAAACCTTAAGTACTGATCAGTATGTGTTGGTTTATGGTAAACATCAACAATCAAATGTCCCCCATCACCAGTTGTAATGTCACAGTGTAAGAAGACTAACCTGTCATGTTCCACATCCTCCCTGGTGAACTTGATGTGGTGTCCACAGAGTTAATGTGGTCGGTGAAATGTGAGTCAGCATGAACTTTTTCAGCAAGTTGGACTACAGTAGCACTTCTGTGGGTTGGAACAAGATAATCAGTGTTATTCACTTCACCTGTCACTTGTCATCGCCAGCCATCAGTCGTGTGGCCTGCTCTGCAGTCACTTCTCCGACTGCAAACCGGTTTTCGACACTCACCAGCCCTGTTGGTAGTCCTACCGGCCAGAGTGTCTCTCCCGCTCCTGTCGACAGAGTAAAGCAATGCACGCCAGTAATACAGTGATCCATTACCTGCAATGTTAGATTAGCTTCACCAGCCTTGGTTCACTGTTTACCCGGGGCCAGAGTCTCCGACATAGAGGCTAATCTTAGGGTGCTGGCATCACAGAGGGAGAGTCAGGGAACCCAGGCACACAGCACCACTACTTTCAGCAACATTGTTATTCATGTTGGCACCAATAATGCTAGGATGAAGCAATCAGAGATCACAAAAGCCAGCCTAATCAGGACGCTTGAGATGGCCAGAAAGATGTGTCGGCATCAATTAATTGTCTCTGGTCCCTTACCTGTGAGGGGTAATGATGAGATGTACAGTAGGCTCACCTCAATGAACCGCTGGCTGGCTCGTTACTGTAATGAGCAGGGATTCAGTTTTGTTGATAACTGGCCTTCTTTATGGGGCCACTCTTACCTGCTGAAAGTGGACGGCATCCACCCTACTGGGGACCGCGCCGCTCTTTTGTCTAGCAATATAGATAGCTGTTTACGTTTAGTTTGACACTAGGGACTTATCATTCAGCAGGTTGCAGGTGATTAGAGAGCCTGCTAGGTTTAAACCTAGTGCGGATGTGGAGTTAACAAATGTAGTTCATATGTTTAGTCAGAGAATTTCTCATTAGACTGGCAGCCTGGTCTATAACATTGAGACCGTCTCCCTACCCTGCTGTTTTGCTCCCAAGCGCTCCTCTCCTGAATGTGGTGAAATGTGCAACAGTGTGCCTAATAATCTACACAACCAAACATTTAATGTTCTTAAAAGTGTGAACACATATCATTCAAATCATAGGTCTTCAAAATTGTCAACTAATAACACAGGGTGTCTAATTCAAATTAATATTTCACCTATTGGTAGCTCTAAAGTTCTGCCTACTACTGATCACTTCCACAAGATGCCTAAATTTGGTTTCATAAATATCAGATCACTGTCTACCAAAGCCTTACTGATAAATGACCTGATTCTTGAACATAGTTGTGATATGATTGGGTTTTATGAAACATGGCTGAAACCAAATGTTTTCCTTCCCTTAAATGAAGCTTCTCCACCCAGCTATTCTTATGCTCATGTAGCTCAGGCAAATAAACAAGATGGTTGTGTCAGGTGGTCTTAAGCAGGCTGCTAGGAATCTTGAGGTAATAATCGATGCTAACCTCGGTTTTGATAATCAAATTCAACATGTTGTGCAGTCATCAATTGCCGATCTGCAAAAGTTGTACATGTTTTATCTGTTCTCGGCTCGACTATTGTAATGCACTTTATTCTGGTATCAGCAATGGCTCCGTCCACCGTCTGCAGTTGGTACTACATGCCGCTGCTTGGCTCATTACCGAGACAAAGAGGCATGACCATATCACTGCTGTGCGTACCTCCCTACACTGGCTCCCTGTTATATTGCAAATTGATGTTAATATTTTACTGCTCACTTTTAAGGCTTTAAATGGTCTTGCTCCTACATATATTTGTGGTTTATTGACCTGGTATATACCCCCACGACCATTAAGACCTGCAGATGGAGCCCTGCTGGTTATTCCCAGGTCTTGGTTTGTTACAAAAGGTGGTCGGGCTTTTGGTGTTAGAGCCCCCACACTATAGAGCTCTCTTCCTGTTGAAGTAAGACAAACCAAGTCTCTAGCTTCTTTTATTTTTTTTCCCCTAAATTTATTTCTGATTTTTCCCTTTTTCTCCCAATTTAGTGGCCAATCGATCCCTATTCTAGTTCAAACACCCACCCTCGTACTGCATGCGTTCGCCAACTGCATCTCGCCGGCCGGCATTATCAAAGGAGACGCCTCGCCACTTTCGTGACAAGGTGAATCCAGGCCGAACCACTGCTTTTTCCCCACACACAGAGACGCATTCATGTGACGAAACACAAGCCAACTCCGCCCCCCTCCCGAAGACAGCGCTGCCAATTATTGCTGCTTCATCGAGTCCGGCCGTAGTCGGATCTGACGCGACCGAGGCGAGAACCCCGGTCCCCAGTGGGCAACTGCATCGACACAAAGCTGATGCTTAGACCGCTACACCACCACGGACCTCTAGCTTCTTTTAAATCTTGTCTTAAAACTTTTCTTTTTATGAAAGCTTTTACAAATGTTTATTTGTTTTTATTTATTTACACTTTTTTATTTTAACTGTTACATATTTGGTCTTACTCTTCTTTTTTTTAAACTTATATTTATTGCATTTTGCATGTTACAAATCACAGAATCGACATATGAAATAAATCCAGTATAATTCCCATCCCTCCCCTGCTCCCTAACATGTCTTCAACCCCCCCCCCCCCAGCATCCTCCGAAATGACATCAAGTACAAATAAATATACGACAGATATACAATGACCTCATTCACATAAACACAGACAAGGGAGAAAAGAAAAATAAATTGATAATATAAAAAATACACTTTTTTATCTTTTTAAACTAATTCTTAATTGTACTGCTACAGTTCTGCTCCAACCAAGAAATGATGAGGTTATGAACTGTCCCAGTCTGTTATTTGGGTTAGGTTATCATAGTAGGTAAGAAAAGGCCTCCAGACTCTTTCAAATTTATTTGCATTCCCCTTCAATGTAAATTTGATTTTGTCAAGCCTCAGATAAAACATCGTCTCTTTAAGCCATCTTGTATGGGATGGTGGCACCGCTCTCATCCAGTTGAGGAGGATGAGATGTGGAGCTAACAGAATAGTAAAGGCAACCATATTTCACATTTCAGTCAACCACACTGCGTCCTCCGGCCTCAGTCCAAACAGGGCAATAATGGGTTGAGGTACAATTGTCATATTATACATGTCACTAAGGGATTCAAAGACCTTTTCCCAAAAAATCTGAAGGCTTGAACATGACCAAGACATGTTGAACCAGTTTGCAGTGGTAGTCTTACATCGATCACAGGTGGGATCAATGTTTGTCTATATCCTTGCCAGTTTCTCCTTAGTGAGATGAAGACGGTGAACTATCTTGAATTGTATTAGACCGTGTCTAGCACAAGGAGATGAGGAGTGTACTAGGTCGAGAATTGAAGTCCACTGGTCCTCTGCAAAAGACAGGCCTGGGTCTTAGGTTGTTTAGAGATTGTGGGTTAATAGTGTTAATTACACCATATATCCTGGAGATGGCCCCTTTGAGACTAGTATTAGATCCTAAAAGAGCATCGGAGGGGGTGCTTGGAGGTTGCTCTGGGAAAGGGTGATAGCTTTTTTGTACAAAGTATCTAATCTGAAGGTACCGAAAAAAAATGGGAGTGTGGCAGGGCATTCTTTTCTGACAGTTGTTCAAATGATGCAAACACTCCGCTTTTATATATAAATCTTTCACAACTCTGATGCTGGTCCCATGCCAGGCTTTTGAAGCCAGGTCTGACATAGAGGAGGTGAAAAGATGATTTGCAAAAATAGGAGCCAAAAGTGAAGCATTTTGCAACCCAAAATGTTCACGAAACTGTACCCAGATCTTTAATGTATGGGTGACTACGGGAGATTCCAAAGAGCCAGCACCAAGTGGTAAAGGGGCTGAGATTATTTTGCCCTGTCTGGTTTTATTTCTTTGTAAAGCACTTTGTAACATCGTTTTAGAAAAGTGCTATATAGATAAAGTTATTATTAAGGTTATTATTACTCATTATTTCTTGAGGAATTTGGAGAATTTGTCTCAGGTCTTGTTACTCACTCTGATGAGATTCTAATTCTTGGTGATTTTTTACCTGTTGTGGCACGAGTGTTTATTGAAATACAAGCGTGCTTTATCTGCTGCAAAAACAGCGTGTCTCTCTCACTTAATATTAATAAACATAACCCCAGATTTCTCTTTGACACTTTATCTAATTTTACTAAAAAGCAGTCGTCTATTAGCTGCTCACCATTCACAGCCCATGAATTTCTAGATTTTTTCTGCAATAAGGTTGATGAGATCTTAAACAAAATAAGTTCTTCAACTCCATCTACTCCTGCAGATCCTGTCTTACTAAATTCATATCTACACAATGAGTCACTGACAGTTCCACTAATTACAGCTTTTGAGACTATCTCTCTTGATACTTTGACTAAGTTCGTGTCAGCTTCTAAACCAACTGCTTGCCTACTTGATCCCTTACCAGCAAAACTTTAAAGACCTCTGGCCTTTCCTGGGACCTACAATGCTAGACATGGTTAATTTATCTCTTACTACTGGCATTGTTCCCAGCAGTTTTAAGACAGCTGTGGTTAAACCTCTGCTTAAAAAAAAACACACACCTTGATCCAGGGTCTCTTAATAACTATCGACCAGTCTCTAATCTTCTATTCTTTTCTAAAGTACTAGAGAGAGTTGTGTATCAACAACTTTGAGCCAATATAGAAGAAAACTTTCTATATGAGCCTTTTCAGTTGGCTTTCAGGACCTGTCACTCCACCGAAACTGCTCAGCCTTTGATAAGCACATTAAATAAATCACCAAGACTGCCTTTTTCACTTACGTAACATAGCTAAAATCCGGTCTTTCCTGTCCATGGTTGACACACACTCTAATGCATGCGTTAGTTCCATCCAGACTTGATTACTGTAATGTTCTGTTCTCAGGTCTGCCACACGCTAGTACTAAAAGTCTTCAGATGGTTCAGAATGCTGCTGCTAGAATCCTAACTATCCGTCCATCCATCATCTGAACCACTTATCCTACTCTCAGGGTTATGGGGATGCTGGAGCCTATTCCAGCAGTCACTGGGCGGCAGGCTAGGAGACTGCCTAGACAGGCTGCAAAGCCATCACACAGGGCCAACATACACACACGTACACACGCACACACATACACACATGCACACATTCACACCTAGGGACAAGTTAGCACGGCTGAGTCACCTGACCTACATGTCTGAACTGTGGGAGGAAACCGGAGCACCCGGAGGAAACCCACGCAGACACGGGGAGAACATGCAAACTCCACACAGAGGATGAGCCGGGACGACCCCCAAGGATTGGACTACCCCGGGGCTCGAACCCAGGACCTTCTTGCTGCGAGGCGACCGCGCTAACCACTGCACCACTGTGCCGCCAGAATCCTAACTAAATCTAGGAAATTTGACCATATTACACCAATTCTTTCCTCCCTTCATTGGCTTCCTATTCATGTTAGATCAGAATACAAGGTGCTTCTGCTGATTTATAAAATCCTAAATGAGCTTGCCCCATCCTACCTGTCTGATCTCCTTAAACCGTACATTCCATCTCGAGCTCTCAAAATACAGGGCTCCTGTGTGTACCCAAAGTTAAAAAGAAGTCAGCTGGTGGCAGGGCCTTTTCCTATCGGGCTCCATTGTTGTGGGATAACCTGCCTGTTGCCATATGACCATCAGAGTCTGTTGAGTCCCTTAAATCCAAACTTAAAACTCATCTTTTTGCCTTAACCTACAATTAGTTGCCTTTAGGTTGAGTGCTTCACAACCTGTACTGCATGGCGGGTCGGTTTCTATCTCGATGAATTTACCAACCACCGTTCTGCCGACCAGATTATAGAGTATAGATTATATATATTATGGAGTATATATTATAGCATATAGATTATAGCCTACAGAGTATAGATTATAGAGTGTAGAGTGTAGATTATTGACTACTGCAAACTGTTCTGCTCTCACATGTCTTTTCTCTCTCTGAGTGAGTCTCCCTTGTGTGCGTGTGTAGTCTGTCCTCCTGTCAGGTCTCCATGGTGATGATGGTCGCCACCCGGACACTGCTTGGCATCCTCCTCATCACATTTTTTTAATATATATTTTTAACTAAATCCATATAATTTTGTTATCGTGTTTGTGTTTATCCTTCTCTCACTGCGATGTGTGGCTAATGTTTTTTCTTGTCTCTTCTCCCGTGTATGTGAATGGTGTGGTGTGAGTCTCCCTGTGTGCATGTGTAGTCTGTCCTCCTGTCAGGTCTACATGGTGATGGTGGTCACGTGGCTCAGGTCCTGGTCTGTTCTGCTGGCATCTGGACACTGCTTGGCATCCTCCCCATCATATTCTTCATATATGTTCTAAGTCCATTATAATTGTGTTATCCTCTTTCAGCGTTGTATTGTGTAAATTGTGTAAACACAACATCATTGTACGTTGTGCATCTTGGGAGAGAGATCCTCCTGTCTAAGGACAGGATGTTGTGTTGCTGTAAAGCCCCCTGAGGCACATTTGTAATTTGTGATATTTTTGTAATTTGTGATATTGGGCTTTACAAATAAAACTGACTTGACCCGTCAGTGGTTTTAATGTTTTGGCTGATGGGTGTACAGCTGAATAGTGAATATGATGTGTTTAACACAAGCAGTGCAGTTGAGTTCTGGTGGTGGTTTTAGAGATCTTGTTTCAGTGGTTGTGGGAGGTCTGGTATGTAGCTGTGTTGCTAAAATACTTGTGTATTGGGTACACTGTTGTTCAGTGTTAAGTCCGCTCTCTTACCAGGGAGAAGTAAGCTGTTTGATGCCGGTGTTGTGGTTGTTCTAGTCTTGCACTGGATGGGATTCATCAAGAATTTGTTCATTCTCATGTATATGAGTTTTTTTTTCTTCTTTTTTGCAGACTTCCCTACAGCGAGTTCTTTGGTGGTGTGAGCGGTCTTACTGTGGAGCAGTTCCGTAAGATCAATGGCTTTCCCAATGCATTCTGGGGCTGGGGGGGAGAGGATGACGACTTGTGGAACAGGTTGGTGACCTAGAAGATTCTACGTGCATGTTTCTATGGTTTTCATACCTTATGAACTGCTCACCTTGGCACACCTGCTCTTTTTTCCCACAACTCCTTTCTCCACACAGCTTACTGTGTGTGTGTGTGTGTTACTTTGATTTTAACCCTGAACCCAACCCTACCCCTTCCTGGTAGCTCTCTGTTTAGCTGCCGGTTAGGGAGATGGTGATGCGGGGAGAGTCATCGGTTAGTCTTACTCAGACCTAAACCCTCGGGTTGGTTTGTTTTTAAGCTTGAAGGCCAAAACACAGTCACATCTTAAGTAACTCACATTCTGTGTGACTTGAGGAGCGCTACTCAGACCAACATCTTGACTACTAGCCACCAACCTGCTCTGTTAGTAAGACTAGGGCAAATTGAGCAGTACATTTCATACACAAAGGCAATTCAAACATCATCAGATTAGGCATAAAAACAGTCAGTAAGACACACACAATAAGATGAAGAAATAATTTATAGAAAAGAAATTAGGAAAAGGAACATTATAATGTAGAGGCATAGAAGAGTCAGAAGGCCAGCCAGATGGAGGCAGTGCCCTACCAACAACATGCCCTGAAATCTAATCCATAAGTACCACTGTTTTAACACTAGAACGACCAAGGCCGTCATTCTGACAGTTTTGGATTTTCAAAGTTTAATAACTTTTCGGAAAAAAAGATACAGACCTGCTGCTCCCTGAATGCTCCTAAAATTGCATATGTTTACATTTGAAATGATTTTTAGATCAATTGCACATGCAAAAAAGTTATGATAAGATCTACCTAAGACGACCATGAGCGGTCAACATGACCATCTCGTAATTTTTGCTTGATGATGTGCGTCATGTCAGTATTTATGACGTGTGTTGTCACATCATTTCCTTGGTGAAGTTCGTTGCTCTGTTCTAGAAACACACTAGCGCCCTCCAGTGCAGAAGATAGTCTAAACTGGATGTGATTATGTCCAACATGTCTGGTTACAGACGCCATTACAGACACACTATGGCTACCACCGAGGCGTTGCAGTATTTACAGGCGTTGGATAGCGGCCATTTTAAATTGTTTGAAACTAATATCAAAAGTTGTTAAAATGTTAATTTTGGTGTCAGTTAGTTTCATAACAGACATACTAACATATGTAATGCATTAATATCTCAACTGAGTATTTATCTTGACACAATATAGAGTTTAAAAACCGTGGTGGTCAAAATGACCGCTCATGGTCGTTTTAGTAGTTTTAAGTTGCGGACATTGTTTGGGACTGTTTCAATATTTTTGACGGTCCACTGTGGTTTTAGGTAGGCGTGACATCCCGGTCGTTCTGCTGTTAACCACGGAAATTCACGGGAACGGCAGTTGTTGGATTGTGGCTCTGCGTAACGCAAAGTAGCTGCTCAAACAAAATGACAAACTGTCTCTCCCAGGATAAACTGTCTGTCCCAGGACAAACTGTCTCTCCCAGACTCGCCTACGGTACATTTGACACCAATGGACCAGTCACAGAACAAGTGACAAAAGCTTTCTTCCAGACAAGACTCTGTTACGCTCGAGTACATGTGGAGATTGTGGGTCTGCCTCACACAAAGTAGCTACTCAACAGTCAGACACCTGGGTAGTGCCTCACGTAGTCCTATTTCAACGGAGACGTCAGCATTAATAACGGCTCTGTTGGATGGAGCTGTGCCAAAGAACTTGCACTGACAGAGCTGTCTGCCTGTCTGTATAGCTAATGGAGCCATTATTGAATTTATTACCTGCAGCTGTGTTTATCCTGCTACGCTAGCATACCAGAGTACCAAGACCAGCCTGTTTTTGGGGGGGGGGGTTCGGTGTGTTTTTTTCTTTCTTTCAGTTTTCAGTTTTATATTCAAGACACACGCAAACAAGATTAAAAAAAAAAACAGACAAAAAAACAAAACAACAAAAAGGAAGAAAGAAAAAGCTGCCAGACATGTATAGGTATTTAAGATAACTTGGATCACAGCAGTTTTCAAGAAGTTACACAGTAGGGTATTACAAGAGTCCAGATAAAAGGTAGAGTACCGGGTTGCATCACTACAGACTGTTGTTAGAAAATGTTTTTCTTTGAGCTAGTCACTGAATCCAGCCCATATGCTCAAGAATCTACTGGGTGCTTTGGATTTATGGAAGCGTGTTCTCTCCGTCTGTGTGATCATGGTCATTTCACTGAGCCGCTTCTGAAAGCAGGGGGGTGTAGGTGATTTCCTCTCTGTTAGGATAATTTTTTGGCAGGGTTTCCATGGTTTTTAACCTGTAGATGTCAGCAGAGTCACTAAAATGGTCTCGGGTGTAGTTAGTCTCTAAACCAAGTGGAAGAACTGGAAGACTTTCTTCTGTCAGTCTTTTTCTCTACTGATCTGATGTGTTTCATAGTTGAGAAGCTGCTCAAACTGAACCTATGTAAGGAAACATGCTGCAGATTGACAGTGCCAAATCCTCAAGGTCTGGGATGTGGACCTTCTGTAGCGAGGTCTGGGAAGTGGACCTTCTGTAGCAAGGTCTAGGAAGTGGCTCTTCTGTAGCAGTTTCCCAAATGAAACTCTTCTGTTGTTGTGCTTGAAAGACAGGGTTGAACTGACGTTCTAACAGTTTAAGGTTGAACTCCGGGGGCTGCTTAGTGGAAGTGGCAGTAAGTAGTCAGTGAATCGTGCTACACTATTCAGGCTGTATTACCTGGAAATCTTGACAGCGGCTTTTGAGTTGCTACCTGTGTTTCTCTTTTACCACATCACTAACATATATAACATATAAACAACATATATAACATCACCAACATATATAACATATATAACAACATACATGTATAACATATAAACAACATATATAACATCACCAACATATATAACATACAAACTATATATAATATATAAACAACATATGTATATAACATACAAACAACATATATAATATATAAACAACATATGTATATAACATAAACAACATATACAACATCGCCAACATATATAATATATAAACAACATACGTATTTAACATATAAACAACATATATAAGATCACCAACATATATAACATATAAACATATGTAACATCACCAACATATATAATATATAAAGAACATATATATAACATACTATAAACAACATATATGACATATAACAACATATATAACATCACCAACATATATAACATAAACATATATAACATCACCAACATATATACTATATAAACAACATACGTATATCACATATAAACAACATAGCATAGCAATCATAGAACGCCTGCTGTTGAAGTTTATTTGTTGGTGGCGTGTAATAGAAATACCATTTTCGTCTGACTTCAGATTGCTTATTGTTTTGACAGAATAAAGTCATGAGTAAAGGTGTTGTTAAATCATCATAGTACAGTAAATGTGCCAAAATCAGAAATGATATCACAGCAGTTATAAAATCTTGTTTAACTGCTCCTCCTTTTTGCGTTATTGCATATTTAAAGACAATTTACTGGTTTAAAGGAAAAATCTAGAATTTTTTTTTTTTACATACCGGGTCTTATTTATTTATGAAAGTTGAACAGAGGAAAAATGCTTTTCTATTTTTAATCAACTAAAAAAGGGAGTTAACCACCCCAAATAGGTAGAAAGTCACGTTTATCACTGGCAGGGTCATTAATCTTACAACTTGAAAGTAGGCATCATAAAAGCAGCTTGGTGGGTGTCCAGGTGCTGTGGCGGTCTATTCTGCTGCCTACCAACGTGGGGATTGTCGGTTCAAGTCCCCTTGTTACCTCCGGCTTGGTTGGGCGTCCGTACAGACACAGTTGGCTGTGTCTGCGGGTGGGAAGCCAGATGTGGGTATGTGTCCTGATCGCTGCACTAGCGCCTCCTCTGGTCGGTCAGGGCGCCTGTTCGGGGGGGAGGGGGAACTGGGGGGAATAGCGTGATCCTCCCACGTGCTACGTCCCCCTGGTGAAACTCCTCACTGTCAGGTGAAAAGAAGTGGCTGGTTACTCCACATGTATGGGAGGAGGCATGTGGTAGTCTGCAGCCCTCCCTGGATTGGCAGAGGGGATGGAGCAGCGACCGGGGTGGCTCAGAAGAGTGGGGTAATTAGCCGGATACAATTGGGGAGAAAAAGGGGGAACCCCCCCCCAAATAAATGAATAAAAGCAGCTTTGTTGGCTGTTTGTCATGGGTACAGAGACCAGTCTATCCTCATCCTCACCGTCTGAGCAGCTCACCTGACCATCACACTTGTTTAATTAATCGTGTTCTCGTTCATTTTGACAACTCAGATTATTTCCAGCACTTTGGGAATTGAAAGTGCAACTTTCTAGGTCCAAGGTCAGACACACCTTCTTGTACTGATCAGGCTTTTCCCTCCTGCAGGGTGCACTATGCTGGTCTGAATGTCACGCGGCCGGAGGGAGAAATTGGAAAGTACAAATCAATTCCACATCACCACAGAGGAGAGGTGCAGTTTTTAGGGAGGTAAGTTGTCCTGGTGTGAGACTCAGTATGTTGAACTGGATGGGATGTGAGGAATATACATGAACAGACAGAATCCAAGTAAAATAAAGTCTAGCATAAAAGTTTCCAGCCCCTGTGAAATGTGTTGGGGAGCTTTACGTTGTACCTTGAATTATTTTTTTCACCATGTCAAGATCTTGTAGTGGGGGTGTCTTGGTAGTGCAGCGGTCTATTCTGTTGCCTACCAACACGGGGATCGCTGGTTCGAATCCCCGTGTTGCCTCGAGCTTGGTCGGGCGTCCCTACAGACACAATTGGCCATGACTGCGGGTGGGAAGCCGGATGTGGGTATCTCTCCTGGTCGCTGCACTAGCACCTCCTCTGGTCGGTCAGGGTGCCCGTTTGGGGGGGAGGGGGAACTTGGGGGAATAGCGTGATTCTCCCACGTGCCACATCCCCCTGGTGAAACTCCTCACTGTCAGGTGAAAAGAAGCGGCTGGGGACTCCACATGTGTGGGAGGAGACATGTGGTAGTCTGCAGCTCTCCCCAGATCAGCAGAGGGGGTGGAGCAGAGACCGGGACGGCTCAGAAAGAGTGGGGTAATTGTCTGGATACAATTGGGGCAGGAAAAAAGGGGGGGGCTCTTGTAGTGTATATAAATAATATGTTTGGTTTTTGAACATTTTCCAATCATTGATGCTCCAGTAAAGTTCAGTGAATAAAATGGTTGAACACATTTTGCTGCCATACCTGATAATTAGTTAATAATAATTAGTTAATAATAAAATGTTGTGCAGCCCTTCAGTCCATCGTGTCATAGGCCCCCAGTTTACAAGATGTATATAAATCACTTGAAACGTTATTCATACAGACCTTAAAGGAATAGTTCAACTCCAAATGAAAACTCTGTCATGATCTACTCACTCTCATGTCACTTGAAACCTGCCTAGTGTGTTGTTTCAATACAACACTGAAGGCGTTAACACACCACATGCCGAAGCAGCTTTCTCTCAAACAGCTGTAGTGGATGCTGGCCCGTTTGTTATTCATGAAAGTAGTCCAGGAATCAGGAATCAGGAACTCTGTCATTTCACTTCATGCACTTGCGTACATGAAATGAAACAAAATGCTGTTTCCCCCAGCCCACAGCAGTACAACACAAAGACAAACACACATCCAAAAACTACAAGAACACACGTATCCAAACTAACACACATATCAAAACTAAACAAAAAATCACTGTCTAAGGGAACAAACACCAGCCAGGATGACTGTCGGAACCGCCGGTCTGCATGGGTTAGCAGTTAGCCTAGCCTGCCCCGCTTCTGTGTCTTGTCAGACCGCCCTGGGCGTTTCCTCCTCAGGTGCAGCTCCAGGCAGGGGCTGTGGTCCCCGGGCCCACCGGGTAAAGCAGACCCAGCCAGACACCCTCAACACACCTCCCCGCACTCCTCACGGCATCAAAAACACCACAGTCAACACCAGGTGAGGCCGCTGCCAGGCCGCCCTCGGTGTTATCGGAACTGCTGGTCTGCATGGGCTAGCAGTTAGCTTAGCCTGCCCTGCTCTCCCAGCCTATCCAGCACCAGCTCTCCCAGCCATCAAACGAAGACAAAACTTAGACATGGACAAAGACACTGCATGGACGGTACTGGGTGAGGCTGCTGCAAATGTGATTTCACGCTGCCAGCTTCCAACACCGCCACTGGGTGAGGCCACTGCAACTGCGAATTAGCACAACCATCTTCCCACACCAGAAGTGGAGCTGAACCAGACGGCTGATGCAGCACAGTCTAAGTCTTCTGAAGCCATATGATAGATCTGTTAGTGGAAAAGACTGGAATATAAACCATTATGCACTGCAGAACTTGTCTTTCCTTTGTCGCTTTCAAATCAAACCTCGCGCAGCACGTTCACGTTCAAAGACATTCAGCAGATGTTCTTGCAAGAACGCCTGTTTGGTCTTTTCCAACTCACAACACTATTGTATGGCTTCAGAACACCTGGATTGTGATGTATAAGCCATTTGGAGTACTTAATGTGATCATTTTACATTGTTAGAACTCTAACAAACTCGACATCATCCACTGCAGTTGTTCAGGAGAAAGCTGCTCTGGCTTTCTGTTGGATAACGCCGTCAGTGTTGTGTGAAACCAGAACAGTAACCCAGGTCTCTACTGGTGTTAGGGTGAGGAAATAATGACAGAACTTTCATTTCGGGGCTGAACTGTCCCTTTAAATACATTTCCAGGTTTTCTGATTTCATTATGTGACATGATAAACTAATACTACTCCCAACAGCAGCAGCACTTGTACTTGCCCAAACCCCCAACGGCCTTATACGTATGTGTGATCAAAGGCCAAAACATCTTCAGCCCCCTCCCTGGTAGCGTTTCAACAAGCTTCCTTATTACTCACAGTGGGTAAGGCTGGGCGATATGGACCAAAATTATATCTGGGTATTTTTAGGCTGAATGGCGAGACACGGTATATGTCTGGGTATTTTCTACGAAGCGGCTAAATGTTCAGGTGTAAGTCAAAGCCACACGTGAGACGTCACGAGCACTTTTAGTAAAACAGATCAAACATCAAAATAAATGCAAAGACAGGGTTTTAAAATACACAGCTGCACAATATATCAACATGTACATGAAAAGTTATCTAAAAAGTTTAATTACTTTTCGGAAAAAAAAGATACAGACCTGCCGCTCCCTGAATGCTCCTAAAATTACATATATTTGCATTAAAATTAGTTTAGATCAATTGCCCAAAAAAAAAGTTAGGATAAGATCTACCTAAAACGACCATGAGCGGTCAAAATGACCAATGTTAATTTGCACGTGATGGTGTGCGTCATGTCAGTACTTATGACGTGTGTTGGTGGCGTCATTTCCTTGGTGAAGTTCGTTGCTCTGTCCTAGAAACACACTAGCGCCCTCCAGTGCAGACAAATAGTCTAAACTTGATGTGTGATTATGTCCAATATGTCTAGTTACAGACGCCGTTACCGACGCACCGTGACTACCACCGAGGCGCTGCAGTATATACAGGCGTTGGACAGCGGCCATTTTAAATTGTTTGAAAAATAGTATTAAAGTTGTTAAAATGTTAATTTTGGTGTCAGTTAGCTTCATAACAGACACACTAACATACAGTGCTGCTTGAAAGTTTGTGAACCCTCCAGACATGGTCACTGTTTTTGTAAACAACATTAAAATAAGCTTATTAAACATACATCCAAATCCCAATTTGTAAAGCACACCTTCCAAATAATGGACACACACACAAAAAGAGATATATTTTCATTATTTAATTCAACAAAGGTGGTTTATTTCACAAAAACTGAAAATTTAACATGTGCAAAAGTATGTGAACCCTTGTATTAGTAGCTTGTGGCTCCTCCTTTTGCAGCCATTACTTCAACCAAACGTCTTCTGTAACCACTAACCAGTCTCTCGCATCTGCTTATGGGGCTTTTTGCCCAATCCTCCTTGCAGAACTCAGCCAGTTGAGAGAGGTTGGAGGGACATCTGGTATGTACCAACTTCTTCAGGTCTCGCCACAACATTTCAATTGGATTAAGATCCGGACTTTGACTGGGCCAATCCAGAGTACGAATCCTCTTTCTCTGAAGCCATTCCTTTGTAGATTTGCTGGAATGCTTTGGGTCATTTTCTTGTTGCATAATCCATTTTCATCCCAGCTTCAACTCCCTGACTGATGGCAGGAGATTCTGGTCAAGAATTTGTTGATATGCCGAAGAATTCATGGTTCCTTGGATAATATGGAGTCGTCCAGGTCCAGAAGCAGAAAAGCAGCCCCAGACCCTCACATTTCCACCACCATGCTTCACTGTTGGGAGGAGGTTCTTTTCTTCATATGCAGTGTTGGCTTTTCTCCAAACATGTTGGTTTTGATTGTGACCAAATAATTCTATTTTGGACTCGTCTGTCCAGAGAATGGACTTCCAGAAGGTCTCTGGTTTGTCCAAGTGCTCTCTGGCAAAGTTGAAATGGGCAGCTTTGTTCTTTTTTGAGAGCAGAGGCTTCCTTCTAGCAACCCTCCCATGAATGTCATGGCTTTTCAATTTTCGTCTGATTGTAGACGCATGCACATTTGTCCCAGGTGCTACCAGAGAGGTCTGCAACTCTCTAGAGGTGATGTGTGGGTTGGCCTTTACCTGATGTATTATTTTTCTGGTGCTTCTGGGTGATAGTTTTGATGGGCGTCCACTTCTAGGCAGAGTTACTGTCATGTTGAAGGCCCTCCATTTGTAAATTATTTGTCTTACAGTGGATGGATGGAGCTGGAATCTTTTGGAGATGGTCTTATAGCCCTCCCCAGACTGATGGGCTGTCACTACCCTCTTCTTCATGTCCTCGGATATCTCCTTTGCTCTCGGCATTGTTGATTTGTATGGGACCACAGTGGTTTGGTTGGTTTCCTCTCTCCTTTAATTAGTGCAGGCCAAACCCTTTCCCAAGGATGTGTCATTTCATTGGTCTGCTTAAATGATTAATTAAGCACCCAAATGTGTTTCACCCAAGTCTGTTACCTGCTTGACTTAACCAATGAAGCTGGGGGTTCACTTACTTTTGCACATACACTAATTCCATGTTTCATATAGTTTTTGGGCTACTTAAACAAGTCCCACTAAACAAGTACATGCAACTGATAAACATATATCTGACATTTCATACATAAAAACTGGTGATGATAGAATAAGAAAATCATAGTAAAACAACAGAAAAATCTAAACTGCTCAAGGGGTTCACATACTTTCAAGCAGCACTGTATGTAATGCATTAATATCTCAACTGGGTATTTATCTTGACACAATATAGAGTTTAAAAATCGCGGTGGTCATTTTGACCGCCCCTGGTGGTTTTAACATCAAACTACATGGCTATAAACGGTATTGTGTCCTCCTATATCTTGTCTGAAAACATGTCGATATAGTAACATAAAGAGTGGATGTGCCGCCCAGCCCTGTTAGCGGGTGTCAAGTGAAATGATCAAACAGCTCAGTAAACTGTATGTTGTGTTACGCTGTATGAGTGATGGAAACTGCCGGGACTGATTACTGAACAAGTGAATGTCGGCCTTCCGCAGGTATAAACTGCTGAGGTATTCGAAAGAGAGACAGCACCTGGATGGCCTCAACAACCTTCACTACAGCCCGGAGATCTCCCTCAGCAGCCTTTACAAAAACATTACCATTGACCTTCACCCCCAGCTCGCCCCCATCGCAGACTACTGAGCTGCTCCCCACCACCCGGCTCGCACTGGTCCCCCTCCCCGGCTTCCCAGTGCCGTTGACACCATCTAGAATCGGACTCCTAGCGTAGCGGGGTGAGGAGGTGGGAGGGTCGGGGTTTGTCGGGGGGTTGCAGCTGGTGAGGAGGCACACCGTGTACTGCTGCCAAGAAACCGTAAGAGAAAACCATCAAAACAAAAAAAGAAAAGTGGGGAAAACGACAGAGGCCATGTCCGATGTTTAAAGTGAACAACTGTGTGTATCTGTGTGTGTGTGTGTGTGTTGGCAGGACTGCCAGCAGTTCATTTTGGGGCTGTGTGTACTGTGAGTGAATGAAGTGTGGGTGCAGGTGAGTGAATGGGTGAGTGAACTTGTGCAGCTGCATGTCTTATGTGCTGGCTTTAGCTATTAAACTTCATGGCACCTGATGAGGTACAGGGAGAGGCGACATCCCAGCACTGATGTTTACTCCAAAGCCTTAACGTGGCAGGCCTCGAACCCGACTCCCCCGGCTCGGCTCCGCAGTGCTTCACTTCTGATATCTCCATGTCACCTTACAAGCCAACTGACGAGTTTTGTCTGAATTTCTATTTCTGTTTTACATGCCTTTTTGTGAAGATGAAATAACCCTTCAAAGGGGGGGGGTATAAGCGAAGGTGACTTAAATGTCTGTGACGTGCATTTCTTTTTTTAAACACTTAATTTATTTTCTCTAATGGATGTGTTGAAGAAACACCCTGTCTTTGTTACACAAGCGTTTGCTGTTCATTTTTGCTGCACTGCTGCTCAATCTGCATGGACAGAACATGTATGTAAATATTTGCTTCTGGAAGCTCGAGCACAGAACACAGATATGTAAATATTGGCCTTTTAATGCTCGAGCATATGATGTGATATTCCAGTGAGTTCTTTTATTTTGGCAGCTACCTTCTTTGTGAAGATTTTATTTAAACTGAATGATTTAAGTCGGTGGTTTCCTCTCGATAGGAAAGACGGGAGGATGTGTTAGCGAGGAGAAGTTGAGGATATTTGGCTTCAAATGAAATATCCAAATCTTGAGATTTGACTTTTGCATGCCTTAATTTATTTTGTTTACCAGATTTTTTTCCAACATAATTTATTTTGCCATTTTCAAGATGTGTATATTTTTAATTTTGCAGTTTGTTTTCATTTCTCTTTGAGGTGCATTGTGTGAAAACAGTAAATTGCTACTCAGTAAGACTAGAGACTGGTGTGTGTCGCTGCTAAATGCCAAGGTGGTTCACATTGTCTCTTCCTGTTGTACTTATGTGTGTACAGAGGAGTGTGTGTTATCATAGGAGAGGTGTATCCAGACAGTACCTTCAGAAGATGTTAGTGGTCTCAGATGTGCGTTTTTGTTTCTTCTCTTCTAGGTTTGTATGCGAGCGCGCGTTAGTGTGATCAAGTACTGGACCATGTGATGAACCATACACTCATTATTGTACTGTACCATGCACTGATGCATGGAGATCACTGGGCTGCTCAGTGTCTTGACTGTGTTTTTCAACTTTCTAAGTTTTTTGTAAAGGGAAGAGGGGCCAGAATGAGAGAACCCTAGCTGATGCTGTGCAGGGCTGAAGTAACCGCTGTTCTTGAATGGCACGGTCTGCAATGTGGGCCATGAAAAGTTCTTAAAGCTTTGAGCACTAAACAAAAGATGGAATGAAAACTTGCTTGTTAATTTGGCTGCTGTCGTTGAGCTGTGACACGTTCCATGTACACAGGTCATGGTTTTGCCTATGTATTTAATGTCTGGAAGTTTCGACCGTACTTCCTGTTGAGGTTCATTTTCTCCACTAAATGTGTTTCCAGCAGAACTACTTGATCAAAAGAGCCAGGGTTCCTCCATACTGCTGCAGTGAGGGCCTCTGGAAGAGGTCGTTCTGCAGTCTCAGTAGTTAAATCCTGATCTGACCTGTCCTACCTTCGCCTAAAATCTTTTGCAGCACTGTCAAGGAGCAGCCTGCAGGTGTTTAAGGTTATTTTACGCTCGGCAGCCCCATAACTTCATATCCTCCAAAATTTCAGTCTTTGCATCTGACCAGTCGGGTTAGAGGCATCCAGAGTCGATGACATTTTGCTGAAGGAGAGCGGTGCCAAAGTCCACTTCTTTCCACCATGTTTTTTTCCAGCCCTCTTCCGTGACCTCCTTGCCCCCTTTTGATTTTCTGACCTTGTTTTGTCACTGTACCTCCGAGCTCCTGCTGGCTACTCGACCGCAGTATTAATATTTAGCTATGTACATTTGGGGAGTGTTAGGAGGTAGTTGTGTTATGCTTTTTTAGTGAAGTACCACATTTTATACAAGAGAATTAATGAAATGCCCTCAGATGTAATGTATGGAGTGGTTGTGAAGGCACTTGACCCCTAAGAGGGTACTCTGTGCTGAGTATGCAGGAAAATGGCCTGAGAATTGGGTTTTAATACACAACATTGCTAAGTTAGCCAGGCAAGGCATGTACCATGCCCTCTTCAAAACAGTGGGGGTCAATATGGTGCATGTGGTGGCCCATTAGGTCATGACCCATGTTACATTTCAAACCTCCACACTTTCTTTCTCGTCATACTTAGAAATCAGAAATGCCTTAAACATAATTTTTGATCATAGGGAGATATTATAAACTGGCAGCCATGAGAACCACTGTCCAAATTAGATGCATTTTTCAAAATATGAAAAAAAGCCCTGAATCTCATATAAAACGTGTCTGGCTAAACTCACAAGCTCGCTTCTACAAATCTAACCCATTAAATGTCCCCTCCAGTTAGCTGTTCAACTTCATCTGCTTCTAGGGTATTAACATAGATCAATAATGGCTATCTTTATCAGCTGGTGGCTCTGGACCCTAAAAAAGGTCATAGGTGCCTTTGACAATAAAGTGCTTCCACAGGGCAGCAGTTTAGGTCTCTGAGTTGAAAGTAAATATTTGAGTCCTGATTCCAAAAAGCACAGAGTTTTTACAAAACCCCTTCACTGAACCTGGTTTCAGATCAGTATTGTGAGTCCTTCATGCCTGGTGGCATGTTGGGGTGGAGCTGGTAGGATCAGTGGGTAGGGGTCTGTGTGGTCACACCTGAGGTTTACACCTGTCCGCATCTTACCCTTCAACTGCTCTGCTAGTCGTTTGACTATTCACAAATAACGGGGACATATCTGATAATATATTAAGTTACACAATTTTAATGTGTAGAGTATTACATTTTTGCAGTATTCATATTTGTGCCTTGTTTTTGTTTTAAATATTTTTCAGGTTTTCACTTTGCATTGCAACAAAAGATTTATTTGGGTTGTATTTTTAACTGAAGTGCACATTTTGTTTCCTCCATATCAGTTGTATTCTGTCAGTCTTAGTGTGACGTATTTCCATGACTACTGACAGAAACAGAAAATCCAAGATGACAGTGAATTTGCCAGTTTGCTGATTTACCAAGCACCGTGTTTGTATTGTCTCAGCAGAGACTTGTTCATTTCTAACTCCTCATCTTGTTTTTAATCACCAGGTACTTGTGACACTGAAAAGACTTTTCCCTTGACCACAAATCTAATTGGGTAATGTTATCTTAGCCTTGTTTGCATCCAGCATTCAACATAAACAGGACCACTAGCCACAAGGTAGCTCATTAGCTTGCAGCTAATAGTTCCCATAACTTTAGTTCGTTTAGAGTAGCTGAAGGAAAAATTAGGATTTTTTTTTTTACTTAATGTCCCAAGTGCTTTTTAAATGGAAAGGAGGGGTCATGATAAGTAAAATGACCCCGTTTTGTTGTTCCGTCAGCATTGCTCCACATTTCCTACCCTGAAGGCTTCAGGGCGTTGCTCTCCTTTGCCCTGGCCTTGTCGTTTGCATGAGTAAGGACAGACGTAGTTTAGATGGAGCCAGAGGACCAACTGTGACATCATCGCCGTCCATCACAAGAGCGCAGTTCAGTGTGGGAGACTTGTGAATGGTTTGTCAAAAAAAAAAAAAAAAGAATTTTGAATTGGCTCTTTAAAGCTCCCCGTATATTTCACACAATGCTGTTTTGTTATACTGTATTAATCTGACTGAGTTCGTGATTTTAAAACGCTTTTCGGAGTAAATTTTTACAGAAATCCAAACTACACACTCTGCCAAGCTGGTGAGAATGTCAACGTAGCACCTCCTCCGCACATGCCACACCTCCACAGCTGTCTTGTTCTGACATCTCATTGGCTAGAAGCATGTGCTAGGGTTACACCCCCTCTGAAACTACACCTAACTTTTTACATGGTGAAGCTGACCTGCTAGCTATATCCATTAATCTACAATCTTTGGTAAAGGGTTGAGTCTGGTGTTAGACTTTGTAAAAGATTTTTTCTTTTTGTCAACTGGAGACTTAATAAAGACTTCATTACCATGTTATGGAAAACTACCTGTCATGACTCATTTGTTCCTAATGGGCAAAGACAATAGAACCATAGAAGATGGGCATTATGATTAACAAATGAAAACACAGTTGGGTACTTTTCTTTAAAAGTGGAATCATACACATATGTAAATACTTGTTTAATACTTTATTTAACTGCTATAAGTAATAAAGTCTCACTTGATTATAACTTCCATTTATTTACTTCAAGTTGTCAAATTCTTTCTGAAGTCAAAGTCCAAAAATAAAGCAGACAAACCGTTCCACTATAGACCAATATTTGAATAAGTGTCTCTAATCTTTTATTACACAATCGTAAAGACTAATCCGTTGACATGGAAGTCTACCTACAAATCCTCTTCTAAGTGTAGACCCGGTGGTGTGTCTTCCTCAAGCTCGGGTCCTCTACCACAGGCGTGGGAGTTTGAGGGTTCTGTGCAGTATCTTAGCTGTTCCTAGGACCGCACCCTTCAGGACAGAGACCTCAGATGTTGTTCCTGGAATCTGCTGGAGCCACTCTCCCATTTTGGGAGTCACAGCCCCGAGTGTGCCTATTACCACTGGGGCTACTGTGGATTTTGCCTTCCACATCCGGTCTAGTTCGTCCCTCAGCCACTGATATTTCTCTACCTTCTCATGCTCTTTGTTCCTGATGTTGCCGTCATTCAGAATTGCTACATCGATCACTACTTCTTTCTTCTGTTCCTTGTCGACCACCACAATGTCTGATTGGTTAGCCAGCACCTGCTTGTCAGTCTGGAACTTGGAAGTACCACAGGATCTTAGCTCTGCCATCCTCAACCTCCTTTGGCGGTGTCTCCCATTAGGATTTGAGGACTTCCAGTCTGTTCAGTACAGATATTCCTCTACACTACCCCAGCCACTTAGTTATGCCTTTCAATGTATACTTCCCCAGCTAGCATCTTACACCCTGCTACTAAGTGCTGGACTGTCTCAGGGGCATCTTTGCACAGCCTGCATCTTGGGTCTTGTCTGGTGTGGTAGACCCCTGCCTCAACTGATCTGGTCCTGAGTGCCTGTTCTTGTGCTGCTATGATCAGAGCCTCTGTGCTGTCCTTCAGTCCAGTATTTCTAGCCACTGGTAGGATTTTTTGATATCTACATCTTCTATCTGTCGATGGTACGTCCCATGGAGGGGCTTGATCTTCCATGATACCTCCTCTTCTTCTCCCTCCACACTCTGTCTTCTGCTGCCTGAGGGGCTTACCCAGTAGTTCATCCTGGGGGCCCTCTTTCTGATGTACTCATGGATGTTCCTTGGTTCATCCTGGATAGTGGCCCTCACACTCACTAAGCCTCGGCCCCCATCTTTTCACTTATCGTACAGTCTCAGGCTGCTGGACTTTGGATGGAACCCTCCATGCATTGTGAGGAGATTCCGTGTACTGATACCTTTGGCCAGCTTATTATTCCAGCTGGGTATCTGATGACTGGTAGGGCATATACACTCACCGGCCACTTTATTAGGCACACCTGTCCAACTGCTCGTTAACGCAAATTTCTAATCAGCCAATCACATGGCAGCAACGCAATGCATTTAGGCATGTAGACATGGTCAAGACGATCTGCTGCGGTTCAAACCGAGCATCAGAATGGGGAAAAAAGGTGATTTAAGTGACTTTGAACGTGGCATGGTTGTTGGTGCCAGACGGGCTGGTCTGAGTATTTCAGAAAATGCTGATCTACTGGGATTTTCACGCACAACCATCTCTAGGGTTTACAGAGAATGGTCCGAAAAAGAGAAAATATCCAGTGAGCGGCAGTTCTGTGGGCGAAAATGCCTTGTTGATGCCAGTGGTCAGAGGAGAATGGCCAGACTGGTTCGAGCTGACAGAAAGGCAACAGTAACTCAAATAACCACTCATTACAACTGAGGTATGCAGAAGAGCATCTCTGAACGCACAACACGTCGAACCTTGAGGCAGATGGGCTACAGCAGCAGAAGACCACACCAGGTGCCACTCCTGCCAGCTAAGAACAGGAAACTGAGGCTACAATTCGCACAGGCTCACCAAAATTGGACAATAGAAGATTGGAAAAACGTTGCCTGGTCTGATGAGTCTCGATTTCAGCTGCGACATTCGGATGGTAGGGTCAGAATTTGGCGTCAACAACATGAAAGCATGGATCCATCCTGCCTTGTATCAACGGTTCAGGCTGGTGGTGGTGGTGTAATGGTGTGGGGGATATTTTCTTGGCACACTTTGGGCCCCTTAGTACCAATTGAGCATCATGTCAACGCCACAGCCTACCTGAGTATTGTTGCTGACCATGTCCATCCCTTTATGACCACAGTGTTCCCATCTTCTGATGGCTACTTCCAGCAGGATAACGCGCCATGTCATAAAGCTCGAATCATCTCAGACTGGTTTCTTGAACATGACAATGAGTTCACTGTACTCAAATGGCCTCCACAGTCACCAGATCTCAATCCAATAGAGCACCTTTGGGATGTGGTGGACCGGGAGATTCGCATCATGGATGTGCAGCCGACAAATCTGCAGCAACTGCGTGATGCTATCATGTCAATATGGACCAAACTCTCTGAGGAATGTTTCCAGTACCTTGTTGAATCTATGCCACGAAGGATTAAGGCAGTTCTGAAGGTAAAAGGGGGTCCAACCCGGTACTAGCAAGGTGTACCTAATAAAGTGGCCAGTGAGTGTATATTGATGGCTTGGAACTTATTCTTCCAATTCAGCTAGCTCCTCAGGACCTGCCTCACCCTCCTTGCTGCCTCCTCGTGGTTTCCATTTGCCTGTGGAATACCCAGGTACTTGTAACTGTCCTGTATGTTTGTTATTCTGTCATCTGGTAACTCAACCCCTTCAGTGATCACCACCTTTCCTCTTTTTGCCACCATTCGACTGCACTTGTCCAGTCCGAATGACATTCCGATGTTGTTGTAGATCCTGGTGAGGTGGATCAGCGAGTCAATGTCTTGCTCATTCCTGGTATACAGCTTGATGTCATCCATACATAGGAGGTGGCTGATGGTAACTCCACTTCTGAACCTGTATCCATATCCACTCTTTGTGATGATCTGACTGAAGGGGTTCAGGCCTGTGTAGAACAGCAGTGGAGACAGTGCATCACCTTGGTTTAAGACACATTTGATGGTTACCTGTGTGATTGTCTTTGAGTTGGCCTCTAGTGCTGTTTTCCACTGCCACATTGAGTTCTTAATGAAGGCTATTAGTGTCCTGTTGGCTTTGTATAGTGCCAACTACTCCAGTAACCAGGCGTGGGGCACTGAATCGGAGGCTTTCTTGTAGTCGCTGTTTTGAGGTTGATCTTTCTGGTCTTAGACTCTTGGATGACTTCTCCATCAACCAGTAGCTGATGCTTTGACCCTCCGGTGTTGTTCTCAATTCCTTTTGGAGTTTCACAAATGTATTGACTCATGTGCCTATTCAGCTTAGCTTCTATGATACCTGACAGGATCTTCCATGTTGTGGACAGGCAGGTTATTGGTTGGTAGTTTGAAGGTGTTGTACCCTTATGGGGATCCTTCATGATCAGTATTGTTCTCCTCTGTGTTAGTCAGTTAGGGTGAGACCCTGATGTTAGCAGCTGGTTCATTTATGTCACCAGGTGTTCATGGTGTGCCATTAGCTTGTTCAGCCAGTACGCCTGTATCATGTCAGGGCCTGGTGCAGTCCCACTCTTCATGTTTGAGACTCATCATTGGGTGTTGGCCACTGTGATGATAACTGGTTCTTGTTCTGGGATACTGCTGTGATCTGCTCTCAGCCTCACCAGCCACTGGGCATTGGTGTTGTGTGATGCCTTCTTTTCCCATAAATCCTTCCAGTATCACTCAGTCTCTGCTCTGGGTGGGTCTGATTTTTTCCCCTTGTTACTCTGCAGCTGGGAGTACACTTTGGGTGGTTCTTTCAGCAACAAGCCATTTACTCATTTGGCTTCTGCTTCTCTAGTGTATCTCTTCAGCCTGGTGGCCAGAGCTGTGAGACTTTGTTTAGCAGTTTCCAGGGCTTTTTCAACCAGGGCCTGTCTTTTATCACACCGTTCTGTACCTGTTAACTGGCTAAAATCTCTTCATGCAGCTTTAATCTTAGTTTACAGCCTTCTCTTCCATGGAGGGTACTGTGGGTCACATGTGTTCTTAATCTTGTACCCAAGCATCTAGGATTACGGTTGCAGTGGCATACACAAATTAATTGGTTTCTGTTAAGGTGGCAGTTGAGATGATGCATATGGCTGTGTTCACATCCACAAGCAGGCTTTATGATGGTACTTTGTCATTGAGTCGTGGAAGCCATACCCTGGGGCTTGACTATCTTTAGTCTGGCCATGATTCTCATTTGAACCTCAGTAGGTTCAGCTGTCATGGCTGGTAGGATTGTTTCAGCTGGTTGGGGTCTGTCCTCATGTATTTCCTGCCCATTGGATGAGCCATTCAGGGTGCTGAACTGTATAGTAATTTTGTTGGATCCTCTCCATCTCAAGTCATGACAATAGCTTTGTTCTACTGATGTTGAAGAATTGAGCCACTAGCGACTTCTGATTCAGTGTGGAAGTAGGTCTCCTACTGGTCCACAGTAGGGCTGCACGATTATGGCCAAAAAGATAATCACGATTATTTTGATCAATATTGAGATCACGATTATTTATCACAATTATTCATTGAATTTAGGGACAAAATATTTTTTTGAACTTTCACATTTAAATAAACAGCACTGCTTTAACTTCCATGTTGTGCTACATTCCTGCTTATTAACAAATATTTGCATCAAAATAATACAAGATTCTTTTTCACCTGAATTCGGTGCATCTCTTAGAAGCAAAATATAAACAAATTTGTACCCAAAATATAGGCTAACTAAACATAAATATGCTATCACATAATGCAGCCATATGAAAACAATTCAGGCCTATGCAGAAAAGGCAATAATATAGTGTTTACAGGGTTTTGGCAAAAAACAAAACAAAACAGCCTGTTGTGGCGATACACTATTGAGGGTAGCTCAACCAGGGGCTGCTGCTCCTTTAAGGCAGACGTTCAGAGTGTTGACGTAGGCACTGCTTAGAGTTTCCGGGGTGGAGCCATGTTGGCAGCAGCTAGCGGTTGGTTAGCTGGTTGCCAGGAGAGATTGTGCTGTATCGGGCATTGTTTTGTGTGGCGAGTAAACGGAATTGACTCGACTCGATCTCTCCGTCTCCTCTTTCCTGCATTCCCACATTGGTGACCCAGCACCTTGACAACGAACATGTCGACCCAAAGCGATGACGACACCGCTCCGGCTCCGAGTGATGCTAACGGTATGGCTCATGTTAGCGCTAGCATCTCAGCAGCGACGGTGAAGTTGCCCGAGTTTTGGCAGCACAGTCCCCGGCCATGGTTTCATCACATTGAAGCCCAGTTCGAGCTGGGAGGAATAACGCGGGACGTTACGAGGTATTTCCATGTGGTGGCGGCATTAGATGCCCAGACGACAGCCCGAGCTATGGGGCTACTGGAAGCCACCATCTTTTCCAAAGTAGATTTGGTGCGGGGCTACCACCAGGTACCGGTCCACCCTCGGGCCGTGCCCAAGACAGCGGTCATCACGCCATTTGGACTCTTCGAGTTCCAGCGGATGCCCTTCGGTCTAAAGGGGGCAGCGCAGACGTTCCAGCGGCTGATGGACTCTGTGCTACGGGATATGCTGTTCTTGTTTGTTTACTTGGATGACATTCTCGTGGCCAGCGCATCCGCGGAGGAGCACCTGACGCAGCTCCGACAGTTGTTTGAGCGGCTCAGTGCGCATGGACGCATAGTCAACCCAGCCAAGTGCAAGTTTGGCCTGTCGTCCATCGACTTCCTCGACCACCGCCATGTCCCCGCAAGGAGCCGTTCTGCTTCCTGCCAGAGTGGACGCCGTCGCCAGTTTTCCACGCCCCCGCACTGTGAAGTCCCTGCAGGAGTTCTTGGGCATGGTGAACTTTTATAACAGGTTCATTCCCCACGCAGCTCACCGCATGCGGCCCTTGTACGAGGCCCTGCGGGGCAAGGAAGCCAAGGGCGAGGTAGACTGGTCCCCGGGGATGGACGAAGCTTTCGACGACGCCAAGGCTGCGCTGGCCAATGCCGCTTTGCTGGCACACCCGTCCCCCACTGCCCCGATTGCCCTCACGACCGACGGCTCTGACTATGTGGTCGGGGCGGTGTGCGAGCAATGGGTGGGCGGCGCCTGGCAGCCCCTCGCCTTCTTTAGCAAACAGCTTAAGGACAACGAGCGAAAGTACTGCACCTTCGACCGGGAGCTCCTAGGTCTCTTTCTCGCGTCCCGACACTTCAGGTTCCTGTTGGAAGGCCGCCGTTTCACTGCCTTCGTCAACCACAAGCCACTGACATTTGCCATGGCCAAGACCTCCGAGCCGTGGTCCGGGCGCTAACAGCGTCAGCTCTCTGCCATCTCGGAGTTTACCACGGACATCCGGCATGTGGCTGGCAAGGACAACTTGGTCGCTGACTGCCTCTCCCGGGCGATGGCAGGGTCCGTTCACTTGGGACTCGATTACGCTGCCATGGCTGCAGACCAAGCCGCTGACGCGGACATCCAGGCCTATCGGACGGCCGCTACGGGGCTGCGGTTGGAGGACGTGGTGTTTTTTTTTAAAATTTTTATTTCTGATTTTTCCCTTTTTCTCCCAATTTAGTGGCCAATCGATCCCTATTCTAGTTCAAACACCCACCCTCGTACTGCGTGCGTTCGCCAACTGAATCTCTCCGGCCGGTAGTCTCGAAGGAGACGCCTCGCCACTTTTGTGACAAGGTGACTCCAGGCCGAACCACTGCTTTTTCCGACACGCACAGAGACGCATTCACGTGACGAACACAAGCCGACTCCGCCCCCCTCCCGAAGACAGCGTTGCCAATGATTGCCGCTTCGTCGAGTCCGGCCATAGTCGGATCTGATGAGACCGGGGCGCGAACCCCAGTCCCCAGTGGGCAACTGCATCGACACAAAGCCGATGCTTAGAGCGCTACACCACCGCGGACTGAGGATGTGGTGTTTGACAGCACCAACGCCACGCTCCTCTGCGACGTTTCCACAGGCCAGCCCTGCCCCATGGTGCCCACCAACGTGTTTTTGACATTATCCATGGCCTTTCCCACCCGGATGTGAAGGCATCCACTAAGCTGGTGGGGGGCCAAGTTCGTCTGGCCCGGCCTCAGGAAGGACGTCAAGGCCTGGGCTGACTCCTGCGTGGTGTGCCAGCATTCCAATGTACACCGTCATACCAAAGCCCCCTTCGCACCATTCCTGGTGCCTGAGAGGCGTTTTGACCATGTGAATGTGGACCTGGTGGGCCCCCTGCCCCCCTCCCACGGGTTCACTCACCTTCTCACCATGGTGGACAGGACCACCAGGTGGTCGGAAGCTGTTCCCCTGTCATCGACCACGTCTACTGAGGTGGCCCGGATGTTCGTCGGGTCCTGAGTGGCCCATTTTGGCACACCGGCTGACCTCACTTCCGACAGGGGCCCGCAGTTCATGTTGGAGCTCTGGACTGCAGTCGCGGAGAGGCTGGGGGTGAAGCTCCACTGCACCATAGTGTACAACCCGCAGGGCAACGGACTCTGTGAGCAGTTTCATCGGTCTATGAAGGCCGCTCTTCGTGCCAGCCTCACGGACAGCAACTGGGTCGATCGCCTCCCGTGGGTCATGCTCGGCCTTCGCTCCACCCCCAAGGAAGACCTCCAGTCCTCGTCTGCCGAGCTGGTTTACAGCCAACTGCTGCATGTCCTGGGTGAGTTTCTCCCGGATGCTGTGGCCCCCTGGTAGGCAGCTTCTCATCGGGCTTTGGCCCGGGACAGTGCCAACGCTTTCGCTCCGATCCCTACAGCTCACCACTGCCTCCCTCAGTCCTACGTCCCCAAGAATCGGCTGTTGGCCAGGTACGTCTTCATCCGCCACGACAGCCACCGTACCCCCCTGCAGCCCCCCTACGACGGGCCCTTCCGCATCCTGGAAGTGGGGCCTAAGAACTTTGTGGTGGACATGGGGGGCAAGCCGGAGCGGGTCTCAGTGGACCGTCTCAAGCCTGCCCATTTGGACCTGGGTAGGCCGGTCGAACTGGCCCTGCCCTCGTGGCGTGAACGCCCCCCAGCCTCGGCCCCTGCCCGGGCTCCGGCTCTGTCCCCTGCCCCCGCCCCCATACCCATTCAGCGCAGCCGTTTTGGCCACCGGGTCCGCCCCCCGAGATGTTGACTGTTTCACTGGGGACTGTTCGCCTGTTGGCTGTTTGTGTTTCAATGAGTACTGCCGTGTTACATTACTGTTTTGCATTTTTCGTGATGGTGAATTCTGGGGGGGCCTGTGTGGTGATACACAGTTGAGGATAGATTCACCAGGGGCTGCTGCTCCTACATTCAGAGTGCTGACGTAGGCACTGCTGAGAGTTTCCCAGGAAGTGGAACCATGTTTTCAGCAGCCTAGCTGTTAGCTTGTTGCCACGAAATATTGAGCTGTATCGGTGTTGTTTTGTGTGGCGAGTAAACGAAATCGACTCTTCTCCTCATTCCTGCACTCCCACACTGTCAACCTTTTCTGGCTTGAGAGACAAGCGAAGGCAGGTCACTACATTTCCCCCAGTGCTAAAGACCCTCTCTGAAGGTGAACTTGTGGCTGGAATGCACAAGTAGTTTTTTGCCAGTTTTGAGTATCATGGGTAGAGTCTCTGGTGTTCCTCCACCAGTCCAGCGGGTCCTCCTCACGGTCAAGGTTGCCTAATTGTAGGTAAGACTGTAGCTCAGTCTTGGTGTGGTTCCCTCGGCAGTCTTGAAAAAGCTCCCCAAGGTCTTCTTTTTCTTTGAAGTGGGTGCATCCTCAGTAGTCGCAACATGGGGGTCTGTTGGGCCCATCACTTTGAAAAGAGTATGGTGAATAAAATATGAATACCAAATTCAATCTAATGAATCATATTTAACATCCATATCCAGAAAGTAGATAAGAGCACATTACAGCACTTGACTTCATAGCACAGTTTAATCCACTTCATTTCATTCATTTATAATTCTGTATCTGTATGTAATCACAATAATTACTACTCCCATGACTGCAGGCGCAGTGCTCACCATCTCAGAAGTCAGTCTGGCTTGGATTAGGGCAACAATGTCTTCACTGATGTATCTCAGCTTGAACTGTGGATTGAGAGCAGAGGCCATGTCAAACAGTTCTTGTGTCAGAGGATCCTTGTATTTTTCATCCAGCTAGCTCAGGATTTTGGTCTTGATGGTGCATGTTAGATCTGGATCATCATCCTTCACTTTCAGGATAGAGGAGCTGAAAAGGTGGAGGACTGGCTTTACAAAGGAAACACTGACAAGACCTTTCATTGGAAAGCACAACAGTAAACTCTGTCAGAGGGTGAAGGGATTTGTTGATGACCTCCAGGACATCAGTGTCCTGCCATGTGGGGTTGAAGTGACGGGCCTTTCTGCCAGTGGACAAGACATGAGCAATGGCCTTCTACTGCTCCAAGACTCTATCATGGCCTGTCTCGATCCCCACCTTGTGGGGCACTCCATCTTCAGTACATGCTCTGGGAGCTTCAGGTCCCTTTGTGTCTCTGCTACCTCCTTTTTGTGCCTCCAGCTGTAGGAAAAACTGCTCACCAGCTTTTTGCGAAGACCCACTGCGTGGTCAATCCGAGGATCTGTCATTGCATTCTCTACGAAAGAACATGAGAGAAATTAAAGCACAGACTAAAACCTTATCTGCTTCAACACACATCTGATAAACAATCCCCATCATATTATTGATATATTACTATTCTTATTAACAAAGTGTTCACTCACATATTAACACAATCAGCACAGATTACATACAATTAATCTTCACAGATTACACAAAATATTTCCATTAATTACATGCACTTTTTTCTTTTAAAAAAAAAAAAAAAATCCTGCTACTGGCCACAGGCTCCATCTACCTATTGCTACATGGAGCCTGTGGCCAAAGCACTGGAGCCTTGTCCATTTATTCAGAGAAGCAGCCTTCACAACGTTTGAGCCGTTGTCTTTTGTAATGCAGACAAGTCTCTCCTCCTGCAAGCTCCAAGAGGCCACCACTTCCCTCAGTCACTGGCCAACTGATTCTCCTGTGTGGTCTTGTGGGGAAAATGACGTTTGCAAGCATCAACTATTCATTTTAAAATCACTGCTGATGTAATGAATCGTCAGGCTCAAGTATGGCTCCATTGTTCAGGTCCGTGGTAGTCGCAAAACACTCGACAGTTGTGACATCCCTCTCTGTTTCCCCGCGACGTTTTGCATACAGCGCAGGTAATGCCAATTTGGAAAAATAGTTGCGTGAGGGGATCACATATCTTTTGTCCAGTGTGTTGACCATTTTCCTGAAGCCTTCATTGCCCAGTGTTTATTGGACACAGACCTTTGGCCAAAGGGAATGCCACTGCATTGGTTATTTCAGTCTGTCTTTGGGAGCTGGATAGATATGGTGACGCGCTGTACGGGGTTGTGGTTATGGATGGATACGGTGACGCGCTGCACAGGGTGGGGTTATGGATGGATACGGTGACGTGCTGCACAGGGTTGTGGTTATGGATGGATATGGTGACGCGCTGTACAGGGTTGTGGTTATGGATGGATACGGTGACGCGCTGTACAGGGTTGTGGTTATGGATGGATACGGTGACGCGCTGTACAGGGTTGTGGTTATGGATGGATACGGTGATGCGCTGTACAGGGTTGCTGTTATGGATGGATACGGTGACGCGCTGTACAGGGTTGCTGTTATGGATGGATAGGGTGACGTTGGACAAGGACGGGGATTCAGTGAGCTAACGTTAGCAACGTTATTCTTCTTGGCCTTCATCGTACCACAAACTGCATCGTACAGCAGTTTGTGGTGTTTTTTCGGGTGGTTGAAAAGATTAGTTGTCTTGCTTTGTGGCGTACACACAATTCTACGGCACTCTCTGCATATGACTTGTTCTTGGTTGACGTCACTTGCCCTAAATCCAAAATACTTCCAACCAAGGGACGATGATCCGTTTTGAGCGACTAGCTCTTCGCCTTCTGCTCCAGACATTTGATATTCGTTTTGCCCTTACCCGTCTCATCTGGACTGCGGCCGCAACAACCAGAACATTGTTGCACCGGCTGCTGCTGCAGGGGTGGTGCTGTTGCTGCAGGGTTGGTGCTGCTGCAGGGTTGGTGCTGCTGCAGGGGTGGTGCTTCAGGGAACGCTTGTGATTGGTCAGGCAGTTGGTTTAGGAAGCGCTTGATTCGATATGCAGCGGAGCGTTCTATGAGTGGAGCACACATTTTGAACGTCAATAGTGTAGGAAATCATGTTCACTTAATTGTGGGAAGCCAGAATCGTGATCACGATTAAATATTCGATTAATTGTGCAGCCCCAGTCCACAGTTACCACATTCGCTTCATATACCCCCTGCAGGGGCTGTTGTGATAGCACTCCATCACTTCCAGGTTCTCGGCCCATGTCCATGAATTGCTTTTTTCAGTAGCCCATTTCTCATCAGGTTGCCCTGGTTCCCCGACACCTGACGCGGACCTTGTTAACCCGGGCCACGTCCGAGCTGGTATCACTCTAGTGTTCATGTCACTCTCACGCTCATGCCCAAGGTACCTGGCTTGTATAGCATTGAGAGTCTAAGCCATGTACCCTTACTGGACACTCGTCCCAACTGGGCTTTGAACCCCCAATCCCCAACATGGAAAGCTGATGTCATTCTTACACACACACACACACACACACACACACAAGAGAAGACAACTGCAATGTGGACACTTAGGTGGGATTAACCGAGGACCTTTTAAATGAGGTGTAACGGCCATATGAGCAGCTTCAGACATGAGCATGCAAGACATGCAGCGGCCTTAAGCCGCCACATGTGGTCATTGGTAGACAAGAGTATCAGTTACCCCCTCTCATGGAAAACCCTTGTAAAGAGCAAGGCATATTCAGAGTTAGGGGTAAAAGATGTGACCTGAGCTTGGCAGAGAAGTATTTTATTATTTGTAGACCTGACATGTCCACCTTGGACAGCAGAAACCAATTGGCCACCAGCTGTAGACACCCAAAACATGTCTCCTCTGTAACTACAAGTAAATCGTCTTTATTACCCCCCCCCCCATTAGATGATACACATGTGACATTTATTAGATGTGTGTTTTTATATTTTAACTGCCTGCCCTTCCAACTGTGCCCCAACACCCCCCCCCACTATATGACTTACATAAATGACCCCATCTGACGTCACCTTGTTATATTCTAGATGTAGGCCGTTTCAGCAGCGCCCTGGTCCTTTATTTATTTATTTATTTCAAAACAAGCCCCAGCCCCTTACCCCATTGGTTGTGATGTTTTCTACCCCACCATTGGTTGCTGTGCATCGTAACCACCTACCCCACTGGTTGTTATGGTTCAAATGTTCCCTCCTCTGATTGGTTGCTGTGCATCGTAACTACCTACCCCACTGGTTGTTATGGTTCAAGTGTTCCCTCCTCTGATTGGTTGCTGTCCACCGAATGTAGGGTGTGACGCAGGGCAATGTGTCCTGTGTGTTTTCCTTGTTGAACCACACAGCAGCTGATGAGGGCGCCACGCACAAAACAAGCTGCTACTGCTATGTAGTAAACCTTTTTATTACATATATATACATATATATATATTTATGTGTGTGTGTATATATATATATATATATATTTATGTGTGTGTATATATATATTTATGTGTGTGTATGTGTGTGTATATATATATATATTTATGTGTGTATGTGTGTGTGTATATATATATATATATTTATGTGTATATATATATATTTATGTGTGTATGTGTGTATATGTGTATATATATATATATGTGTGTGTGTGCGTGTATGTGCATGTATGTGTGTGTCTGTGTGTGTCTATATATATATATATATATATATATATATATATATATTTATGTGTGTGTGTGTGTGTGTGTGTATGTGTGTATGTATGTATGTATATATATATATATATATAGCTTTGTTTAAAGAAACACTCAATGGTAGGGAAAGTACTCAACAAATAAGGAGCAAAATCTTGTACTGTCTCATAAAGAATTTACTTGACCCACTGCATTATATATATATGTGTGTATGTGTGTGTGTGTGTGTATGTGTGTGTGTCTGTGTGTGTGTATCCATCCATCCATTATCTTAACTGCTTATCCTGCTCTCAGGGTCGTGGGGATGCTGGAGCCTATCCCAGCAGTCATTGGGTGGCAGGTGGGGAGACACCCTGGACAGGCCACCAGGCCATCACAGGGCCGACACACACACACACACACACACACACACACACACACACACACACACACACACACACACACCTAGGGACAATGTAGTACGGCCGAGTCATCTGACCTACATGTCTTTGGCCTGTGGGAGGAAACCGGAGCACCCGGAGGAAACCCACACAGACACGGGGAGAACATGCAAACTCCACACAGAGGACGACCCAGGACCCCCCCAAGGCTGGACTACCCCGCCTGCATATGCAGTTAGGTCCATAAGTATTTGGACAGTTACACAATATTTGTATTTGTATTTGCCCCTGTACACCACCACAGTGGATTTGACATGAAGTATTTGAGATGTGATTGAAGAGTAGACTTTCAGCTTTAATTTAAGGGGTTGGATAAAAATATGGCATTAACTGTTCAGGAATAACAGCCATGGATATACAGGGTCACCCCATTTTCACAGGCTCAAAAGTAATTGGACAAACAAACATAACGATGATTATAACAATTATATTTAATGTTTGGAGGGAAATCCTTTGCAGTCAGTGACTGTCTGAAGTCTGGAACTCATCGGCATCTTCAAATTCTGAGTTTCCTCCTTTGAAATGCTCTGCCAAGACTTAACGGCAGCTGCCTTCAGTTGCTGGTTGTTTGTGGGTCTTTTGGGCATTAGTTTGATCTCCAGCAAGTGAAAAGCATGCTCAATGGTTGAGGTCAGGTGACCGACTTGGTCACTGATGAATATTCCACTTTTCTGCCTTGAGCGACTCTTGGGTTGCTTTCTCAGCTTGTTGTGTGTCATTATCCATCTGCAGTGTGAAGCACCGTCCTCTCAGTTTTGTGACATTTGGCTAAATCTGAGCAAATGGTATATCCTTATAAACATCACAATCCATCCTGCTACTTCTGTCAGTAGTCACATCATCAATAAATACCAATGGCCAAGTTCCATTGGCAACCATACATGCCCATTTCATAACACTACCTCCACCATGTCTGACAGACGATATGGTATGCTGAGAATCATGAGCTGTTCCTTTTGTTCTCCACACTTTTCCTCTTCCCGTTCTTCTGGTACAAGTTAATCATTGCTTCATCTGTCCAAAGAACCTTGTTCCAGAACTGGGTAGGTTTTTAGATGTTTTTAAACACAGTCTAGTCTGGCCTTCCTGTTCTTAAGTGACACCAGTGGTTTTCACCTTGTCGTAAACCCCCTGTATTTATTTTCATGCAGGCGTCTCTTGATTGTAGACTTGGTCAATGATACCCCCACCTCTCAAGAGTGATTGTGACTTCACTAGATGTTGTGAATGTGTATACCCCTACCTCTAAAGAGTGTTTGTGACTTCACTAGATGTTGTGAATGTGTATACCCCTACCTCTCAAGAGTGTTTCTGACTTCACTAGATGTTGTGAATGTGTATACCCCTACCTCTCAAGAGTGTTTGTGACTTCACTAGATGTTGTGAATGTGTATACCCCTTCCTCTCAAGAATGTTTCTGACTTCACCAGATGTTGTGAATGTGTATACCCCTACATCGAGTGTTTCTGACTTCACTAGATGTTGTGAATGTGTATACCCCTACCTCTCAAGAGTGTTTCTGACTTCACTAGATGTTGTGAATGTGTATACCCCTACCTCAAGAGTGTTTGTGACTTCACTAGATGTTGTGAATGTGTATACCCCTTCCTCTCAAGAGTGTTTCTGACTTCACTAGATGTTGTGAATGTGTATACCCCTTCCTCTCAAGAGTGTTTCTGACTTCACTAGATGTTGTGAATGTGTATACCCCTACCTCAAGAGTGTTTCTGACTTCACTAGATGTTGTGAATGTGTATACCCCTACCTCGAGAGTGTTTCTGACTTCACTAGATGTTGTGTGTGTATACCCCTACCTCAAGAGTGCTTCTGACTTCACTAGATGTTGTGAATGTGTATACCCCTTCCTCTCAAGAGTGTTTCTGACTTCACTAGATGTTGTGAATGTGTATACCCCTACCTGAAGAGTGTTTCTGACTTCACTAGATATTGTGTATGTGTATACCCCTACCTCTCAAGAGTGTTTCTGACTTCACTAGATGTTGTGAATGTGTATACCCCTACCTCTCAAGAGTGTTTGTGACTTCACTAGATGTTGTGAATGTGTATACCCCTACCTCGAGAGTGTTTCTGACTTCACTAGATGTTGTGAATGTGTATACCCCTACCTCAAGAGTGTATCTGACTTCACTAGATGTTGTGAATGTGTATACCCCTACCTCTCAAGAGTGCTTGTGACTTCACTAGATGTTGTGAATGTGTATACCCCTTCCTCTCAAGAGTGTTTCTGACTTCACTAGATGTTGTGAATGTGTATACCCCTACCTCAAGAGTGTTTCTGACTTCACTAGATATTGTGTGTGTATACCCCTACCTCTCGAGTGTTTCTGACTTCACTAGATGTTGTGAATGTGTATACCCCTACCTCAAGAGTGTTTCTGACTTCACTAGATGTTGTGAATGTGTATACCCCTTCCTCTCAAGAGTGTTTCTGACTTCACTAGATGTTGTGAATGTGTATACCCCTACCTCAAGAGCGTTTCTGACTTCACTAGATATTGTGTATGTGTATACCCCTACCTCTCAAGAGTGTTTCTGACTTCACTAGATGTTGTGAATGTGTATACCCCTTCCTCTCAAGAGTGTTTCTGACTTCACTAGATGTTGTGAATGTGTATACCCCTACCTGAAGAGTGTTTCTGACTTCACTAGATATTGTGTACGTGTATACCCCTACCTCTCAAGAGTGTTTCTGACTTCACTAGATGTTGTGAATGTGTATACCCCTACCTCTCAAGAGTGTTTGTGACTTCACTAGATGTTGTGAATGTGTATACCCCTACCTCGAGAGTGTTTCTGACTTCACTAGATGTTGTGAATGTGTATACCCCTACCTCAAGAGCGTTTCTGACTTCACTAGATGTTTTGAATGTGTATACCCCTTCCTCTCAAGAGTGTTTCTGACATCACTAGATGTTGTGAATGTGTATACCCCTACCTCAAGTGTTTCTGACTTCACTAGATGTTGTGAACGTGTATACCCCTACCTCAAGAGTGTTTCTGACTTCACTAGATATTGTGTATGTGTATACCCCTACCTCTCAAGAGTGTTTCTGACTTCAGTAGATGTTGTGAATGTGTATACCCCTACCTCTCAAGAGTGTTTCTGACTTCACTAGATATTGTGTATGTGTATACCCCTACCTCTCAAGAGTGTTTCTGACTTCACTAGATGTTGTGAATGTGTATACCCCTACCTCAAGAGTGTTTCTGACTTCACTAGATATTGTGTGTGTATACCCCTACCTCTTAAGAGTGTTTGTGACCTCACTAGATGTTGTGAATGTGTATACCCCTACCTCTCAAGAGTGTTTGTGACTTCACTAGATGTTGTGAATGTGTATACCCCTACCTCGAGAGTGTTTCTGACTTCACTAGATGTTGTGAATGTGTATACCCCTACCTCAAGAGTGTTTGTGACTTCACTAGATGTTGTGAATGTGTATACCCCTACCTCTCAAGAGTGTTTGTGACTTCACTAGATGTTGTGAATGTGTATACCCCTTCCTCTCAAGAGTGTTTCTGACTTCACTAGATGTTGTGAATGTGTATACCCCTACCTCAAGAGTGTTTCTGACTTCACCAGATGTTATGAATGTGCATACCCCTACCTCGAGAGTGTTTCTGACTTCACTAGATGTTGTGAATGTGTATACCCCTACCTCTCAAGAGTGTTTCTGACTTTACTAGATGTTGTGAATGTGTATACCCCTACCTCGAGAGTGTTTCTGACTTCACTAGAAGTTGTGTGTGTATACCCCTACCTCAAGAGTGTTTCTGACTTCACTAGATGTTGTGAATGTGTATACCCCTACCTCGAGAGTGTTTCTGACTTCACTAGATATTGTGTATGTGTATACCCCTACCTCTCAAGAGTGTTTCTGACTTCAGTAGATGTTGTGAATGTGTATACCCCTACCTCTCAAGAGTGTTTCTGACTTCACTAGATATTGTGTATGTGTATACCCCTACCTCTCAAGAGTGTTTCTGACTTCACTAGATGTTGTGAATGTGTATACTCCTACCTCTCAAGAGTGTTTGTGACTTCACTAGATGTTGTGAATGTGTATACCCCTACCTCTTAAGAGTGTTTGTGACCTCACTAGATGTTGTGAATGTGTATACCCCTACCTCAAGAGTGTTTGTGACTTCACTAGATGTTGTGAATGTGTATACCCCTACCTCTCAAGAGTGTTTGTGACTTCACTAGATGTTGTGAATGTGTATACCCCTTCCTCTCAAGAGTGTTTCTGACTTCACTAGATGTTGTGAATGTGTATACCCCTACCTCGAGAGTGTTTCTGACTTCACTAGATATTGTGTATGTGTATACCCCTACCTCTCAAGAGTGTTTCTGACTTCAGTAGATGTTGTGAATGTGTATACCCCTACCTCTCAAGAGTGTTTCTGACTTCACTAGATATTGTGTATGTGTATACCCCTACCTCTCAAGAGTGTTTGTGACTTCACTAGATGTTGTGAATGTGTATACTCCTACCCCTCAAGAGTGTTTCTAACTTCACTAGATGTTGTGAATGTGTATACCCCTACCTCAAGAGTGTTTCTGACTTCACCAGATGTTGTGAATGTGCATACCCCTACCTCGAGTGTTTCTGACTTCACTAGATGTTGTGAATGTGTATACCCCTACCTCTCAAGAGTGTTTCTGACTTCACTAGATGTTGTGAATGTGTATACCCCTACCTCGAGAGTGTTTCTGACTTCACTAGATATTGTGTATGTGTATACCCCTACCTCTCAAGAGTGTTTCTGACTTCAGTAGATGTTGTGAATGTGTATACTCCTACCTCTCAAGAGTGTTTGTGACTTCACTAGATGTTGTGAATGTGTATACCCCTACCTCTTAAGAGTGTTTGTGACCTCACTAGATGTTGTGAATGTGTATACCCCTACCTCTCAAGAGTGTTTGTGACTTCACTAGATGTTGTGAATGTGTATACCCCTACCTCGAGAGTGTTTCTGACTTCACTAGATGTTGTAAATGTGTATACCCCTACCTCAAGAGCGTTTCTGACTTTACTAGATATTGTGTATGTGTATACCCCTACCTCTCAAGAGTGTTTCTGACTTCACTAGATGTTGTGAATGTGTATACTCCTACCTCTCAAGAGTGTTTGTGACTTCACTAGATGTTGTGTGTGTATACCCCTACCTCAAGAGTGCTTCTGACTTCACTAGATGTTGTGAATGTGTATACCCCTTCCTCTCAAGAGTGTTTCTGACTTCACTAGATGTTGTGAATGTGTATACCCCTACCTCAAGAGTGTTTCTGACTTCACTAGATATTGTGTATGTGTATACCCCTACCTCTCAAGAGTGTTTCTGACTTCAATAGATGTTGTGAATGTGTATACCCCTACCTCTCAAGAGTGTTTGTGACTTCACTAGATGTTGTGAATGTGTATACCCCTACCTCGAGAGTGTTTCTGACTTCACTAGATGTTGTGAATGTGTATACCCCTACCTCAAGAGTGTATCTGACTTCACTAGATGTTGTGAATGTGTATACCCCTACCTCTCAAGAGTGTTTGTGACTTCACTAGATGTTGTGAATGTGTATACCCCTTCCTCTCAAGAGTGTTTCTGACTTCACTAGATGTTGTGAATGTGTATACCCCTACCTCAAGAGTGTTTCTGACTTCACTAGATATTGTGTGTGTATACCCCTACCTCTCAAGAGTGTTTCTGACTTCACTAGATGTTGTGAATGTGTATACCCCTACCTCAAGAGTGTTTCTGACTTCACTAGATGTTGTGAATGTGTATACCCCTTCCTCTCAAGAGTGTTTCTGACTTCACTAGATGTTGTGAATGTGTATACCCCTACCTCAAGAGCGTTTCTGACTTCACTAGATATTGTGTATGTGTATACCCCTACCTCTCAAGAGTGTTTCTGACTTCACTAGATGTTGTGAATGTGTATACCCCTTCCTCTCAAGAGTGTTTCTGACTTCACTAGATGTTGTGAATGTGTATACCCCTACCTGAAGAGTGTTTCTGACTTCACTAGATATTGTGTACGTGTATACCCCTACCTCTCAAGAGTGTTTCTGACTTCACTAGATGTTGTGAATGTGTATACCCCTACCTCTCAAGAGTGTTTGTGACTTCACTAGATGTTGTGAATGTGTATAGCCCTACCTCGAGAGTGTTTCTGACGTCACTAGATGTTGTGAATGTGTATACCCCTACCTCAAGAGTGTTTCTGACTTCACTAGATGTTTTGAATGTGTATACCCCTTCCTCTCAAGAGTGTTTCTGACATCACTAGATGTTGTGAATGTGTATACCCCTACCTCAAGAGTGTTTTGACTTCACTAGATATTGTGTATGTGTATACCCCTACCTCAAGAGTGTTTCTGACTTCACTAGATATTGTGTACGTGTATACCCCTACCTCTCAAGAGTGTTTCTGACTTCACTAGATGTTGTGAATGTGTATACCCCTACCTCTCAAGAGTGTTTGTGACTTCACTAGATGTTGTGAATGTGTATACCCCTACCTCGAGAGTGTTTCTGACGTCACTAGATGTTGTGAATGTGTATACCCCTACCTCAAGAGTGTTTCTGACTTCACTAGATGTTTTGAATGTGTATACCCCTTCCTCTCAAGAGTGTTTCTGACATCACTAGATGTTGTGAATGTGTATACTCCTACCTCAAGAGTGTTTTGACTTCACTAGATATTGTGTATGTGTATACCCCTACCTCAAGAGTGTTTCTGACTTCACTAGATATTGTGTATGTGTATACCCCTACCTCTCAAGAGTGTTTCTGACTTCACTAGATGTTGTGAACGTGTATACCCCTACCTCAAGAGTGTTTCTGACTTCACTAGATATTGTGTATGTGTATACCCCTACCTCTCAAGAGTGTTTCTGACTTCAGTAGATGTTGTGAATGTGTATACCCCTACCTCTCAAGAGCTTTTCTGACTTCACTAGATATTGTGTATGTGTATACCCCTACCTCTCAAGAGTGTTTGTGACTTCACTAGATGTTGTGAATGTGTATACTCCTACCTCTCAAGAGTGTTTGTGACTTCACTAGATGTTGTGAATGTGTATACCCCTACCTCTTAACAGTGTTTGTGACCTCACTAGATGTTGTGAATGTGTATACCCCTACCTCTCAAGAGTGTTTGTGACTTCACTAGATGTTGTGAATGTGTATACCCCTACCTCGAGAGTGTTTCTGACTTCACTAGATGTTGTAAATGTGTATACCCCTACCTCAAGAGCGTTTCTGACTTTACTAGATATTGTGTATGTGTATACCCCTACCTCTCAAGAGTGTTTGTGACTTCACTAGATGTTGTGAATGTGTATACTCCTACCTCTCAAGAGTGTTTGTGACTTCACTAGATGTTGTGAATGTGTATACCCCTACCTCTTAAGAGTGTTTGTGACCTCACTAGATGTTGTGAATGTGTATACCCCTACCTCTCAAGAGTGTTTGTGACTTCACTAGATGTTGTGAATGTGTATACCCCTACCTCGAGAGTGTTTCTGACTTCACTAGATGTTGTAAATGTGTATACCCCTACCTCAAGAGTGTTTCTGACTTCACTAGATATTGTGTATGTGTATACCCCTACCTCTCAAGAGTGTTTCTGACTTCACTAGATGTTGTGAATGTGTATACTCCTACCTCTCAAGAGTGTTTGTGACTTCACTAGATGTTGTGAATGTGTATACCCCTACCTCTTAAGAGTGTTTGTGACTTCACTAGATGTTGTGAATGTGTATACCCCTACCTCAAGAGTGTTTGTGACTTCACTAGATGTTGTGAATGTGTATACCCCTACCTCTCAAGAGTGTTTGTGACTTCACTAGATGTTGTGAATGTGTATACCCCTTCCTCTCGAGTGTTTCTGACTTCACTAGATGTTGTGAATGTGTATACCCCTACCTCAAGAGTGTTTCTGACTTCACCAGATGTTGTGAATGTGCATACCCCCACCTCGAGAGTGTTTCTGACTTCACTAGATGTTGTGAATGTGTATACCCCTACCTCTCAAGAGTGTTTCTGACTTCACTAGATGTTGTGAATGTGTATACCCCTACCTCGAGAGTGTTTCTGACTTCACTAGAAGTTGTGTGTGTATACCCCTACCTCAAGAGTGTTTCTGACTTCACTAGATGTTGTGAATGTGCATACCCCTTCCTCAAGAGTGTTTCTGACTTCACTAGATGTTGTGGATGTGTATACCCCTACCTCAAGAGTGTTTCTGACTTCACTAGATATTGTGTATGTGTATACCCCTACCTCTCAAGAGTGTTTCTGACTTCACTAGATGTTGTGAATGTGTATACCCCTACCTCTCAAGAGTGTTTGTGGCTTCACTAGATGTTGTGAATGTGTATACCCCTTCCTCTCAAGTGTTTCTGACTTCACTAGATGTTGTGAATGTGTATACCCCTTCCTCTCAAGAGTGTTTCTGACTTCACTAGATGTTGTGAATGTGTATACCCCTACCTCAAGAGTGTTTCTGACTTCACTAGATGTTGTGAATGTGTATACCCCTACCTCGAGAGTGTTTCTGACTTCACTAGATGTTGTGTGTGTATACCCCTACCTCAAGAGTGCTTCTGACTTCACTAGATGTTGTGAATGTGTATACCCCTTCCTCTCAAGAGTGTTTCTGACTTCACTAGATGTTGTGAATGTGTATACCCCTACCTCTCAAGAGTGTTTGTGACTTCACTAGATGTTGTGAATGTGTATACCCCTACCTCGAGAGTGTTTCTGACTTCACTAGATGTTGTGAATGTGTATACCCCTACCTCAAGAGTGTATCTGACTTCACTAGATGTTGTGAATGTGTATACCCCTACCTCTCAAGAGTGTTTGTGACTTCACTAGATGTTGTGAATGTGTATACCCCTTCCTCTCAAGAGTGTTTCTGACTTCACTAGATGTTGTGTGTGTATACCCCTACCTCTCAAGAGTGTTTCTGACTTCACTAGATGTTGTGAATGTGTATACCCCTACCTCAAGAGTGTTTCTGACTTCACTAGATGTTGTGAATGTGTATACCCCTTCCTCTCAAGAGTGTTTCTGACTTCACTAGATGTTGTGAATGTGTATACCCCTACCTCAAGAGCGTTTCTGACTTCACTAGATATTGTGTATGTGTATACCCCTACCTCTCAAGAGTGTTTCTGACTTCACTAGATGTTGTGAATGTGTATACCCCTTCCTCTCAAGAGTGTTTCTGACTTCACTAGATGTTGTGAATGTGTATACCCCTACCTGAAGAGTGTTTCTGACTTCACTAGATATTGTGTACGTGTATACCCCTACCTCTCAAGAGTGTTTCTGACTTCACTAGATGTTGTGAATGTGTATACCCCTACCTCTCAAGAGTGTTTGTGACTTCACTAGATGTTGTGAATGTGTATACCCCTACCTCGAGAGTGTTTCTGACTTCACTAGATGTTGTGAATGTGTATACCCCTACCTCAAGAGTGTTTCTGACTTCACTAGATGTTTTGAATGTGTATACCCCTTCCTCTCAAGAGTGTTTCTGACATCACTAGATGTTGTGAATGTGTATACCCCTACCTCAAGAGTGTTTTGACTTCACTACATATTGTGTATGTGTATACCCCTACCTCAAGAGTGTTTCTGACTTCACTAGATATTGTGTATGTGTATACCCCTACCTCTCAAGAGTGTTTCTGACTTCACTAGATGTTGTGAACGTGTATACCCCTACCTCAAGAGTGTTTCTGACTTCACTAGATATTGTGTATGTGTATACCCCTACCTCTCAAGAGTGTTTCTGACTTCACTAGATGTTGTGAATGTGTATACTCCAACCTCTCAAGAGTGTTTCTGACTTCACTAGATATTTTGTGTATGTGTATACCCCTACCTCTCAAGAGTGTGTGTGACTTCACTAGATGTTGTGAATGTGTATACTCCTACCTCTCAAGAGTGTTTGTGACTTCACTAGATGTTGTGAATGTGTATACCCCTACCTCTTAAGAGTGTTTGTGACCTCACTAGATGTTGTGAATGTGTATACCCCTACCTCTCAAGAGTGTTTGTGACTTCACTAGATGTTGTGAATGTGTATACCCCTACCTCGAGAGTGTTTCTGACTTCACTAGATGTTGTAAATGTGTATACCCCTACCTCAAGAGCGTTTCTGACTTTACTAGATATTGTGTATGTGTATACCCCTACCTCTCAAGAGTGTTTCTGACTTCACTAGATGTTGTGAATGTGTATACTCCTACCTCTCAAGAGTGTTTGTGACTTCACTAGATGTTGTGAATGTGTATACCCCTACCTCTTAAGAGTGTTTGTGACTTCACTAGATGTTGTGAATGTGTATACCCCTACCTCAAGAGTGTTTCTGACTTCACCAGATGTTGTGAATGTGCATACCCCTACCTCGAGAGTGTTTCTGACTTCACTAGATGTTGTGAATGTGTATACCCCTACCTCTCAAGAGTGTTTCTGACTTCACTAGATGTTGTGAATGTGTATACCCCTACCTCAAGAGTGTTTCTGACTTCACTAGATGTTTTGAATGTGTATACCCCTTCCTCTCAAGAGTGTTTCTGACATCACTAGATGTTGTGAATGTGTATACCCCTACCTCAAGAGTGTTTTGACTTCACTAGATATTGTGTATGTGTATACCCCTACCTCAAGAGTGTTTCTGACTTCACTAGATATTGTGTATGTGTATACCCCTACCTCTCAAGAGTGTTTTTGAATTCACTAGATGTTGTGAACGTGTATACCCCTACCTCAAGAGTGTTTCTGACTTCACTAGATGTTGTGTATGTGTATACCCCTACCTCTCAAGAGTGTTTCTGACTTCACTAGATGTTGTGAATGTGTATACCCCTTCCTCTCGAGTGTTTCTGACTTCACTAGATGTTGTGAATGTGTATACCCCTACCTCAAGAGTGTTTCTGACTTCACCAGATGTTGTGAATGTGCATACCCCCACCTCGAGAGTGTTTCTGACTTCACTAGATGTTGTGAATGTGTATACCCCTACCTCTCAAGAGTGTTTCTGACTTCACTAGATGTTGTGAATGTGTATACCCCTACCTCGAGAGTGTTTCTGACTTCACTAGAAGTTGTGTGTGTATACCCCTACCTCAAGAGTGTTTCTGACTTCACTAGATGTTGTGAATGTGCATACCCCTTCCTCAAGAGTGTTTCTGACTTCACTAGATGTTGTGGATGTGTATACCCCTACCTCAAGAGTGTTTCTGACTTCACTAGATATTGTGTATGTGTATACCCCTACCTCTCAAGAGTGTTTCTGACTTCACTAGATGTTGTGAATGTGTATACCCCTACCTCTCAAGAGTGTTTGTGACTTCACTAGATGTTGTGAATGTGTATACCCCTTCCTCTCAAGTGTTTCTGACTTCACTAGATGTTGTGAATGTGTATACCCCTTCCTCTCAAGAGTGTTTCTGACTTCACTAGATGTTGTGAATGTGTATACCCCTACCTCAAGAGTGTTTCTGACTTCACCAGATGTTGTGAATGTGCATACCCCCACCTCGAGAGTGTTTGTGACTTCACTAGATGTTGTGAATGTGTATACCCCTACCTCTCAAGAGTGTTTGTGACTTCACTAGATGTTGTGAATGTGTATACCCCTTCCTCTCAAGAGTGTTTGTGACTTCACTAGATGTTGTGAATGTGTATACCCCTACCTCGAGAGTGTTTCTGACTTCACTAGATGTTGTGAATGTGTATACCCCTACCTCAAGAGTGTTTCTGACTTCACTAGATGTTTTGAATGTGTATACCCCTTCCTCTCAAGAGTGTTTCTGACATCACTAGATGTTGTGAATGTGTATACCCCTACCTCAAGAGTGTTTTGACTTCACTACATATTGTGTATGTGTATACCCCTACCTCAAGAGTGTTTCTGACTTCACTAGATATTGTGTATGTGTATACCCCTACCTCTCAAGAGTGTTTCTGACTTCACTAGATGTTGTGAACGTGTATACCCCTACCTCAAGAGTGTTTCTGACTTCACTAGATATTGTGTATGTGTATACCCCTACCTCTCAAGAGTGTTTCTGACTTCACTAGATGTTGTGAATGTGTATACTCCAACCTCTCAAGAGTGTTTCTGACTTCACTAGATATTTTGTGTATGTGTATACCCCTACCTCTCAAGAGTGTGTGTGACTTCACTAGATGTTGTGAATGTGTATACTCCTACCTCTCAAGAGTGTTTGTGACTTCACTAGATGTTGTGAATGTGTATACCCCTACCTCTTAAGAGTGTTTGTGACCTCACTAGATGTTGTGAATGTGTATACCCCTACCTCTCAAGAGTGTTTGTGACTTCACTAGATGTTGTGAATGTGTATACCCCTACCTCGAGAGTGTTTCTGACTTCACTAGATGTTGTAAATGTGTATACCCCTACCTCAAGAGCGTTTCTGACTTTACTAGATATTGTGTATGTGTATACCCCTACCTCTCAAGAGTGTTTCTGACTTCACTAGATGTTGTGAATGTGTATACTCCTACCTCTCAAGAGTGTTTGTGACTTCACTAGATGTTGTGAATGTGTATACCCCTACCTCTTAAGAGTGTTTGTGACTTCACTAGATGTTGTGAATGTGTATACCCCTACCTCAAGAGTGTTTCTGACTTCACCAGATGTTGTGAATGTGCATACCCCTACCTCGAGAGTGTTTCTGACTTCACTAGATGTTGTGAATGTGTATACCCCTACCTCTCAAGAGTGTTTCTGACTTCACTAGATGTTGTGAATGTGTATACCCCTACCTCAAGAGTGTTTCTGACTTCACTAGATGTTTTGAATGTGTATACCCCTTCCTCTCAAGAGTGTTTCTGACATCACTAGATGTTGTGAATGTGTATACCCCTACCTCAAGAGTGTTTTGACTTCACTAGATATTGTGTATGTGTATACCCCTACCTCAAGAGTGTTTCTGACTTCACTAGATATTGTGTATGTGTATACCCCTACCTCTCAAGAGTGTTTTTGAATTCACTAGATGTTGTGAACGTGTATACCCCTACCTCAAGAGTGTTTCTGACTTCACTAGATGTTGTGTATGTGTATACCCCTACCTCTCAAGAGTGTTTCTGACTTCACTAGATGTTGTGAATGTGTATACCCCTTCCTCTCGAGTGTTTCTGACTTCACTAGATGTTGTGAATGTGTATACCCCTACCTCAAGAGTGTTTCTGACTTCACCAGATGTTGTGAATGTGCATACCCCCACCTCGAGAGTGTTTCTGACTTCACTAGATGTTGTGAATGTGTATACCCCTACCTCTCAAGAGTGTTTCTGACTTCACTAGATGTTGTGAATGTGTATACCCCTACCTCGAGAGTGTTTCTGACTTCACTAGAAGTTGTGTGTGTATACCCCTACCTCAAGAGTGTTTCTGACTTCACTAGATGTTGTGAATGTGCATACCCCTTCCTCAAGAGTGTTTCTGACTTCACTAGATGTTGTGGATGTGTATACCCCTACCTCAAGAGTGTTTCTGACTTCACTAGATATTGTGTATGTGTATACCCCTACCTCTCAAGAGTGTTTCTGACTTCACTAGATGTTGTGAATGTGTATACCCCTACCTCTCAAGAGTGTTTGTGACTTCACTAGATGTTGTGAATGTGTATACCCCTTCCTCTCAAGTGTTTCTGACTTCACTAGATGTTGTGAATGTGTATACCCCTTCCTCTCAAGAGTGTTTCTGACTTCACTAGATGTTGTGAATGTGTATACCCCTACCTCAAGAGTGTTTCTGACTTCACCAGATGTTGTGAATGTGCATACCCCCACCTCGAGAGTGTTTGTGACTTCACTAGATGTTGTGAATGTGTATACCCCTACCTCTCAAGAGTGTTTGTGACTTCACTAGATGTTGTGAATGTGTATACCCCTTCCTCTCAAGAGTGTTTCTGACTTCACTAGATGTTGTGAATGTGTATACCCCTACCTCAAGAGTGTTTCTGACTTCACCAGATGTTGTGAATGTGCATACCCCTACCTCGAGAGTGTTTCTGACTTCACTAGATGTTGTGAATGTGTATACCCCTACCTCGAGAGTGTTTCTGACTTCACTAGATATTGTGTATGTGTATACCCCTACCTCTCAAGAGTGTTTCTGACTTCAGTAGATGTTGTGAATGTGTATACCCCTACCTCTCAAGAGTGTTTCTGACTTCACTAGATATTGTGTATGTGTATACCCCTACCTCTCAAGAGTGTTTGTGACTTCACTAGATGTTGTGAATGTGTATACTCCTACCTCTCAAGAGTGTTTCTAACTTCACTAGATGTTGTGAATGTGTATACCCCTACCTCAAGAGTGTTTCTGACTTCACCAGATGTTGTGAATGTGCATACCCCTACCTCGAGTGTTTCTGACTTCACTAGATGTTGTGAATGTGTATACCCCTACCTCTCAAGAGTGTTTCTGACTTCACTAGATGTTGTGAATGTGTATACCCCTACCTCGAGAGTGTTTCTGACTTCACTAGATATTGTGTATGTGTATACCCCTACCTCTCAAGAGTGTTTCTGACTTCAGTAGATGTTGTGAATGTGTATACTCCTACCTCTCAAGAGTGTTTGTGACTTCACTAGATGTTGTGAATGTGTATACCCCTACCTCTTAAGAGTGTTTGTGACCTCACTAGATGTTGTGAATGTGTATACCCCTACCTCTCAAGAGTGTTTGTGACTTCACTAGACGTTGTGAATGTGTATACCCCTACCTCGAGAGTGTTTCTGACTTCACTAGATGTTGTGAATGTGTATACCCCTACCTCTCAAGAGTGTTTGTGACTTCACTAGGTGTTGTGAATGTGTATACCCCTACCTCTCAAGAGTGTTTCTGACTTCACTAGATGTTGTGAATGTGTATACCCCTACCACTTAAGAGTGTTTGTGACTTCACTAGATGTTGTGAATGTGTATACCCCTACCTCAAGAGTGTTTCTGACTTCACTAGATGTTGTGAATGTGCATACCCCTTCCTCAAGAGTGTTTCTGACTTCACTAGATGTTGTGGATGTGTATACCCCTACCTCAAGAGTGTTTCTGACTTCACTAGATATTGTGTATGTGTATACCCCTACCTCTCAAGAGTGTTTCTGACTTCACTAGATGTTGTGAATGTGTATACCCCTACCTCTCAAGAGTGTTTGTGACTTCACTAGATGTTGTGAATGTGTATACCCCTTCCTCTCAAGTGTTTCTGACTTCACTAGATGTTGTGAATGTGTATACCCCTTCCTCTCAAGAGTGTTTCTGACTTCACTAGATGTTGTGAATGTGTATACCCCTACCTCAAGAGTGTTTCTGACTTCACTAGATGTTGTGAATGTGTATACCCCTACCTCGAGAGTGTTTCTGACTTCACTAGATGTTGTGTGTGTATACCCCTACCTCAAGAGTGCTTCTGACTTCACTAGATGTTGTGAATGTGTATACCCCTTCCTCTCAAGAGTGTTTCTGACTTCACTAGATGTTGTGAATGTGTATACCCCTACCTCTCAAGAGTGTTTGTGACTTCACTAGATGTTGTGAATGTGTATACCCCTACCTCGAGAGTGTTTCTGACTTCACTAGATGTTGTGAATGTGTATACCCCTACCTCAAGAGTGTATCTGACTTCACTAGATGTTGTGAATGTGTATACCCCTACCTCTCAAGAGTGTTTGTGACTTCACTAGATGTTGTGAATGTGTATACCCCTTCCTCTCAAGAGTGTTTCTGACTTCACTAGATGTTGTGAATGTGTATACCCCTACCTCAAGAGTGTTTCTGACTTCACTAGATATTGTGTGTGTATACCCCTACCTCTCAAGAGTGTTTCTGACTTCACTAGATGTTGTGAATGTGTATACCCCTACCTCAAGAGTGTTTCTGACTTCACTAGATGTTGTGAATGTGTATACCCCTTCCTCTCAAGAGTGTTTCTGACTTCACTAGATGTTGTGAATGTGTATACCCCTACCTCAAGAGCGTTTCTGACTTCACTAGATATTGTGTATGTGTATACCCCTACCTCTCAAGAGTGTTTCTGACTTCACTAGATGTTGTGAATGTGTATACCCCTTCCTCTCAAGAGTGTTTCTGACTTCACTAGATGTTGTGAATGTGTATACCCCTACCTGAAGAGTGTTTCTGACTTCACTAGATATTGTGTACGTGTATACCCCTACCTCTCAAGAGTGTTTCTGACTTCACTAGATGTTGTGAATGTGTATACCCCGACCTCTCAAGAGTGTTTGTGACTTCACTAGATGTTGTGAATGTGTATACCCCTACCTCGAGAGTGTTTCTGACTTCACTAGATGTTGTGAATGTGTATACCCCTACCTCAAGAGTGTTTCTGACTTCACTAGATGTTTTGAATGTGTATACCCCTTCCTCTCAAGAGTGTTTCTGACATCACTAGATGTTGTGAATGTGTATACCCCTACCTCAAGAGTGTTTTGACTTCACTAGATATTGTGTATGTGTATACCCCTACCTCAAGAGTGTTTCTGACTTCACTAGATATTGTGTATGTGTATACCCCTACCTCTCAAGAGTGTTTCTGACTTCACTAGATGTTGTGAACGTGTATACCCCTACCTCAAGAGTGTTTCTGACTTCACTAGATATTGTGTATGTGTATACCCCTACCTCTCAAGAGTGTTTCTGACTTCAGTAGATGTTGTGAATGTGTATACCCCTACCTCTCAAGAGTGTTTCTGACTTCACTAGATATTGTGTATGTGTATACCCCTACCTCTCAAGAGTGTGTGTGACTTCACTAGATGTTGTGAATGTGTATACTCCTACCTCTCAAGAGTGTTTGTGACTTCACTAGATGTTGTGAATGTGTATACCCCTACCTCTTAAGAGTGTTTGTGACCTCACTAGATGTTGTGAATGTGTATACCCCTACCTCTCAAGAGTGTTTGTGACTTCACTAGATGTTGTGAATGTGTATACCCCTACCTCGAGAGTGTTTCTGACTTCACTAGATGTTGTAAATGTGTATACCCCTACCTCAAGAGCGTTTCTGACTTTACTAGATATTGTGTATGTGTATACCCCTACCTCTCAAGAGTGTTTCTGACTTCACTAGATGTTGTGAATGTGTATACTCCTACCTCTCAAGAGTGTTTGTGACTTCACTAGATGTTGTGAATGTGTATACCCCTACCTCTTAAGAGTGTTTGTGACTTCACTAGATGTTGTGAATGTGTATACCCCTACCTCAAGAGTGTTTCTGACTTCACCAGATGTTGTGAATGTGCATACCCCTACCTCGAGAGTGTTTCTGACTTCACTAGATGTTGTGAATGTGTATACCCCTACCTCTCAAGAGTGTTTCTGACTTCACTAGATGTTGTGAATGTGTATACCCCTACCTCAAGAGTGTTTCTGACTTCACTAGATGTTTTGAATGTGTATACCCCTTCCTCTCAAGAGTGTTTCTGACATCACTAGATGTTGTGAATGTGTATACCCCTACCTCAAGAGTGTTTTGACTTCACTAGATATTGTGTATGTGTATACCCCTACCTCAAGAGTGTTTCTGACTTCACTAGATATTGTGTATGTGTATACCCCTACCTCTCAAGAGTGTTTCTGACTTCACTAGATGTTGTGAACGTGTATACCCCTACCTCAAGAGTGTTTCTGACTTCACTAGATATTGTGTATGTGTATACCCCTACCTCTCAAGAGTGTTTCTGACTTCAGTAGATGTTGTGAATGTGTATACCCCTACCTCTCAAGAGTGTTTCTGACTTCACTAGATATTGTGTATGTGTATACCCCTACCTCTCAAGAGTGTGTGTGACTTCACTAGATGTTGTGAATGTGTATACTCCTACCTCTCAAGAGTGTTTGTGACTTCACTAGATGTTGTGAATGTGTATACCCCTACCTCTTAAGAGTGTTTGTGACCTCACTAGATGTTGTGAATGTGTATACCCCTACCTCTCAAGAGTGTTTCTGACTTCACTAGATGTTGTGAATGTGTATACCCCTACCTCGAGAGTGTTTCTGACTTCACTAGATGTTGTAAATGTGTATACCCCTACCTCAAGAGCGTTTCTGACTTTACTAGATATTGTGTATGTGTATACCCCTACCTCTCAAGAGTGTTTCTGACTTCACTAGATGTTGTGAATGTGTATACTCCTACCTCTCAAGAGTGTTTGTGACTTCACTAGATGTTGTGAATGTGTATACCCCTACCTCTTAAGAGTGTTTGTGACTTCACTAGATGTTGTGAATGTGTATACCCCTACCTCAAGAGTGTTTCTGACTTCACCAGATGTTGTGAATGTGCATACCCCTACCTCGAGAGTGTTTCTGACTTCACTAGATGTTGTGAATGTGTATACCCCTACCTCTCAAGAGTGTTTCTGACTTCACTAGATGTTGTGAATGTGTATACCCCTACCTCAAGAGTGTTTCTGACTTCACTAGATGTTTTGAATGTGTATACCCCTTCCTCTCAAGAGTGTTTCTGACATCACTAGATGTTGTGAATGTGTATACCCCTACCTCAAGAGTGTTTTGACTTCACTAGATATTGTGTATGTGTATACCCCTACCTCAAGAGTGTTTCTGACTTCACTAGATATTGTGTATGTGTATACCCCTACCTCTCAAGAGTGTTTCTGACTTCACTAGATGTTGTGAACGTGTATACCCCTACCTCAAGAGTGTTTCTGACTTAACTAGATATTGTGTATGTGTATACCCCTACCTCTCAAGAGTGTTTCTGACTTCACTAGATGTTGGGAATGTGTATACCCCTTCCTCTCGAGTGTTTCTGACTTCACTAGATGTTGTGAATGTGTATACCCCTACCTCAAGAGTGTTTCTGACTTCACCAGATGTTGTGAATGTGCATACCCCCACCTCGAGAGTGTTTCTGACTTCACTAGATGTTGGGAATGTGTATACCCCTACCTCTCAAGAGTGTTTCTGACTTCACTAGATGTTGTGAATGTGTATACCCCTACCTCGAGAGTGTTTCTGACTTCACTAGAAGTTGTGTGTGTATACCCCTACCTCAAGAGTGTTTCTGACTTCACTAGATGTTGTGAATGTGCATACCCCTACCTCGAGAGTGTTTCTGACTTCACTAGATATTGTGTATGTGTATACCCCTACCTCTCAAGAGTGTTTCTGACTTCAGTAGATGTTGTGAATGTGTATACCCCTACCTCTCAAGAGTGTTTCTGACTTCACTAGATATTGTGTATGTGTATACCCCTACCTCTCAAGAGTGTTTGTGACTTCACTAGATGTTGTGAATGTGTATACTCCTACCTCTCAAGAGTGTTTCTAACTTCACTAGATGTTGTGAATGTGTATACCCCTACCTCAAGAGTGTTTCTGACTTCACCAGATGTTGTGAATGTGCATACCCCTACCTCGAGTGTTTCTGACTTCACTAGATGTTGTGAATGTGTATACCCCTACCTCTCAAGAGTGTTTCTGACTTCACTAGATGTTGTGAATGTGTATACCCCTACCTCGAGAGTGTTTCTGACTTCACTAGATATTGTGTATGTGTATACCCCTACCTCTCAAGAGTGTTTCTGACTTCAGTAGATGTTGTGAATGTGTATACTCCTACCTCTCAAGAGTGTTTGTGACTTCACTAGATGTTGTGAATGTGTATACCCCTACCTCTTAAGAGTGTTTGTGACCTCACTAGATGTTGTGAATGTGTATACCCCTACCTCTCAAGAGTGTTTGTGACTTCACTAGATGTTGTGAATGTGTATACCCCTACCTCGAGAGTGTTTCTGACTTCACTAGATGTTGTAAATGTGTATACCCCTACCTCAAGAGCGTTTCTGACTTTACTAGATATTGTGTATGTGTATACCCCTACCTCTCAAGAGTGTTTCTGACTTCACTAGATGTTGTGAATGTGTATACTCCTACCTCTCAAGAGTGTTTGTGACTTCACTAGATGTTGTGTGTGTATACCCCTACCTCAAGAGTGCTTCTGACTTCACTAGATGTTGTGAATGTGTATACCCCTTCCTCTCAAGAGTGTTTCTGACTTCACTAGATGTTGTGAATGTGTATACCCCTACCTCAAGAGTGTTTCTGACTTCACTAGATATTGTGTATGTGTATACCCCTACCTCTCAAGAGTGTTTCTGACTTCAATAGATGTTGTGAATGTGTATACCCCTACCTCTCAAGAGTGTTTGTGACTTCACTAGATGTTGTGAATGTGTATACCCCTACCTCGAGAGTGTTTCTGACTTCACTAGATGTTGTGAATGTGTATACCCCTACCTCAAGAGTGTATCTGACTTCACTAGATGTTGTGAATGTGTATACCCCTACCTCTCAAGAGTGTTTGTGACTTCACTAGATGTTGTGAATGTGTATACCCCTTCCTCTCAAGAGTGTTTCTGACTTCACTAGATGTTGTGAATGTGTATACCCCTACCTCAAGAGTGTTTCTGACTTCACTAGATATTGTGTGTGTATACCCCTACCTCTCAAGAGTGTTTCTGACTTCACTAGATGTTGTGAATGTGTATACCCCTACCTCAAGAGTGTTTCTGACTTCACTAGATGTTGTGAATGTGTATACCCCTTCCTCTCAAGAGTGTTTCTGACTTCACTAGATGTTGTGAATGTGTATACCCCTACCTCAAGAGCGTTTCTGACTTCACTAGATATTGTGTATGTGTATACCCCTACCTCTCAAGAGTGTTTCTGACTTCACTAGATGTTGTGAATGTGTATACCCCTTCCTCTCAAGAGTGTTTCTGACTTCACTAGATGTTGTGAATGTGTATACCCCTACCTGAAGAGTGTTTCTGACTTCACTAGATATTGTGTACGTGTATACCCCTACCTCTCAAGAGTGTTTCTGACTTCACTAGATGTTGTGAATGTGTATACCCCTACCTCTCAAGAGTGTTTGTGACTTCACTAGATGTTGTGAATGTGTATACCCCTACCTCGAGAGTGTTTCTGACGTCACTAGATGTTGTGAATGTGTATACCCCTACCTCAAGAGTGTTTCTGACTTCACTAGATGTTTTGAATGTGTATACCCCTTCCTCTCAAGAGTGTTTCTGACATCACTAGATGTTGTGAATGTGTATACCCCTACCTCAAGAGTGTTTTGACTTCACTAGATATTGTGTATGTGTATACCCCTACCTCAAGAGTGTTTCTGACTTCACTAGATATTGTGTACGTGTATACCCCTACCTCTCAAGAGTGTTTCTGACTTCACTAGATGTTGTGAATGTGTATACCCCTACCTCTCAAGAGTGTTTGTGACTTCACTAGATGTTGTGAATGTGTATACCCCTACCTCGAGAGTGTTTCTGACGTCACTAGATGTTGTGAATGTGTATACCCCTACCTCAAGAGTGTTTCTGACTTCACTAGATGTTTTGAATGTGTATACCCCTTCCTCTCAAGAGTGTTTCTGACATCACTAGATGTTGTGAATGTGTATACCCCTACCTCAAGAGTGTTTTGACTTCACTAGATATTGTGTATGTGTATACCCCTACCTCAAGAGTGTTTCTGACTTCACTAGATATTGTGTATGTGTATACCCCTACCTCTCAATAGTGTTTCTGACTTCACTAGATGTTGTGAACGTGTATACCCCTACCTCAAGAGTGTTTCTGACTTCACTAGATATTGTGTATGTGTATACCCCTACCTCTCAAGAGTGTTTCTGACTTCAGTAGATGTTGTGAATGTGTATACCCCTACCTCTCAAGAGCTTTTCTGACTTCACTAGATATTGTGTATGTGTATACCCCTACCTCTCAAGAGTGTTTGTGACTTCACTAGATGTTGTGAATGTGTATACTCCTACCTCTCAAGAGTGTTTGTGACTTCACTAGATGTTGTGAATGTGTATAGCCCTACCTCTTAAGAGTGTTTGTGACCTCACTAGATGTTGTGAATGTGTATACCCCTACCTCTCAAGAGTGTTTGTGACTTCACTAGATGTTGTGAATGTGTATACCCCTACCTCGAGAGTGTTTCTGACTTCACTAGATGTTGTAAATGTGTATACCCCTACCTCAAGAGTGTTTCTGACTTCACTAGATATTGTGTATGTGTATACTCCTACCTCTCAAGAGTGTTTGTGACTTCACTAGATGTTGTGAATGTGTATACCCCTACCTCTTAAGAGTGTTTGTGACTTCACTAGATGTTGTGAATGTGTATACCCCTACCTCAAGAGTGTTTGTGACTTCACTAGATGTTGTGAATGTGTATACCCCTACCTCTCAAGAGTGTTTGTGACTTCACTAGATGTTGTGAATGTGTATACCCCTTCCTCTCGAGTGTTTCTGACTTCACTAGATGTTGTGAATGTGTATACCCCTACCTCAAGAGTGTTTCTGACTTCACCAGATGTTGTGAATGTGCATACCCCCACCTCGAGAGTGTTTCTGACTTCACTAGATGTTGTGAATGTGTATACCCCTACCTCTCAAGAGTGTTTCTGACTTCACTAGATGTTGTGAATGTGTATACCCCTACCTCGAGAGTGTTTCTGACTTCACTAGAAGTTGTGTGTGTATACCCCTACCTCAAGAGTGTTTCTGACTTCACTAGATGTTGTGAATGTGCATACCCCTTCCTCAAGAGTGTTTCTGACTTCACTAGATGTTGTGGATGTGTATACCCCTACCTCAAGAGTGTTTCTGACTTCACTAGATATTGTGTATGTGTATACCCCTACCTCTCAAGAGTGTTTCTGACTTCACTAGATGTTGTGAATGTGTATACCCCTACCTCTCAAGAGTGTTTGTGACTTCACTAGATGTTGTGAATGTGTATACCCCTTCCTCTCAAGTGTTTCTGACTTCACTAGATGTTGTGAATGTGTATACCCCTTCCTCTCAAGAGTGTTTCTGACTTCACTAGATGTTGTGAATGTGTATACCCCTACCTCTCAAGAGTGTTTCAAACTTCACTAGATGTTGTGAATGTGTATACCCCTACCTCGAGAGTGTTTCTGACTTCACTAGATGTTGTGTGTGTATACCCCTACCTCAAGAGTGCTTCTGACTTCACTAGATGTTGTGAATGTGTATACCCCTTCCTCTCAAGAGTGTTTCTGACTTCACTAGATGTTGTGAATGTGTATACCCCTACCTCTCAAGAGTGTTTGTGACTTCACTAGATGTTGTGAATGTGTATACCCCTACCTCGAGAGTGTTTCTGACTTCACTAGATGTTGTGAATGTGTATACCCCTACCTCAAGAGTGTATCTGACTTCACTAGATGTTGTGAATGTGTATACCCCTACCTCTCAAGAGTGTTTGTGACTTCACTAGATGTTGTGAATGTGTATACCCCTTCCTCTCAAGAGTGTTTCTGACTTCACTAGATGTTGTGAATGTGTATACCCCTACCTCAAGAGTGTTTCTGACTTCACTAGATATTGTGTGTGTATACCCCTACCTCTCAAGAGTGTTTCTGACTTCACTAGATGTTGTGAATGTGTATACCCTTACCTCAAGAGTGTTTCTGACTTCACTAGATGTTGTGAATGTGTATAACCCTTCCTCTCAAGAGTGTTTCTGACTTCACTAGATGTTGTGAATGTGTATACCCCTACCTCAAGAGCGTTTCTGACTTCACTAGATATTGTGTATGTGTATACCCCTACCTCTCAAGAGTGTTTCTGACTTCACTAGATGTTGTGAATGTGTATACCCCTACCTGAAGAGTGTTTCTGACTTCACTAGATATTGTGTACGTGTATACCCCTACCTCTCAAGAGTGTTTCTGACTTCACTAGATGTTGTGAATGTGTATACCCCTACCTCTCAAGAGTGTTTGTGACTTCACTAGATGTTGTGAATGTGTATACCCCTACCTCGAGAGTGTTTCTGACTTCACTAGATGTTGTGAATGTGTATACCCCTACCTCAAGAGTGTTTCTGACTTCACTAGATGTTTTGAATGTGTATACCCCTTCCTCTCAAGAGTGTTTCTGACATCACTAGATGTTGTGAATGTGTATACCCCTACCTCAAGAGTGTTTTGACTTCACTAGATATTGTGTATGTGTATACCCCTACCTCAAGAGTGTTTCTGACTTCACTAGATATTGTGTATGTGTATACCCCTACCTCTCAAGAGTGTTTCTGACTTCACTAGATGTTGTGAACGTGTATACCCCTACCTCAAGAGTGTATCTGACTTCACTAGATATTGTGTATGTGTATACCCCTACCTCTCAAGAGTGTTTCTGACTTCAGTAGATGTTGTGAATGTGTATACCCCTACCTCTCAAGAGAGTTTCTGACTTCACTAGATATTGTGTATGTGTATACCCCTACCTCTCAAGAGTGTGTGTGACTTCACTAGATGTTGTGAATGTGTATACTCCTACCTCTCAAGAGTGTTTGTGACTTCACTAGATGTTGTGAATGTGTATACCCCTACCTCTTAAGAGTGTTTGTGACCTCACTAGATGTTGTGAATGTGTATACCCCTACCTCTCAAGAGTGTTTGTGACTTCACTAGATGTTGTGAATGTGTATACCCCTACCTCGAGAGTGTTTCTGACTTCACTAGATGTTGTAAATGTGTATACCCCTACCTCAAGAGCGTTTCTGACTTTACTAGATATTGTGTATGTGTATACCCCTACCTCTCAAGAGTGTTTCTGACTTCACTAGATGTTGTGAATGTGTATACTCCTACCTCTCAAGAGTGTTTGTGACTTCACTAGATGTTGTGAATGTGTATACCCCTACCTCTTAAGAGTGTTTGTGACTTCACTAGATGTTGTGAATGTGTATACCCCTACCTCAAGAGTGTTTCTGACTTCACCAGATGTTGTGAATGTGCATACCCCTACCTCGAGAGTGTTTCTGACTTCACTAGATGTTGTGAATGTGTATACCCCTACCTCTCAAGAGTGTTTCTGACTTCACTAGATGTTGTGAATGTGTATACCCCTACCTCGAGAGTGTTTCTGACTTCACTAGAAGTTGTGTGTGTATACCCCTACCTAAAGAGTGTTTCTGACTTCACTAGATGTTGTGAATGTGTATACCCCTTCCTCTCAAGAGTGTTTCTGACTTCACTAGATGTTGTGAATGTGTATACCCCTACCTCAAGAGTGTTTCTGACTTCACTAGATGTTTTGAATGTGTATACCCCTTCCTCTCAAGAGTGTTTCTGACATCACTAGATGTTGTGAATGTGTATACCCCTACCTCGAGTGTTTTGACTTCACTAGATATTGTGTATGTGTATACCCCTACCTCAAGAGTGTTTCTGACTTCACTAGATATTGTGTATGTGTATACCCCTACCTCTCAAGAGTGTTTGTGACTTCACTAGATGTTGTGAATGTGTATACTCCTACCTCTCAAGAGTGTTTGTGACTTCACTAGATGTTGTGAATGTGTATACCCCTACCTCTTAAGAGTGTTTGTGACCTCACTAGATGTTGTGAATGTGTATACCCCTACCTCTCAAGAGTGTTTGTGACTTCACTAGATGTTGTGAATGTGTATACCCCGACCTCGAGAGTGTTTCTGACTTCACTAGATGTTGTAAATGTGTATACCCCTACCTCAAGAGCGTTTCTGACTTTACTAGATATTGTGTATGTGTATACCCCTACCTCTCAAGAGTGTTTCTGACTTCACTAGATGTTGTGAATGTGTATACTCCTACCTCTCAAGAGTGTTTGTGACTTCACTAGATGTTGTGAATGTGTATACCCCTACCTCTTAAGAGTGTTTGTGACTTCACTAGATGTTGTGAATGTGTATACCCCTACCTCAAGAGTGTTTCTGACTTCACCAGATGTTGTGAATGTGCATACCCCTACCTCGAGAGTGTTTCTGACTTCACTAGATGTTGTGAATGTGTATACCCCTACCTCTCAAGAGTGTTTTTGACTTCACTAGATGTTGTGAATGTGTATACCCCTACCTCGAGAGTGTTTCTGACTTCACTAGAAGTTGTGTGTGTATACCCCTACCTAAAGAGTGTTTCTGACTTCACTAGATGTTGTGAATGTGTATACTCCTACCTCTCAAGAGTGTTTCTGACTTCACTAGATATTGTGTATGTGTATACCCCTACCTCTCAAGAGTGTTTCTGACTTCACTAGATGTTGTGAATGTGTATACCCCTTCCTCTCAAGAGTGTTTCTGACTTCACTAGATGTTGTGAATGTGTATACCCCTACCTGAAGAGTGTTTCTGACTTCACTAGATATTGTGTACGTGTATACCCCTACCTCTCAAGAGTGTTTCTGACTTCACTAGATGTTGTGAATGGGTATACCCCTACCTCTCAAGAGTGTTTGTGACTTCACTAGATGTTGTGAATGTGTATACCCCTACCTCGAGAGTGTTTCTGACTTCACTAGATGTTGTGAATGTGTATACCCCTACCTCAAGAGTGTTTCTGACTTCACTAGATGTTTTGAATGTGTATACCCCTTCCTCTCAAGAGTGTTTCTGACATCACTAGATGTTGTGAATGTGTATACCCCTACCTCAAGAGTGTTTTGACTTCACTAGATATTGTGTATGTGTATACCCCTACCTCAAGAGTGTTTCTGACTTCACTAGATATTGTGTACGTGTATACCCCTACCTCTCAAGAGTGTTTCTGACTTCACTAGATGTTGTGAATGTGTATACCCCTACCTCGAGAGTGTTTCTGACTTCACTAGATGTTGTAAATGTGTATACCCCTACCTCAAGAGCGTTTCTGACTTTACTAGATATTGTGTATGTGTATACCCCTACCTCTCAAGAGTGTTTCTGACTTCACTAGATGTTGTGAATGTGTATACTCCTACCTCTCAAGAGTGTTTGTGACTTCACTAGATGTTGTGAATGTGTATACCCCTACCTCGAGAGTGTTTCTGACTTCACTAGATGTTGTAAATGTGTATACCCCTACCTCAAGAGCGTTTCTGACTTTACTAGATATTGTGTATGTGTATACCCCTACCTCTCAAGAGTGTTTCTGACTTCACTAGATGTTGTGAATGTGTATACTCCTACCTCTCAAGAGTGTTTGTGACTTCACTAGATGTTGTGAATGTGTATACCCCTACCTCTTAAGAGTGTTTGTGACTTCACTAGATGTTGTGAATGTGTATACCCCTACCTCAAGAGTGTTTCTGACTTCACCAGATGTTGTGAATGTGCATACCCCTACCTCGAGAGTGTTTCTGACTTCACTAGATGTTGTGAATGTGTATACCCCTACCTCTCAAGAGTGTTTTTGACTTCACTAGATGTTGTGAATGTGTATACCCCTACCTCGAGAGTGTTTCTGACTTCACTAGAAGTTGTGTGTGTATACCCCTACCTAAAGAGTGTTTCTGACTTCACTAGATGTTGTGAATGTGTATACTCCTACCTCTCAAGTTTTGACTTCACTAGATATTGTGTATGTGTATACCCCTACCTCAAGAGTGTTTCTGACTTCACTAGATATTGTGTATGTGTATACCCCTACCTCTCAAGAGTGTTTCTGACTTCACTAGATGTTGTGAACGTGTATACCCCTACCTCAAGAGTGTTTCTGACTTCACTAGATATTGTGTATGTGTATACCCCTACCTCTCAAGAGTGTTTCTGACTTCAGTAGATGTTGTGAATGTGTATACCCCTACCTCTCAAGAGTGTTTCTGACTTCACTAGATATTGTGTATGTGTATACCCCTACCTCTCAAGAGTGTTTGTGACTTCACTAGATGTTGTGAATGTGTATACTCCTACCTCTCAAGAGTGTTTGTGACTTCACTAGATGTTGTGAATGTGTATACCCCTACCTCTTAAGAGTGTTTGTGACCTCACTAGATGTTGTGAATGTGTATACCCCTACCTCTCAAGAGTGTTTGTGACTTCACTAGATGTTGTGAATGTGTATACCCCTACCTCGAGAGTGTTTCTGACTTCACTAGATGTTGTAAATGTGTATACCCCTACCTCAAGAGCGTTTCTGACTTTACTAGATATTGTGTATGTGTATACCCCTACCTCTCAAGAGTGTTTCTGACTTCACTAGATGTTGTGAATGTGTATACTCCTACCTCTCAAGAGTGTTTGTGACTTCACTAGATGTTGTGAATGTGTATACCCCTACCTCTTAAGAGTGTTTGTGACTTCACTAGAAGTTGTGAATGTGTATACCCCTACCTCAAGAGTGTTTCTGACTTCACCAGATGTTGTGAATGTGCATACCCCTACCTCGAGAGTGTTTCTGACTTCACTAGATGTTGTGAATGTGTATACCCCTACCTCTCAAGAGTGTTTCTGACTTCACTAGATGTTGTGAATGTGTATACCCCTACCTCGAGAGTGTTTCTGACTTCACTAGAAGTTGTGTGTGTATACCCCTACCTAAAGAGTGTTTCTGACTTCACTAGATGTTGTGAATGTGTATACTCCTACCTCTCAAGAGTGTTTCTGACTTCACTAGATGTTGTGAATGTGTATACCCCTTCCTCTCAAGAGTGTTTCTGACTTCACTAGATGTTGTGAATGTGTATACCCCTACCTCAAGAGTGTTTCTGACTTCACTAGATGTTTTGAATGTGTATACCCCTTCCTCTCAAGAGTGTTTCTGACATCACTAGATGTTGTGAATGTGTATACCCCTACCTCAAGAGTGTTTTGACTTCACTAGATATTGTGTATGTGTATACCCCTACCTCAAGAGTGTTTCTGACTTCACTAGATATTGTGTATGTGTATACCCCTACCTCTCAAGAGTGTTTCTGACTTCACTAGATGTTGTGAACGTGTATACCCCTACCTCAAGAGTGTTTCTGACTTCACTAGATATTGTGTATGTGTATACCCCTACCTCTCAAGAGTGTTTCTGACTTCAGTAGATGTTGTGAATGTGTATACCCCTACCTCTCAAGAGTGTTTCTGACTTCACTAGATATTGTGTATGTGTATACCCCTACCTCTCAAGAGTGTTTGTGACTTCACTAGATGTTGTGAATGTGTATACTCCTACCTCTCAAGAGTGTTTGTGACTTCACTAGATGTTGTGAATGTGTATACCCCTACCTCTTAAGAGTGTTTGTGACCTCACTAGATGTTGTGAATGTGTATACCCCTACCTCTCAAGAGTGTTTGTGACTTCACTAGATGTTGTGAATGTGTATACCCCTACCTCGAGAGTGTTTCTGACTTCACTAGATGTTGTAAATGTGTATACCCCTACCTCAAGAGCGTTTCTGACTTTACTAGATATTGTGTATGTGTATACCCCTACCTCTCAAGAGTGTTTCTGACTTCACTAGATGTTGTGAATGTGTATACTCCTACCTCTCAAGAGTGTTTGCGACTTCACTAGATGTTGTGAATGTGTATACCCCTACCTCTTAAGAGTGTTTGTGACTTCACCAGATGTTGTGAATGTGCATACCCCTACCTCGAGAGTGTTTCTGACTTCACTAGATGTTGTGAATGTGTATACCCCTACCTCTCAAGAGTGTTTGTGACTTCACTAGATGTTGTGAATGTGTATACCCCTACCTCAAGAGTGTTTCTGACTTCACCAGATGTTGTGAATGTGCATACCCCTACCTCGAGAGTGTTTCTGACTTCACTAGATGTTGTGAATGTGTATACCCCTACCTCTCAAGAGTGTTTCTGACTTCACTAGATGTTGTGAATGTGTATACCCCTACCTCGAGAGTGTTTCTGACTTCACTAGAAGTTGTGTGTGTATACCCCTACCTAAAGAGTGTTTCTGACTTCACTAGATGTTGTGAATGTGTATACTCCTACCTCTCAAGAGTGTTTCTGACTTCACTAGATATTGTGTATGTGTATACCCCTACCTCTCAAGAGTGTTTCTGACTTCACTAGATGTTGTGAGTGTGTATACCCCTTCCTCTCAAGAGTGTTTCTGACTTCACTAGATGTTGTGAATGTGTATACCCCTACCTGAAGAGTGTTTCTGACTTCACTAGATATTGTGTACGTGTATACCCCTACCTCTCAAGAGTGTTTCTGACTTCACTAGATGTTGTGAATGTGTATACCCCTACCTCTCAAGAGTGTTTGTGACTTCACTAGATGTTGTGAATGTGTATACCCCTACCTCGAGAGTGTTTCTGACTTCACTAGATGTTGTGAATGTGTATACCCCTACCTCAAGAGTGTTTCTGACTTCACTAGATGTTTTGAATGTGTATACCCCTTCCTCTCAAGAGTGTTTCTGACATCACTAGATGTTGTGAATGTGTATACCCCTACCTCAAGAGTGTTTTGACTTCACTAGATATTGTGTATGTGTATACCCCTACCTCAAGAGTGTTTCTGACTTCACTAGATATTCTGTATGTGTATACCCCTACCTCTCAAGAGTGTTTCTGACTTCACTAGATGTTGTGAACGTGTATACCCCTACCTCAAGAGTGTTTCTGACTTCACTAGATATTGTGTATGTGTATACCCCTACCTCTCAAGAGTGTTTCTGACTTCAGTAGATGTTGTGAATGTGTATACCCCTACCTCTCAAGAGCGTTTCTGACTTCACTAGATATTGTGTATGTGTATACCCCTACCTCTCAAGAGTGTTTGTGACTTCACTAGATGTTGTGAATGTGTATACTCCTACCTCTCAAGAGTGTTTGTGACTTCACTAGATGTTGTGAATGTGTATACCCCTACCTCGAGAGTGTTTCTGACTTCACTAGATGTTGTAAATGTGTATACCCCTACCTCAAGAGCGTTTCTGACTTTACTAGATATTGTGTATGTGTATACCCCTACCTCTCAAGAGTGTTTCTGACTTCACTAGATGTTGTGAATGTGTATACTCCTACCTCTCAAGAGTGTTTGTGACTTCACTAGATGTTGTGAATGTGTATACTCCTACCTCTTAAGAGTGTTTGTGACTTCACTAGATGTTGTGAATGTGTATACCCCTACCTCAAGAGTGTTTCTGACTTCACCAGATGTTGTGAATGTGCATACCCCTACCTCGAGAGTGTTTCTGACTTCACTAGATGTTGTGAATGTGTATACCCCTACCTCTCAAGAGTGTTTCTGACTTCATTAGATGTTGTGAATGTGTATACCCCTACCTCGAGAGTGTTTCTGACTTCACTAGAAGTTGTGTGTGTATACCCCTACCTAAAGAGTGTTTCTGACTTCACTAGATGTTGTGAATGTGTATACTCCTACCTCTCAAGAGTGTTTCTGACTTCACTAGATGTTGTGAATGTGTATACCCCTTCCTCTCAAGAGTGTTTCTGACTTCACTAGATGTTGTGAATGTGTATACCCCTACCTCAAGAGTGTTTCTGACTTCACTAGATGTTTTGAATGTGTATACCCCTTCCTCTCAAGAGTGTTTCTGACATCACTAGATGTTGTGAATGTGTATACCCCTACCTCAAGAGTGTTTTGACTTCACTAGATATTGTGTATGTGTATACCCCTACCTCAAGAGTGTTTCTGACTTCACTAGATATTGTGTATGTGTATACCCCTACCTCTCAAGAGTGTTTCTGACTTCACTAGATGTTGTGAACGTGTATACCCCTACCTCAAGAGTGTTTCTGACTTCACTAGATATTGTGTATGTGTATACCCCTACCTCTCAAGAGTGTTTCTGACTTCAGTAGATGTTGTGAATGTGTATACCCCTACCTCTCAAGAGTGTTTCTGACTTCACTAGATATTGTGTATGTGTATACCCCTACCTCTCAAGAGTGTTTGTGACTTCACTAGATGTTGTGAATGTGTATACTCCTACCTCTCAAGAGTGTTTGTGACTTCACTAGATGTTGTGAATGTGTATACCCCTACCTCTTAAGAGTGTTTGTGACCTCACTAGATGTTGTGAATGTGTATACCCCTACCTCTCAAGAGTGTTTGTGACTTCACTAGATGTTGTGAATGTGTATACCCCTACCTCGAGAGTGTTTCTGACTTCACTAGATGTTGTAAATGTGTATACCCCTACCTCAAGAGCGTTTCTGACTTTACTAGATATTGTGTATGTGTATACCCCTACCTCTCAAGAGTGTTTCTGACTTCACTAGATGTTGTGAATGTGTATACTCCTACCTCGAGAGTGTTTGTGACTTCACTAGATGTTGTGAATGTGTATACCCCTACCTCTTAAGAGTGTTTGTGACTTCACTAGATGTTGTGAATGTGTATACCCCTACCTCAAGAGTGTTTTGACTTCACTAGATATTGTGTATGTGTATACCCCTACCTCAAGAGTGTTTCTGACTTCACTAGATATTGTGTATGTGTATACCCCTACCTCTCAAGAGTGTTTCTGACTTCACTAGATGTTGTGAACGTGTATACCCCTACCTCAAGAGTGTTTCTGACTTCACTAGATATTGTGTATGTGTATACCCCTACCTCTCAAGAGTGTTTCTGACTTCAGTAGATGTTGTGAATGTGTATACCCCTACCTCTCAAGAGTGTTTCTGACTTCACTAGATATTGTGTATGTGTATACCCCTACCTCTCAAGAGTGTTTGTGACTTCACTAGATGTTGTGAATGTGTATACTCCTACCTCTCAAGAGTGTTTGTGACTTCACTAGATGTTGTGAATGTGTATACCCCTACCTCTTAAGAGTGTTTGTGACCTCACTAGATGTTGTGAATGTGTATACCCCTACCTCTCAAGAGTGTTTGTGACTTCACTAGATGTTGTGAATGTGTATACCCCTACCTCGAGAGTGTTTCTGACTTCACTAGATGTTGTAAATGTGTATACCCCTACCTCAAGAGCGTTTCTGACTTTACTAGATATTGTGTATGTGTATACCCCTACCTCTCAAGAGTGTTTCTGACTTCACTAGATGTTGTGAATGTGTATACTCCTACCTCTCAAGAGTGTTTGTGACTTCACTAGATGTTGTGAATGTGTATACCCCTACCTCTTAAGAGTGTTTGTGACTTCACTAGATGTTGTGAATGTGTATACCCCTACCTCAAGAGTGTTTGACTTCACCAGATGTTGTGAATGTGCATACCCCTACCTCGAGAGTGTTTCTGACTTCACTAGATGTTGTGAATGTGTATACCCCTACCTCTCAAGAGTGTTTCTGACTTCACTAGATGTTGTGAATGTGTATACCCCTACCTCGAGAGTGTTTCTGACTTCACTAGAAGTTGTGTGTGTATACCCCTACCTAAAGAGTGTTTCTGACTTCACTAGATGTTGTGAATGTGTATACTCCTACCTCTCAAGAGTGTTTCTGACTTCACTAGATGTTGTGAATGTGTATACCCCTACCTCGAGAGTGTTTCTGACTTCACTAGAAGTTGTGTGTGTATACCCCTACCTAAAGAGTGTTTCTGACTTCACTAGATGTTGTGAATGTGTATACTCCTACCTCTCAAGAGTGTTTCTGACTTCACTAGATGTTGTGAATGTGTATACCCCTACCTCAAGAGTGTTTTGACTTCACTAGATATTGTGTATGTGTATACCCCTACCTCAAGAGTGTTTCTGACTTCACTAGATATTGTGTATGTGTATACCCCTACCTCTCAAGAGTGTTTCTGACTTCACTAGATGTTGTGAATGTGTATACCCCTTCCTCTCAAGAGTGTTTCTGACTTCACTAGATGTTGTGAATGTGTATACCCCTACCTCAAGAGTGTTTCTGACTTCACTAGATGTTTTGAATGTGTATACCCCTTCCTCTCAAGAGTGTTTCTGACATCACTAGATGTTGTGAATGTGTATACCCCTACCTCAAGAGTGTTTTGAATTCACTAGATATTGTGTATGTGTATACCCCTACCTCAAGAGTGTTTCTGACTTCACTAGATATTGTGTATGTGTATACCCCTACCTCTCAAGAGTGTTTCTGACTTCACTAGATGTTGTGAACGTGTATACCCCTACCTCAAGAGTGTTTCTGACTTCACTAGATATTGTGTATGTGTATACCCCTACCTCTCAAGAGTGTTTCTGACTTCAGTAGATGTTGTGAATGTGTATACCCCTACCTCTCAAGAGTGTTTCTGACTTCACTAGATATTGTGTATGTGTATACCCCTACCTCTCAAGAGTGTTTGTGACTTCACTAGATGTTGTGAATGTGTATACTCCTACCTCTCAAGAGTGTTTGTGACTTCACTAGATGTTGTGAATGTGTATACCCCTACCTCTTAAGAGTGTTTGTGACCTCACTAGATGTTGTGAATGTGTATACCCCTACCTCTCAAGAGTGTTTGTGACTTCACTAGATGTTGTGAATGTGTATACCCCTACCTCGAGAGTGTTTCTGACTTCACTAGATGTTGTAAATGTGTATACCCCTACCTCAAGAGCGTTTCTGACTTTACTAGATATTGTGTATGTGTATACCCCTACCTCTCAAGAGTGTTTCTGACTTCACTAGATGTTGTGAATGTGTATACTCCTACCTCTCAAGAGTGTTTGTGACTTCACTAGATGTTGTGAATGTGTATACCCCTACCTCTTAAGAGTGTTTGTGACTTCACCAGATGTTGTGAATGTGCATACCCCTACCTCGAGAGTGTTTCTGACTTCACTAGATGTTGTGAATGTGTATACCCCTACCTCTCAAGAGTGTTTGTGACTTCACTAGATGTTGTGAATGTGTATACCCCTACCTCAAGAGTGTTTCTGACTTCACCAGATGTTGTGAATGTGCATACCCCTACCTCGAGAGTGTTTCTGACTTCACTAGATGTTGTGAATGTGTATACCCCTACCTCTCAAGAGTGTTTCTGACTTCACTAGATGTTGTGAATGTGTATACCCCTACCTCGAGAGTGTTTCTGACTTCACTAGAAGTTGTGTGTGTATACCCCTACCTAAAGAGTGTTTCTGACTTCACTAGATGTTGTGAATGTGTATACTCCTACCTCTCAAGAGTGTTTCTGACTTCACTAGATATTGTGTATGTGTATACCCCTACCTCTCAAGAGTGTTTCTGACTTCACTAGATGTTGTGAATGTGTATACCCCTTCCTCTCAAGAGTGTTTCTGACTTCACTAGATGTTGTGAATGTGTATACCCCTACCTGAAGAGTGTTTCTGACTTCACTAGATATTGTGTACGTGTATACCCCTACCTCTCAAGAGTGTTTCTGACTTCACTAGATGTTGTGAATGTGTATACCCCTACCTCTCAAGAGTGTTTCTGACTTCAGTAGATGTTGTGAATGTGTATACCCCTACCTCTCAAGAGCGTTTCTGACTTCACTAGATATTGTGTATGTGTATACCCCTACCTCTCAAGAGTGTTTGTGACTTCACTAGATGTTGTGAATGTGTATACTCCTACCTCTCAAGAGTGTTTGTGACTTCACTAGATGTTGTGAATGTGTATACCCCTACCTCGAGAGTGTTTCTGACTTCACTAGATGTTGTAAATGTGTATACCCCTACCTCAAGAGCGTTTCTGACTTTACTAGATATTGTGTATGTGTATACCCCTACCTCTCAAGAGTGTTTCTGACTTCACTAGATGTTGTGAATGTGTATACTCCTACCTCTCAAGAGTGTTTGTGACTTCACTAGATGTTGTGAATGTGTATACTCCTACCTCTTAAGAGTGTTTGTGACTTCACTAGATGTTGTGAATGTGTATACCCCTACCTCAAGAGTGTTTCTGACTTCACCAGATGTTGTGAATGTGCATACCCCTACCTCGAGAGTGTTTCTGACTTCACTAGATGTTGTGAATGTGTATACCCCTACCTCTCAAGAGTGTTTCTGACTTCATTAGATGTTGTGAATGTGTATACCCCTACCTCGAGAGTGTTTCTGACTTCACTAGAAGTTGTGTGTGTATACCCCTACCTAAAGAGTGTTTCTGACTTCACTAGATGTTGTGAATGTGTATACTCCTACCTCTCAAGAGTGTTTCTGACTTCACTAGATGTTGTGAATGTGTATACCCCTTCCTCTCAAGAGTGTTTCTGACTTCACTAGATGTTGTGAATGTGTATACCCCTACCTCAAGAGTGTTTCTGACTTCACTAGATGTTTTGAATGTGTATACCCCTTCCTCTCAAGAGTGTTTCTGACATCACTAGATGTTGTGAATGTGTATACCCCTACCTCAAGAGTGTTTTGACTTCACTAGATATTGTGTATGTGTATACCCCTACCTCAAGAGTGTTTCTGACTTCACTAGATATTGTGTATGTGTATACCCCTACCTCTCAAGAGTGTTTCTGACTTCACTAGATGTTGTGAACGTGTATACCCCTACCTCAAGAGTGTTTCTGACTTCACTAGATATTGTGTATGTGTATACCCCTACCTCTCAAGAGTGTTTCTGACTTCAGTAGATGTTGTGAATGTGTATACCCCTACCTCTCAAGAGTGTTTCTGACTTCACTAGATATTGTGTATGTGTATACCCCTACCTCTCAAGAGTGTTTGTGACTTCACTAGATGTTGTGAATGTGTATACTCCTACCTCTCAAGAGTGTTTGTGACTTCACTAGATGTTGTGAATGTGTATACCCCTACCTCTTAAGAGTGTTTGTGACCTCACTAGATGTTGTGAATGTGTATACCCCTACCTCTCAAGAGTGTTTGTGACTTCACTAGATGTTGTGAATGTGTATACCCCTACCTCGAGAGTGTTTCTGACTTCACTAGATGTTGTAAATGTGTATACCCCTACCTCAAGAGCGTTTCTGACTTTACTAGATATTGTGTATGTGTATACCCCTACCTCTCAAGAGTGTTTCTGACTTCACTAGATGTTGTGAATGTGTATACTCCTACCTCGAGAGTGTTTGTGACTTCACTAGATGTTGTGAATGTGTATACCCCTACCTCTTAAGAGTGTTTGTGACTTCACTAGATGTTGTGAATGTGTATACCCCTACCTCAAGAGTGTTTTGACTTCACTAGATATTGTGTATGTGTATACCCCTACCTCAAGAGTGTTTCTGACTTCACTAGATATTGTGTATGTGTATACCCCTACCTCTCAAGAGTGTTTCTGACTTCACTAGATGTTGTGAACGTGTATACCCCTACCTCAAGAGTGTTTCTGACTTCACTAGATATTGTGTATGTGTATACCCCTACCTCTCAAGAGTGTTTCTGACTTCAGTAGATGTTGTGAATGTGTATACCCCTACCTCTCAAGAGTGTTTCTGACTTCACTAGATATTGTGTATGTGTATACCCCTACCTCTCAAGAGTGTTTGTGACTTCACTAGATGTTGTGAATGTGTATACTCCTACCTCTCAAGAGTGTTTGTGACTTCACTAGATGTTGTGAATGTGTATACCCCTACCTCTTAAGAGTGTTTGTGACCTCACTAGATGTTGTGAATGTGTATACCCCTACCTCTCAAGAGTGTTTGTGACTTCACTAGATGTTGTGAATGTGTATACCCCTACCTCGAGAGTGTTTCTGACTTCACTAGATGTTGTAAATGTGTATACCCCTACCTCAAGAGCGTTTCTGACTTTACTAGATATTGTGTATGTGTATACCCCTACCTCTCAAGAGTGTTTCTGACTTCACTAGATGTTGTGAATGTGTATACTCCTACCTCTCAAGAGTGTTTGTGACTTCACTAGATGTTGTGAATGTGTATACCCCTACCTCTTAAGAGTGTTTGTGACTTCACTAGATGTTGTGAATGTGTATACCCCTACCTCAAGAGTGTTTGACTTCACCAGATGTTGTGAATGTGCATACCCCTACCTCGAGAGTGTTTCTGACTTCACTAGATGTTGTGAATGTGTATACCCCTACCTCTCAAGAGTGTTTCTGACTTCACTAGATGTTGTGAATGTGTATACCCCTACCTCGAGAGTGTTTCTGACTTCACTAGAAGTTGTGTGTGTATACCCCTACCTAAAGAGTGTTTCTGACTTCACTAGATGTTGTGAATGTGTATACTCCTACCTCTCAAGAGTGTTTCTGACTTCACTAGATGTTGTGAATGTGTATACCCCTACCTCGAGAGTGTTTCTGACTTCACTAGAAGTTGTGTGTGTATACCCCTACCTAAAGAGTGTTTCTGACTTCACTAGATGTTGTGAATGTGTATACTCCTACCTCTCAAGAGTGTTTCTGACTTCACTAGATGTTGTGAATGTGTATACCCCTACCTCAAGAGTGTTTTGACTTCACTAGATATTGTGTATGTGTATACCCCTACCTCAAGAGTGTTTCTGACTTCACTAGATATTGTGTATGTGTATACCCCTACCTCTCAAGAGTGTTTCTGACTTCACTAGATGTTGTGAATGTGTATACCCCTTCCTCTCAAGAGTGTTTCTGACTTCACTAGATGTTGTGAATGTGTATACCCCTACCTCAAGAGTGTTTCTGACTTCACTAGATGTTTTGAATGTGTATACCCCTTCCTCTCAAGAGTGTTTCTGACATCACTAGATGTTGTGAATGTGTATACCCCTACCTCAAGAGTGTTTTGAATTCACTAGATATTGTGTATGTGTATACCCCTACCTCAAGAGTGTTTCTGACTTCACTAGATATTGTGTATGTGTATACCCCTACCTCTCAAGAGTGTTTCTGACTTCACTAGATGTTGTGAACGTGTATACCCCTACCTCAAGAGTGTTTCTGACTTCACTAGATATTGTGTATGTGTATACCCCTACCTCTCAAGAGTGTTTCTGACTTCAGTAGATGTTGTGAATGTGTATACCCCTACCTCTCAAGAGTGTTTCTGACTTCACTAGATATTGTGTATGTGTATACCCCTACCTCTCAAGAGTGTTTGTGACTTCACTAGATGTTGTGAATGTGTATACTCCTACCTCTCAAGAGTGTTTGTGACTTCACTAGATGTTGTGAATGTGTATACCCCTACCTCTTAAGAGTGTTTGTGACCTCACTAGATGTTGTGAATGTGTATACCCCTACCTCTCAAGAGTGTTTGTGACTTCACTAGATGTTGTGAATGTGTATACCCCTACCTCGAGAGTGTTTCTGACTTCACTAGATGTTGTAAATGTGTATACCCCTACCTCAAGAGCGTTTCTGACTTTACTAGATATTGTGTATGTGTATACCCCTACCTCTCAAGAGTGTTTCTGACTTCACTAGATGTTGTGAATGTGTATACTCCTACCTCTCAAGAGTGTTTGTGACTTCACTAGATGTTGTGAATGTGTATACCCCTACCTCTTAAGAGTGTTTGTGACTTCACCAGATGTTGTGAATGTGCATACCCCTACCTCGAGAGTGTTTCTGACTTCACTAGATGTTGTGAATGTGTATACCCCTACCTCTCAAGAGTGTTTGTGACTTCACTAGATGTTGTGAATGTGTATACCCCTACCTCAAGAGTGTTTCTGACTTCACCAGATGTTGTGAATGTGCATACCCCTACCTCGAGAGTGTTTCTGACTTCACTAGATGTTGTGAATGTGTATACCCCTACCTCTCAAGAGTGTTTCTGACTTCACTAGATGTTGTGAATGTGTATACCCCTACCTCGAGAGTGTTTCTGACTTCACTAGAAGTTGTGTGTGTATACCCCTACCTAAAGAGTGTTTCTGACTTCACTAGATGTTGTGAATGTGTATACTCCTACCTCTCAAGAGTGTTTCTGACTTCACTAGATATTGTGTATGTGTATACCCCTACCTCTCAAGAGTGTTTCTGACTTCACTAGATGTTGTGAATGTGTATACCCCTTCCTCTCAAGAGTGTTTCTGACTTCACTAGATGTTGTGAATGTGTATACCCCTACCTGAAGAGTGTTTCTGACTTCACTAGATATTGTGTACGTGTATACCCCTACCTCTCAAGAGTGTTTCTGACTTCACTAGATGTTGTGAATGTGTATACCCCTACCTCTCAAGAGTGTTTGTGACTTCACTAGATGTTGTGAATGTGTATACCCCTACCTCGAGAGTGTTTCTGACTTCACTAGATGTTGTGAATGTGTATACCCCTACCTCAAGAGTGTTTCTGACTTCACTAGATGTTTTGAATGTGTATACCCCTTCCTCTCAAGAGTGTTTCTGACATCACTAGATGTTGTGAATGTGTATACCCCTACCTCAAGAGTGTTTTGACTTCACTAGATATTGTGTATGTGTATACCCCTACCTCAAGAGTGTTTCTGACTTCACTAGATATTGTGTATGTGTATACCCCTACCTCTCAAGAGTGTTTCTGACTTCACTAGATGTTGTGAACGTGTATACCCCTACCTCAAGAGTGTTTCTGACTTCACTAGATATTGTGTATGTGTATACCCCTACCTCTCAAGAGTGTTTCTGACTTCAGTAGATGTTGTGAATGTGTATACCCCTACCTCTCAAGAGCGTTTCTGACTTCACTAGATATTGTGTATGTGTATACTCCTACCTCTCAAGAGTGTTTGTGACTTCACTAGATGTTGTGAATGTGTATACTCCTACCTCTCAAGAGTGTTTGTGACTTCACTAGATGTTGTGAATGTGTATACCCCTACCTCTTAAGAGTGTTTGTGACCTCACTAGATGTTGTGAATGTGTATACCCCTACCTCTCAAGAGTGTTTGTGACTTCACTAGATGTTGTGAATGTGTATACCCCTACCTCGAGAGTGTTTCTGACTTCACTAGATGTTGTAAATGTGTATACCCCTACCTCAAGAGCGTTTCTGACTTTACTAGATATTGTGTATGTGTATACCCCTACCTCTCAAGAGTGTTTCTGACTTCACTAGATGTTGTGAATGTGTATACTCCTACCTCTCAAGAGTGTTTGTGACTTCACTAGATGTTGTGAATGTGTATACCCCTACCTCTTAAGAGTGTTTGTGACTTCACTAGATGTTGTGAATGTGTATACCCCTACCTCAAGAGTGTTTCTGACTTCACCAGATGTTGTGAATGTGCATACCCCTACCTCGAGAGTGTTTCTGACTTCACTAGATGTTGTGAATGTGTATACCCCTTCCTCTCAAGAGTGTTTCTGACTTCACTAGATGTTGTGAATGTGTATACCCCTACCTCAAGAGTGTTTCTGACTTCACTAGATGTTTTGAATGTGTATACCCCTTCCTCTCAAGAGTGTTTCTGACATCACTAGAAGTTGTGAATGTGTATACCCCTACCTCAAGAGTGTTTCTGACTTCACCAGATGTTGTGAATGTGCATACCCCTACCTCGAGAGTGTTTCTGACTTCACTAGATGTTGTGAATGTGTATACCCCTACCTCTCAAGAGTGTTTCTGACTTCACTAGATGTTGTGAATGTGTATACCCCTACCTCGAGAGTGTTTCTGACTTCACTAGAAGTTGTGTGTGTATACCCCTACCTAAAGAGTGTTTCTGACTTCACTAGATGTTGTGAATGTGTATACTCCTACCTCTCAAGAGTGTTTCTGACTTCACTAGATGTTGTGAATGTGTATACCCCTTCCTCTCAAGAGTGTTTCTGACTTCACTAGATGTTGTGAATGTGTATACCCCTACCTCAAGAGTGTTTCTGACTTCACTAGATGTTTTGAATGTGTATACCCCTTCCTCTCAAGAGTGTTTCTGACATCACTAGATGTTGTGAATGTGTATACCCCTACCTCAAGAGTGTTTTGACTTCACTAGATATTGTGTATGTGTATACCCCTACCTCAAGAGTGTTTCTGACTTCACTAGATATTGTGTATGTGTATACCCCTACCTCTCAAGAGTGTTTCTGACTTCACTAGATGTTGTGAACGTGTATACCCCTACCTCAAGAGTGTTTCTGACTTCACTAGATATTGTGTATGTGTATACCCCTACCTCTCAAGAGTGTTTCTGACTTCAGTAGATGTTGTGAATGTGTATACCCCTACCTCTCAAGAGTGTTTCTGACTTCACTAGATATTGTGTATGTGTATACCCCTACCTCTCAAGAGTGTTTGTGACTTCACTAGATGTTGTGAATGTGTATACTCCTACCTCTCAAGAGTGTTTGTGACTTCACTAGATGTTGTGAATGTGTATACCCCTACCTCTTAAGAGTGTTTGTGACCTCACTAGATGTTGTGAATGTGTATACCCCTACCTCTCAAGAGTGTTTGTGACTTCACTAGATGTTGTGAATGTGTATACCCCTACCTCGAGAGTGTTTCTGACTTCACTAGATGTTGTAAATGTGTATACCCCTACCTCAAGAGCGTTTCTGACTTTACTAGATATTGTGTATGTGTATACCCCTACCTCTCAAGAGTGTTTCTGACTTCACTAGATGTTGTGAATGTGTATACTCCTACCTCTCAAGAGTGTTTGCGACTTCACTAGATGTTGTGAATGTGTATACCCCTACCTCTTAAGAGTGTTTGTGACTTCACCAGATGTTGTGAATGTGCATACCCCTACCTCGAGAGTGTTTCTGACTTCACTAGATGTTGTGAATGTGTATACCCCTACCTCTCAAGAGTGTTTGTGACTTCACTAGATGTTGTGAATGTGTATACCCCTACCTCAAGAGTGTTTCTGACTTCACCAGATGTTGTGAATGTGCATACCCCTACCTCGAGAGTGTTTCTGACTTCACTAGATGTTGTGAATGTGTATACCCCTACCTCTCAAGAGTGTTTCTGACTTCACTAGATGTTGTGAATGTGTATACCCCTACCTCGAGAGTGTTTCTGACTTCACTAGAAGTTGTGTGTGTATACCCCTACCTAAAGAGTGTTTCTGACTTCACTAGATGTTGTGAATGTGTATACTCCTACCTCTCAAGAGTGTTTCTGACTTCACTAGATATTGTGTATGTGTATACCCCTACCTCTCAAGAGTGTTTCTGACTTCACTAGATGTTGTGAGTGTGTATACCCCTTCCTCTCAAGAGTGTTTCTGACTTCACTAGATGTTGTGAATGTGTATACCCCTACCTGAAGAGTGTTTCTGACTTCACTAGATATTGTGTACGTGTATACCCCTACCTCTCAAGAGTGTTTCTGACTTCACTAGATGTTGTGAATGTGTATACCCCTACCTCTCAAGAGTGTTTGTGACTTCACTAGATGTTGTGAATGTGTATACCCCTACCTCGAGAGTGTTTCTGACTTCACTAGATGTTGTGAATGTGTATACCCCTACCTCAAGAGTGTTTCTGACTTCACTAGATGTTTTGAATGTGTATACCCCTTCCTCTCAAGAGTGTTTCTGACATCACTAGATGTTGTGAATGTGTATACCCCTACCTCAAGAGTGTTTTGACTTCACTAGATATTGTGTATGTGTATACCCCTACCTCAAGAGTGTTTCTGACTTCACTAGATATTCTGTATGTGTATACCCCTACCTCTCAAGAGTGTTTCTGACTTCACTAGATGTTGTGAACGTGTATACCCCTACCTCAAGAGTGTTTCTGACTTCACTAGATATTGTGTATGTGTATACCCCTACCTCTCAAGAGTGTTTCTGACTTCAGTAGATGTTGTGAATGTGTATACCCCTACCTCTCAAGAGCGTTTCTGACTTCACTAGATATTGTGTATGTGTATACCCCTACCTCTCAAGAGTGTTTGTGACTTCACTAGATGTTGTGAATGTGTATACTCCTACCTCTCAAGAGTGTTTGTGACTTCACTAGATGTTGTGAATGTGTATACCCCTACCTCGAGAGTGTTTCTGACTTCACTAGATGTTGTAAATGTGTATACCCCTACCTCAAGAGCGTTTCTGACTTTACTAGATATTGTGTATGTGTATACCCCTACCTCTCAAGAGTGTTTCTGACTTCACTAGATGTTGTGAATGTGTATACTCCTACCTCTCAAGAGTGTTTGTGACTTCACTAGATGTTGTGAATGTGTATACTCCTACCTCTTAAGAGTGTTTGTGACTTCACTAGATGTTGTGAATGTGTATACCCCTACCTCAAGAGTGTTTCTGACTTCACCAGATGTTGTGAATGTGCATACCCCTACCTCGAGAGTGTTTCTGACTTCACTAGATGTTGTGAATGTGTATACCCCTACCTCTCAAGAGTGTTTCTGACTTCATTAGATGTTGTGAATGTGTATACCCCTACCTCGAGAGTGTTTCTGACTTCACTAGAAGTTGTGTGTGTATACCCCTACCTAAAGAGTGTTTCTGACTTCACTAGATGTTGTGAATGTGTATACTCCTACCTCTCAAGAGTGTTTCTGACTTCACTAGATGTTGTGAATGTGTATACCCCTTCCTCTCAAGAGTGTTTCTGACTTCACTAGATGTTGTGAATGTGTATACCCCTACCTCAAGAGTGTTTCTGACTTCACTAGATGTTTTGAATGTGTATACCCCTTCCTCTCAAGAGTGTTTCTGACATCACTAGATGTTGTGAATGTGTATACCCCTACCTCAAGAGTGTTTTGACTTCACTAGATATTGTGTATGTGTATACCCCTACCTCAAGAGTGTTTCTGACTTCACTAGATATTGTGTATGTGTATACCCCTACCTCTCAAGAGTGTTTCTGACTTCACTAGATGTTGTGAACGTGTATACCCCTACCTCAAGAGTGTTTCTGACTTCACTAGATATTGTGTATGTGTATACCCCTACCTCTCAAGAGTGTTTCTGACTTCAGTAGATGTTGTGAATGTGTATACCCCTACCTCTCAAGAGTGTTTCTGACTTCACTAGATATTGTGTATGTGTATACCCCTACCTCTCAAGAGTGTTTGTGACTTCACTAGATGTTGTGAATGTGTATACTCCTACCTCTCAAGAGTGTTTGTGACTTCACTAGATGTTGTGAATGTGTATACCCCTACCTCTTAAGAGTGTTTGTGACCTCACTAGATGTTGTGAATGTGTATACCCCTACCTCTCAAGAGTGTTTGTGACTTCACTAGATGTTGTGAATGTGTATACCCCTACCTCGAGAGTGTTTCTGACTTCACTAGATGTTGTAAATGTGTATACCCCTACCTCAAGAGCGTTTCTGACTTTACTAGATATTGTGTATGTGTATACCCCTACCTCTCAAGAGTGTTTCTGACTTCACTAGATGTTGTGAATGTGTATACTCCTACCTCGAGAGTGTTTGTGACTTCACTAGATGTTGTGAATGTGTATACCCCTACCTCTTAAGAGTGTTTGTGACTTCACTAGATGTTGTGAATGTGTATACCCCTACCTCAAGAGTGTTTTGACTTCACTAGATATTGTGTATGTGTATACCCCTACCTCAAGAGTGTTTCTGACTTCACTAGATATTGTGTATGTGTATACCCCTACCTCTCAAGAGTGTTTCTGACTTCACTAGATGTTGTGAACGTGTATACCCCTACCTCAAGAGTGTTTCTGACTTCACTAGATATTGTGTATGTGTATACCCCTACCTCTCAAGAGTGTTTCTGACTTCAGTAGATGTTGTGAATGTGTATACCCCTACCTCTCAAGAGTGTTTCTGACTTCACTAGATATTGTGTATGTGTATACCCCTACCTCTCAAGAGTGTTTGTGACTTCACTAGATGTTGTGAATGTGTATACTCCTACCTCTCAAGAGTGTTTGTGACTTCACTAGATGTTGTGAATGTGTATACCCCTACCTCTTAAGAGTGTTTGTGACCTCACTAGATGTTGTGAATGTGTATACCCCTACCTCTCAAGAGTGTTTGTGACTTCACTAGATGTTGTGAATGTGTATACCCCTACCTCGAGAGTGTTTCTGACTTCACTAGATGTTGTAAATGTGTATACCCCTACCTCAAGAGCGTTTCTGACTTTACTAGATATTGTGTATGTGTATACCCCTACCTCTCAAGAGTGTTTCTGACTTCACTAGATGTTGTGAATGTGTATACTCCTACCTCTCAAGAGTGTTTGTGACTTCACTAGATGTTGTGAATGTGTATACCCCTACCTCTTAAGAGTGTTTGTGACTTCACTAGATGTTGTGAATGTGTATACCCCTACCTCAAGAGTGTTTGACTTCACCAGATGTTGTGAATGTGCATACCCCTACCTCGAGAGTGTTTCTGACTTCACTAGATGTTGTGAATGTGTATACCCCTACCTCTCAAGAGTGTTTCTGACTTCACTAGATGTTGTGAATGTGTATACCCCTACCTCGAGAGTGTTTCTGACTTCACTAGAAGTTGTGTGTGTATACCCCTACCTAAAGAGTGTTTCTGACTTCACTAGATGTTGTGAATGTGTATACTCCTACCTCTCAAGAGTGTTTCTGACTTCACTAGATGTTGTGAATGTGTATACCCCTACCTCGAGAGTGTTTCTGACTTCACTAGAAGTTGTGTGTGTATACCCCTACCTAAAGAGTGTTTCTGACTTCACTAGATGTTGTGAATGTGTATACTCCTACCTCTCAAGAGTGTTTCTGACTTCACTAGATGTTGTGAATGTGTATACCCCTACCTCAAGAGTGTTTTGACTTCACTAGATATTGTGTATGTGTATACCCCTACCTCAAGAGTGTTTCTGACTTCACTAGATATTGTGTATGTGTATACCCCTACCTCTCAAGAGTGTTTCTGACTTCACTAGATGTTGTGAATGTGTATACCCCTTCCTCTCAAGAGTGTTTCTGACTTCACTAGATGTTGTGAATGTGTATACCCCTACCTCAAGAGTGTTTCTGACTTCACTAGATGTTTTGAATGTGTATACCCCTTCCTCTCAAGAGTGTTTCTGACATCACTAGATGTTGTGAATGTGTATACCCCTACCTCAAGAGTGTTTTGAATTCACTAGATATTGTGTATGTGTATACCCCTACCTCAAGAGTGTTTCTGACTTCACTAGATATTGTGTATGTGTATACCCCTACCTCTCAAGAGTGTTTCTGACTTCACTAGATGTTGTGAACGTGTATACCCCTACCTCAAGAGTGTTTCTGACTTCACTAGATATTGTGTATGTGTATACCCCTACCTCTCAAGAGTGTTTCTGACTTCAGTAGATGTTGTGAATGTGTATACCCCTACCTCTCAAGAGTGTTTCTGACTTCACTAGATATTGTGTATGTGTATACCCCTACCTCTCAAGAGTGTTTGTGACTTCACTAGATGTTGTGAATGTGTATACTCCTACCTCTCAAGAGTGTTTGTGACTTCACTAGATGTTGTGAATGTGTATACCCCTACCTCTTAAGAGTGTTTGTGACCTCACTAGATGTTGTGAATGTGTATACCCCTACCTCTCAAGAGTGTTTGTGACTTCACTAGATGTTGTGAATGTGTATACCCCTACCTCGAGAGTGTTTCTGACTTCACTAGATGTTGTAAATGTGTATACCCCTACCTCAAGAGCGTTTCTGACTTTACTAGATATTGTGTATGTGTATACCCCTACCTCTCAAGAGTGTTTCTGACTTCACTAGATGTTGTGAATGTGTATACTCCTACCTCTCAAGAGTGTTTGTGACTTCACTAGATGTTGTGAATGTGTATACCCCTACCTCTTAAGAGTGTTTGTGACTTCACCAGATGTTGTGAATGTGCATACCCCTACCTCGAGAGTGTTTCTGACTTCACTAGATGTTGTGAATGTGTATACCCCTACCTCTCAAGAGTGTTTGTGACTTCACTAGATGTTGTGAATGTGTATACCCCTACCTCAAGAGTGTTTCTGACTTCACCAGATGTTGTGAATGTGCATACCCCTACCTCGAGAGTGTTTCTGACTTCACTAGATGTTGTGAATGTGTATACCCCTACCTCTCAAGAGTGTTTCTGACTTCACTAGATGTTGTGAATGTGTATACCCCTACCTCGAGAGTGTTTCTGACTTCACTAGAAGTTGTGTGTGTATACCCCTACCTAAAGAGTGTTTCTGACTTCACTAGATGTTGTGAATGTGTATACTCCTACCTCTCAAGAGTGTTTCTGACTTCACTAGATATTGTGTATGTGTATACCCCTACCTCTCAAGAGTGTTTCTGACTTCACTAGATGTTGTGAATGTGTATACCCCTTCCTCTCAAGAGTGTTTCTGACTTCACTAGATGTTGTGAATGTGTATACCCCTACCTGAAGAGTGTTTCTGACTTCACTAGATATTGTGTACGTGTATACCCCTACCTCTCAAGAGTGTTTCTGACTTCACTAGATGTTGTGAATGTGTATACCCCTACCTCTCAAGAGTGTTTGTGACTTCACTAGATGTTGTGAATGTGTATACCCCTACCTCGAGAGTGTTTCTGACTTCACTAGATGTTGTGAATGTGTATACCCCTACCTCAAGAGTGTTTCTGACTTCACTAGATGTTTTGAATGTGTATACCCCTTCCTCTCAAGAGTGTTTCTGACATCACTAGATGTTGTGAATGTGTATACCCCTACCTCAAGAGTGTTTTGACTTCACTAGATATTGTGTATGTGTATACCCCTACCTCAAGAGTGTTTCTGACTTCACTAGATATTGTGTATGTGTATACCCCTACCTCTCAAGAGTGTTTCTGACTTCACTAGATGTTGTGAACGTGTATACCCCTACCTCAAGAGTGTTTCTGACTTCACTAGATATTGTGTATGTGTATACCCCTACCTCTCAAGAGTGTTTCTGACTTCAGTAGATGTTGTGAATGTGTATACCCCTACCTCTCAAGAGCGTTTCTGACTTCACTAGATATTGTGTATGTGTATACCCCTACCTCTCAAGAGTGTTTGTGACTTCACTAGATGTTGTGAATGTGTATACTCCTACCTCTCAAGAGTGTTTGTGACTTCACTAGATGTTGTGAATGTGTATACCCCTACCTCTTAAGAGTGTTTGTGACCTCACTAGATGTTGTGAATGTGTATACCCCTACCTCTCAAGAGTGTTTGTGACTTCACTAGATGTTGTGAATGTGTATACCCCTACCTCGAGAGTGTTTCTGACTTCACTAGATGTTGTAAATGTGTATACCCCTACCTCAAGAGCGTTTCTGACTTTACTAGATATTGTGTATGTGTATACCCCTACCTCTCAAGAGTGTTTCTGACTTCACTAGATGTTGTGAATGTGTATACTCCTACCTCTCAAGAGTGTTTGTGACTTCACTAGATGTTGTGAATGTGTATACCCCTACCTCTTAAGAGTGTTTGTGACTTCACTAGATGTTGTGAATGTGTATACCCCTACCTCAAGAGTGTTTCTGACTTCACCAGATGTTGTGAATGTGCATACCCCTACCTCGAGAGTGTTTCTGACTTCACTAGATGTTGTGAATGTGTATACCCCTACCTCTCAAGAGTGTTTCTGACTTCATTAGATGTTGTGAATGTGTATACCCCTACCTCGAGAGTGTTTCTGACTTCACTAGAAGTTGTGTGTGTATACCCCTACCTAAAGAGTGTTTCTGACTTCACTAGATGTTGTGAATGTGTATACTCCTACCTCTCAAGAGTGTTTCTGACTTCACTAGATGTTGTGAATGTGTATACCCCTTCCTCTCAAGAGTGTTTCTGACTTCACTAGATGTTGTGAATGTGTATACCCCTACCTCAAGAGTGTTTCTGACTTCACTAGATGTTTTGAATGTGTATACCCCTTCCTCTCAAGAGTGTTTCTGACATCACTAGATGTTGTGAATGTGTATACCCCTACCTCAAGAGTGTTTTGACTTCACTAGATATTGTGTCTGTGTATACCCCTACCTCAAGAGTGTTTCTGACTTCACTAGATATTGTGTATGTGTATACCCCTACCTCTCAAGAGTGTTTCTGACTTCACTAGATGTTGTGAACGTGTATACCCCTACCTCAAGAGTGTTTCTGACTTCACTAGATATTGTGTATGTGTATACCCCTACCTCTCAAGAGTGTTTCTGACTTCAGTAGATGTTGTGAATGTGTATACCCCTACCTCTCAAGAGTGTTTCTGACTTCACTAGATATTGTGTATGTGTATACCCCTACCTCTCAAGAGTGTTTGTGACTTCACTAGATGTTGTGAATGTGTATACTCCTACCTCTCAAGAGTGTTTGTGACTTCACTAGATGTTGTGAATGTGTATACCCCTACCTCTTAAGAGTGTTTGTGACCTCACTAGATGTTGTGAATGTGTATACCCCTACCTCTCAAGAGTGTTTGTGACTTCACTAGATGTTGTGAATGTGTATACCCCTACCTCGAGAGTGTTTCTGACTTCACTAGATGTTGTAAATGTGTATACCCCTACCTCAAGAGCGTTTCTGACTTTACTAGATATTGTGTATGTGTATACCCCTACCTCTCAAGAGTGTTTCTGACTTCACTAGATGTTGTGAATGTGTATACTCCTACCTCGAGAGTGTTTGTGACTTCACTAGATGTTGTGAATGTGTATACCCCTACCTCTTAAGAGTGTTTGTGACTTCACTAGATGTTGTGAATGTGTATACCCCTACCTCAAGAGTGTTTTGACTTCACTAGATATTGTGTATGTGTATACCCCTACCTCAAGAGTGTTTCTGACTTCACTAGATATTGTGTATGTGTATACCCCTACCTCTCAAGAGTGTTTCTGACTTCACTAGATGTTGTGAACGTGTATACCCCTACCTCAAGAGTGTTTCTGACTTCACTAGATATTGTGTATGTGTATACCCCTACCTCTCAAGAGTGTTTCTGACTTCAGTAGATGTTGTGAATGTGTATACCCCTACCTCTCAAGAGTGTTTCTGACTTCACTAGATATTGTGTATGTGTATACCCCTACCTCTCAAGAGTGTTTGTGACTTCACTAGATGTTGTGAATGTGTATACTCCTACCTCTCAAGAGTGTTTGTGACTTCACTAGATGTTGTGAATGTGTATACCCCTACCTCTTAAGAGTGTTTGTGACCTCACTAGATGTTGTGAATGTGTATACCCCTACCTCTCAAGAGTGTTTGTGACTTCACTAGATGTTGTGAATGTGTATACCCCTACCTCGAGAGTGTTTCTGACTTCACTAGATGTTGTAAATGTGTATACCCCTACCTCAAGAGCGTTTCTGACTTTACTAGATATTGTGTATGTGTATACCCCTACCTCTCAAGAGTGTTTCTGACTTCACTAGATGTTGTGAATGTGTATACTCCTACCTCTCAAGAGTGTTTGTGACTTCACTAGATGTTGTGAATGTGTATACCCCTACCTCTTAAGAGTGTTTGTGACTTCACTAGATGTTGTGAATGTGTATACCCCTACCTCAAGAGTGTTTGACTTCACCAGATGTTGTGAATGTGCATACCCCTACCTCGAGAGTGTTTCTGACTTCACTAGATGTTGTGAATGTGTATACCCCTACCTCTCAAGAGTGTTTCTGACTTCACTAGATGTTGTGAATGTGTATACCCCTACCTCGAGAGTGTTTCTGACTTCACTAGAAGTTGTGTGTGTATACCCCTACCTAAAGAGTGTTTCTGACTTCACTAGATGTTGTGAATGTGTATACTCCTACCTCTCAAGAGTGTTTCTGACTTCACTAGATGTTGTGAATGTGTATACCCCTTCCTCTCAAGAGTGTTTCTGACTTCACTAGATGTTGTGAATGTGTATACCCCTACCTGAAGAGTGTTTCTGACTTCACTAGATATTGTGTACGTGTATACCCCTACCTCTCAAGAGTGTTTCTGACTTCACTAGATGTTGTGAATGTGTATACCCCTACCTCTCAAGAGTGTTTGTGACTTCACTAGATGTTGTGAATGTGTATACCCCTACCTCGAGAGTGTTTCTGACGTCACTAGATGTTGTGAATGTGTATACCCCTACCTCAAGAGTGTTTCTGACTTCACTAGATGTTTTGAATGTGTATACCCCTTCCTCTCAAGAGTGTTTCTGACATCACTAGATGTTGTGAATGTGTATACCCCTACCTCAAGAGTGTTTTGACTTCACTAGATATTGTGAATGTGTATACCCCTACCTCAAGAGTGTTTCTGACTTCACTAGATGTTGTGAATGTGTATACCCCTACCTCTCAAGAGTGTTTGTGACTTCACTAGATGTTGTGAATGTGTATACCCCTACCTCGAGAGTGTTTCTGACGTCACTAGATGTTGTGAATGTGTATACCCCTACCTCAAGAGTGTTTCTGACTTCACTAGATGTTGTGAATGTGTATACCCCTTCCTCTCAAGAGTGTTTCTGACATCACTAGATGTTGTGAATGTGTATACCCCTACCTCAAGAGTGTTTTGACTTCACTAGATATTGTGTATGTGTATACCCCTACCTCAAGAGTGTTTCTGACTTCACTAGATATTGTGTATGTGTATACCCCTACCTCTCAAGAGTGTTTCTGACTTCACTAGATGTTGTGAACGTGTATACCCCTACCTCAAGAGTGTTTCTGACTTCACTAGATATTGTGTATGTGTATACCCCTACCTCTCAAGAGTGTTTCTGACTTCAGTAGATGTTGTGAATGTGTATACCCCTACCTCTCAAGAGCTTTTCTGACTTCACTAGATATTGTGTATGTGTATACCCCTACCTCTCAAGAGTGTTTGTGACTTCACTAGATGTTGTGAATGTGTATACTCCTACCTCTCAAGAGTGTTTGTGACTTCACTAGATGTTGTGAATGTGTATACCCCTACCTCTTAAGAGTGTTTGTGACCTCACTAGATGTTGTGAATGTGTATACCCCTACCTCTCAAGAGTGTTTGTGACTTCACTAGATGTTGTGAATGTGTATACCCCTACCTCGAGAGTGTTTCTGACTTCACTAGATGTTGTAAATGTGTATACCCCTACCTCAAGAGCGTTTCTGACTTTACTAGATATTGTGTATGTGTATACCCCTACCTCTCAAGAGTGTTTGTGACTTCACTAGATGTTGTGAATGTGTATACTCCTACCTCTCAAGAGTGTTTGTGACTTCACTAGATGTTGTGAATGTGTATACCCCTACCTCTTAAGAGTGTTTGTGACCTCACTAGATGTTGTGAATGTGTATACCCCTACCTCTCAAGAGTGTTTGTGACTTCACTAGATGTTGTGAATGTGTATACCCCTACCTCGAGAGTGTTTCTGACTTCACTAGATGTTGTAAATGTGTATACCCCTACCTCAAGAGTGTTTCTGACTTCACTAGATATTGTGTATGTGTATACCCCTACCTCTCAAGAGTGTTTCTGACTTCACTAGATGTTGTGAATGTGTATACTCCTACCTCTCAAGAGTGTTTGTGACTTCACTAGATGTTGTGAATGTGTATACCCCTACCTCTTAAGAGTGTTTGTGACTTAACTAGATGTTGTGAATGTGTATACCCCTACCTCAAGAGTGTTTGTGACTTCACTAGATGTTGTGAATGTGTATACCCCTACCTCTCAAGAGTGTTTGTGACTTCACTAAATTTTGTGAATGTGTATACCCCTTCCTCTCGAGTGTCTCTGACTTCACTAGATGTTGTGAATGTGTATACCCCTACCTCAAGAGTGTTTCTGACTTCACCAGATGTTGTGAATGTGCATACCCCCACCTCGAGAGTGTTTCTGACTTCACTAGATGTTGTGAATGTGTATACCCCTACCTCTCAAGAGTGTTTCTGACTTCACTAGATGTTGTGAATGTGTATACCCCTACCTCGAGAGTGTTTCTGACTTCACTAGAAGTTGTGTGTGTATACCCCTACCTCAAGAGTGTTTCTGACTTCACTAGATGTTGTGAATGTGCATACCCATTCCTCAAGAGTGTTTCTGACTTCACTAGTTGTTGTGGATGTGTATACCCCTACCTCAAGAGTGTTTCTGACTTCACTAGATATTGTGTATGTGTATACCCCTACCTCTCAAGAGTGTTTGTGACTTCACTAGATGTTGTGAATGTGTATACCCCTTCCTCTCAAGTGTTTCTGACTTCACTAGATGTTGTGAATGTGTATACCCCTACCTCGAGAGTGTTTCTGACTTCACTAGAAGTTGTGAATGTGTATACCCCTACCTCGAGAGTGTTTCTGACTTCACTAGATGTTGTGAATGTGTATACCCCTACCTCGAGAGTGTTTCTGACTTCAATAGATGTTGTGTGTGTATACCCCTACCTCAAGAGTGCTTCTGACTTCACTAGATGTTGTAAATGTGTATAAACCTCCTCTCAAGAGTGTTTCTGACTTCACTAGATGTTGTGAATGTGTATACCCTTACCTCTCAAGAGTGTTTGTGACTTCACTAGATGTTGTGAATGTGTATACCCCTACCTCGAGAGTGTTTCTGACTTCACTAGATGTTGTGAATGTGTATACCCCTACCTCAAGAGTGTATCTGACTTCACTAGATGTTGTGAATGTGTATACCCCTACCTCTCAAGAGTGTTTGTGACTTCACTAGATGTTGTGAATGTGTATACCCCTTCCTCTCAAGAGTGTTTCTGACTTCACTAGATGTTGTGAATGTGTATACCCCTACCTCAAGAGTGTTTCTGACTTCACTAGATATTGTGTGTGTATACCCCTACCTCTCAAGAGTGTTTCTGACTTCACTAGATGTTGTGAATGTGTATACCCCTACCTCAAGAGTGTTTCTGACTTCACTAGATGTTGTGAATGTGCATACCCCTTCCTCTCAAGAGTGTTTCTGACTTCACTAGATGTTGTGAATGTGTATACCCCTACCTCAAGAGCGTTTCTGACTTCACTAGATATTGTGTATGTGTATACCCCTACCTCTCAAGAGTGTTTCTGACTTCACTAGATGTTGTGAATGTGTATACCCCTTCCTCTCAAGAGTGTTTCTGACTTCACTAGATGTTGTGAATGTGTATACCCCTACCTGAAGAGTGTTTCTGACTTCACTAGATGTTTTGTACGTGTATACCCCTACCTCTCAAGAGTGTTTCTGACTTCACTAGATGTTGTGAATGTGTATACCCCTTCCTCTCAAGAGTGTTTGTGACTTCACTAGATGTTGTGAATGTGTATACCCCTACCTCGAGAGTGTTTCTGACTTCACTAGATGTTGTGAATGTGTATACCCCTACCTCAAGAGTGTTTCTGACTTCACTAGATGTTGTGAATGTGTATACCCCTACCTCTTAAGAGTGTTTGTGACTTCACTAGATGTTGTGAATGTGTATACCCCTACCTCAAGAGTGTTTTGACTTCACTAGATATTGTGTATGTGTATACCCCTACCTCAAGAGTGTTTCTGACTTCACTAGATATTGTGTATGTGTATACCCCTACCTCTCAAGAGTGTTTCTGACTTCACTAGATGTTGTGAACGTGTATACCCCTACCTCAAGAGTGTTTCTGACTTCACTAGATATTGTGTATGTGTATACCCCTACCTCTCAAGAGTGTTTCTGACTTCAGTAGATGTTGTGAATGTGTATACCCCTACCTCTCAAGAGTGTTTCTGACTTCACTAGATATTGTGTATGTGTATACCCCTACCTCTCAAGAGTGTTTGTGACTTCACTAGATGTTGTGAATGTGTATACTCCTACCTCTCAAGAGTGTTTGTGACTTCACTAGATGTTGTGAATGTGTATACCCCTACCTCTTAAGAGTGTTTGTGACCTCACTAGATGTTGTGAATGTGTATACCCCTACCTCTCAAGAGTGTTTGTGACTTCACTAGATGTTGTGAATGTGTATACCCCTACCTCGAGAGTGTTTCTGACTTCACTAGATGTTGTAAATGTGTATACCCCTACCTCAAGAGCGTTTCTGACTTTACTAGATATTGTGTATGTGTATACCCCTACCTCTCAAGAGTGTTTCTGACTTCACTAGATGTTGTGAATGTGTATACTCCTACCTCTCAAGAGTGTTTGTGACTTCACTAGATGTTGTGAATGTTTATACCCCTACCTCTTAAGAGTGTTTGTGACTTCACTAGATGTTGTGAATGTGTATACCCCTACCTCAAGAGTGTTTGACTTCACCAGATGTTGTGAATGTGCATACCCCTACCTCGAGAGTGTTTCTGACTTCACTAGATGTTGTGAATGTGTATACCCCTACCTCTCAAGAGTGTTTCTGACTTCACTAGATGTTGTGAATGTGTATACCCCTACCTCGAGAGTGTTTCTGACTTCACTAGAAGTTGTGTGTGTATACCCCTACCTAAAGAGTGTTTCTGACTTCACTAGATGTTGTGAATGTGTATACTCCTACCTCTCAAGAGTGTTTCTGACTTCACTAGATGTTGTGAATGTGTATACCCCTTCCTCTCAAGAGTGTTTCTGACTTCACTAGATGTTGTGAATGTGTATACCCCTACCTGAAGAGTGTTTCTGACTTCACTAGATATTGTGTACGTGTATACCCCTACCTCTCAAGAGTGTTTCTGACTTCACTAGATGTTGTGAATGTGTATACCCCTACCTCTCAAGAGTGTTTGTGACTTCACTAGATGTTGTGAATGTGTATACCCCTACCTCGAGAGTGTTTCTGACGTCACTAGATGTTGTGAATGTGTATACCCCTACCTCAAGAGTGTTTCTGACTTCACTAGATGTTTTGAATGTGTATACCCCTACCTCTCAAGAGTGTTTGTGACTTCACTAGATGTTGTGAATGTGTATACCCCTTCCTCTCAAGAGTGTTTCTGACATCACTAGATGTTGTGAATGTGTATACCCCTACCTCAAGAGTGTTTTGACTTCACTAGATATTGTGAATGTGTATACCCCTACCTCAAGAGTGTTTCTGACTTCACTAGATGTTGTGAATGTGTATACCCCTACCTCTCAAGAGTGTTTGTGACTTCACTAGATGTTGTGAATGTGTATACCCCTACCTCGAGAGTGTTTCTGACGTCACTAGATGTTGTGAATGTGTATACCCCTACCTCAAGAGTGTTTCTGACTTCACTAGATGTTTTGAATGTGTATACCCCTTCCTCTCAAGAGTGTTTCTGACATCACTAGATGTTGTGAATGTGTATACCCCTACCTCAAGAGTGTTTTGACTTCACTAGATATTGTGTATGTGTATACCCCTACCTCAAGAGTGTTTCTGACTTCACTAGATATTGTGTATGTGTATACCCCTACCTCTCAAGAGTGTTTCTGACTTCACTAGATGTTGTGAACGTGTATACCCCTACCTCAAGAGTGTTTCTGACTTCACTAGATATTGTGTATGTGTATACCCCTACCTCTCAAGAGTGTTTCTGACTTCAGTAGATGTTGTGAATGTGTATACCCCTACCTCTCAAGAGCTTTTCTGACTTCACTAGATATTGTGTATGTGTATACCCCTACCTCTCAAGAGTGTTTGTGACTTCACTAGATGTTGTGAATGTGTATACTCCTACCTCTCAAGAGTGTTTGTGACTTCACTAGATGTTGTGAATGTGTATACCCCTACCTCTTAAGAGTGTTTGTGACCTCACTAGATGTTGTGAATGTGTATACCCCTACCTCTCAAGAGTGTTTGTGACTTCACTAGATGTTGTGAATGTGTATACCCCTACCTCGAGAGTGTTTCTGACTTCACTAGATGTTGTAAATGTGTATACCCCTACCTCAAGAGCGTTTCTGACTTTACTAGATATTGTGTATGTGTATACCCCTACCTCTCAAGAGTGTTTGTGACTTCACTAGATGTTGTGAATGTGTATACTCCTACCTCTCAAGAGTGTTTGTGACTTCACTAGATGTTGTGAATGTGTATACCCCTACCTCTTAAGAGTGTTTGTGACTTCACTAGATGTTGTGAATGTGTATACCCCTACCTCGAGAGTGTTTCTGACGTCACTAGATGTTGTGAATGTGTATACCCCTACCTCAAGAGTGTTTCTGACTTCACTAGATGTTTTGAATGTGTATACCCCTTCCTCTCAAGAGTGTTTCTGACATCACTAGATGTTGTGAATGTGTATACCCCTACCTCAAGAGTGTTTTGACTTCACTAGATATTGTGAATGTGTATACCCCTACCTCAAGAGTGTTTCTGACTTCACTAGATGTTGTGAATGTGTATAACCCTACCTCTCAAGAGTGTTTGTGACTTCACTAGATGTTGTGAATGTGTATACCCCTACCTCGAGAGTGTTTCTGACGTCACTAGATGTTGTGAATGTGTATACCCCTACCTCAAGAGTGTTTCTGACTTCACTAGATGTTGTGAATGTGTATACCCCTTCCTCTCAAGAGTGTTTCTGACATCACTAGATGTTGTGAATGTGTATACCCCTACCTCAAGAGTGTTTTGACTTCACTAGATATTGTGTATGTGTATACCCCTACCTCAAGAGTGTTTCTGACTTCACTAGATATTGTGTATGTGTATACCCCTACCTCTCAAGAGTGTTTCTGACTTCACTAGATGTTGTGAACGTGTATACCCCTACCTCAAGAGTGTTTCTGACTTCACTAGATATTGTGTATGTGTATACCCCTACCTCTCAAGAGTGTTTCTGACTTCAGTAGATGTTGTGAATGTGTATACCCCTACCTCTCAAGAGCTTTTCTGACTTCACTAGATATTGTGTATGTGTATACCCCTACCTCTCAAGAGTGTTTGTGACTTCACTAGATGTTGTGAATGTGTATACTCCTACCTCTCAAGAGTGTTTGTGACTTCACTAGATGTTGTGAATGTGTATACCCCTACCTCTTAAGAGTGTTTGTGACCTCACTAGATGTTGTGAATGTGTATACCCCTACCTCTCAAGAGTGTTTGTGACTTCACTAGATGTTGTGAATGTGTATACCCCTACCTCGAGAGTGTTTCTGACTTCACTAGATGTTGTAAATGTGTATACCCCTACCTCAAGAGCGTTTCTGACTTTACTAGATATTGTGTATGTGTATACCCCTACCTCTCAAGAGTGTTTGTGACTTCACTAGATGTTGTGAATGTGTATACTCCTACCTCTCAAGAGTGTTTGTGACTTCACTAGATGTTGTGAATGTGTATACCCCTACCTCTTAAGAGTGTTTGTGACCTCACTAGATGTTGTGAATGTGTATACCCCTACCTCTCAAGAGTGTTTGTGACTTCACTAGATGTTGTGAATGTGTATACCCCTACCTCGAGAGTGTTTCTGACTTCACTAGATGTTGTAAATGTGTATACCCCTACCTCAAGAGTGTTTCTGACTTCACTAGATATTGTGTATGTGTATACCCCTACCTCTCAAGAGTGTTTCTGACTTCACTAGATGTTGTGAATGTGTATACTCCTACCTCTCAAGAGTGTTTGTGACTTCACTAGATGTTGTGAATGTGTATACCCCTACCTCTTAAGAGTGTTTGTGACTTAACTAGATGTTGTGAATGTGTATACCCCTACCTCAAGAGTGTTTGTGACTTCACTAGATGTTGTGAATGTGTATACCCCTACCTCTCAAGAGTGTTTGTGACTTCACTAAATTTTGTGAATGTGTATACCCCTTCCTCTCGAGTGTCTCTGACTTCACTAGATGTTGTGAATGTGTATACCCCTACCTCAAGAGTGTTTCTGACTTCACCAGATGTTGTGAATGTGCATACCCCCACCTCGAGAGTGTTTCTGACTTCACTAGATGTTGTGAATGTGTATACCCCTACCTCTCAAGAGTGTTTCTGACTTCACTAGATGTTGTGAATGTGTATACCCCTACCTCGAGAGTGTTTCTGACTTCACTAGAAGTTGTGTGTGTATACCCCTACCTCAAGAGTGTTTCTGACTTCACTAGATGTTGTGAATGTGCATACCCATTCCTCAAGAGTGTTTCTGACTTCACTAGTTGTTGTGGATGTGTATACCCCTACCTCAAGAGTGTTTCTGACTTCACTAGATATTGTGTATGTGTATACCCCTACCTCTCAAGAGTGTTTGTGACTTCACTAGATGTTGTGAATGTGTATACCCCTTCCTCTCAAGTGTTTCTGACTTCACTAGATGTTGTGAATGTGTATACCCCTACCTCGAGAGTGTTTCTGACTTCACTAGAAGTTGTGAATGTGTATACCCCTACCTCGAGAGTGTTTCTGACTTCACTAGATGTTGTGAATGTGTATACCCCTACCTCGAGAGTGTTTGTGACTTCACTAGATGTTGTGAATGTGTATACCCCTACCTCGAGAGTGTTTCTGACTTCACTAGATGTTGTGAATGTGTATACCCCTACCTCAAGAGTGTATCTGACTTCACTAGATGTTGTGAATGTGTATACCCCTACCTTTCAAGAGTGTTTGTGACTTCACTAGATGTTGTGAATGTGTATACCCCTTCCTCTCAAGAGTGTTTCTGACTTCACTAGATGTTGTGAATGTGTATACCCCTACCTCAAGAGTGTTTCTGACTTCACTAGATATTGTGTATGTGTATACCCCTACCTCTCAAGAGTGTTTCTGACTTCACTAGATGTTGTGAATGTGTATACCCCTACCTCTCAAGAGTGTTTGTGACTTCACTAGATGTTGTGCATGTGTATACCCCTACCTCGAGAGTGTTTCTGACTTCACTAGATGTTGTGAATGTGTATACCCCTACCTCAAGAGTGTATCTGACTTCACTAGATGTTGTGAATGTGTATACCCCTACCTTTCAAGAGTGTTTGTGACTTCACTAGATGTTGTGAATGTGTATACCCCTTCCTCTCAAGAGTGTTTCTGACTTCACTAGATGTTGTGAATGTGTATACCCCTACCTCAAGAGGGTTTCTGACTTCACTAGATATTGTGTGTGTATACCCCTACCTCTCAAGAGTGTTTCTGACTTCACTAGATGTTGTGAATGTGTATACCCCTACCTCAAGAGTGTTTCTGACTTCACTAGATGTTGTGAATGTGTATACCCCTTCCTCTCAAGAGTGTTTCTGACTTCACTAGATGTTGTGAATGTGTATACCCCTACCTCAAGAGCGTTTCTGACTTCACTAGATATTGTGTATGTGTATACCCCTACCTCTCAAGAGTGTTTGTGACTTCACTAGATGTTGTGAATGTGTATACTCCAACCTCTCAAGAGTGTTTGTGACTTCACTAGATGTTGTGAATGTGTATACCCCTACCTCTTAAGAGTGTTTGTGACCTCACTAGATGTTGTGAATGTGTATACCCCTACCTCAAGAGTGTTTGTGACTTCACTAGATGTTGTGAATGTGTATACCCCTACCTCTCAAGAGTGTTTGTGACTTCACTAGATGTTGTGAATGTGTATACCCCTACCTCGAGAGTGTTTCTGACTTCACTAGATGTTGTAAATGTGTATACCCCTACCTCAAGAGCGTTTCTGACTTTACTAGATATTGTGTATGTGTGTACCCCTACCTCTCAAGAGTGTTTCTGACTTCACTAGATGTTGTGAATGTGTATACTCCTACCTCTCAAGAGTGTTTGTGACTTCACTAGATGTTGTGTGTGTATACCCCTACCTCGAGAGTGCTTCTGACTTCACTAGATGTTGTGAATGTGTATACCCCTTCCTCTCAAGAGTGTTTCTGACTTCACTAGATGTTGTGAATGTGTATACCCCTACCTCAAGAGTGTTTCTGACTTCACTAGATATTGTGTATGTGTATACCCCTACCTCTCAAGAGTGTTTCTGACTTCACTAGATGTTGTGAATGTGTATACCCCTACCTCTCAATAGTGTTTGTGACTTCACTAGATGTTGTGAATGTGTATACCCCTACCTCGAGAGTGTTTCTGACTTCACTAGATGTTGTGAATGTGTATACCCCTACCTCAAGAGTGTATCTGACTTCACTAGATGTTGTGAATGTGTATACCCCTACCTTTCAAGAGTGTTTGTGACTTCACTAGATGTTGTGAATGTGTATACCCCTTCCTCTCAAGAGTGTTTCTGACTTCACTAGATGTTGTGAATGTGTATACCCCTACCTCAAGAGTGTTTCTGACTTCACTAGATATTGTGTATGTGTATACCCCTACCTCTCAAGAGTGTTTCTGACTTCACTAGATGTTGTGAATGTGTATACCCCTACCTCTCAAGAGTGTTTGTGACTTCACTAGATGTTGTGCATGTGTATACCCCTACCTCGAGAGTGTTTCTGACTTCACTAGATGTTGTGAATGTGTATACCCCTACCTCAAGAGTGTATCTGACTTCACTAGATGTTGTGAATGTGTATACCCCTACCTTTCAAGAGTGTTTGTGACTTCACTAGATGTTGTGAATGTGTATACCCCTTCCTCTCAAGAGTGTTTCTGACTTCACTAGATGTTGTGAATGTGTATACCCCTACCTCAAGAGGGTTTCTGACTTCACTAGATATTGTGTGTGTATACCCCTACCTCTCAAGAGTGTTTCTGACTTCACTAGATGTTGTGAATGTGTATACCCCTACCTCAAGAGTGTTTCTGACTTCACTAGATGTTGTGAATGTGTATACCCCTTCCTCTCAAGAGTGTTTCTGACTTCACTAGATGTTGTGAATGTGTATACCCCTACCTCAAGAGCGTTTCTGACTTCACTAGATATTGTGTATGTGTATACCCCTACCTCTCAAGAGTGTTTGTGACTTCACTAGATGTTGTGAATGTGTATACTCCAACCTCTCAAGAGTGTTTGTGACTTCACTAGATGTTGTGAATGTGTATACCCCTACCTCTTAAGAGTGTTTGTGACCTCACTAGATGTTGTGAATGTGTATACCCCTACCTCAAGAGTGTTTGTGACTTCACTAGATGTTGTGAATGTGTATACCCCTACCTCTCAAGAGTGTTTGTGACTTCACTAGATGTTGTGAATGTGTATACCCCTTCCTCTCAAGAGTGTTTCTGACTTCACTAGATGTTGTGAATGTGTATACCCCTACCTCAAGAGTGTTTCTGACTTCACCAGATGTTGTGAATGTGCATACCCCTACCTCGAGAGTGTTTCTGACTTCACTAGATGTTGTGAATGTGTATACCCCTACCTCGAGAGTGTTTCTGACTTCACTAGATATTGTGTATGTGTATACCCCTACCTCAAGAGTGTTTCTGACTTCAGTAGATGTTGTGAATGTGTATACCCCTACCTCTCAAGAGTGTTTCTGACTTCACTAGATATTGTGTATGTGTATACCCCTACCTCTCAAGAGTGTTTGTGACTTCACTAGATGTTGTGAATGTGTATACTCCTACCTCTCAAGAGTGTTTCTAACTTCACTAGATGTTGTGAATGTGTATACCCCTACCTCAAGAGTGTTTCTGACTTCACCAGATGTTGTGAATGTGCATACCCCTACCTCGAGAGTGTTTCTGACTTCACTAGATGTTGTGAATGTGTATACCCCTACCTCTCAAGAGTGTTTCTGACTTCACTAGATGTTGTGAATGTGTATACCCCTACCTCGAGAGTGTTTCTGACTTCACTAGATATTGTGTATGTGTATACCCCTACCTCTCAAGAGTGTTTCTGACTTCAGTAGATGTTGTGAATGTGTATACCCCTGCCTCTCAAGAGTTTTTCTGAATTCACTAGATATTGTGTATGTGTATACCCCTACCTCTCAAGAGTGTTTATGACTTCACTAGATGTTGTGAATGTGTATACCCCTACCTCAAGAGTGTTTGTGACTTCACTAGATGTTGTAAATGTGTATACCCCTACCTCAAGAGCGTTTCTGACTTTACTAGATGTTGTGAATGTGTATACTCCTACCTCTCAAGAGTGTTTGTGACTTCACTAGATGTTGTGTGTGTATACCCCTACCTCAAGAGTGCTTCTGACTTCACTAGATATTGTGTATGTGTATACCCCTACCTCTCAAGAGTGTTTCTGACTTCAATAGATGTTGTGAATGTGTATACCCCTACCTCTCAAGAGTGTTTGTGACTTCACTAGATGTTGTGAATGTGTATACTCCTACCTCTCAAGAGTGTTTGTGACTTCACTAGATGTTGTGAATGTGTATACCCCTACCTCAAGAGTGTATCTGACTTCACTAGATGTTGTGAATGTGTATACCCCTACCTCTCAAGAGTGTTTGTGACTTCACTAGATGTTGTGAATGTGTATACCCCTACCTCAAGAGTGTTTCTGACTTCACTAGATGTTGTGAATGTGTATACCCCTACCTCAAGAGTGTTTCTGGCTTCACTAGATATTGTGTATGTGTATACCCCTACCTCTCAAGAGTGTTTCTGACTTCACTAGATGTTGTGAATGTGTATACCCCTACCTCGAGAGTGTTTCTGACTTCACTAGAAGTTGTGTGTGTATACCCCTACCTCAAGAGTGTTTCTGACTTCACTAGATGTTGTGAATGTGTATACGCCTACCTCGATAGTGTTTCTGACTTCACTAGATATTGTGTATGTGTATACCCCTACCTCTCAAGAGTGTTTCTGACTTCAGTAGATGTTGTGAATGTGTATACCCCTACCTCTCAAGAGTGTTTCTGACTTCACTAGATATTGTGTATGTGTATACCCCTACCTCTCAAGAGTGTTTGTGACTTCACTAGATGTTGTGAATGTGTATACTCCTACCTCTCAAGAGTGTTTGTGACTTCACTAGATGTTGTGAATGTGTATACCCCTACCTCTTAAGAGTGTTTGTGACCTCACTAGATGTTGTGAATGTGTATACCCCTACCTCTCAAGAGTGTTTGTGACTTCACTAGATGTTGTGAATGTGTATACCCCTACCTCGAGAGTGTTTCTGACTTCACTAGATGTTGTAAATGTGTATACCCCTACCTCAAGAGCGTTTCTGACTTTACTAGATATTGTGTATGTGTGTACCCCTACCTCTCAAGAGTGTTTCTGACTTCACTAGATGTTGTGAATGTGTATACTCCTACCTCTCAAGAGTGTTTGTGACTTCACTAGATGTTGTGTGTGTATACCCCTACCTCGAGAGTGCTTCTGACTTCACTAGATGTTGTGAATGTGTATACCCCTTCCTCTCAAGAGTGTTTCTGACTTCACTAGATGTTGTGAATGTGTATACCCCTACCTCAAGAGTGTTTCTGACTTCACTAGATATTGTGTATGTGTATACCCCTACCTCTCAAGAGTGTTTCTGACTTCACTAGATGTTGTGAATGTGTATACCCCTACCTCTCAATAGTGTTTGTGACTTCACTAGATGTTGTGAATGTGTATACCCCTACCTCGAGAGTGTTTCTGACTTCACTAGATGTTGTGAATGTGTATACCCCTACCTCAAGAGTGTATCTGACTTCACTAGATGTTGTGAATGTGTATACCCCTACCTTTCAAGAGTGTTTGTGACTTCACTAGATGTTGTGAATGTGTATACCCCTTCCTCTCAAGAGTGTTTCTGACTTCACTAGATGTTGTGAATGTGTATACCCCTACCTCAAGAGGGTTTCTGACTTCACTAGATATTGTGTGTGTATACCCCTACCTCTCAAGAGTGTTTCTGACTTCACTAGATGTTGTGAATGTGTATACCCCTACCTCAAGAGTGTTTCTGACTTCACTAGATGTTGTGAATGTGTATACCCCTTCCTCTCAAGAGTGTTTGTGACTTCACTAGATGTTGTGAATGTGTATACCCCTACCTCAAGAGCGTTTCTGACTTCACTAGATATTGTGTATGTGTATACCCCTACCTCTCAAGAGTGTTTCTGACTTCACTAGATGTTGTGAATGTGTATACTCCAACGTCTCAAGAGTGTTTGTGACTTCACTAGATGTTGTGAATGTGTATACCCCTACCTCTCAAGAGTGTTTCTGACTTCACTAGATGTTGTGAATGTGTATACCCCTACCTCGAGAGTGTTTCTGACTTCACTAGATATTGTGTATGTGTATACCCCTACCTCAAGAGTGTTTCTGACTTCAGTAGATGTTGTGAATGTGTATACCCCTACCTCTCAAGAGTGTTTCTGACTTCACTAGATATTGTGTATGTGTATACCCCTACCTCTCAAGAGTGTTTGTGACTTCACTAGATGTTGTGAATGTGTATACCCCTACCTCAAGAGTGTTTGTGACTTCACTAGATGTTGTAAATGTGTATACCCCTACCTCAAGAGCGTTTCTGACTTTACTAGATATTGTGTATGTGTATACCCCTACCTCTCAAGAGTGTTTCTGACTTCACTAGATGTTGTGAATGTGTATACTCCTACCTCTCAAGAGTGTTTGTGACTTCACTAGATGTTGTGTGTGTATACCCCTACCTCAAGAGTGCTTCTGACTTCACTAGATATTGTGTATGTGTATACCCCTACCTCTCAAGAGTGTTTCTGACTTCAATAGATGTTGTGAATGTGTATACCCCTACCTCGAGAGTGTTTCTGACGTCACTAGATGTTGTGAATGTGTATACCCCTACCTCAAGAGTGTTTCTGACTTCACTAGATGTTTTGAATGTGTATACCCCTTCCTCTCAAGAGTGTTTCTGACTTCAGTAGATGTTGTGAATGTGTATACCCCTACCTCTCAAGAGCTTTTCTGACTTCACTAGATATTGTGTATGTGTATACCCCTACCTCTCAAGAGTGTTTGTGACTTCACTAGATGTTGTGAATGTGTATACTCCTACCTCTCAAGAGTGTTTGTGACTTCACTAGATGTTGTGAATGTGTATACCCCTACCTCTTAAGAGTGTTTGTGACCTCACTAGATGTTGTGAATGTGTATACCCCTACCTCTCAAGAGTGTTTGTGACTTCACTAGATGTTGTGAATGTGTATACCCCTACCTCAAGAGTGTTTGTGACTTCACTAGATGTTGTGAATGTGTATACCCCTACCTCTCAAGAGCGTTTCTGACTTTACTAGATATTGTGTATGTGTATACCCCTACCTCTCAAGAGTGTTTGTGACTTCACTAGATGTTGTGAATGTGTATACTCCTACCTCTCAAGAGTGTTTGTGACTTCACTAGATGTTGTGAATGTGTATACCCCTACCTCTTAAGAGTGTTTGTGACCTCACTAGATGTTGTGAATGTGTATACCCCTACCTCTCAAGAGTGTTTGTGACTTCACTAGATGTTGTGAATGTGTATACCCCTACCTCGAGAGTGTTTCTGACTTCACTAGATGTTGTAAATGTGTATACCCCTACCTCAAGAGTGTTTCTGACTTCACTAGATGTTGTAAATGTGTATACCCCTACCTCTCAAGAGTGTTTGTGACTTCACTAGATGTTGTGTGTGTATACCCCTACCTCGAGAGTGCTTCTGACTTCACTAGATGTTGTGAATGTGTATACCCCTTCCTCTCAAGAGTGTTTCTGACTTCACTAGATGTTGTGAATGTGTATACCCCTACCTCAAGAGTGTTTCTGACTTCACTAGATATTGTGTATGTGTATACCCCTACCTCTCAAGAGTGTTTCTGACTTCACTAGATGTTGTGAATGTGTATACCCCTACCTCTCAAGAGTGTTTGTGACTTCACTAGATGTTGTGAATGTGTATACCCCTACCTCGAGAGTGTTTCTGACTTCACTAGATGTTGTGAATGTGTATACCCCTACCTCAAGAGTGTATCTGACTTCACTAGATGTTGTGAATGTGTATACCCCTACCTTTCAAGAGTGTTTGTGACTTCACTAGATGTTGTGAATGTGTATACCCCTTCCTCTCAAGAGTGTTTCTGACTTCACTAGATGTTGTGAATGTGTATACCCCTACCTCAAGAGGGTTTCTGACTTCACTAGATATTGTGTGTGTATACCCCTACCTCTCAAGAGTGTTTCTGACTTCACTAGATGTTGTGAATGTGTATACCCCTACCTCAAGAGTGTTTCTGACTTCACTAGATGTTGTGAATGTGTATACCCCTTCCTCTCAAGAGTGTTTCTGACTTCACTAGATGTTGTGAATGTGTATACCCCTACCTCAAGAACGTTTCTGACTTCACTAGATATTGTGTATGTGTATACCCCTACCTCTCAAGAGTGTTTCTGACTTCACTAGATGTTGTGAATGTGTATACTCCAACCTCTCAAGAGTGTTTGTGACTTCACTAGATGTTGTGAATGTGTATACCCCTACCTCTCAAGAGTGTTTCTGACTTCACTAGATGTTGTGAATGTGTATACCCCTACCTCGAGAGTGTTTCTGACTTCACTAGATATTGTGTATGTGTATACCCCTACCTCAAGAGTGTTTCTGACTTCAGTAGATGTTGTGAATGTGTATACCCCTACCTCTCAAGAGTGTTTCTGACTTCACTAGATATTGTGTATGTGTATACCCCTACCTCTCAAGAGTGTTTGTGACTTCACTAGATGTTGTGAATGTGTATACTCCTACCTCTCAAGAGTGTTTCTAACTTCACTAGATGTTGTGAATGTGTATACCCCTACCTCAAGAGTGTTTCTGACTTCACCAGATGTTGTGAATGTGCATATCCCTACCTCGAGAGTGTTTCTGACTTCACTAGATGTTGTGAATGTGTATACCCCTACCTCTCAAGAGTGTTTCTGACTTCACTAGATGTTGTGAATGTGTATACCCCTACCTCGAGAGTGTTTCTGACGTCACTAGATATTGTGTATGTGTATACCCCTACCTCTCAAGATTGTTTCTGACTTCAGTAGATGTTGTGAATGTGTATACCCCTGCCTCTCAAGAGTTTTTCTGACTTCACTAGATATTGTGTATGTGTATACCCCTACCTCTCAAGAGTGTTTGTGACTTCACTAGATGTTGTGAATGTGTATACCCCTACCTCAAGAGTGTTTGTGACTTCAGTAGATGTTGTAAATGTGTATACCCCTACCTCAAGAGCGTTTCTGACTTTACTAGATATTGTGTATGTGTATACCCCTACCTCTCAAGAGTGTTTCTGACTTCACTAGATGTTGTGAATGTGTATACCCCTACCTCTCAAGAGTGTTTCTGACTTCACTAGATGTTGTGAATGTGTATACCCCTACCTCTCAAGAGTGTTTCTGACTTCAGTAGATGTTGTGAATGTGTATACCCCTACCTCTCAAGAGTGTTTCTGACTTCACTAGATATTGTGTATGTGTATACCCCTACCTCTCAAGAGTTTTTGTGACTTCACTAGATGTTGTGAATGTGTATACTCCTACCTCTGAAGAGTGTTTCTAACTTCACTAGATGTTGTGAATGTGTATACCCCTACCTCAAGAGTGTTTCTGACTTCACCAGATGTTGTGAATGTGCATACCCCTACCTCGAGAGTGTTTCTGACTTCAATAGATGTTGTGAATGTGTATACCCCTACCTCTCAAGAGTGTTTGTGACTTCACTAGATGTTGTGAATGTGTATACCCCTACCTCGAGAGTGTTTCTGACTTCACTAGATGTTGTGAATGTGTATACCCCTACCTCAAGAGTGTATCTGACTTCACTAGATGTTGTGAATGTGTATACCCCTACCTCTCAAGAGTGTTTGTGACTTCACTAGATGTTGTGAATGTGTATACCCCTTCCTCTCAAGAGTGTTTCTGACTTCACTAGATGTTGTGAATGTGTATACCCCTACCTCAAGAGTGTTTCTGACTTCACTAGATATTATGTGTGTATACCCCTACCTCTCAAGAGTGTTTCTGACTTCACTAGATGTTGTGAATGTGTATACCCCTACCTCAAGAGTGTTTCTGACTTCACTAGATGTTGTGAATGTGTATATCCCTTCCTCTCAAGAGTGTTTCTGACTTCACTAGATGTTGTGAATGTGTATACCCCTACCTCAAGAGCGTTTCTGACTTCACTAGATATTGTGTATGTGTATACCCCTACCTCTCAAGAGTGTTTCTGACTTCACTAGATGTTGTGAATGTGTATACCCCTTCCTCTCAAGAGTGTTTCTGACTTCACTAGATGTTGTGAATGTGTATACCCCTACCTGAAGAGTGTTTCTGACTTCACTAGATATTGTGTACGTGTATACCCCTACCTCTCAAGAGTGTTTCTGACTTCACTAGATGTTGTGAATGTGTATACCCCTACCTCTCAAGAGTGTTTGTGACTTCACTAGATGTTGTGAATGTGTATACCCCTACCTCGAGAGTGTTTCTGACGTCACTAGATGTTGTGAATGTGTATACCCCTACCTCAAGAGTGTTTCTGACTTCACTAGATGTTTTGAATGTGTATACCCCTTCCTCTCAAGAGTGTTTCTGACATCACTAGATGTTGTGAATGTGTATACCCCTACCTCAAGAGTGTTTTGACTTCACTAGATATTGTGTATGTGTATACCCCTACCTCAAGAGTGTTTCTGACTTCACTAGATATTGTGTATGTGTATACCCCTACCTCTCAAGAGTGTTTCTGACTTCACTAGATGTTGTGAACGTGTATACCCCTACCTCAAGAGTGTTTCTGACTTCACTAGATATTGTGTATGTGTATACCCCTACCTCTCAAGAGTGTTTCTGACTTCAGTAGATGTTGTGAATGTGTATACCCCTACCTCTCAAGAGCTTTTCTGACTTCACTAGATATTGTGTATGTGTATACCCCTACCTCTCAAGAGTGTTTGTGACTTCACTAGATGTTGTGAATGTGTATACTCCTACCTCTCAAGAGTGTTTGTGACTTCACTAGATGTTGTGAATGTGTATACCCCTACCTCTTAAGAGTGTTTGTGACCTCACTAGATGTTGTGAATGTGTATACCCCTACCTCTCAAGAGTGTTTGTGACTTCACTAGATGTTGTGAATGTGTATACCCCTACCTCGAGAGTGTTTCTGACTTCACTAGATGTTGTAAATGTGTATACCCCTACCTCAAGAGCGTTTCTGACTTTACTAGATATTGTGTATGTGTATACCCCTACCTCTCAAGAGTGTTTGTGACTTCACTAGATGTTGTGAATGTGTATACTCCTACCTCTCAAGAGTGTTTGTGACTTCACTAGATGTTGTGAATGTGTATACCCCTACCTCTTAAGAGTGTTTGTGACCTCACTAGATGTTGTGAATGTGTATACCCCTACCTCTCAAGAGTGTTTGTGACTTCACTAGATGTTGTGAATGTGTATACCCCTACCTCGAGAGTGTTTCTGACTTCACTAGATGTTGTAAATGTGTATACCCCTACCTCAAGAGTGTTTCTGACTTCACTAGATATTGTGTATGTGTATACCCCTACCTCTCAAGAGTGTTTCTGACTTCACTAGATGTTGTGAATGTGTATACTCCTACCTCTCAAGAGTGTTTGTGACTTCACTAGATGTTGTGAATGTGTATACCCCTACCTCTTAAGAGTGTTTGTGACTTCACTAGATGTTGTGAATGTGTATACCCCTACCTCAAGAGTGTTTGTGACTTCACTAGATGTTGTGAATGTGTATACCCCTACCTCTCAAGAGTGTTTGTGACTTCACTAGATGTTGTGAATGTGTATACCCCTTCCTCTCGAGTGTTTCTGACTTCACTATATGTTGTGAATGTGTATACCCCTACCTCAAGAGTGTTTCTGACTTCACCAGATGTTGTGAATGTGCATACCCCCACCTCGAGAGTGTTTCTGACTTCACTAGATGTTGTGAATGTGTATACCCCTACCTCTCAAGAGTGTTTCTGACTTCACTAGATGTTGTGAATGTGTATACCCCTACCTCAAGAGTGTTTCTGACTTCACTAGATGTTGTGAATGTGTATACCCCTTCCTCTCAAGAGTGTTTCTGACTTCACTAGATGTTGTGAATGTGTATACCCCTACCTCAAGAGCGTTTCTGACTTCACTAGATATTGTGTATGTGTATACCCCTACCTCTCAAGAGTGTTTCTGACTTCACTAGATGTTGTGAATGTGTATACCCCTTCCTCTCAAGAGTGTTTCTGACTTCACTAGATGTTGTGAATGTGTATACCCCTACCTGAAGAGTGTTTCTGACTTCACTAGATATTGTGTACGTGTATACCCCTACCTGTCAAGAGTGTTTCTGACTTCACTAGATGTTGTGAATGTGTATACCCCTACCTCTCAAGAGTGTTTGTGATTTCACTAGATGTTGTGAATGTGTATACCCCTACCTCGAGAGTGTTTCTGACGTCACTAGATGTTGTGAATGTGTATACCCCTACCTCAAGAGTGTTTCTGACTTCACTAGATGTTTTGAATGTGTATACCCCTTCCTCTCAAGAGTGTTTCTGACATCACTAGATGTTGTGAATGTGTATACCCCTACCTCAAGAGTGTTTTGACTTCACTAGATATTGTGTATGTGTATACCCCTACCTCAAGAGTGTTTCTGACTTCACTAGATGTTGTGAATGTGTATACCCCTTCCTCTCAAGAGTGTTTCTGACTTCACTAGATGTTGTGAATGTGTATACCCCTACCTCAAGAGTGTTTCTGACTTCACTAGATATTGTGTATGTGTATACCCCTACCTCTCAAGAGTGTTTCTGACTTCACTAGATGTTGTGAATGTGTATACCCCTACCTCTCAAGAGTGTTTGTGACTTCACTAGATGTTGTGAATGTGTATACCCCTACCTCGAGAGTGTTTCTGACTTCACTAGATGTTGTGAATGTGTATACCCCTACCTCAAGAGTGTATCTGACTTCACTAGATGTTGTGAATGTGTATACCCCTACCTCTCAAGAGTGTTTGTGACTTCACTAGATGTTGTGAATGTGTATACCCCTTCCTCTCAAGAGTGTTTCTGACTTCACTAGATGTTGTGAATGTGTATACCCCTACCTCAAGAGTGTTTCTGACTTCACTAGATATTGTGTGTGTATACCCCTACCTCTCAAGAGTGTTTCTGACTTCACTAGATGTTGTGAATGTGTATACCCCTACCTCAAGAGTGTTTCTGACTTCACTAGATGTTGTGAATGTGTATACCCCTTCCTCTCAAGAGTGTTTCTGACTTCACTAGATGTTGTGAATGTGTATACCCCTACCTCAAGAGCGTTTCTGACTTCACTAGATATTGTGTATGTGTATACCCCTACCTCTCAAGAGTGTTTCTGACTTCACTAGATGTTGTGAATGTGTATACCCCTTCCTCTCAAGAGTGTTTCTGACTTCACTAGATGTTGTGAATGTGTATACCCCTACCTGAAGAGTGTTTCTGACTTCACTAGATATTGTGTACGTGTATACCCCTACCTCTCAAGAGTGTTTCTGACTTCACTAGATGTTGTGAATGTGTATACCCATACCTCTCAAGAGTGTTTGTGACTTCACTAGATGTTGTGAATGTGTATACCCCTACCTCGAGAGTGTTTCTGACTTCACTAGATGTTGTGAATGTGTATACCCCTACCTCAAGAGTGTTTCTGACTTCACTAGATGTTTTGAATGTGTATACCCCTTCATCTCAAGAGTGTTTCTGACATCACTAGATGTTGTGAATGTGTATACCCCTACCTCAAGAGTGTTTTGACTTCACTAGATATTGTGTATGTGTATACCCCTACCTCAAGAGTGTTTCTGACTTCACTAGAAGTTGTGTGTGTATACCCCTACCTCAAGAGTGTTTCTGACTTCACTAGATGTTGTGAACGTGTATACCCCTACCTCAAGAGTGTTTCTGACTTCACTAGTTTTTGTTTATGTGTATACCCCTACCTCTCAAGAGTGTTTCTGACTTCAGTAGATGTTGTGAATGTGTATACCCCTACCTCTCAAGAGTGTTTCTGACTTCACTAGATATTGTGTATGTGTATACCCCTACCTCTCAAGAGTGTTTGTGACTTCACTAGATGTTGTGAATGTGTATACTCCTACCTCTCAAGATTGTTTGTGACTTCACTAGATGTTGTGAATGTGTATACCCCTACCTCTTAAGAGTGTTTGTGACCTCACTAGATGTTGTGAATGTGTATACCTCTACCTCTCAAGAGTGTTTGTGACTTCACTAGATGTTGTGAATGTGTATACCCCTCCCTCTCGAGTGTTTCTGACTTCACTAGATGTTGTGAATGTGTATACCCCTACCTCAAGAGTGTTTCTGACTTCACCAGATGTTGTGAATGTGCATACCCCCACCTCGAGAGTGTTTCTGACTTCACTAGATCTTGTGAATGTGTATACCCCTACCTCTCAAGAGTGTTTCTGACTTCACTAGATGTTGTGAATGTGTATACCCCTACCTCGAGAGTGTTTCTGACTTCACTAGAAGTTGTGTGTGTATACCCCTACCTCAAGAGTGTTTCTGACTTCACTAGATGTTGTGAATGTGTATACCCCTTCCTCAAGAGTGTTTCTGACTTCACTAGATGTTGTGGATGTGTATACCCCTACCTCAAGAGTGTTTCTGACTTCACTAGATATTGTGTATGTGTATACCCCTACCTCTCAAGAGTGTTTCTGACTTCACTAGATGTTGTGAATGTGTATACCCCTACCTCTCAAGAGTGTTTGTGACTTCACTAGATGTTGTGAATGTGTATACCCCTTCCTCTCAAGTGTTTCTGACTTCACTAGATGTTGTGAATGTGTATACCCCTTCCTCTCAAGAGTGTTTCTGACTTCACTAGATGTTGTGAATGTGTATAGCCCTACCTCAAGAGTGTTTCTGACTTCACTAGATGTTGTGAATGTGTATACCCCTACCTCGAGAGTGTTTCTGACTTCACTAGATGTTGTGTGTGTATACCCCTACCTCAAGAGTGCTTCTGACTTCACTAGATGTTGTGAATGTGTATACCCCTTCCTCTCAAGAGTGTTTCTGACTTCACTAGATGTTGTGAATGTGTATACCCCTACCTCAAGAGTGTTTCTGACTTCACTAGATATTGTGTATGTGTATACCCCTACCTCTCAAGAGTGTTTCTGACTTCACTAGATGTTGTGAATGTGTATACCCCTACCTCTCAAGAGTGTTTGTGACTTCACTAGATGTTGTGAATGTGTATACCCCTACCTCGAGAGTGTTTCTGACTTCACTAGATGTTGTGAATGTGTATACCCCTACCTCAAGAGTGTATCTGACTTCACTAGATGTTGTGAATGTGTATACCCCTACCTCTCAAGAGTGTTTGTGACTTCACTAGATGTTGTGAATGTGTATACCCCTTCCTCTCAAGAGTGTTTCTGACTTCACTAGATGTTGTGAATGTGTATACCCCTACCTCAAGAGTGTTTCTGACTTCACTAGATATTGTGTGTGTATACCCCTACCTCTCAAGAGTGTTTCTGACTTCACTAGATGTTGTGAATGTGTATACCCCTACCTCAAGAGTGTTTCTGACTTCACTAGATGTTGTGAATGTGTATACCCCTTCCTCTCAAGAGTGTTTCTGACTTCACTAGATGTTGTGAATGTGTATACCCCTACCTCAAGAGCATTTCTGACTTCACTAGATATTGTGTATGTGTATACCCCTACCTCTCAAGAGTGTTTCTGACTTCACTAGATGTTGTGAATGTGTATACCCCTTCCTCTCAAGAGTGTTTCTGACTTCACTAGATGTTGTGAATGTGTATACCCCTACCTGAAGAGTGTTTCTGACTTCACTAGATATTGTGTACGTGTATACCCCTACCTCTCAAGAGTGTTTCTGACTTCACTAGATGTTGTGAATGTGTATACCCCTACCTCTCAAGAGTGTTTGTGACTTCACTAGATGTTGTGAATGTGTATACCCCTACCTCGAGAGTGTTTCTTACTTCACTAGATGTTGTGAATGTGTATACCCCTACCTCAAGAGTGTTTCTGACTTCACTAGATGTTTTGAATGTGTATACCCCTTCATCTCAAGAGTGTTTCTGACATCACTAGATGTTGTGAATGTGTATACCCCTACCTCAAGAGTGTTTTGACTTCACTAGATATTGTGTATGTGTATACCCCTACCTCAAGAGTGTTTCTGACTTCACTAGAAGTTGTGTGTGTATACCCCTACCTCAAGAGTGTTTCTGACTTCACTAGATGTTGTGAACGTGTATACCCCTACCTCAAGAGTGTTTCTGACTTCACTAGATATTGTGTATGTGTATACCCCTACCTCTCAAGAGTGTTTCTGACTTCAGTAGATGTTGTGAATGTGTATACCCCTACCTCTCAAGAGTGTTTCTGACTTCACTAGATATTGTGTATGTGTATACCCCTACCTCTCAAGAGTGTTTGTGACTTCACTAGATGTTGTGAATGTGTATACCCCTACCTCAAGAGTGTTTCTGACTTCACCAGATGTTGTGAATGTGCATACCCCCACCTCGAGAGTGTTTCTGACTTCACTAGATGTTGTGAATGTGTATACCCCTACCTCTCAAGAGTGTTTCTGACTTCACTAGATGTTGTGAATGTGTATACCCCTACCTCGAGAGTGTTTCTGACTTCACTAGAAGTTGTGTGTGTATACCCCTACCTCAAGAGTGTTTCTGACTTCACTAGATGTTGTGAATGTGTATACCCCTTCCTCAAGAGTGTTTCTGACTTCACTAGATGTTGTGGATGTGTATACCCCTACCTCAAGAGTGTTTCTGACTTCACTAGATATTGTGTATGTGTATACCCCTACCTCTCAAGAGTGTTTCTGACTTCACTAGATGTTGTGAATGTGTATACCCCTACCTCTCAAGAGTGTTTGTGACTTCACTAGATGTTGTGAATGTGTATACCCCTTCCTCTCAAGTGTTTCTGACTTCACTAGATGTTGTGAATGTGTATACCCCTTCCTCTCAAGAGTGTTTCTGACTTCACTAGATGTTGTGAATGTGTATAGCCCTACCTCAAGAGTGTTTCTGACTTCACTAGATGTTGTGAATGTGTATACCCCTACCTCGAGAGTGTTTCTGACCTCACTAGATGTTGTGTGTGTATACCCCTACCTCAAGAGTGCTTCTGACTTCACTAGATGTTGTGAATGTGTATACCCCTTCCTCTCAAGAGTGTTTCTGACTTCACTAGATGTTGTGAATGTGTATACCCCTACCTCAAGAGTGTTTCTGACTTCACTAGATATTGTGTATGTGTATACCCCTACCTCTCAAGAGTGTTTCTGACTTCACTAGATGTTGTGAATGTGTATACCCCTACCTCTCAAGAGTGTTTGTGACTTCACTAGATGTTGTGAATGTGTATACCCCTACCTCGAGAGTGTTTCTGACTTCACTAGATGTTGTGAATGTGTATACCCCTACCTCAAGAGTGTATCTGACTTCACTAGATGTTGTGAATGTGTATACCCCTACCTCTCAAGAGTGTTTGTGACTTCACTAGATGTTTTGAATGTGTATACCCCTTCCTCTCAAGAGTGTTTCTGACTTCACTAGATGTTGTGAATGTGTATACCCCTACCTCAAGAGTGTTTCTGACTTCACTAGATATTGTGTGTGTATACCCCTACCTCTCAAGAGTGTTTCTGACTTCACTAGATGTTGTGAATGTGTATACCCCTACCTCAAGAGTGTTTCTGACTTCACTAGATGTTGTGAATGTGTATACCCCTTCCTCTCAAGAGTGTTTCTGACTTCACTAGATGTTGTGAATGTGTATACCCCTACCTCAAGAGCGTTTCTGACTTCACTAGATATTGTGTATGTGTATACCCCTACCTCTCAAGAGTGTTTCTGACTTCACTAGATGTTGTGAATGTGTATACCCCTTCCTCTCAAGAGTGTTTCTGACTTCACTAGATGTTGTGAATGTGTATACCCCTACCTGAAGAGTGTTTCTGACTTCACTAGATATTGTGTACGTGTATACCCCTACCTCTCAAGAGTGTTTCTGACTTCACTAGATGTTGTGAATGTGTATACCCCTACCTCTCAAGAGTGTTTGTGACTTCATTAGATGTTGTGAATGTGTATACCCCTACCTCGAGAGTGTTTCTGACTTCACTAGATGTTGTGAATGTGTATACCCCTTCATCTCAAGAGTGTTTCTGACATCACTAGATGTTGTGAATGTGTATACCCCTACCTCAAGAGTGTTTTGACTTCACTAGATATTGTGTATGTGTATACCCCTACCTCAGGAGTGTTTCTGACTTCACTAGAAGTTGTGTGTGTATACCCCTACCTCAAGAGTGTTTCTGACTTCACTAGATGTTGTGAACGTGTATACCCCTACCTCAAGAGTGTTTCTGACTTCACTAGTTTTTGTTTATGTGTATACCCCTACCTCTCAAGAGTGTTTCTGACTTCAGTAGATGTTGTGAATGTGTATACCCCTACCTCTCAAGAGTGTTTCTGACTTCACTAGATATTGTGTATGTGTATACCCCTACCTCTCAAGAGTGTTTGTGACTTCACTAGATGTTGTGAATGTGTATACTCCTACCTCTCAAGATTGTTTGTGACTTCACTAGATGTTGTGAATGTGTATACCCCTACCTCTTAAGAGTGTTTGTGACCTCACTAGATGTTGTGAATGTGTATACCCCTACCTCTCAAGAGTGTTTGTGACTTCACTAGATGTTGTGAATGTGTATACCCCTCCCTCTCGAGTGTTTCTGACTTCACTAGATGTTGTGAATGTGTATACCCCTACCTCAAGAGTGTTTCTGACTTCACCAGATGTTGTGAATGTGCATACCCCCACCTCGAGAGTGTTTCTGACTTCACTAGATGTTGTGAATGTGTATACCCCTACCTCTCAAGAGTGTTTCTGACTTCACTAGATGTTGTGAATGTGTATACCCCTACCTCGAGAGTGTTTCTGACTTCACTAGAAGTTGTGTGTGTATACCCCTACCTCAAGAGTGTTTCTGACTTCACTAGATGTTGTGAATGTGTATACCCCTTCCTCAAGAGTGTTTCTGACTTCACTAGATGTTGTGGATGTGTATACCCCTACCTCAAGAGTGTTTCTGACTTCACTAGATATTGTGTATGTGTATACCCCTACCTCTCAAGAGTGTTTGTGACTTCACTAGATGTTGTGAATGTGTATACCCCTACCTCGAGAGTGTTTCTGACTTCACTAGATGTTGTGTGTGTATACCCCTACCTCAAGAGTGCTTCTGACTTCACTAGATGTTGTGAATGTGTATACCCCTTCCTCTCAAGAGTGTTTCTGACTTCACTAGATGTTGTGAATGTGTATACCCCTACCTCAAGAGTGTTTCTGACTTCACTAGATATTGTGTATGTGTATACCCCTACCTCTCAAGAGTGTTTCTGACTTCACTAGATGTTGTGAATGTGTATACCCCTACCTCTCAAGAGTGTTTGTGACTTCACTAGATGTTGTGAATGTGTATACCCCTACCTCGAGAGTGTTTCTGACTTCACTAGATGTTGTGAATGTGTATACCCCTACCTCAAGAGTGTATCTGACTTCACTAGATGTTGTGAATGTGTATACCCCTACCTCTCAAGAGTGTTTGTGACTTCACTAGATGTTGTGAATGTGTATACCCCTTCCTCTCAAGAGTGTTTCTGACTTCACTAGATGTTGTGAATGTGTATACCCCTACCTCAAGTGTGTTTCTGACTTCACTAGATATTGTGTGTGTATACCCCTACCTCTCAAGAGTGTTTCTGACTTCACTAGATGTTGTGAATGTGTATACCCCTACCTCAAGAGTGTTTCTGACTTCACTAGATGTTGTGAATGTGTATACCCCTTCCTCTCAAGAGTGTTTCTGACTTCACTAGATGTTGTGAATGTGTATACCCCTACCTCAAGAGCGTTTCTGACTTCACTAGATATTGTGTATGTGTATACCCCTACCTCTCAAGAGTGTTTCTGACTTCACTAGATGTTGTGAATGTGTATACCCCTTCCTCTCAAGAGTGTTTCTGACTTCACTAGATGTTGTGAATGTGTATACCCCTACCTGAAGAGTGTTTCTGACTTCACTAGATATTGTGTACGTGTATACCCCTACCTCTCAAGAGTGTTTCTGACTTCACTAGATGTTGTGAATGTGTATACCCCTACCTCTCAAGAGTGTTTGTGACTTCACTAGATGTTGTGAATGTGTATACCCCTACCTCGAGAGTGTTTCTGACTTCACTAGATGTTGTGAATGTGTATACCCCTACCTCAAGAGTGTTTCTGACTTCACTAGATGTTTTGAATGTGTATACCCCTTCATCTCAAGAGTGTTTCTGACATCACTAGATGTTGTGAATGTGTATACCCCTACCTCAAGAGTGTTTTGACTTCACTAGATATTGTGTATGTGTATACCCCTACCTCAAGAGTGTTTCTGACTTCACTAGAAGTTGTGTGTGTATACCCCTACCTCAAGAGTGTTTCTGACTTCACTAGATGTTGTGAACGTGTATACCCCTACCTCAAGAGTGTTTCTGACTTCACTAGATATTGTGTATGTGTATACCCCTACCTCTCAAGAGTGTTTCTGACTTCAGTAGATGTTTTGAATGTGTATACCCCTACCTCTCAAGAGTGTTTCTGACTTCACTAGATATTGTGTATGTGTATACCCCTACCTCTCAAGAGTGTTTGTGACTTCACTAGATGTTGTGAATGTGTATACCCCTACCTCAAGAGTGTTTCTGACTTCACCAGATGTTGTGAATGTGCATACCCCCACCTCGAGAGTGTTTCTGACTTCACTAGATGTTGTGAATGTGTATACCCCTACCTCTCAAGAGTGTTTCTGACTTCACTAGATGTTGTGAATGTGTATACCCCTACCTCGAGAGTGTTTCTGACTTCACTAGAAGTTGTGTGTGTATACCCCTACCTCAAGAGTGTTTCTGACTTCACTAGATGTTGTGAATGTGTATACCCCTTCCTCAAGAGTGTTTCTGACTTCACTAGATGTTGTGGATGTGTATACCCCTACCTCAAGAGTGTTTCTGACTTCACTAGATATTGTGTATGTGTATACCCCTACCTCTCAAGAGTGTTTCTGACTTCACTAGATGTTGTGAATGTGTATACCCCTACCTCTTAAGAGTGTTTCTGACTTCACTAGATGTTGTGAACGTCTATACCCCTACCTCAAGAGTGTTTCTGACTTCACTAGATATTGTGTATGTGTATACCCCTACCTCTCAAGAGTGTTTCTGACTTCAGTAGATGTTGTGAATGTGTATACCCCTACCTCTCAAGAGTGTTTCTGACTTCACTAGATATTGTGTATGTGTATACCCCTACCTCTCAAGAGTGTTTGTGACTTCACTAGATGTTGTGAATGTGTATACCCCTACCTCAAGAGTGTTTCTGACTTCAACAGATGTTGTGAATGTGCATACCCCCACCTCGAGAGTGTTTCTGACTTCACTAGATGTTGTGAATGTGTATACCCCTACCTCTCAAGAGTGTTTCTGACTTCACTAGATGTTGTGAATGTGTATAGCCCTACCTCGAGAGTGTTTCTGACTTCACTAGAAGTTGTGTGTGTATACCCCTACCTCAAGAGTGTTTCTGACTTCACTAGATGTTGTGAATGTGTATACCCCTTCCTCAAGAGTGTTTCTGACTTCACTAGATGTTGTGGATGTGTATACCCCTACCTCAAGAGTGTTTCTGACTTCACTAGATATTGTGTATGTGTATACCCCTACCTCTCAAGAGTGTTTCTGACTTCACTAGATGTTGTGAATGTGTATACCCCTACCTCTTAAGAGTGTTTGTGACTTCACTAGATGTTGTGAATGTGTATACCCCTTCCTCTCAAGTGTTTCTGACTTCACTAGATGTTGTGAATGTGTATACCCCTTCCTCTCAAGAGTGTTTCTGACTTCACTAGATGTTGTGAATGTGTATAGCCCTACCTCAAGAGTGTTTCTGACTTCACTAGATGTTGTGAATGTGTATACCCCTACCTCGAGAGTGTTTCTGACCTCACTAGATGTTGTGTGTGTATACCCCTACCTCAAGAGTGCTTCTGACTTCACTAGATGTTGTGAATGTGTATACCCCTTCCTCTCAAGAGTGTTTCTGACTTCACTAGATGTTGTGAATGTGTATACCCCTACCTCAAGAGTGTTTCTGACTTCACTAGATATTGTGTATGTGTATACCCCTACCTCTCAAGAGTGTTTCTGACTTCACTAGATGTTGTGAATGTGTATACCCCTACCTCTCAAGAATGTTTGTGACTTCACTAGATGTTGTGAATGTGTATACCCCTACCTCGAGAGTGTTTCTGACTTCACTAGATGTTGTGAATGTGTATACCCCTACCTCAAGAGTGTATCTGACTTCACTAGATGTTGTGAATGTGTATACCCCTACCTCTCAAGAGTGTTTGTGACTTCACTAGATGTTGTGAATGTGTATACCCCTTCCTCTCAAGAGTGTTTCTGACTTCACTAGATGTTGTGAATGTGTATACCCCTACCTCAAGAGTGTTTCTGACTTCACTAGATATTGTGTGTGTATACCCCTACCTCTCAAGAGTGTTTCTGACTTCACTAGATGTTGTGAATGTGTATACCCCTACCTCAAGAGTGTTTCTGACTTCACTAGATGTTGTGAATGTGTATACCCCTTCCTCTCAAGTGTGTTTCTGACTTCACTAGATGTTGTGAATGTGTATACCCCTACCTCAAGAGCGTTTCTGACTTCACTAGATATTGTGTATGTGTATACCCCTACCTCTCAAGAGTGTTTCTGACTTCACTAGATGTTGTGAATGTGTATACCCCTTCCTCTCAAGAGTGTTTCTGACTTCACTAGATGTTGTGAATGTGTATACCCCTACCTGAAGAGTGTTTCTGACTTCACTAGATATTGTGTACGTGTATACCCCTACCTCTCAAGAGTGTTTCTGACTTCACTAGATGTTGTGAATGTGTATACCCCTACCTCTCAAGAGTGTTTGTGACTTCACTAGATGTTGTGAATGTGTATACCCCTACCTCGAGAGTGTTTCTGACTTCACTAGATGTTGTGAATGTGTATACCCCTACCTCAAGAGTGTTTCTGACTTCACTAGATGTTTTGAATGTGTATACCCCTTCATCTCAAGAGTGTTTCTGACATCACTAGATGTTGTGAATGTGTATACCCCTACCTCAAGAGTGTTTTGACTTCACTAGATATTGTGTATGTGTATACCCCTACCTCAAGAGTGTTTCTGACTTCACTAGAAGTTGTGTGTGTATACCCCTACCTCAAGAGTGTTTCTGACTTCACTAGATGTTGTGAACGTGTATACCCCTACCTCAAGAGTGTTTCTGACTTCACTAGATATTGTGTATGTGTATACCCCTACCTCTCAAGAGTGTTTCTGACTTCACTAGATGTTGTGAATGTGTATACCCCTACCTCAAGAGCGTTTCTGACTTCACTAGATATTGTGTATGTGTATACCCCTACCTCTCAAGAGTGTTTCTGACTTCACTAGATGTTGTGAATGTGTATACCCCTACCTCTCAAGAGTGTTTGTGACTTCACTAGATGTTGTGAATGTGTATACCCCTTCCTCTCAAGAGTGTTTCTGACTTCACTAGATGTTGTGAATGTGTATACCCCTACCTCAAGAGTGTTTCTGACTTCACTAGATATTGTGTGTGTATACCCCTACCTCTCAAGAGTGTTTCTGACTTCACTAGATGTTGTGAATGTGTATACCCCTACCTCAAGAGTGTTTCTGACTTCACTAGATGTTGTGAATGTGTATACCCCTTCCTCTCAAGAGTGTTTCTGACTTCACTAGATGTTGTGAATGTGTATACCCCTACCTCAAGAGCATTTCTGACTTCACTAGATATTGTGTATGTGTATACCCCTACCTCTCAAGAGTGTTTCTGACTTCACTAGATGTTGTGAATGTGTATACCCCTTCCTCTCAAGAGTGTTTCTGACTTCACTAGATGTTGTGAATGTGTATACCCCTACCTGAAGAGTGTTTCTGACTTCACTAGATATTGTGTACGTGTATACCCCTACCTCTCAAGAGTGTTTCTGACTTCACTAGATGTTGTGAATGTGTATACCCCTACCTCTCAAGAGTGTTTGTGACTTCACTAGATGTTGTGAATGTGTATACCCCTACCTCGAGAGTGTTTCTGACTTCACTAGATGTTGTGAATGTGTATACCCCTACCTCAAGAGTGTTTCTGACTTCACTAGATGTTTTGAATGTGTATACCCCTTCATCTCAAGAGTGTTTCTGACATCACTAGATGTTGTGAATGTGTATACCCCTACCTCAAGAGTGTTTTGACTTCACTAGATATTGTGTATGTGTATACCCCTACCTCAAGAGTGTTTCTGACTTCACTAGAAGTTGTGTGTGTATACCCCTACCTCAAGAGTGTTTCTGACTTCACTAGATGTTGTGAACGTGTATACCCCTACCTCAAGAGTGTTTCTGACTTCACTAGTTTTTGTTTATGTGTATACCCCTACCTCTCAAGAGTGTTTCTGACTTCAGTAGATGTTGTGAATGTGTATACCCCTACCTCTTAAGAGTGTTTGTGACCTCACTAGATGTTGTGAATGTGTATACCCCTACCTCTCAAGAGTGTTTGTGACTTCACTAGATGTTGTGAATGTGTATACCCCTCCCTCTCGAGTGTTTCTGACTTCACTAGATGTTGTGAATGTGTATACCCCTACCTCAAGAGTGTTTCTGACTTCACCAGATGTTGTGAATGTGCATACCCCCACCTCGAGAGTGTTTCTGACTTCACTAGATCTTGTGAATGTGTATACCCCTACCTCTCAAGAGTGTTTCTGACTTCACTAGATGTTGTGAATGTGTATACCCCTACCTCGAGAGTGTTTCTGACTTCACTAGAAGTTGTGTGTGTATACCCCTACCTCAAGAGTGTTTCTGACTTCACTAGATGTTGTGAATGTGTATACCCCTTCCTCAAGAGTGTTTCTGACTTCACTAGATGTTGTGGATGTGTATACCCCTACCTCAAGAGTGTTTCTGACTTCACTAGATATTGTGTATGTGTATACCCCTACCTCTCAAGAGTGTTTCTGACTTCACTAGATGTTGTGAATGTGTATACCCCTACCTCTCAAGAGTGTTTGTGACTTCACTAGATGTTGTGAATGTGTATACCCCTTCCTCTCAAGTGTTTCTGACTTCACTAGATGTTGTGAATGTGTATACCCCTTCCTCTCAAGAGTGTTTCTGACTTCACTAGATGTTGTGAATGTGTATAGCCCTACCTCAAGAGTGTTTCTGACTTCACTAGATGTTGTGAATGTGTATACCCCTACCTCGAGAGTGTTTCTGACCTCACTAGATGTTGTGTGTGTATACCCCTACCTCAAGAGTGCTTCTGACTTCACTAGATGTTGTGAATGTGTATACCCCTTCCTCTCAAGAGTGTTTCTGACTTCACTAGATGTTGTGAATGTGTATACCCCTACCTCAAGAGTGTTTCTGACTTCACTAGATATTGTGTATGTGTATACCCCTACCTCTCAAGAGTGTTTCTGACTTCACTAGATGTTGTGAATGTGTATACCCCTACCTCTCAAGAGTGTTTGTGACTTCACTAGATGTTGTGAATGTGTATACCCCTACCTCGAGAGTGTTTCTGACTTCACTAGATGTTGTGAATGTGTATACCCCTACCTCAAGAGTGTATCTGACTTCACTAGATGTTGTGAATGTGTATACCCCTACCTCTCAAGAGTGTTTGTGACTTCACTAGATGTTGTGAATGTGTATACCCCTTCCTCTCAAGAGTGTTTCTGACTTCACTAGATATTGTGTATGTGTATACCCCTACCTCAAGAGTGTTTCTGACTTCACTAGAAGTTGTGTGTGTATACCCCTACCTCAAGAGTGTTTCTGACTTCACTAGATGTTGTGAACGTGTATACCCCTACCTCAAGAGTGTTTCTGACTTCACTAGTTTTTGTTTATGTGTATACCCCTACCTCTCAAGAGTGTTTCTGACTTCAGTAGATGTTGTGAATGTGTATACCCCTACCTCTTAAGAGTGTTTGTGACCTCACTAGATGTTGTGAATGTGTATACCCCTACCTCTCAAGAGTGTTTGTGACTTCACTAGATGTTGTGAATGTGTATACCCCTCCCTCTCGAGTGTTTCTGACTTCACTAGATGTTGTGAATGTGTATACCCCTACCTCAAGAGTGTTTCTGACTTCACCAGATGTTGTGAATGTGCATACCCCCACCTCGAGAGTGTTTCTGACTTCACTAGATCTTGTGAATGTGTATACCCCTACCTCTCAAGAGTGTTTCTGACTTCACTAGATGTTGTGAATGTGTATACCCCTACCTCGAGAGTGTTTCTGACTTCACTAGAAGTTGTGTGTGTATACCCCTACCTCAAGAGTGTTTCTGACTTCACTAGATGTTGTGAATGTGTATACCCCTTCCTCAAGAGTGTTTCTGACTTCACTAGATGTTGTGGATGTGTATACCCCTACCTCAAGAGTGTTTCCGACTTCACTAGATATTGTGTATGTGTATACCCCTACCTCTCAAGAGTGTTTCTGACTTCACTAGATGTTGTGAATGTGTATACCCCTACCTCTCAAGAGTGTTTGTGACTTCACTAGATGTTGTGAATGTGTATACCCCTTCCTCTCAAGTGTTTCTGACTTCACTAGATGTTGTGAATGTGTATACCCCTTCCTCTCAAGAGTGTTTCTGACTTCACTAGATGTTGTGAATGTGTATAGCCCTACCTCAAGAGTGTTTCTGACTTCACTAGATGTTGTGAATGTGTATACCCCTACCTCGAGAGTGTTTCTGACTTCACTAGATGTTGTGTGTGTATACCCCTACCTCAAGAGTGCTTCTGACTTCACTAGATGTTGTGAATGTGTATACCCCTTCCTCTCAAGAGTGTTTCTGACTTCACTAGATGTTGTGAATGTGTATACCCCTACCTCAAGAGTGTTTCTGACTTCACTAGATATTGTGTATGTGTATACCCCTACCTCTCAAGAGTGTTTCTGACTTCACTAGATGTTGTGAATGTGTATACCCCTACCTCTCAAGAGTGTTTGTGACTTCACTAGATGTTGTGAATGTGTATACCCCTACCTCGAGAGTGTTTCTGACTTCACTAGATGTTGTGAATGTGTATACCCCTACCTCAAGAGTGTATCTGACTTCACTAGATGTTGTGAATGTGTATACCCCTACCTCTCAAGAGTGTTTGTGACTTCACTAGATGTTGTGAATGTGTATACCCCTTCCTCTCAAGAGTGTTTCTGACTTCACTAGATGTTGTGAATGTGTATACCCCTACCTCAAGGGTGTTTCTGACTTCACTAGATATTGTGTGTGTATACCCCTACCTCTCAAGAGTGTTTCTGACTTCACTAGATGTTGTGAATGTGTATACCCCTACCTCAAGAGTGTTTCTGACTTCACTAGATGTTGTGAATGTGTATACCCCTTCCTCTCAAGAGTGTTTCTGACTTCACTAGATGTTGTGAATGTGTATACCCCTACCTCAAGAGCATTTCTGACTTCACTAGATATTGTGTATGTGTATACCCCTACCTCTCAAGAGTGTTTCTGACTTCACTAGATGTTGTGAATGTGTATACCCCTTCCTCTCAAGAGTGTTTCTGACTTCACTAGATGTTGTGAATGTGTATACCCCTACCTGAAGAGTGTTTCTGACTTCACTAGATATTGTGTACGTGTATACCCCTACCTCTCAAGAGTGTTTCTGACTTCACTAGATGTTGTGAATGTGTATACCCCTACCTCTCAAGAGTGTTTGTGACTTCACTAGATGTTGTGAATGTGTATACCCCTACCTCGAGAGTGTTTCTGACTTCACTAGATGTTGTGAATGTGTATACCCCTACCTCAAGAGTGTTTCTGACTTCACTAGATGTTTTGAATGTGTATACCCCTTCATCTCAAGAGTGTTTCTGACATCACTAGATGTTGTGAATGTGTATACCCCTACCTCAAGAGTGTTTTGACTTCACTAGATATTGTGTATGTGTATACCCCTACCTCAAGAGTGTTTCTGACTTCACTAGAAGTTGTGTGTGTATACCCCTACCTCAAGAGTGTTTCTGACTTCACTAGATGTTGTGAACGTGTATACCCCTACCTCAAGAGTGTTTCTGACTTCACTAGATATTGTGTATGTGTATACCCCTACCTCTCAAGAGTGTTTCTGACTTCAGTAGATGTTGTGAATGTGTATACCCCTACCTCTCAAGAGTGTTTCTGACTTCACTAGATATTGTGTATGTGTATACCCCTACCTCTCAAGAGTGTTTGTGACTTCACTAGATGTTTTGAATGTGTATACCCCTACCTCAAGAGTGTTTCTGACTTCACCAGATGTTGTGAATGTGCATACCCCCACCTCGAGAGTGTTTCTGACTTCACTAGATGTTGTGAATGTGTATACCCCTACCTCTCAAGAGTGTTTCTGACTTCACTAGATGTTGTGAATGTGTATACCCCTACCTCGAGAGTGTTTCTGACTTCACTAGAAGTTGTGTGTGTATACCCCTACCTCAAGAGTGTTTCTGACTTCACTAGATGTTGTGAATGTGTATACCCCTTCCTCAAGAGTGTTTCTGACTTCACTAGATGTTGTGGATGTGTATACCCCTACCTCAAGAGTGTTTCTGACTTCACTAGATATTGTGTATGTGTATACCCCTACCTCTCAAGAGTGTTTCTGACTTCACTAGATGTTGTGAATGTGTATACCCCTACCTCTCAAGAGTGTTTGTGACTTCACTAGATGTTGTGAATGTGTATACCCCTTCCTCTCAAGTGTTTCTGACTTCACTAGATGTTGTGAATGTGTATACCCCTTCCTCTCAAGAGTGTTTCTGACTTCACTAGATGTTGTGAATGTGTATAGCCCTACCTCAAGAGTGTTTCTGACTTCACTAGATGTTGTGAATGTGTATACCCCTACCTCGAGAGTGTTTCTGACCTCACTAGATGTTGTGTGTGTATACCCCTACCTCAAGAGTGCTTCTGACTTCACTAGATGTTGTGAATGTGTATACCCCTTCCTCTCAAGAGTGTTTCTGACTTCACTAGATGTTGTGAATGTGTATACCCCTACCTCAAGAGTGTTTCTGACTTCACTAGATATTGTGTATGTGTATACCCCTACCTCTCAAGAGTGTTTCTGACTTCACTAGATGTTGTGAATGTGTATACCCCTACCTCTCAAGAGTGTTTGTGACTTCACTAGATGTTGTGAATGTGTATACCCCTACCTCGAGAGTGTTTCTGACTTCACTAGATGTTGTGAATGTGTATACCCCTACCTCAAGAGTGTATCTGACTTCACTAGATGTTGTGAATGTGTATACCCCTACCTCTCAAGAGTGTTTGTGACTTCACTAGATGTTGTGAATGTGTATACCCCTTCCTCTCAAGAGTGTTTCTGACTTCACTAGATGTTGTGAATGTGTATACCCCTACCTCAAGAGTGTTTCTGACTTCACTAGATATTGTGTGTGTATACCCCTACCTCTCAAGAGTGTTTCTGACTTCACTAGATGTTGTGAATGTGTATACCCCTACCTCAAGAGTGTTTCTGACTTCACTAGATGTTGTGAATGTGTATACCCCTTCCTCTCAAGAGTGTTTCTGACTTCACTAGATGTTGTGAATGTGTATACCCCTACCTCAAGAGCGTTTCTGACTTCACTAGATATTGTGTATGTGTATACCCCTACCTCTCAAGAGTGTTTCTGACTTCACTAGATGTTGTGAATGTGTATACCCCTTCCTCTCAAGAGTGTTTCTGACTTCACTAGATGTTGTGAATGTGTATACCCCTACCTGAAGAGTGTTTCTGACTTCACTAGATATTGTGTACGTGTATACCCCTACCTCTCAAGAGTGTTTCTGACTTCACTAGATGTTGTGAATGTGTATACCCCTACCTCTCAAGAGTGTTTGTGACTTCACTAGATGTTGTGAATGTGTATACCCCTACCTCGAGAGTGTTTCTGATTTCACTAGATGTTGTGAATGTGTATACCCCTACCTCAAGAGTGTTTCTGACTTCACTAGATGTTTTGAATGTGTATACCCCTTCATCTCAAGAGTGTTTCTGACATCACTAGATGTTGTGAATGTGTATACCCCTACCTCAAGAGTGTTTTGACTTCACTAGATATTGTGTATGTGTATACCCCTACCTCAAGAGTGTTTCTGACTTCACTAGAAGTTGTGTGTGTATACCCCTACCTCAAGAGTGTTTCTGACTTCACTAGATGTTGTGAACGTGTATACCCCTACCTCAAGAGTGTTTCTGACTTCACTAGATATTGTGTATGTGTATACCCCTACCTCTCAAGAGTGTTTCTGACTTCAGTAGATGTTGTGAATGTGTATACCCCTACCTCTCAAGAGTGTTTCTGACTTCACTAGATATTGTGTATGTGTATACCCCTACCTCTCAAGAGTGTTTGTGACTTCACTAGATGTTGTGAATGTGTATACTCCTACCTCTCAAGATTGTTTGTGACTTCACTAGATGTTGTGAATGTGTATACCCCTACCTCTTAAGAGTGTTTGTGACCTCACTAGATGTTGTGAATGTGTATACCCCTACCTCTCAAGAGTGTTTGTGACTTCACTAGATGTTGTGAATGTGTATACCCCTTCCTCTCGAGTGTTTCTGACTTCACTAGATGTTGTGAATGTGTATACCCCTACCTCAAGAGTGTTTCTGACTTCACCAGATGTTGTGAATGTGCATACCCCCACCTCGAGAGTGTTTCTGACTTCACTAGATGTTGTGAATGTGTATACCCCTACCTCTCAAGAGTGTTTCTGACTTCACTAGATGTTGTGAATGTGTATACCCCTACCTCGAGAGTGTTTCTGACTTCACTAGAAGTTGTGTGTGTATACCCCTACCTCAAGAGTGTTTCTGACTTCACTAGATGTTGTGAATGTGTATACCCCTTCCTCAAGAGTGTTTCTGACTTCACTAGATGTTGTGGATGTGTATACCCCTACCTCAAGAGTGTTTCTGACTTCACTAGATATTGTGTATGTGTATACCCCTACCTCTCAAGAGTGTTTCTGACTTCACTAGATGTTGTGAATGTGTATACCCCTACCTCTCAAGAGTGTTTGTGACTTCACTAGATGTTGTGAATGTGTATACCCCTTCCTCTCAAGTGTTTCTGACTTCACTAGATGTTGTGAATGTGTATACCCCTTCCTCTCAAGAGTGTTTCTGACTTCACTAGATGTTGTGAATGTGTATAGCCCTACCTCAAGAGTGTTTCTGACTTCACTAGATGTTGTGAATGTGTATACCCCTACCTCGAGAGTGTTTCTGACTTCACTAGATGTTGTGTGTGTATACCCCTACCTCAAGAGTGCTTCTGACTTCACTAGATGTTGTGAATGTGTATACCCCTTCCTCTCAAGAGTGTTTCTGACTTCAGTAGATGTTGTGAATGTGTATACCCCTACCTCAAGAGTGTTTCTGACTTCACTAGATATTGTGTATGTGTATACCCCTACCTCTCAAGAGTGTTTCTGACTTCACTAGATGTTGTGAATGTGTATACCCCTACCTCTCAAGAGTGTTTGTGACTTCACTAGATGTTGTGAATGTGTATACCCCTACCTCGAGAGTGTTTCTGACTTCACTAGATGTTGTGAATGTGTATACCCCTACCTATAGAGTGTATCTGACTTCACTAGATGTTGTGAATGTGTATACCCCTACCTCTCAAGAGTGTTTGTGACTTCACTAGATGTTGTGAATGTGTATACCCCTTCCTCTCAAGAGTGTTTCTGACTTCACTAGATGTTGTGAATGTGTATACCCCTACCTCAAGAGTGTTTCTGACTTCACTAGATATTGTGTGTGTATACCCCTACCTCTCAAGAGTGTTTCTGACTTCACTAGATGTTGTGAATGTGTATACCCCTACCTCAAGAGTGTTTCTGACTTCACTAGATGTTGTGAATGTGTATACCCCTTCCTCTCAAGAGTGTTTCTGACTTCACTAGATGTTGTGAATGTGTATACCCCTACCTCAAGAGCGTTTCTGACTTCACTAGATATTGTGTATGTGTATACCCCTACCTCTCAAGAGTGTTTCTGACTTCACTAGATGTTGTGAATGTGTATACCCCTTCCTCTCAAGAGTGTTTCTGACTTCACTAGATGTTGTGAATGTGTATACCCCTACCTGAAGAGTGTTTCTGACTTCACTAGATATTGTGTACGTGTATACCCCTACCTCTCAAGAGTGTTTCTGACTTCACTAGATGTTGTGAATGTGTATACCCCTACCTCTCAAGAGTGTTTGTGACTTCACTAGATGTTGTGAATGTGTATACCCCTACCTCGAGAGTGTTTCTGACTTCACTAGATGTTGTGAATGTGTATACCCCTACCTCAAGAGTGTTTCTGACTTCACTAGATGTTTTGAATGTGTATACCCCTTCATCTCAAGAGTGTTTCTGACATCACTAGATGTTGTGAATGTGTATACCCCTACCTCAAGAGTGTTTTCACTTCACTAGATATTGTGTATGTGTATACCCCTACCTCAAGAGTGTTTCTGACTTCACTAGAAGTTGTGTGTGTATACCCCTACCTCAAGAGTGTTTCTGACTTCACTAGATGTTGTGAACGTGTATACCCCTACCTCAAGAGTGTTTCTGACTTCACTAGATATTGTGTATGTGTATACCCCTACCTCTCAAGAGTGTTTCTGACTTCAGTAGATGTTGTGAATGTGTATACCCCTACCTCTCAAGAGTGTTTCTGACTTCACTAGATATTGTGTATGTGTATACCCCTACCTCTCAAGAGTGTTTGTGACTTCACTAGATGTTGTGAATGTGTATACTCCTACCTCTCAAGATTGTTTGTGACTTCACTAGATGTTGTGAATGTGTATACCCCTACCTCTTAAGAGTGTTTGTGACCTCACTAGATGTTGTGAATGTGTATACCCCTACCTCTCAAGAGTGTTTGTGACTTCACTAGATGTTGTGAATGTGTATACCCCTTCCTCTCGAGTGTTTCTGACTTCACTAGATGTTGTGAATGTGTATACCCCTACCTCAAGAGTGTTTCTGACTTCACCAGATGTTGTGAATGTGCATACCCCCACCTCGAGAGTGTTTCTGACTTCACTAGATGTTGTGAATGTGTATACCCCTACCTCTCAAGAGTGTTTCTGACTTCACTAGATGTTGTGAATGTGTATACCCCTACCTCGAGAGTGTTTCTGACTTCACTAGAAGTTGTGTGTGTATACCCCTACCTCAAGAGTGTTTCTGACTTCACTAGATGTTGTGAATGTGTATACCCCTTCCTCAAGAGTGTTTCTTACTTCAATAGATGTTGTGGATGTGTATACCCCTACCTCAAGAGTGTTTCTGACTTCAATAGATATTGTGTATGTGTATACCCCTACCTCTCAAGAGTGTTTCTGACTTCACTAGATGTTGTGAATGTGTATACCCCTTCCTCTCAAGAGTGTTTCTGACTTCACTAGATGTTGTGAATGTGTATACCCCTACCTGAAGAGTGTTTCTGACTTCACTAGATATTGTGTACGTGTATACCCCTACCTCTCAAGAGTGTTTCTGACTTCACTAGATGTTGTGAATGTGTATACCCCTACCTCTCAAGAGTGTTTGTGACTTCACTAGATGTTGTGAATGTGTATACCCCTACCTCGAGAGTGTTTCTGACTTCACTAGATGTTGTGAATGTTTATACCCCTACCTCAAGAGTGTTTCTGACTTCACTAGATGTTTTGAATGTGTATACCCCTTCATCTCAAGAGTGTTTCTGACATCACTAGATGTTGTGAATGTGTATACCCCTACCTCAAGAGTGTTTTCACTTCACTAGATATTGTGTATGTGTATACCCCTACCTCAAGAGTGTTTCTGACTTCACTAGAAGTTGTGTGTGTATACCCCTACCTCAAGAGTGTTTCTGACTTCACTAGATGTTGTGAACGTGTATACCCCTACCTCAAGAGTGTTTCTGACTTCACTAGATATTGTGTATGTGTATACCCCTACCTCTCAAGAGTGTTTCTGACTTCAGTAGATGTTGTGAATGTGTATACCCCTACCTCTCAAGAGTGTTTCTGACTTCACTAGATATTGTGTATGTGTATACCCCTACCTCTCAAGAGTGTTTGTGACTTCACTAGATGTTGTGAATGTGTATACTCCTACCTCTCAAGATTGTTTGTGACTTCACTAGATGTTGTGAATGTGTATACCCCTACCTCTTAAGAGTGTTTGTGACCTCACTAGATGTTGTGAATGTGTATACCCCTACCTCTCAAGAGTGTTTGTGACTTCACTAGATGTTGTGAATGTGTATACCCCTTCCTCTCGAGTGTTTCTGACTTCACTAGATGTTGTGAATGTGTATACCCCTACCTCAAGAGTGTTTCTGACTTCACCAGATGTTGTGAATGTGCATACCCCCACCTCAAGAGTGTTTCTGACTTCACTAGATGTTGTGAATGTGTATACCCCTACCTCTCAAGAGTGTTTCTGACTTCACTAGATGTTGTGAATGTGTATACCCCTACCTCGAGAGTGTTTCTGACTTCACTAGAAGTTGTGTGTGTATACCCCTACCTCAAGAGTGTTTCTGACTTCACTAGATGTTGTGAATGTGTATACCCCTTCCTCAAGAGTGTTTCTTACTTCACTAGATGTTGTGGATGTGTATACCCCTACCTCAAGAGTGTTTCTGACTTCACTAGATATTGTGTATGTGTATACCCCTACCTCTCAAGAGTGTTTCTGACTTCACTAGATGTTGTGAATGTGTATACCCCTACCTGTCAAGAGTGTTTGTGACTTCACTAGATGTTGTGAATGTGTATACCCCTTCCTCTCAAGTGTTTCTGACTTCACTAGATGTTGTGAATGTGTATACCCCTTCCTCTCAAGAGTGTTTCTGACTTCACTAGATGTTGTGAATGTGTATAGCCCTACCTCAAGAGTGTTTCTGACTTCACTAGATGTTGTGAATGTGTATACCCCTACCTCGAGAGTGTTTCTGACTTCACTAGATGTTGTGTGTGTATACCCCTACCTCAAGAGTGCTTCTGACTTCACTAGATGTTGTGAATGTGTATACCCCTTCCTCTCAAGAGTGTTTCTGACTTCACTAGATGTTGTGAATGTGTATACCCCTACCTCAAGAGTGTTTCTGACTTCACTAGATATTGTGTATGTGTATACCCCTACCTCTCAAGAGTGTTTGTGACTTCACTAGATGTTGTGAATGTGTATACCCCTACCTCGAGAGTGTTTCTGACTTCACTAGATGTTGTGAATGTGTATACCCCTACCTCAAGAGTGTTTCTGACTTCACTAGATGTTTTGAATGTGTATACCCCTTCATCTCAAGAGTGTTTCTGACATCACTAGATGTTGTGAATGTGTATACCCCTACCTCAAGAGTGTTTTCACTTCACTAGATATTGTGTATGTGTATACCCCTACCTCAAGAGTGTTTCTGACTTCACTAGAAGTTGTGTGTGTATACCCCTACCTCAAGAGTGTTTCTGACTTCACTAGATGTTGTGAACGTGTATACCCCTACCTCAAGAGTGTTTCTGACTTCACTAGATATTGTGTATGTGTATACCCCTACCTCTCAAGAGTGTTTCTGACTTCAGTAGATGTTGTGAATGTGTATACCCCTACCTCTCAAGAGTGTTTCTGACTTCACTAGATATTGTGTATGTGTATACCCCTACCTCTCAAGAGTGTTTTATGACTTCACTAGATGTTGTGAATGTGTATACTCCTACCTCTCAAGATTGTTTGTGACTTCACTAGATGTTGTGAATGTGTATACCCCTACCTCTTAAGAGTGTTTGTGACCTCACTAGATGTTGTGAATGTGTATACCCCTACCTCTCAAGAGTGTTTGTGACTTCACTAGATGTTGTGAATGTGTATACCCCTTCCTCTCGAGTGTTTCTGACTTCACTAGATGTTGTGAATGTGTATACCCCTACCTCAAGAGTGTTTCTGACTTCACCAGATGTTGTGAATGTGCATACCCCCACCTCGAGAGTGTTTCTGACTTCACTAGATGTTGTGAATGTGTATACCCCTACCTCTCAAGAGTGTTTCTGACTTCACTAGATGTTGTGAATGTGTATACCCCTACCTCGAGAGTGTTTCTGACTTCACTAGAAGTTGTGTGTGTATACCCCTACCTCAAGAGTGTTTCTGACTTCACTAGATGTTGTGAATGTGTATACCCCTTCCTCAAGAGTGTTTCTTACTTCACTAGATGTTGTGGATGTGTATACCCCTACCTCAAGAGTGTTTCTGACTTCACTAGATATTGTGTATGTGTATACCCCTACCTCTCAAGAGTGTGTCTGACTTCACTAGATGTTGTGAATGTGTATACCCCTTCCTCTCAAGAGTGTTTCTGACTTCACTAGATGTTGTGAATGTGTATACCCCTACCTGAAGAGTGTTTCTGACTTCACTAGATATTGTGTACGTGTATACCCCTACCTCTCAAGAGTGTTTCTGACTTCACTAGATGTTGTGAATGTGTATACCCCTACCTCTCAAGAGTGTTTGTGACTTCACTAGATGTTGTGAATGTGTATACCCCTACCTCGAGAGTGTTTCTGACTTCACTAGATGTTGTGAATGTGTATACCCCTACCTCAAGAGTGTTTCTGACTTCACTAGATGTTTTGAATGTGTATACCCCTTCATCTCAAGAGTGTTTCTGACATCACTAGATGTTGTGAATGTGTATACCCCTACCTCAAGAGTGTTTTCACTTCACTAGATATTGTGTATGTGTATACCCCTACCTCAAGAGTGTTTCTGACTTCACTAGAAGTTGTGTGTGTATACCCCTACCTCAAGAGTGTTTCTGACTTCACTAGATGTTGTGAACGTGTATACCCCTACCTCAAGAGTGTTTCTGACTTCACTAGATATTGTGTATGTGTATACCCCTACCTCTCAAGAGTGTTTCTGACTTCAGTAGATGTTGTGAATGTGTATACCCCTACCTCTCAAGAGTGTTTCTGACTTCACTAGATATTGTGTATGTGTATACCCCTACCTCTCAAGAGTGTTTGTGACTTCACTAGATGTTGTGAATGTGTATACTCCTACCTCTCAAGATTGTTTGTGACTTCACTAGATGTTGTGAATGTGTATACCCCTACCTCTTAAGAGTGTTTGTGACCTCACTAGATGTTGTGAATGTGTATACCCCTACCTCTCAAGAGTGTTTGTGACTTCACTAGATGTTGTGAATGTGTATACCCCTTCCTCTCGAGTGTTTCTGACTTCACTAGATGTTGTGAATGTGTATACCCCTACCTCAAGAGTGTTTCTGACTTCACCAGATGTTGTGAATGTGCATACCCCCACCTCAAGAGTGTTTCTGACTTCACTAGATGTTGTGAATGTGTATACCCCTACCTCTCAAGAGTGTTTCTGACTTCACTAGATGTTGTGAATGTGTATACCCCTACCTCGAGAGTGTTTCTGACTTCACTAGAAGTTGTGTGTGTATACCCCTACCTCAAGAGTGTTTCTGACTTCACTAGATGTTGTGAATGTGTATACCCCTTCCTCAAGAGTGTTTCTTACTTCACTAGATGTTGTGGATGTGTATACCCCTACCTCAAGAGTGTTTCTGACTTCACTAGATATTGTGTATGTGTATACCCCTACCTCTCAAGAGTGTTTCTGACTTCACTAGATGTTGTGAATGTGTATACCCCTACCTCTCAAGAGTGTTTGTGACTTCACTAGATGTTGTGAATGTGTATACCCCTTCCTCTCAAGTGTTTCTGACTTCACTAGATGTTGTGAATGTGTATACCCCTTCCTCTCAAGAGTGTTTCTGACTTCACTAGATGTTGTGAATGTGTATAGCCCTACCTCAAGAGTGTTTCTGACTTCACTAGATGTTGTGAATGTGTATACCCCTACCTCGAGAGTGTTTCTGACTTCACTAGATGTTGTGTGTGTATACCCCTACCTCAAGAGTGCTTCTGACTTCACTAGATGTTGTGAATGTGTATACCCCTTCCTCTCAAGAGTGTTTCTGACTTCACTAGATGTTGTGAATGTGTATACCCCTACCTCAAGAGTGTTTCTGACTTCACTAGATATTGTGTATGTGTATACCCCTACCTCTCAAGAGTGTTTCTGACTTCACTAGATGTTGTGAATGTGTATACCCCTACCTCTCAAGAGTGTTTGTGACTTCAATAGATGTTGTGAATGTATATACCCCTACCTCGAGAGTGTTTCTGACTTCACTAGATGTTGTGAATGTGTATACCCCTACCTCAAGAGTGTATCTGACTTCACTAGATGTTGTGAATGTGTATACCCCTACCTCTCAAGAGTGTTTGTGACTTCACTAGATGTTGTGAATGTGTATACCCCTTCCTCTCAAGAGTGTTTCTGACTTCACTAGATGTTGTGAATGTGTATACCCCTACCTCAAGAGTGTTTCTGACTTCACTAGATATTGTGTGTGTATACCCCTACCTCTCAAGAGTGTTTCTGACTTCACTAGATGTTGTGAATGTGTATACCCCTACCTCAAGAGTGTTTCTGACTTCACTAGATGTTGTGAATGTGTATACCCCTTCCTCTCAAGAGTGTTTCTGACTTCACTAGATGTTGTGAATGTGTATACCCCTACCTCAAGAGCGTTTCTGACTTCACTAGATATTGTGTATGTGTATACCCCTACCTCTCAAGAGTGTTTCTGACTTCACTAGATGTTGTGAATGTGTATACCCCTTCCTCTCAAGAGTGTTTCTGACTTCACTAGATGTTGTGAATGTGTATACCCCTACCTGCAGAGTGTTTCTGACTTCACTAGATATTGTGTACGTGTATACCCCTACCTCTCAAGAGTGTTTCTGACTTCACTAGATGTTGTGAATGTGTATACCCCTACCTCTCAAGAGTGTTTGTGACTTCACTAGATGTTGTGAATGTGTATACCCCTACCTCGAGAGTGTTTCTGACTTCACTAGATGTTGTGAATGTGTATACCCCTACCTCAAGAGTGTTTCTGACATCACTAGATGTTGTGAATGTGTATACCCCTACCTCAAGAGTGTTTTGACTTCACTAGATATTGTGTATGTGTATACCCCTACCTCAAGAGTGTTTCTGACTTCACTAGATATTGTGTACGTGTATACCCCTACCTCTCAAGAGTGTTTCTGACTTCACTAGATGTTGTGAATGTGTATACCCCTACCTCTCAAGAGTGTTTGTGACTTCACTAGATGTTGTGAATGTGTATACCCCTACCTCGAGAGTGTTTCTGACTTCACTAGATGTTGTGAATGTGTATACCCCTACCTCAAGAGTGTTTCTGACATCACTAGATGTTGTGAATGTGTATACCCCTACCTCAAGAGTGTTTTGACTTCACTAGATATTGTGTATGTGTATACCCCTACCTCAAGAGTGTTTCTGACTTCACTAGAAGTTGTGTGTGTATACCCCTACCTCAAGAGTGTTTCTGACTTCACTAGATGTTGTGAACGTGTATACCCCTACCTCAAGAGTGTTTCTGACTTCACTAGATATTGTGTATGTGTATACCCCTACCTCTCAAGAGTGTTTCTGACTTCAGTAGATGTTGTGAATGTGTATACCCCTACCTCTCAAGAGTGTTTCTGACTTCACTAGATATTGTGTATGTGTATACCCCTACCTCTCCAGAGTGTTTGTGACTTCACTAGATGTTGTGAATGTGTATACTCCTACCTCTCAAGATTGTTTGTGACTTCACTAGATGTTGTGAATGTGTATACCCCTACCTCTTAAGAGTGTTTGTGACCTCACTAGATGTTGTGAATGTGTATACCCCTACCTCTCAAGAGTGTTTGTGACTTCACTAGATGTTGTGAATGTGTATACCCCTTCCTCTCGAGTGTTTCTGACTTCACAAGATGTTGTGAATGTGTATACCCCTACCTCAAGAGTGTTTCTGACTTCACCAGATGTTGTGAATGTGCATACCCCCACCTCGAGAGTGTTTCTGACTTCACTAGATGTTGTGAATGTGTATACCCCTACCTCTCAAGAGTGTTTCTGACTTCACTAGATGTTGTGAATGTGTATACCCCTACCTCGAGAGTGTTTTGACTTCACTAGAAGTTGTGTGTGTATACCCCTACCTCAAGAGTGTTTCTGACTTCACTAGATGTTGTGCATGTGTATACCCCTTCCTCAAGAGTGTTTCTGACTTCACTAGATGTTGTGGATGTGTATACCCCTACCTCAAGAGTGTTTCTGACTTCACTAGATATTGTGTATGTGTATACCCCTACCTCTCAAGAGTGTTTCTGACTTCACTATATGTTGTGAATGTGTATACCCCTACCTCTCAAGAGTGTTTGTGACTTCACTAGATGTTGTGAATGTGTATACCCCTTCCTCTCAAGTGTTTCTGACTTCACTAGATGTTGTGAATGTGTATACCCCTTCCTCTCAAGAGTGTTTCTGACTTCACTAGATGTTGTGAATGTGTATAGCCCTACCTCAAGAGTGTTTCTGACTTCACTAGATGTTGTGAATGTGTATACCCCTACCTCGAGAGTGTTTCTGACTTCACTAGATGTTGTGTGTGTATACCCCTACCTCAAGAGTGCTTCTGACTTCACTAGATGTTGTGAATGTGTATACCCCTTCCTCTCAAGAGTGTTTCTGACTTCACTAGATGTTGTGAATGTGTATACCCCTACCTCAAGAGTGTTTCTGACTTCACTAGATATTGTGTATGTGTATACCCCTACCTCTCAAGAGTGTTTCTGACTTCAGTAGATGTTGTGAATGTGTATACCCCTACCTCTCAAGAGTGTTTGTGACTTCACTAGATGTTGTGAATGTGTATACCCCTACCTCGAGAGTGTTTCTGACTTCACTAGATGTTGTGAATGTGTATACCCCTACCTCAAGAGTGTATCTGACTTCACTAGATGTTGTGAATGTGTATACCCCTACCTCTCAAGAGTGTTTGTGACTTCACTAGATGTTGTGAATGTGTATACCCCTTCCTCTCAAGAGTGTTTCTGACTTCACTAGATGTTGTGAATGTGTATACCCCTACCTCAAGAGTGTTTCTGACTTCACTAGATATTGTGTGTGTATACCCCTACCTCTCAAGAGTGTTTCTGACTTCACTAGATGTTGTGAATGTGTATACCCCTACCTCAAGAGTGTTTCTGACTTCACTAGATGTTGTGAATGTGTATACCCCTTCCTCTCAAGAGTGTTTCTGACTTCACTAGATGTTGTGAATGTGTATACCCCTACCTCAAGAGCGTTTCTGACTTCACTAGATATTGTGTATGTGTATACCCCTACCTCTCAAGAGTGTTTCTGACTTCACTAGATGTTGTGAATGTGTATACCCCTTCCTCTCAAGAGTGTTTCTGACTTCACTAGATGTTGTGAATGTGTATACCCCTACCTGAAGAGTGTTTCTGACTTCACTAGATATTGTGTACGTGTATACCCCTACCTCTCAAGAGTGTTTCTGACTTCACTAGATGTTGTGAATGTGTATACCCCTACCTCTCAAGAGTGTTTGTGACTTCACTAGATGTTGTGAATGTGTATACCCCTACCTCGAGAGTGTTTCTGACTTCACTAGATGTTGTGAATGTGTATACCCCTACCTCAAGAGTGTTTCTGACTTCACTAGATGTTTTGAATGTGTATACCCCTTCATCTCAAGAGTGTTTCTGACATCACTAGATGTTGTGAATGTGTATACCCCTACCTCAAGAGTGTTTTGACTTCACTAGATATTGTGTATGTGTATACCCCTACCTCAAGAGTGTTTCTGACTTAACTAGAAGTTGTGTGTGTATACCCCTACCTCAAGAGTGTTTCTGACTTCACTAGATGTTGTGAACGTGTATACCCCTACCTCAAGAGTGTTTCTGACTTCACTAGATATTGTTTATGTGTATACCCCTACCTCTCAAGAGTGTTTCTGACTTCAGTAGATGTTGTGAATGTGTATACCCCTACCTCTCAAGAGTGTTTCTGACTTCACTAGATATTGTGTATGTGTATACCCCTACCTCTCAAGAGTGTTTGTGACTTCACTAGATGTTGTGAATGTGTATACTCCTACCTCTCAAGATTGTTTGTGACTTCACTAGATGTTGTGAATGTGTATACCCCTACCTCTTAAGAGTGTTTGTGACCTCACTAGATGTTGTGAATGTGTATACCCCTACCTCTCAAGAGTGTTTCTGACTTCACTAGATGTTGTAAATGTGTATACCCCTACCTCAAGAGCGTTTCTGACTTTACTAGATATTGTGTATGTGTATACCCCTACCTCTCAAGAGTGTTCCTGACTTCACTAGATGTTGTGAATGTGTATACTCCTACCTCTCAAGAGTGTTAGTGACTTCACTAGATGTTGTGAATGTGTATACCCCTACCTCTTAAGAGTGTTTGTGACTTCACTAGATGTTGTGAATGTGTATACCCCTACCTCAAGAGTGTTTGTGACTTCACTAGATGTTATGAATGTGTATACCCCTTCCTCTCAAGAGTGTTTCTGACTTAACTAGATGTTGTGAATGTGTATACCCCTACCTCAAGAGTGTTTCTGACTTCACCAGATGTTGTGAATGTGCATACCCCTACCTCGAGAGTGTTTCTGACTTCACTAGATGTTGTGAATGTGTATACCCCTACCTCTCAAGAGTGTTTCTGACTTCACTAGATGTTGTGAATGTGTATACCCCTACCTCGAGAGTGTTTCTGACTTCACTAGAAGTTGTGTGTGTATACCCCTACCTCAAGAGTGTTTCTGACTTCACTAGATGTTGTGAATGTGTATACCCCTACCTCGAGAGTGTTTCTGACTTCACTAGATATTGTGTATGTGTATACCCCTACCTCTCAAGAGTGTTTCTGGCTTCAGTAGATGTTGTGAATGTGTATACCCCTACCTCTCAAGAGTGTTTCTGATTTCACTAGATATTGTGTATGTTTATACCCCTACCTCTCAAGAGTGTTTGTGACTTCACTAGATGTTGTGAATGTGTATACTCCTACCTCTCAAGAGTGTTTGTGACTTCACTAGATGTTGTGAATGTGTATACCCCTACCTCTTAAGAGTGTTTGTGACCTCACTAGATGTTGTGAACGTGTATACCCCTACCTGAAGAGTGTTTGTGACTTCACTAGATGTTGTGAATGTGTATACCCCTACCTCTCAAGAGTGTTTGTGACTTCACTAGATGTTGTGAATGTGTATACCCCTTCCTCTCAAGAGTGTTTCTGACTTCACTAGATGTTGTGAATGTGTATACCCCTACCTCTCAAGAGTGTTTCTGACTTCAGTAGATGTTGTGAATGTGTATACCCCTACCTCTCAAGAGTGTTTTTCGGACTTCACTAGATATTGTGTATGTGTATACCCCTACCTCTCAAGAGTGTTTGTGACTTCACTAGATGTTGTGAATGTGTATACTCCTACCTCTCAAGAGTGTTTCTGACTTCACTAGATGTTGTGAATGTGTATACCCCTACCTCAAGAGTGTTTCTGACTTCACCAGATGTTGTGAATGTGCATACCCCTACCTCGAGAGTGTTTCTGACTTCACTAGATGTTGTGAATGTGTATACCCCTACCTCTCAAGAGTGTTTCTGACTTCACTAGATGTTGTGAATGTGTATACCCCTACCTCGAGAGTGTTTCTGACTTCACTAGAAGTTGTGTGTGTATACCCCTACCTCAAGAGTGTTTCTGACTTCACTAGATGTTGTGAATGTGTATACCCCTACCTCGAGAGTGTTTCTGACTTCACTAGATATTGTGTATGTGTATACCCCTACCTCTCAAGAGTGTTTCTGACTTCAGTAGATGTTGTGAATGTGTATACCCCTACCTCTCAAGAGTGTTTCTGACTTCACTAGATATTGTGTATGTGTATACCCCTACCTCTCAAGAGTGTTTGTGACTTCACTAGATGTTGTGAATGTGTATACTCCTACCTCTCAAGAGTGTTTGTGACTTCACTAGATGTTGTGTATGTGTATACCCCTACCTCTCAAGAGTGTTTGTGACTTCACTAGATGTTGTGAATGTGTATACCCCTACCTCAAGAGTGTTTGTGACTTCACTAGATGTTATGAATGTGTATACCCCTTCCTCTCAAGAGTGTTTCTGACTTCACTAGATGTTGTGAATGTGTATACCCCTACCTCAAGAGTGTTTCTGACTTCACCAGATGTTGTGAATGTGCATACCCCTACCTCGAGAGTGTTTCTGACTTCACTAGATGTTGTGAATGTGTATACCCCTACCTCTCAAGAGTGTTTCTGACTTCACTAGATGTTGTGAATGTGTATACCCCTACCTCGAGAGTGTTTCTGACTTCACTAGAAGTTGTGTGTGTATACCCCTACCTCAAGAGTGTTTCTGACTTCACTAGATGTTGTGAATGTGTATACCCCTACCTCGAGAGTGTTTCTGACTTCACTAGATATTGTGTATGTGTATACCCCTACCTCTCAAGAGTGTTTCTGGCTTCAGTAGATGTTGTGAATGTGTATACCCCTACCTCTCAAGAGTGTTTCTGATTTCACTAGATATTGTGTATGTTTATACCCCTACCTCTCAAGAGTGTTTGTGACTTCACTAGATGTTGTGAATGTGTATACTCCTACCTCTCAAGAGTGTTTGTGACTTCACTAGATGTTGTGAATGTGTATACCCCTACCTCTTAATAGTGTTTGTGACCTCACTAGATGTTGTGAATGTGTATACCCCTACCTGAAGAGTGTTTGTGACTTCACTAGATGTTGTGAATGTGTATACCCCTACCTCTCAAGAGTGTTTGTGACTTCACTAGATGTTGTGAATGTGTATACCCCTTCCTCTCAAGAGTGTTTCTGACTTCACTAGATGTTGTGAATGTGTATACCCCTACCTCTCAAGAGTGTTTCTGACTTCAGTAGATGTTGTGAATGTGTATACCCCTACCTCTCAAGAGTGTTTTTCGGACTTCACTAGATATTGTGTATGTGTATACCCCTACCTCTCAAGAGTGTTTGTGACTTCACTAGATGTTGTGAATGTGTATACTCCTACCTCTCAAGAGTGTTTCTGACTTCACTAGATGTTGTGAATGTGTATATCCCTACCTCAAGAGTGTTTCTGACTTCACCAGATGTTGTGAATGTGCATACCCCTACCTCGAGAGTGTTTCTGACTTCACTAGATGTTGTGAATGTGTATACCCCTACCTCTCAAGAGTGTTTCTGACTTCACTAGATGTTGTGAATGTGTATACCCCTACCTCGAGAGTGTTTCTGACTTCACTAGAAGTTGTGTGTGTATACCCCTACCTCAAGAGTGTTTCTGACTTCACTAGATGTTGTGAATGTGTATACCCCTACCTCGAGAGTGTTTCTGACTTCACTAGATATTGTGTATGTGTATACCCCTACCTCTCAAGAGTGTTTCTGACTTCAGTAGATGTTGTGAATGTGTATACCCCTACCTCTCAAGAGTGTTTCTGACTTCACTAGATATTGTGTATGTGTATACCCCTACCTCTCAAGAGTGTTTGTGACTTCACTAGATGTTGTGAATGTGTATACTCCTACCTCTCAAGAGTGTTTGTGACTTCACTAGATGTTGTGAATGTGTATACCCCTACCTCTTAAGAGTGTTTGTGACCTAACTAGGTGTTGTGAATGTGTATACCCCTACCTCAAGAGTGTTTGTGACTTCACTAGATGTTGTGAATGTGTATACCCCTACCTCTCAAGAGTGTTTGTGACTTCACTAGATGTTGTGAATGTGTATACCCCTTCCTCTCAAGAGTGTTTCTGACTTCACTAGATGTTGTGAATGTGTATACCCCTACCTCAAGAGTGTTTCTGACTTCACTAGATGTTGTGAATGTGTATACCCCTACCTCTCAAGAGTGTTTCTGACATCACTAGATGTTGTGAATGTGTATACCCCTACCTCAAGAGTGTTTTGACTTCACTAGATATTGTGTATGTGTATACCCCTACCTCAAGAGTGTTTCTGACTTCACTAGAAGTTGTGTGTGTATACCCCTACCTCAAGAGTGTTTCTGACTTCACTAGATGTTGTGAACGTGTATACCCCTACCTCAAGAGTGTTTCTGACTTCACTAGATATTGTGTATGTGTATACCCCTACCTCTCAAGAGTGTTTCTGACTTCAGTAGATGTTGTGAATGTGTATACCCCTACCTCTCAATAGTGTTTCTGACTTCACTAGATATTGTGTATGTGTATACCCCTACCTCTCAAGAGTGTTTGTGACTTCACTAGATGTTGTGAATGTGTATACCCCTACCTCAAGAGTGTTTCTGACTTCACCAGATGTTGTGAATGTGCATACCCCCACCTCGAGAGTGTTTCTGACTTCACTAGATGTTGTGAATGTGTATACCCCTACCTCTCAAGAGTGTTTCTGACTTCACTAGATGTTGTGAATGTGTATACCCCTACCTCGAGAGTGTTTCTGACTTCACTAGAAGTTGTGTGTGTATACCCCTACCTCAAGAGTGTTTCTGACTTCACTAGATGTTGTGAATGTGTATACCCCTTCCTCAAGAGTGTTTCTGACTTCACTAGATGTTGTGGATGTGTATACCCCTACCTCAAGAGTGTTTCTGACTTCACTAGATATTGTGTATGTGTATACCCCTACCTCTCAAGAGTGTTTCTGACTTCACTAGATGTTGTGAATGTGTATACCCCTACCTCTCAAGAGTGTTTGTGACTTCACTAGATGTTGTGAATGTGTATACCCCTTCCTCTCAAGTGTTTCTGACTTCACTAGATGTTGTGAAATTGTATACCCCTTCCTCTCAAGAGTGTTTCTGACTTCACTAGATGTTGTGAATGTGTAGAGCCCTACCTCAAGAGTGTTTCTGACTTCACTAGATGTTGTGAATGTGTATACCCCTACCTCGAGAGTGTTTCTGACTTCACTAGATGTTGTGTGTGTATACCCCTACCTCAAGAGTGCTTCTGACTTCACTAGATGTTGTGAATGTGTATACCCCTTCCTCTCAAGAGTGTTTCTGACTTCACTAGATGTTGTGAATGTGTATACCCCTACCTCTTAAGAGTGTTTGTGACCTAACTAGGTGTTGTGAATGTGTATACCCCTACCTCAAGAGTGTTTGTGACTTCACTAGATGTTGTGAATGTGTATACCCCTACCTCTCAAGAGTGTTTGTGACTTCACTAGATGTTGTGAATGTGTATACCCCTTCCTCTCAAGAGTGTTTCTGACTTCACTAGATGTTGTGAATGTGTATACCCCTACCTCAAGAGTGTTTCTGACTTCACTAGATGTTGTGAATGTGTATACCCCTACCTCTCAAGAGTGTTTCTGACATCACTAGATGTTGTGAATGTGTATACCCCTACCTCAAGAGTGTTTTGACTTCACTAGATATTGTGTATGTGTATACCCCTACCTCAAGAGTGTTTCTGACTTCACTAGAAGTTGTGTGTGTATACCCCTACCTCAAGAGTGTTTCTGACTTCACTAGATGTTGTGAACGTGTATACCCCTACCTCAAGAGTGTTTCTGACTTCACTAGATATTGTGTATGTGTATACCCCTACCTCTCAAGAGTGTTTCTGACTTCAGTAGATGTTGTGAATGTGTATACCCCTACCTCTCAATAGTGTTTCTGACTTCACTAGATATTGTGTATGTGTATACCCCTACCTCTCAAGAGTGTTTGTGACTTCACTAGATGTTGTGAATGTGTATACCCCTACCTCAAGAGTGTTTCTGACTTCACCAGATGTTGTGAATGTGCATACCCCCACCTCGAGAGTGTTTCTGACTTCACTAGATGTTGTGAATGTGTATACCCCTACCTCTCAAGAGTGTTTCTGACTTCACTAGATGTTGTGAATGTGTATACCCCTACCTCGAGAGTGTTTCTGACTTCACTAGAAGTTGTGTGTGTATACCCCTACCTCAAGAGTGTTTCTGACTTCACTAGATGTTGTGAATGTGTATACCCCTTCCTCAAGAGTGTTTCTGACTTCACTAGATGTTGTGGATGTGTATACCCCTACCTCAAGAGTGTTTCTGACTTCACTAGATATTGTGTATGTGTATACCCCTACCTCTCAAGAGTGTTTCTGACTTCACTAGATGTTGTGAATGTGTATACCCCTACCTCTCAAGAGTGTTTGTGACTTCACTAGATGTTGTGAATGTGTATACCCCTTCCTCTCAAGTGTTTCTGACTTCACTAGATGTTGTGAAATTGTATACCCCTTCCTCTCAAGAGTGTTTCTGACTTCACTAGATGTTGTGAATGTGTAGAGCCCTACCTCAAGAGTGTTTCTGACTTCACTAGATGTTGTGAATGTGTATACCCCTACCTCGAGAGTGTTTCTGACTTCACTAGATGTTGTGTGTGTATACCCCTACCTCAAGAGTGCTTCTGACTTCACTAGATGTTGTGAATGTGTATACCCCTTCCTCTCAAGAGTGTTTCTGACTTCACTAGATGTTGTGAATGTGTATACCCCTACCTCAAGAGTGTTTCTGACTTCACTAGATATTGTGTATGTGTATACCCCTACCTCTCAAGAGTGTTTCTGACTTCACTAGATGTTGTGAATGTGTATACCCCTACCTCTCAAGAGTGTTTGTGACTTCACTAGATGTTGTGAATGTGTATACCCCTACCTCGAGAGTGTTTCTGACTTCACTAGATGTTGTGAATGTGTATACCCCTACCTCAAGAGTGTATCTGACTTCACTAGATGTTGTGAATGTGTATACCCCTACCTCTCAAGAGTGTTTGTGACTTCACTAGATGTTGTGAATGTGTATACCCCTTCCTCTCAAGAGTGTTTCTGACTTCACTAGATGTTGTGAATGTGTATACCCCTACCTCAAGAGTGTTTCTGACTTCACTAGATATTGTGTGTGTATACCCCTACCTCTCAAGAGTGTTTCTGACTTCACTAGATGTTGTGAATGTGTATACCCCTACCTCAAGAGTGTTTCTGACTTCACTAGATGTTGTGAATGTGTATACCCCTTCCTCTCAAGAGTGTTTCTGACTTCACTAGATGTTGTGAATGTGTATACCCCTACCTCAAGAGCGTTTCTGACTTCACTAGATATTGTGTATGTGTATACCCCTACCTCTCAAGAGTGTTTCTGACTTCACTAGATGTTGTGAATGTGTATACCCCTTCCTCTCAAGAGTGTTTCTGACTTCACTAGATGTTGTGAATGTGTATACCCCTACCTGAAGAGTGTTTCTGACTTCACTAGATATTGTGTACGTGTATACCCCTACCTCTCAAGAGTGTTTCTGACTTCACTAGATGTTGTGAATGTGTATACCCCTACCTCTCAAGAGTGTTTGTGACTTCACTAGATGTTGTGAATGTGTATACCCCTACCTCGAGAGTGTTTCTGACTTCACTAGATGTTGTGAATGTGTATACCCCTACCTCAAGAGTGTTTCTGACTTCACTAGATGTTTTGAATGTGTATACCCCTTCATCTCAAGAGTGTTTCTGACATCACTAGATGTTGTGAATGTGTATACCCCTACCTCAAGAGTGTTTTGACTTCACTAGATATTGTGTATGTGTATACCCCTACCTCAAGAGTGTTTCTGACTTCACTAGAAGTTGTGTGTGTATACCCCTACCTCAAGAGTGTTTCTGACTTCACTAGATGTTGTGAACGTGTATACCCCTACCTCAAGAGTGTTTCTGACTTCACTAGATATTGTGTATGTGTATACCCCTACCTCTCAAGAGTGTTTCTGACTTCAGTAGATGTTGTGAATGTGTATACCCCTACCTCTCAAGAGTGTTTCTGACTTCACTAGATATTGTGTATGTGTATACCCCTACCTCTCAAGAGTGTTTGTGACTTCACTAGATGTTGTGAATGTGTATACTCCTACCTCTCAAGATTGTTTGTGACTTCACTAGATGTTGTGAATGTGTATACCCCTACCTCTTAAGAGTGTTTGTGACCTCACTAGATGTTGTGAATGTGTATACCCCTACCTCTCAAGAGTGTTTGTGACTTCACTAGATGTTGTGAATGTGTATACCCCTTCCTCTCGAGTGTTTCTGACTTCACTAGATGTTGTGAATGTGTATACCCCTACCTCAAGAGTGTTTCTGACTTCACCAGATGTTGTGAATGTGCATACCCCCACCTCGAGAGTGTTTCTGACTTCACTAGATGTTGTGAATGTGTATACCCCTACCTCAAGAGTGTTTCTGACTTCACTAGATATTGTGTATGTGTATACCCCTACCTCTCAAGAGTGTTTCTGACTTCACTAGATGTTGTGAATGTGTATACCCCTACCTCTCAAGAGTGTTTGTGACTTCACTAGATGTTGTGAATGTGTATACCCCTACCTCGAGAGTGTTTCTGACTTCACTAGATGTTGTGAATGTGTATACCCCTACCTCAAGAGTGTATCTGACTTCACTAGATGTTGTGAATGTGTATACCCCTACCTCTCAAGAGTGTTTGTGACTTCACTAGATGTTGTGAATGTGTATACCCCTTCCTCTCAAGAGTGTTTCTGACTTCACTAGATGTTGTGAATGTGTATACCCCTACCTCAAGAGTGTTTCTGACTTCACTAGATATTGTGTGTGTATACCCCTACCTCTCAAGAGTGTTTCTGACTTCACTAGATGTTGTGAATGTGTATACCCCTACCTCAAGAGTGTTTCTGACTTCACTAGATGTTGTGAATGTGTATACCCCTTCCTCTCAAGAGTGTTTCTGACTTCACTAGATGTTGTGAATGTGTATACCCCTACCTCAAGAGCGTTTCTGACTTCACTAGATATTGTGTATGTGTATACCCCTACCTCTCAAGAGTGTTTCTGACTTCACTAGATGTTGTGAATGTGTATACCCCTTCCTCTCAAGAGTGTTTCTGACTTCACTAGATGTTGTGAATGTGTATACCCCTACCTGAAGAGTGTTTCTGACTTCACTAGATATTGTGTACGTGTATACCCCTACCTCTCAAGAGTGTTTCTGACTTCACTAGATGTTGTGAATGTGTATACCCCTACCTCTCAAGAGTGTTTGTGACTTCACTAGATGTTGTGAATGTGTATACCCCTACCTCGAGAGTGTTTCTGACTTCACTAGATGTTGTGAATGTGTATACCCCTACCTCAAGAGTGTTTCTGACTTCACTAGATGTTTTGAATGTGTATACCCCTTCATCTCAAGAGTGTTTCTGACATCACTAGATGTTGTGAATGTGTATACCCCTACCTCAAGAGTGTTTTGACTTCACTAGATATTGTGTATGTGTATACCCCTACCTCAAGAGTGTTTCTGACTTCACTAGAAGTTGTGTGTGTATACCCCTACCTCAAGAGTGTTTCTGACTTCACTAGATGTTGTGAACGTGTATACCCCTACCTCAAGAGTGTTTCTGACTTCACTAGATATTGTGTATGTGTATACCCCTACCTCTCAAGAGTGTTTCTGACTTCAGTAGATGTTGTGAATGTGTATACCCCTACCTCTCAAGAGTGTTTCTGACTTCACTAGATATTGTGTATGTGTATACCCCTACCTCTCAAGAGTGTTTGTGACTTCACTAGATGTTGTGAATGTGTATACTCCTACCTCTCAAGATTGTTTGTGACTTCACTAGATGTTGTGAATGTGTATACCCCTACCTCTTAAGAGTGTTTGTGACCTCACTAGATGTTGTGAATGTGTATACCCCTACCTCTCAAGAGTGTTTGTGACTTCACTAGATGTTGTGAATGTGTATACCCCTTCCTCTCGAGTGTTTCTGACTTCACTAGATGTTGTGAATGTGTATACCCCTACCTCAAGAGTGTTTCTGACTTCACCAGATGTTGTGAATGTGCATACCCCCACCTCGAGAGTGTTTCTGACTTCACTAGATGTTGTGAATGTGTATACCCCTACCTCTCAAGAATGTTTCTGACTTCACTAGATGTTGTGAATGTGTATACCCCTACCTCGAGAGTGTTTCTGACTTCACTAGAAGTTGTGTGTGTATACCCCTACCTCAAGAGTGTTTCTGACTTCACTAGATGTTGTGAATGTGTATACCCCTTCCTCAAGAGTGTTTCTGACTTCACTAGATGTTGTGGATGTGTATACCCCTACCTCAAGAGTGTTTCTGACTTCACTAGATATTGTGTATGTGTATACCCCTACCTCTCAAGAGTGTTTCTGACTTCACTAGATGTTGTGAATGTGTATACCCCTACCTCTCAAGAGTGTTTGTGACTTCACTAGATGTTGGGAATGTGTATACCCCTTCCTCTCAAGTGTTTCTGACTTCACTAGATGTTGTGAATGTGTATACCCCTTCCTCTCAAGAGTGTTTCTGACTTCACTAGATGTTGTGAATGTGTATAGCCCTACCTCAAGAGTGTTTCTGACTTCACTAGATGTTGTGAATGTGTATACCCCTACCTCGAGAGTGTTTCTGACTTCACTAGATGTTGTGTGTGTATACCCCTACCTCAAGAGTGCTTCTGACTTCACTAGATGTTGTGAATGTGTATACCCCTTCCTCTCAAGAGTGTTTCTGACTTCACTAGATGTTGTGAATGTGTATACCCCTACCTCAAGAGTGTTTCTGACTTCACTAGATATTGTGTATGTGTATACCCCTACCTCTCAAGAGTGTTTCTGACTTCAGTAGATGTTGTGAATGTGTATACCCCTACCTCTCAAGAGTGTTTGTGACTTCACTAGATGTTGTGAATGTGTATACCCCTACCTCGAGAGTGTTTCTGACTTCACTAGATGTTGTGAATGTGTATACCCCTACCTCAAGAGTGTATCTGACTTCACTAGATGTTGTGAATGTGTATACCCCTACCTCTCAAGAGTGTTTGTGACTTCACTAGATGTTGTGAATGTGTATACCCCTTCCTCTCAAGAGTGTTTCTGACTTCACTAGATGTTGTGAATGTGTATACCCCTACCTCAAGAGTGTTTCTGACTTCACTAGATATTGTGTGTGTATACCCCTACCTCTCAAGAGTGTTTCTGACTTCACTAGATGTTGTGAATGTGTATACCCCTACCTCAAGAGTGTTTCTGACTTCACTAGATGTTGTGAATGTGTATACCCCTTCCTCTCAAGAGTGTTTCTGACTTCACTAGATGTTGTGAATGTGTATACCCCTACCTCAAGAGCGTTTCTGACTTCACTAGATATTGTGTATGTGTATACCCCTACCTCTCAAGAGTGTTTCTGACTTCACTAGATGTTGTGAATGTGTATACCCCTTCCTCTCAAGAGTGTTTCTGACTTCACTAGATGTTGTGAATGTGTATACCCCTACCTGAAGAGTGTTTCTGACTTCACTAGATATTGTGTACGTGTATACCCCTACCTCTCAAGAGTGTTTCTGACTTCACTAGATGTTGTGAATGTGTATACCCCTACCTCTCAAGAGTGTTTGTGACTTCACTAGATGTTGTGAATGTGTATACCCCTACCTCGAGAGTGTTTCTGACTTCACTAGATGTTGTGAATGTGTATACCCCTACCTCAAGAGTGTTTCTGACTTCACTAGATGTTTTGAATGTGTATACCCCTTCATCTCAAGAGTGTTTCTGACATCACTAGATGTTGTGAATGTGTATACCCCTACCTCAAGAGTGTTTTGACTTCACTAGATATTGTGTATGTGTATACCCCTACCTCAAGAGTGTTTCTGACTTCACTAGAAGTTGTGTGTGTATACCCCTACCTCAAGAGTGTTTCTGACTTCACTAGATGTTGTGAACGTGTATACCCCTACCTCAAGAGTGTTTCTGACTTCACTAGATATTGTGTATGTGTATACCCCTACCTCTCAAGAGTGTTTCTGACTTCAGTAGATGTTGTGAATGTGTATACCCCTACCTCTCAAGAGTGTTTCTGACTTCACTAGATATTGTGTATGTGTATACCCCTACCTCTCAAGAGTGTTTGTGACTTCACTAGATGTTGTGAATGTGTATACTCCTACCTCTCAAGATTGTTTGTGACTTCACTAGATGTTGTGAATGTGTATACCCCTACCTCTTAAGAGTGTTTGTGACCTCACTAGATGTTGTGAATGTGTATACCCCTACCTCTCAAGAGTGTTTGTGACTTCACTAGATGTTGTGAATGTGTATACCCCTTCCTCTCGAGTGTTTCTGACTTCACTAGATGTTGTGAATGTGTATACCCCTACCTCAAGAGTGTTTCTGACTTCACCAGATGTTGTGAATGTGCATACCCCCACCTCGAGAGTGTTTCTGACTTCACTAGATGTTGTGAATGTGTATACCCCTACCTCTCAAGAGTGTTTCTGACTTCACTAGATGTTGTGAATGTGTATACCCCTACCTCGAGAGTGTTTCTGACTTCACTAGAAGTTGTGTGTGTATACCCCTACCTCAAGAGTGTTTCTGACTTCACTAGATGTTGTGAATGTGTATACCCCTTCCTCAAGAGTGTTTCTGACTTCACTAGATGTTGTGGATGTGTATACCCCTACCTCAAGAGTGTTTCTGACTTCACTAGATATTGTGTATGTGTATACCCCTACCTCTCAAGAGTGTTTCTGACTTCACTAGATGTTGTGAATGTGTATACCCCTACCTCTCAAGAGTGTTTGTGACTTCACTAGATGTTGTGAATGTGTATACCCCTTCCTCTCAAGTGTTTCTGACTTCACTAGATGTTGTGAATGTGTATACCCCTTCCTCTCAAGAGTGTTTCTGACTTCACTAGATGTTGTGAATGTGTATAGCCCTACCTCAAGAGTGTTTCTGACTTCACTAGATGTTGTGAATGTGTATACCCCTACCTCGAGAGTGTTTCTGACTTCACTAGATGTTGTGTGTGTATACCCCTACCTCAAGAGTGCTTCTGACTTCACTAGATGTTGTGAATGTGTATACCCCTTCCTCTCAAGAGTGTTTCTGACTTCACTAGATGTTGTGAATGTGTATACCCCTACCTCAAGAGTGTTTCTGACTTCACTAGATATTGTGTATGTGTATACCCCTACCTCTCAAGAGTGTTTCTGACTTCACTAGATGTTGTGAATGTGTATACCCCTACCTCTCAAGAGTGTTTGTGACTTCACTAGATGTTGTGAATGTGTATACCCCTACCTCGAGAGTGTTTCTGACTTCACTAGATGTTGTGAATGTGTATACCCCTACCTCAAGAGTGTATCTGACTTCACTAGATGTTGTGAATGTGTATACCCCAACCTCTCAAGAGTGTTTGTGACTTCACTAGATGTTGTGAATGTGTATACCCCTTCCTCTCAAGAGTGTTTCTGACTTCACTAGATGTTGTGAATGTGTATACCCCTACCTCAAGAGTGTTTCTGACTTCACTAGATGTTTTGAATGTGTATACCCCTTCATCTCAAGAGTGTTTCTGACATCACTAGATGTTGTGAATGTGTATACCCCTACCTCAAGAGTGTTTCTGACTTCACTAGAAGTTGTGTGTGTATACCCCTACCTCAAGAGTGTTTCTGACTTCACTAGATGTTGTGAACGTGTATACCCCTACCTCAAGAGTGTTTCTGACTTCACTAGATATTGTGTATGTGTATACCCCTACCTCTCAAGAGTGTTTCTGACTTCAGTAGATGTTGTGAATGTGTATACCCCTACCTCTCAAGAGTGTTTCTGACTTCACTAGATATTGTGTATGTGTATACCCCTACCTCTCAAGAGTGTTTGTGACTTCACTAGATGTTGTGAATGTGTATACTCCTACCTCTCAAGATTGTTTGTGACTTCACTAGATGTTGTGAATGTGTATACCCCTACCTCTTAAGAGTGTTTGTGACCTCACTAGATGTTGTGAATGTGTATACCCCTACCTCTCAAGAGTGTTTGTGACTTCACTAGATGTTGTGAATGTGTATACCCCTTCCTCTCGAGTGTTTCTGACTTCACTAGATGTTGTGAATGTGTATACCCCTACCTCAAGAGTGTTTCTGACTTCACCAGATGTTGTGAATGTGCATACCCCCACCTCGAGAGTGTTTCTGACTTCACTAGATGTTGTGAATGTGTATACCCCTACCTCTCAAGAGTGTTTCTGACTTCACTAGATGTTGTGAATGTGTATACCCCTACCTCGAGAGTGTTTCTGACTTCACTAGAAGTTGTGTGTGTATACCCCTACCTCAAGAGTGTTTCTGACTTCACTAGATGTTGTGAATGTGTATACCCCTTCCTCAAGAGTGTTTCTGACTTCACTAGATGTTGTGGATGTGTATACCCCTACCTCAAGAGTGTTTCTGACTTCACTAGATATTGTGTATGTGTATACCCCTACCTCTCAAGAGTGTTTCTGACTTCACTAGATGTTGTGAATGTGTATACCCCTACCTCTCAAGAGTGTTTGTGACTTCACTAGATGTTGTGAATGTGTATACCCCTTCCTCTCAAGTGTTTCTGACTTCACTAGATGTTGTGAATGTGTATACCCCTTCCTCTCAAGAGTGTTTCTGACTTCACTAGATGTTGTGAATGTGTATAGCCCTACCTCAAGAGTGTTTCTGACTTCACTAGATGTTGTGAATGTGTATACCCCTACCTCGAGAGTGTTTCTGACTTCACTAGATGTTGTGTGTGTATACCCCTACCTCAAGAGTGCTTCTGACTTCACTAGATGTTGTGAATGTGTATACCCCTTCCTCTCAAGAGTGTTTCTGACTTCACTAGATGTTGTGAATGTGTATACCCCTACCTCAAGAGTGTTTCTGACTTCACTAGATATTGTGTATGTGTATACCCCTTCCTCTCAAGAGTGTTTCTGACTTCACTAGATGTTGTGAATGTGTATACCCCTACCTCAAGAGTGTTTCTGACTTCACTAGATGTTTTGAATGTGTATACCCCTTCATCTCAAGAGTGTTTCTGACATCACTAGATGTTGTGAATGTGTATACCCCTACCTCAAGAGTGTTTTGACTTCACTAGATATTGTGTATGTGTATACCCCTACCTCAAGAGTGTTTCTGACTTCACTAGAAGTTGTGTGTGTATACCCCTACCTCAAGAGTGTTTCTGACTTCACTAGATGTTGTGAACGTGTATACCCCTACCTCAAGAGTGTTTCTGACTTCACTAGATATTGTGTATGTGTATACCCCTACCTCTCAAGAGTGTTTCTGACTTCAGTAGATGTTGTGAATGTGTATACCCCTACCTCTCAAGAGTGTTTCTGACTTCACTAGATATTGTGTATGTGTATACCCCTACCTCTCAAGAGTGTTTGTGACTTCACTAGATGTTGTGAATGTGTATACTCCTACCTCTCAAGATTGTTTGTGACTTCACTAGATGTTGTGAATGTGTATACCCCTACCTCTTAAGAGTGTTTGTGACCTCACTAGATGTTGTGAATGTGTATACCCCTACCTCTCAAGAGTGTTTGTGACTTCACTAGATGTTGTGAATGTGTATACCCCTTCCTCTCGAGTGTTTCTGACTTCACTAGATGTTGTGAATGTGTATACCCCTACCTCAAGAGTGTTTCTGACTTCACCAGATGTTGTGAATGTGCATACCCCCACCTCGAGAGTGTTTCTGACTTCACTAGATGTTGTGAATGTGTATACCCCTACCTCTCAAGAGTGTTTCTGACTTCACTAGATGTTGTGAATGTGTATACCCCTACCTCGAGAGTGTTTCTGACTTCACTAGAAGTTGTGTGTGTATACCCCTACCTCAAGAGTGTTTCTGACTTCACTAGATGTTGTGAATGTGTATACCCCTTCCTCAAGAGTGTTTCTGACTTCACTAGATGTTGTGGATGTGTATACCCCTACCTCAAGAGTGTTTCTGACTTCACTAGATATTGTGTATGTGTATACCCCTACCTCTCAAGAGTGTTTCTGACTTCACTAGATGTTGTGAATGTGTATACCCCTACCTCTCAAGAGTGTTTGTGACTTCACTAGATGTTGTGAATGTGTATACCCCTTCCTCTCAAGTGTTTCTGACTTCACTAGATGTTGTGAATGTGTATACCCCTTCCTCTCAAGAGTGTTTCTGACTTCACTAGATGTTGTGAATGTGTATAGCCCTACCTCAAGAGTGTTTCTGACTTCACTAGATGTTGTGAATGTGTATACCCCTACCTCGAGAGTGTTTCTGACTTCACTAGATGTTGTGTGTGTGTATACCCCTACCTCAAGAGTGCTTCTGACTTCACTAGATGTTGTGAATGTGTATACCCCTTCCTCTCAAGAGTGTTTCTGACTTCACTAGATGTTGTGAATGTGTATACCCCTACCTCAAGAGTGTTTCTGACTTCACTAGATATTGTGTATGTGTATACCCCTACCTCTCAAGAGTGTTTCTGACTTCACTAGATGTTGTGAATGTGTATACCCCTACCTCTCAAGAGTGTTTGTGACTTCACTAGATGTTGTGAATGTGTATACCCCTACCTCGAGAGTGTTTCTGACTTCACTAGATGTTGTGAATGTGTATACCCCTACCTCAAGAGTGTATCTGACTTCACTAGATGTTGTGAATGTGTATACCCCAACCTCTCAAGAGTGTTTGTGACTTCACTAGATGTTGTGAATGTGTATACCCCTTCCTCTCAAGAGTGTTTCTGACTTCACTAGATGTTGTGAATGTGTATACCCCTACCTCAAGAGTGTTTCTGACTTCACTAGATGTTTTGAATGTGTATACCCCTTCATCTCAAGAGTGTTTCTGACATCACTAGATGTTGTGAATGTGTATACCCCTACCTCAAGAGTGTTTTGACTTCACTAGATATTGTGTATGTGTATACCCCTACCTCAAGAGTGTTTCTGACTTCACTAGAAGTTGTGTGTGTATACCCCTACCTCAAGAGTGTTTCTGACTTCACTAGATGTTGTGAACGTGTATACCCCTACCTCAAGAGTGTTTCTGACTTCACTAGATATTGTGTATGTGTATACCCCTACCTCTCAAGAGTGTTTCTGACTTCAGTAGATGTTGTGAATGTGTATACCCCTACCTCTCAAGAGTGTTTCTGACTTCACTAGATATTGTGTATGTGTATACCCCTACCTCTCAAGAGTGTTTGTGACTTCACTAGATGTTGTGAATGTGTATACTCCTACCTCTCAAGATTGTTTGTGAATACACTAGATGTTGTGAATGTGTATACCCCTACCTCTTAAGAGTGTTTGTGACCTCACTAGATGTTGTGAATGTGTATACCCCTACCTCTCAAGAGTGTTTCTGACTTCACTAGATGTTGTGAATGTGTATACCCCTACCTCTCAAGAGTGTTTGTGACTTCACTAGATGTTGTGAATGTGTATACCCCTTCCTCTCGAGTGTTTCTGACTTCACTAGATGTTGTGAATGTGTATAACCCTACCTCAAGAGTGTTTCTGACTTCACCAGATGTTGTGAATGTGCATACCCCCACCTCGAGAGTGTTTCTGACTTCACTAGATGTTGTGAATGTGTATACCCCTACCTCTCAAGAGTGTTTCTGACTTCACTAGATGTTGTGAATGTGTATACCCCTACCTCGAGAGTGTTTCTGACTTCACTAGAAGTTGTGTGTGTATACCCCTACCTCAAGAGTGTTTCTGACTTCACTAGATGTTGTGAATGTGTATACCCCTTCCTCAAGAGTGTTTCTGACTTCACTAGATGTTGTGGATGTGTATACCCCTACCTCAAGAGTGTTTCTGACTTCACTAGATATTGTGTATGTGTATACCCCTACCTCTCAAGAGTGTTTCTGACTTCACTAGATGTTGTGAATGTGTATACCCCTACCTCTCAAGAGTGTTTGTGACTTCACTAGATGTTGTGAATGTGTATACCCCTACCTCAAGAGTGTTTCTGACTTCACTAGATATTGTGTATGTGTATACCCCTACCTCAAGAGTGTTTCTGACTTCACTAGAAGTTGTGTGTGTATACCCCTACCTCAAGAGTGTTTCTGACTTCACTAGATGTTGTGAACGTGTATACCCCTACCTCAAGAGTGTTTCTGACTTCACTAGATATTGTGTATGTGTATACCCCTACCTCTCAAGAGTGTTTGTGACTTCACTAGATGTTGTGAATGTGTATACTCCTACCTCTCAAGATTGTTTGTGACTTCACTAGATGTTGTGAATGTGTATACCCCTACCTCTTAAGAGTGTTTGTGACCTCACTAGATGTTGTGAATGTGTATACCCCTACCTCTCAAGAGTGTTTGTGACTTCACTAGATGTTGTGAATGTGTATACCCCTTCCTCTCGAGTGTTTCTGACTTCACTAGATGTTGTGAATGTGTATACCCCTACCTCAAGAGTGTTTCTGACTTCACCAGATGTTGTGAATGTGCATACCCCCACCTCGAGAGTGTTTCTGACTTCACTAGATGTTGTGAATGTGTATACCCCTACCTCTCAAGAGTGTTTCTGACTTCACTAGATGTTGTGAATGTGTATACCCCTACCTCGAGAGTGTTTCTGACTTCACTAGAAGTTGTGTGTGTATACCCCTACCTCAAGAGTGTTTCTGACTTCACTAGATGTTGTGAATGTGTATACCCCTTCCTCAAGAGTGTTTCTGACTTCACTAGATGTTGTGGATGTGTATACCCCTACCTCAAGAGTGTTTCTGACTTCACTAGATATTGTGTATGTGTATACCCCTACCTCTCAAGAGTGTTTCTGACTTCACTAGATGTTGTGAATGTGTATACCCCTACCTCTCAAGAGTGTTTGTGACTTCACTAGATGTTGTGAATGTGTATACCCCTTCCTCTCAAGTGTTTCTGACTTCACTAGATGTTGTGAATGTGTATACCCCTTCCTCTCAAGAGTGTTTCTGACTTCACTAGATGTTGTGAATGTGTATAGCCCTACCTCAAGAGTGTTTCTGACTTCACTAGATGTTGTGAATGTGTATACCCCTACCTCGAGAGTGTTTCTGACTTCACTAGATGTTGTGTGTGTATACCCCTACCTCAAGAGTGCTTCTGACTTCACTAGATGTTGTGAATGTGTATACCCCTTCCTCTCAAGAGTGTTTCTGACTTCACTAGATGTTGTGAATGTGTATACCCCTACCTCAAGAGTGTTTCTGACTTCACTAGATATTGTGTATGTGTATACCCCTACCTCTCAAGAGTGTTTCTGACTTCAGTAGATGTTGTGAATGTGTATACCCCTACCTCTCAAGAGTGTTTGTGACTTCACTAGATGTTGTGAATGTGTATACCCCTACCTCGAGAGTGTTTCTGACTTCACTAGATGTTGTGAATGTGTATACCCCTACCTCAAGAGTGTATCTGACTTCACTAGATGTTGTGAATGTGTATACCCCTACCTCTCAAGAGTGTTTGTGACTTCACTAGATGTTGTGAATGTGTATACCCCTTCCTCTCAAGAGTGTTTCTGACTTCACTAGATGTTGTGAATGTGTATACCCCTACCTCAAGAGTGTTTCTGACTTCACTAGATATTGTGTGTGTATACCCCTACCTCTCAAGAGTGTTTCTGACTTCACTAGATGTTGTGAATGTGTATACCCCTACCTCAAGAGTGTTTCTGACTTCACTAGATGTTGTGAATGTGTATACCCCTTCCTCTCAAGAGTGTTTCTGACTTCACTAGATGTTGTGAATGTGTATACCCCTACCTCAAGAGCGTTTCTGACTTCACTAGATATTGTGTATGTGTATACCCCTACCTCTCAAGAGTGTTTCTGACTTCACTAGATGTTGTGAATGTGTATACCCCTTCCTCTCAAGAGTGTTTCTGACTTCACTAGATGTTGTGAATGTGTATACCCCTACCTGAAGAGTGTTTCTGACTTCACTAGATATTGTGTACGTGTATACCCCTACCTCTCAAGAGTGTTTCTGACTTCACTAGATGTTGTGAATGTGTATACCCCTACCTCTCAAGAGTGTTTGTGACTTCACTAGATGTTGTGAATGTGTATACCCCTACCTCGAGAGTGTTTCTGACTTCACTAGATGTTGTGAATGTGTATACCCCTACCTCAAGAGTGTTTCTGACTTCACTAGATGTTTTGAATGTGTATACCCCTTCATCTCAAGAGTGTTTCTGACATCACTAGATGTTGTGAATGTGTATACCCCTACCTCAAGAGTGTTTTGACTTCACTAGATATTGTGTATGTGTATACCCCTACCTCAAGAGTGTTTCTGACTTCACTAGAAGTTGTGTGTGTATACCCCTACCTCAAGAGTGTTTCTGACTTCACTAGATGTTGTGAACGTGTATACCCCTACCTCAAGAGTGTTTCTGACTTCACTAGATATTGTGTATGTGTATACCCCTACCTCTCAAGAGTGTTTCTGACTTCAGTAGATGTTGTGAATGTGTATACCCCTACCTCTCAAGAGTGTTTCTGACTTCACTAGATATTGTGTATGTGTATACCCCTACCTCTCAAGAGTGTTTGTGACTTCACTAGATGTTGTGAATGTGTATACTCCTACCTCTCAAGATTGTTTGTGACTTCACTAGATGTTGTGAATGTGTATACCCCTACCTCTTAAGAGTGTTTGTGACCTCACTAGATGTTGTGAATGTGTATACCCCTACCTCTCAAGAGTGTTTCTGACTTCACTAGATGTTGTAAATGTGTATACCCCTACCTCAAGAGCGTTTCTGACTTTACTAGATATTGTGTATGTGTATACCCCTACCTCTCAAGAGTGTTTCTGACTTCACTAGATGTTGTGAATGTGTATACTCCTACCTCTCAAGAGTGTTTGTGACTTCACTAGATGTTGTGAATGTGTATACCCCTACCTCTTAAGAGTGTTTGTGACTTCACTAGATGTTGTGAAGGTGTATACCCCTACCTCAAGAGTGTTTGTGACTTCACTAGATGTTATGAATGTGTATACCCCTTCCTCTCAAGAGTGTTTCTGACTTCACTAGATGTTGTGAATGTGTATACCCCTACCTCAAGAGTGTTTCTGACTTCACCAGATGTTGTGAATGTGCATACCCCTACCTCGAGAGTGTTTCTGACTTCACTAGATGTTGTGAATGTGTATACCCCTACCTCTCAAGAGTGTTTCTGACTTCACTAGATGTTGTGAATGTGTATACCCCTACCTCGAGAGTGTTTCTGACTTCACTAGAAGTTGTGTGTGTATACCCCTACCTCAAGAGTGTTTCTGACTTCACTAGATGTTGTGAATGTGTATACCCCTACCTCGAGAGTGTTTCTGACTTCACTAGATATTGTGTATGTGTATACCCCTACCTCTCAAGAGTGTTTCTGGCTTCAGTAGATGTTGTGAATGTGTATACCCCTACCTCTCAAGAGTGTTTCTGACTTCACTAGATATTGTGTATGTTTATACCCCTACCTCTCAAGAGTGTTTGTGACTTCACTAGATGTTGTGAATGTGTATACTCCTACCTCTCAAGAGTGTTTGTGACTTCACTAGATGTTGTGAATGTGTATACCCCTACCTCTTAAGAGTGTTTGTGACCTCACTAGATGTTGTGAATGTGTATACCCCTACCTGAAGAGTGTTTGTGACTTCACTAGATGTTGTGAATGTGTATACCCCTACCTCTCAAGAGTGTTTGTGACTTCACTAGATGTTGTGAATGTGTATACCCCTTCCTCTCAAGAGTGTTTCTGACTTCACTAGATGTTGTGAATGTGTATACCCCTACCTCTCAAGAGTGTTTCTGACTTCAGTAGATGTTGTGAATGTGTATACCCCTACCTCTCAAGAGTGTTTTTCGGACTTCACTAGATATTGTGTATGTGTATACCCCTACCTCTCAAGAGTGTTTGTGACTTCACTAGATGTTGTGAATGTGTATACTCCTACCTCTCAAGAGTGTTTCTGACTTCACTAGATGTTGTGAATGTGTATACCCCTACCTCAAGAGTGTTTCTGACTTCACCAGATGTTGTGAATGTGCATACCCCTACCTCGAGAGTGTTTCTGACTTCACTAGATGTTGTGAATGTGTATACCCCTACCTCTCAAGAGTGTTTCTGACTTCACTAGATGTTGTGAATGTGTATACCCCTACCTCGAGAGTGTTTCTGACTTCACTAGAAGTTGTGTGTGTATACCCCTACCTCAAGAGTGTTTCTGACTTCACTAGATGTTGTGAATGTGTATACCCCTACCTCGAGAGTGTTTCTGACTTCACTAGATATTGTGTATGTGTATACCCCTTCCTCTCAAGAGTGTTTCTGACTTCACTAGATGTTGTGAATGTGTATACCCCTACCTCAAGAGTGTTTCTGACTTCACTAGATGTTGTGAATGTGTATACCCCTACCTCTCAAGAGTGTTTCTGACTTCACTAGATGTTGTGAATGTGTATACCCCTACCTCGAGAGTGTTTCTGACTTCACTAGAAGTTGTGTGTGTATACCCCTACCTCAAGAGTGTTTCTGACTTCACTAGATGTTGTGAATGTGTATACCCCTACCTCAAGAGTGTTTCTGACTTCACTAGATGTTGTGAACGTGTATACCCCTACCTCAAGAGTGTTTCTGACTTCACTAGATATTGTGTATGTGTATACCCCTACCTCTCAAGAGTGTTTCTGACTTCAGTAGATGTTGTGAATGTGTATACCCCTACCTCTCAAGAGTGTTTCTGACTTCACTAGATATTGTGTATGTGTATACCCCTACCTCTCAAGAGTGTTTGTGACTTCACTAGATGTTGTGAATGTGTATACTCCTACCTCTCAAGATTGTTTGTGACTTCACTAGATGTTGTGAATGTGTATACCCCTACCTCTTAAGAGTGTTTGTGACCTCACTAGATGTTGTGAATGTGTATACCCCTACCTCTCAAGAGTGTTTGTGACTTCACTAGATGTTGTGAATGTGTATACCCCTTCCTCTCGAGTGTTTCTGACTTCACTAGATGTTGTGAATGTGTATACCCCTACCTCAAGAGTGTTTCTGACTTCACCAGATGTTGTGAATGTGCATACCCCCACCTCGAGAGTGTTTCTGACTTCACTAGATGTTGTGAATGTGTATACCCCTACCTCTCAAGAGTGTTTCTGACTTCACTAGATGTTGTGAATGTGTATACCCCTACCTCGAGAGTGTTTCTGACTTCACTAGAAGTTGTGTGTGTATACCCCTACCTCAAGAGTGTTTCTGACTTCACTAGATGTTGTGAATGTGTATACCCCTTCCTCAAGAGTGTTTCTGACTTCACTAGATGTTGAGTGTGTATACCCCTACCTCAAGAGTGTTTCTGACTTCACTAGATATTGTGTATGTGTATACCCCTACCTCTCAAGAGTGTTTCTGACTTCACTAGATGTTGTGAATGTGTATACCCCTACCTCTCAAGAGTGTTTGTGACTTCACTAGATGTTGTGAATGTGTATACCCCTTCCTCTCAAGTGTTTCTGACTTCACTAGATGTTGTGAATGTGTATACCCCTTCCTCTCAAGAGTGTTTCTGACTTCACTAGATGTTGTGAATGTGTATAGCCCTACCTCAAGAGTGTTTCTGACTTCACTAGATGTTGTGAATGTGTATACCCCTACCTCGAGAGTGTTTCTGACTTCACTAGATGTTGTGTGTGTATACCCCTACCTCAAGAGTGCTTCTGACTTCACTAGATGTTGTGAATGTGTATACCCCTTCCTCTCAAGAGTGTTTCTGACTTCACTAGATGTTGTGAATGTGTATACCCCTACCTCAAGAGTGTTTCTGACTTCACTAGATATTGTGTATGTGTATACCCCTACCTCTCAAGAGTGTTTCTGACTTCAGTAGATGTTGTGAATGTGTATACCCCTACCTCTCAAGAGTGTTTGTGACTTCACTAGATGTTGTGAATGTGTATACCCCTACCTCGAGAGTGTTTCTGACTTCACTAGATGTTGTGAATGTGTATACCCCTACCTCAAGAGTGTATCTGACTTCACTAGATGTTGTGAATGTGTATACCCCTACCTCTCAAGAGTGTTTGTGACTTCACTAGATGTTGTGAATGTGTATACCCCTTCCTCTCAAGAGTGTTTCTGACTTCACTAGATGTTGTGAATGTGTATACCCCTACCTCAAGAGTGTTTCTGACTTCACTAGATATTGTGTGTGTATACCCCTACCTCTCAAGAGTGTTTCTGACTTCACTAGATGTTGTGAATGTGTATACCCCTACCTCAAGAGTGTTTCTGACTTCAGTAGATGTTGTGAATGTGTATACCCCTACCTCTCAAGAGTGTTTCTGACTTCACTAGATATTGTGTATGTGTATACCCCTACCTCTCAAGAGTGTTTGTGACTTCACTAGATGTTGTGAATGTGTATACTCCTACCTCTCAAGATTGTTTGTGACTTCACTAGATGTTGTGAATGTGTATACCCCTACCTCTTAAGAGTGTTTGTGACCTCACTAGATGTTGTGAATGTGTATACCCCTACCTCTCAAGAGTGTTTGTGACTTCACTAGATGTTGTGAATGTGTATACCCCTTCCTCTCGAGTGTTTCTGACTTCACTAGATGTTGTGAATGTGTATACCCCTACCTCTCAAGAGTGTTTGTGACTTCACTAGATGTTGTGAATGTGTATACCCCTTCCTCTCAAGAGTGTTTCTGACTTCACTAGATGTTGTGAATGTGTATACCCCTACCTCAAGAGTGTTTCTGACTTCACTAGATGTTGTGAATGTGTATACCCCTACCTCTCAAGAGTGTTTCTGACTTCACTAGATGTTGTGAATGTGTATACCCCTACCTCGAGAGTGTTTCTGACTTCACTAGAAGTTGTGTGTGTATACCCCTACCTCAAGAGTGTTTCTGACTTCACTAGATGTTGTGAATGTGTATACCCCTACCTCAAGAGTGTTTCTGACTTCACTAGATGTTGTGAACGTGTATACCCCTACCTCAAGAGTGTTTCTGACTTCACTAGATATTGTGTATGTGTATACCCCTACCTCTCAAGAGTGTTTCTGACTTCAGTAGATGTTGTGAATGTGTATACCCCTACCTCTCAAGAGTGTTTCTGACTTCACTAGATATTGTGTATGTGTATACCCCTACCTCTCAAGAGTGTTTGTGACTTCACTAGATGTTGTGAATGTGTATACTCCTACCTCTCAAGATTGTTTGTGACTTCACTAGATGTTGTGAATGTGTATACCCCTACCTCTTAAGAGTGTTTGTGACCTCACTAGATGTTGTGAATGTGTATACCCCTACCTCTCAAGAGTGTTTGTGACTTCACTAGATGTTGTGAATGTGTATACCCCTTCCTCTCGAGTGTTTCTGACTTCACTAGATGTTGTGAATGTGTATACCCCTACCTCAAGAGTGTTTCTGACTTCACCAGATGTTGTGAATGTGCATACCCCCACCTCGAGAGTGTTTCTGACTTCACTAGATGTTGTGAATGTGTATACCCCTACCTCTCAAGAGTGTTTCTGACTTCACTAGATGTTGTGAATGTGTATACCCCTACCTCGAGAGTGTTTCTGACTTCACTAGAAGTTGTGTGTGTATACCCCTACCTCAAGAGTGTTTCTGACTTCACTAGATGTTGTGAATGTGTATACCCCTTCCTCAAGAGTGTTTCTGACTTCACTAGATGTTGTGGATGTGTATACCCCTACCTCAAGAGTGTTTCTGACTTCACTAGATATTGTGTATGTGTATACCCCTACCTCTCAAGAGTGTTTCTGACTTCACTAGATGTTGTGAATGTGTATACCCCTACCTCTCAAGAGTGTTTGTGACTTCACTAGATGTTGTGAATGTGTATACCCCTTCCTCTCAAGTGTTTCTGACTTCACTAGATGTTGTGAATGTGTATACCCCTTCCTCTCAAGAGTGTTTCTGACTTCACTAGATGTTGTGAATGTGTATAGCCCTACCTCAAGAGTGTTTCTGACTTCACTAGATGTTGTGAATGTGTATACCCCTACCTCGAGAGTGTTTCTGACTTCACTAGATGTTGTGTGTGTATACCCCTACCTCAAGAGTGCTTCTGACTTCACTAGATGTTGTGAATGTGTATACCCCTTCCTCTCAAGAGTGTTTCTGACTTCACTAGATGTTGTGAATGTGTATACCCCTACCTCAAGAGTGTTTCTGACTTCACTAGATATTGTGTATGTGTATACCCCTACCTCTCAAGAGTGTTTCTGACTTCAGTAGATGTTGTGAATGTGTATACCCCTACCTCTCAAGAGTGTTTGTGACTTCACTAGATGTTGTGAATGTGTATACCCCTACCTCGAGAGTGTTTCTGACTTCACTAGATGTTGTGAATGTGTATACCCCTACCTCAAGAGTGTATCTGACTTCACTAGATGTTGTGAATGTGTATACCCCTACCTCTCAAGAGTGTTTGTGACTTCACTAGATGTTGTGAATGTGTATACCCCTTCCTCTCAAGAGTGTTTCTGACTTCACTAGATGTTGTGAATGTGTATACCCCTACCTCAAGAGTGTTTCTGACTTCACTAGATATTGTGTGTGTATACCCCTACCTCTCAAGAGTGTTTCTGACTTCACTAGATGTTGTGAATGTGTATACCCCTACCTCAAGAGTGTTTCTGACTTCACTAGATGTTGTGAATGTGTATACCCCTACCTCTCAAGAGTGTTTGTGACTTCACTAGATGTTGTGAATGTGTATACCCCTTCCTCTCAAGTGTTTCTGACTTCACTAGATGTTGTGAATGTGTATACCCCTTCCTCTCAAGAGTGTTTCTGACTTCACTAGATGTTGTGAATGTGTATAGCCCTACCTCAAGAGTGTTTCTGACTTCACTAGATGTTGTGAATGTGTATACCCCTACCTCGAGAGTGTTTCTGACTTCACTAGATGTTGTGTGTGTATACCCCTACCTCAAGAGTGCTTCTGACTTCACTAGATGTTGTGAATGTGTATACCCCTTCCTCTCAAGAGTGTTTCTGACTTCACTAGATGTTGTGAATGTGTATACCCCTACCTCAAGAGTGTTTCTGACTTCACTAGATATTGTGTATGTGTATACCCCTACCTCTCAAGAGTGTTTCTGACTTCAGTAGATGTTGTGAATGTGTATACCCCTACCTCTCAAGAGTGTTTGTGACTTCACTAGATGTTGTGAATGTGTATACCCCTACCTCGAGAGTGTTTCTGACTTCACTAGATGTTGTGAATGTGTATACCCCTACCTCAAGAGTGTATCTGACTTCACTAGATGTTGTGAATGTGTATACCCCTACCTCTCAAGAGTGTTTGTGACTTCACTAGATGTTGTGAATGTGTATACCCCTTCCTCTCAAGAGTGTTTCTGACTTCACTAGATGTTGTGAATGTGTATACCCCTACCTCAAGAGTGTTTCTGACTTCACTAGATATTGTGTGTGTATACCCCTACCTCTCAAGAGTGTTTCTGACTTCACTAGATGTTGTGAATGTGTATACCCCTACCTCAAGAGTGTTTCTGACTTCAGTAGATGTTGTGAATGTGTATACCCCTACCTCTCAAGAGTGTTTCTGACTTCACTAGATATTGTGTATGTGTATACCCCTACCTCTCAAGAGTGTTTGTGACTTCACTAGATGTTGTGAATGTGTATACTCCTACCTCTCAAGATTGTTTGTGACTTCACTAGATGTTGTGAATGTGTATACCCCTACCTCTTAAGAGTGTTTGTGACCTCACTAGATGTTGTGAATGTGTATACCCCTACCTCTCAAGAGTGTTTGTGACTTCACTAGATGTTGTGAATGTGTATACCCCTTCCTCTCGAGTGTTTCTGACTTCACTAGATGTTGTGAATGTGTATACCCCTACCTCTCAAGAGTGTTTGTGACTTCACTAGATGTTGTGAATGTGTATACCCCTTCCTCTCAAGAGTGTTTCTGACTTCACTAGATGTTGTGAATGTGTATACCCCTACCTCAAGAGTGTTTCTGACTTCACTAGATGTTGTGAATGTGTATACCCCTACCTCTCAAGAGTGTTTCTGACTTCACTAGATGTTGTGAATGTGTATACCCCTACCTCGAGAGTGTTTCTGACTTCACTAGAAGTTGTGTGTGTATACCCCTACCTCAAGAGTGTTTCTGACTTCACTAGATGTTGTGAATGTGTATACCCCTACCTCAAGAGTGTTTCTGACTTCACTAGATGTTGTGAACGTGTATACCCCTACCTCAAGAGTGTTTCTGACTTCACTAGATATTGTGTATGTGTATACCCCTACCTCTCAAGAGTGTTTCTGACTTCAGTAGATGTTGTGAATGTGTATACCCCTACCTCTCAAGAGTGTTTCTGACTTCACTAGATATTGTGTATGTGTATACCCCTACCTCTCAAGAGTGTTTGTGACTTCACTAGATGTTGTGAATGTGTATACTCCTACCTCTCAAGATTGTTTGTGACTTCACTAGATGTTGTGAATGTGTATACCCCTACCTCTTAAGAGTGTTTGTGACCTCACTAGATGTTGTGAATGTGTATACCCCTACCTCTCAAGAGTGTTTGTGACTTCACTAGATGTTGTGAATGTGTATACCCCTTCCTCTCGAGTGTTTCTGACTTCACTAGATGTTGTGAATGTGTATACCCCTACCTCAAGAGTGTTTCTGACTTCACCAGATGTTGTGAATGTGCATACCCCCACCTCGAGAGTGTTTCTGACTTCACTAGATGTTGTGAATGTGTATACCCCTACCTCTCAAGAGTGTTTCTGACTTCACTAGATGTTGTGAATGTGTATACCCCTACCTCGAGAGTGTTTCTGACTTCACTAGAAGTTGTGTGTGTATACCCCTACCTCAAGAGTGTTTCTGACTTCACTAGATGTTGTGAATGTGTATACCCCTTCCTCAAGAGTGTTTCTGACTTCACTAGATGTTGTGGATGTGTATACCCCTACCTCAAGAGTGTTTCTGACTTCACTAGATATTGTGTATGTGTATACCCCTACCTCTCAAGAGTGTTTCTGACTTCACTAGATGTTGTGAATGTGTATACCCCTACCTCTCAAGAGTGTTTGTGACTTCACTAGATGTTGTGAATGTGTATACCCCTTCCTCTCAAGTGTTTCTGACTTCACTAGATGTTGTGAATGTGTATACCCCTTCCTCTCAAGAGTGTTTCTGACTTCACTAGATGTTGTGAATGTGTATAGCCCTACCTCAAGAGTGTTTCTGACTTCACTAGATGTTGTGAATGTGTATACCCCTACCTCGAGAGTGTTTCTGACTTCACTAGATGTTGTGTGTGTATACCCCTACCTCAAGAGTGCTTCTGACTTCACTAGATGTTGTGAATGTGTATACCCCTTCCTCTCAAGAGTGTTTCTGACTTCACTAGATGTTGTGAATGTGTATACCCCTACCTCAAGAGTGTTTCTGACTTCACTAGATATTGTGTATGTGTATACCCCTACCTCTCAAGAGTGTTTCTGACTTCAGTAGATGTTGTGAATGTGTATACCCCTACCTCTCAAGAGTGTTTGTGACTTCACTAGATGTTGTGAATGTGTATACCCCTACCTCGAGAGTGTTTCTGACTTCACTAGATGTTGTGAATGTGTATACCCCTACCTCAAGAGTGTATCTGACTTCACTAGATGTTGTGAATGTGTATACCCCTACCTCTCAAGAGTGTTTGTGACTTCACTAGATGTTGTGAATGTGTATACCCCTTCCTCTCAAGAGTGTTTCTGACTTCACTAGATGTTGTGAATGTGTATACCCCTACCTCAAGAGTGTTTCTGACTTCACTAGATATTGTGTGTGTATACCCCTACCTCTCAAGAGTGTTTCTGACTTCACTAGATGTTGTGAATGTGTATACCCCTACCTCAAGAGTGTTTCTGACTTCACTAGATGTTGTGAATGTGTATACCCCTTCCTCTCAAGAGTGTTTCTGACTTCACTAGATGTTGTGAATGTGTATACCCCTACCTCAAGAGCGTTTCTGACTTCACTAGATATTGTGTATGTGTATACCCCTACCTCTCAAGAGTGTTTCTGACTTCACTAGATGTTGTGAATGTGTATACCCCTTCCTCTCAAGAGTGTTTCTGACTTCACTAGATGTTGTGAATGTGTATACCCCTACCTGAAGAGTGTTTCTGACTTCACTAGATATTGTGTACGTGTATACCCCTACCTCTCAAGAGTGTTTCTGACTTCACTAGATGTTGTGAATGTGTATACCCCTACCTCTCAAGAGTGTTTGTGACTTCACTAGATGTTGTGAATGTGTATACCCCTACCTCGAGAGTGTTTCTGACTTCACTAGATGTTGTGAATGTGTATACCCCTACCTCAAGAGTGTTTCTGACTTCACTAGATGTTTTGAATGTGTATACCCCTTCATCTCAAGAGTGTTTCTGACATCACTAGATGTTGTGAATGTGTATACCCCTACCTCAAGAGTGTTTTGACTTCACTAGATATTGTGTATGTGTATACCCCTACCTCAAGAGTGTTTCTGACTTCACTAGAAGTTGTGTGTGTATACCCCTACCTCAAGAGTGTTTCTGACTTCACTAGATGTTGTGAACGTGTATACCCCTACCTCAAGAGTGTTTCTGACTTCACTAGATATTGTGTATGTGTATACCCCTACCTCTCAAGAGTGTTTCTGACTTCAGTAGATGTTGTGAATGTGTATACCCCTACCTCTCAAGAGTGTTTCTGACTTCACTAGATATTGTGTATGTGTATACCCCTACCTCTCAAGAGTGTTTGTGACTTCACTAGATGTTGTGAATGTGTATACTCCTACCTCTCAAGATTGTTTGTGACTTCACTAGATGTTGTGAATGTGTATACCCCTACCTCTTAAGAGTGTTTGTGACCTCACTAGATGTTGTGAATGTGTATACCCCTACCTCTCAAGAGTGTTTCTGACTTCACTAGATGTTGTAAATGTGTATACCCCTACCTCAAGAGCGTTTCTGACTTTACTAGATATTGTGTATGTGTATACCCCTACCTCTCAAGAGTGTTTCTGACTTCACTAGATGTTGTGAATGTGTATACTCCTACCTCTCAAGAGTGTTTGTGACTTCACTAGATGTTGTGAATGTGTATACCCCTACCTCTTAAGAGTGTTTGTGACTTCACTAGATGTTGTGAATGTGTATACCCCTACCTCAAGAGTGTTTGTGACTTCACTAGATGTTATGAATGTGTATACCCCTTCCTCTCAAGAGTGTTTCTGACTTCACTAGATGTTGTGAATGTGTATACCCCTACCTCAAGAGTGTTTCTGACTTCACCAGATGTTGTGAATGTGCATACCCCTACCTCGAGAGTGTTTCTGACTTCACTAGATGTTGTGAATGTGTATACCCCTACCTCTCAAGAGTGTTTCTGACTTCACTAGATGTTGTGAATGTGTATACCCCTACCTCGAGAGTGTTTCTGACTTCACTAGAAGTTGTGTGTGTATACCCCTACCTCAAGAGTGTTTCTGACTTCACTAGATGTTGTGAATGTGTATACCCCTACCTCGAGAGTGTTTCTGACTTCACTAGATATTGTGTATGTGTATACCCCTACCTCTCAAGAGTGTTTCTGGCTTCAGTAGATGTTGTGAATGTGTATACCCCTACCTCTCAAGAGTGTTTCTGACTTCACTAGATATTGTGTATGTTTATACCCCTACCTCTCAAGAGTGTTTGTGACTTCACTAGATGTTGTGAATGTGTATACTCCTACCTCTCAAGAGTGTTGGTGACTTCACTAGATGTTGTGAATGTGTATACCCCTACCTCTTAAGAGTGTTTGTGACCTCACTAGATGTTGTGAATGTGTATACCCCTACCTGAAGAGTGTTTGTGACTTCACTAGATGTTGTGAATGTGTATACCCCTACCTCTCAAGAGTGTTTGTGACTTCACTAGATGTTGTGAATGTGTATACCCCTTCCTCTCAAGAGTGTTTCTGACTTCACTAGATGTTGTGAATGTGTATACCCCTACCTCTCAAGAGTGTTTCTGACTTCAGTAGATGTTGTGAATGTGTATACCCCTACCTCTCAAGAGTGTTTTTCGGACTTCACTAGATATTGTGTATGTGTATACCCCTACCTCTCAAGAGTGTTTGTGACTTCACTAGATGTTGTGAATGTGTATACTCCTACCTCTCAAGAGTGTTTCTGACTTCACTAGATGTTGCGAATGTGTATACCCCTACCTCAAGAGTGTTTCTGACTTCACCAGATGTTGTGAATGTGCATACCCCTACCTCGAGAGTGTTTCTGACTTCACTAGATATTGTGTATGTGTATACCCCTACCTCTCAAGAGTGTTTCTGACTTCAGTAGATGTTGTGAATGTGTATACCCCTACCTCTCAAGAGTGTTTCTGACTTCACTAGATATTGTGTATGTGTATACCCCTACCTCTCAAGAGTGTTTGTGACTTCACTAGATGTTGTGAATGTGTATACTCCTACCTCTCAAGAGTGTTTGTGACTTCACTAGATGTTGTGAATGTGTATACCCCTACCTCTTAAGAGTGTTTGTGACCTCACTAGATGTTGTGAATGTGTATACCCCTACCTCAAGAGTGTTTGTGACTTCACTAGATGTTGTGAATGTGTATACCCCTACCTCTCAAGAGTGTTTGTGACTTCACTAGATGTTGTGAATGTGTATACCCCTTCCTCTCAAGAGTGTTTCTGACTTCACTAGATGTTGTGAATGTGTATACCCCTACCTCAAGAGTGTTTCTGACTTCACTAGATGTTGTGAATGTGTATACCCCTACCTCTCAAGAGTGTTTCTGACTTCACTAGATGTTGTGAATGTGTATACCCCTACCTCGAGAGTGTTTCTGACTTCACTAGAAGTTGTGTGTGTATACCCCTACCTCAAGAGTGTTTCTGACTTCACTAGATGTTGTGAATGTGTATACCCCTTCCTCAAGAGTGTTTCTGACTTCACTAGATGTTGTGGATGTGTATACCCCTACCTCAAGAGTGTTTCTGACTTCACTAGATATTGTGTATGTGTATACCCCTACCTCTCAAGAGTGTTTCTGACTTCACTAGATGTTGTGAATGTGTATACCCCTACCTCTCAAGAGTGTTTCTGACTTCACTAGATATTGTGTATGTGTATACCCCTACCTCTCAAGAGTGTTTGTGACTTCTCTAGATGTTGTGAATGTGTATACTCCTACCTCTCAAGATTGTTTGTGACTTCACTAGATGTTGTGAATGTGTACACCCCTACCTCTTAAGAGTGTTTGTGACCTCACTAGATGTTGTGAATGTGTATACCCCTACCTCTCAAGAGTGTTTGTGACTTCACTAGATGTTGTGAATGTGTATACCCCTTCCTCTCGAGTGTTTCTGACTTCACTAGATGTTGTGAATGTGTATACCCCTACCTCAAGAGTGTTTCTGACTTCACCAGATGTTGTGAATGTGCATACCCCCACCTCGAGAGTGTTTCTGACTTCACTAGATGTTGTGAATGTGTATACCCCTACCTCGAGAGTGTTTCTGACTTCACTAGAAGTTGTGTGTGTATACCCCTACCTCAAGAGTGTTTCTGACTTCACTAGATGTTGTGAATGTGTATACCCCTTCCTCAAGAGTGTTTCTGACTTCACTAGATGTTGTGGATGTGTATACCCCTACCTCAAGAGTGTTTCTGACTTCACTAGATATTGTGTATGTGTATACCCCTACCTCTCAAGAGTGTTTCTGACTTCACTAGATGTTGTGAATGTGTATACCCCTACCTCTCAAGAGTGTTTGTGACTTCACTAGATGTTGTGAATGTGTATACCCCTTCCTCTCAAGTGTTTCTGACTTCACTAGATGTTGTGAATGTGTATACCCCTTCCTCTCAAGAGTGTTTCTGACTTCACTAGATGTTGTGAATGTGTATAGCCCTACCTCAAGAGTGTTTCTGACTTCACTAGATGTTGTGAATGTGTATACCCCTACCTCGAGAGTGTTTCTGACTTCACTAGATGTTGTGTGTGTATACCCCTACCTCAAGAGTGCTTCTGACTTCACTAGATGTTGTGAATGTGTATACCCCTTCCTCTCAAGAGTGTTTCTGACTTCACTAGATGTTGTGAATGTGTATACCCCTACCTCAAGAGTGTTTCTGACTTCACTAGATATTGTGTATGTGTATACCCCTACCTCTCAAGAGTGTTTCTGACTTCACTAGATGTTGTGAATGTGTATACCCCTACCTCTCAAGAGTGTTTGTGACTTCACTAGATGTTGTGAATGTGTATACCCCTACCTCGAGAGTGTTTCTGACTTCACTAGATGTTGTGAATGTGTATACCCCTACCTCAAGAGTGTATCTGACTTCACTAGATGTTGTGAATGTGTATACCCCTACCTCTCAAGAGTGTTTGTGACTTCACTAGATGTTGTGAATGTGTATACCCCTTCCTCTCAAGAGTGTTTCTGACTTCACTAGATGTTGTGAATGTGTATACCCCTACCTCAAGAGTGTTTTGACTTCACTAGATATTGTGTGTGTATACCCCTACCTCTCAAGAGTGTTTCTGACTTCACTAGATGTTGTGAATGTGTATACCCCTACCTCAAGAGTGTTTCTGACTTCACTAGATGTTGTGAATGTGTATACCCCTTCCTCTCAAGAGTGTTTCTGACTTCACTAGATGTTGTGAATGTGTATACCCCTACCTCAAGAGCGTTTCTGATTTCACTAGACATTGTGTATGTGTATACCCCTACCTCTCAAGAGTGTTTCTGACTTCACTAGATGTTGTGAATGTGTATACCCCTTCCTCTCAAGAGTGTTTCTGACTTCACTAGATGTTGTGAATGTGTATACCCCTACCTGAAGAGTGTTTCTGACTTCACTAGATATTGTGTACGTGTATACCCCTACCTCTCAAGAGTGTTTCTGACTTCACTAGATGTTGTGAATGTGTATACCCCTACCTCTCAAGAGTGTTTGTGACTTCACTAGATGTTGTGAATGTGTATACCCCTACCTCGAGAGTGTTTCTGACTTCACTAGATGTTGTGAATGTGTATACCCCTACCTCAAGAGTGTTTCTGACTTCACTAGATGTTTTGAATGTGTATACCCCTTCATCTCAAGAGTGTTTCTGACATCACTAGATGTTGTGAATGTGTATACCCCTACCTCAAGAGTGTTTTGACTTCACTAGATATTGTGTATGTGTATACCCCTACCTCAAGAGTGTTTCTGACTTCACTAGAAGTTGTGTGTGTATACCCCTACCTCAAGAGTGTTTCTGACTTCACTAGATGTTGTGAACGTGTATACCCCTACCTCAAGAGTGTTTCTGACTTCACTAGATATTGTGTATGTGTATACCCCTACCTCTCAAGAGTGTTTCTGACTTCAGTAGATGTTGTGAATGTGTATACCCCTACCTCTCAAGAGTGTTTCTGACTTCACTAGATGTTGTGAATGTGTATACCCCTACCTCGAGAGTGTTTCTGACTTCACTAGAAGTTGTGTGTGTATACCCCTACCTCAAGAGTGTTTCTGACTTCACTAGATGTTGTGAATGTGTATACCCCTTCCTCAAGAGTGTTTCTGACTTCACTAGATGTTGTGGATGTGTATACCCCTACCTCAAGAGTGTTTCTGACTTCACTAGATATTGTGTATGTGTATACCCCTACCTCTCAAGAGTGTTTCTGACTTCACTAGATGTTGTGAATGTGTATACCCCTACCTGAAGAGTGTTTCTGACTTCACTAGATATTGTGTACGTGTATACCCCTACCTCTCAAGAGTGTTTCTGACTTCACTAGATGTTGTGAATGTGTATAGCCCTACCTCAAGAGTGTTTCTGACTTCACTAGATGTTGTGAATGTGTATACCCCTACCTCGAGAGTGTTTCTGACTTCACTAGATGTTGTGTGTGTATACCCCTACCTCAAGAGTGCTTCTGACTTCACTAGATGTTGTGAATGTGTATACCGCTTCCTCTCAAGAGTGTTTCTGACTTCACTAGATGTTGTGAATGTGTATACCCCTACCTCAAGAGTGTTTCTGACTTCACTAGATATTGTGTATGTGTATACCCCTACCTCTCAAGAGTGTTTCTGACTTCACTAGATGTTGTGAATGTGTATACCCCTACCTCTCAAGAGTGTTTGTGACTTCACTAGATGTTGTGAATGTGTATACCCCTACCTCGAGAGTGTTTCTGACTTCACTAGATGTTGTGAATGTGTATACCCCTACCTCAAGAGTGTATCTGACTTCACTAGATGTTGTGAATGTGTATACCCCTACCTCTCAAGAGTGTTTGTGACTTCACTAGATGTTGTGAATGTGTATACCCCTTCCTCTCAAGAGTGTTTCTGACTTCACTAGATGTTGTGAATGTGTATACCCCTACCTCAAGAGAGTTTTGACTTCACTAGATATTGTGTGTGTATACCCCTACCTCTCAAGAGTGTTTCTGACTTCACTAGATGTTGTGAATGTGTATACCCCTACCTCAAGAGTGTTTCTGACTTCACTAGATGTTGTGAATGTGTATACCCCTTCCTCTCAAGAGTGTTTCTGACTTCACTAGATGTTGTGAATGTGTATACCCCTACCTCAAGAGCGTTTCTGACTTCACTAGATATTGTGTATGTGTATACCCCTACCTCTCAAGAGTGTTTCTGACTTCACTAGATGTTGTGAATGTGTATACCCCTTCCTCTCAAGAGTGTTTCTGACTTCACTAGATGTTGTGAATGTGTATACCCCTACCTGAAGAGTGTTTCTGACTTCACTAGATATTGTGTACGTGTATACCCCTACCTCTCAAGAGTGTTTCTGACTTCACTAGATGTTGTGAATGTGTATACCCCTACCTCTCAAGAGTGTTTGTGACTTCACTAGATGTTGTGAATGTGTATACCCCTACCTCGAGAGTGTTTCTGACTTCACTAGATGTTGTGAATGTGTATACCCCTACCTCAAGAGTGTTTCTGACTTCACTAGATGTTTTGAATGTGTATACCCCTTCATCTCAAGAGTGTTTCTGACATCACTAGATGTTGTGAATGTGTATACCCCTACCTCAAGAGTGTTTTGACTTCACTAGATATTGTGTATGTGTATACCCCTACCTCAAGAGTGTTTCTGACTTCACTAGAAGTTGTGTGTGTATACCCCTACCTCAAGAGTGTTTCTGACTTCACTAGATGTTGTGAACGTGTATACCCCTACCTCAAGAGTGTTTCTGACTTCACTAGATATTGTGTATGTGTATACCCCTACCTCTCAAGAGTGTTTCTGACTTCAGTAGATGTTGTGAATGTGTATACCCCTACCTCTCAAGAGTGTTTCTGACTTCACTAGATATTGTGTATGTGTATACCCCTACCTCTCAAGAGTGTTTGTGACTTCACTAGATGTTGTGAATGTGTATACTCCTACCTCTCAAGATTGTTTGTGACTTCACTAGATGTTGTGAATGTGTATACCCCTACCTCTTAAGAGTGTTTGTGACCTCACTAGATGTTGTGAATGTGTATACCCCTACCTCTCAAGAGTGTTTCTGACTTCACTAGATGTTGTAAATGTGTATACCCCTACCTCAACAGCGTTTCTGACTTTACTAGATATTGTGTATGTGTATACCCCTACCTCTCAAGAGTGTTTCTGACTTCACTAGATGTTGTGAATGTGTATACTCCTACCTCTCAAGAGTGTTTGTGACTTCACTAGATGTTGTGAATGTGTATACCCCTACCTGAAGAGTGTTTGTGACTTCACTAGATGTTGTGAATGTGTATACTCCTACCTCTCAAGAGTGTTTGTGACTTCACTAGATGTTGTGAATGTGTATACCCCTACCTCTTAAGAGTGTTTGTGACCTCACTAGATGTTGTGAATGTGTATACCCCTACCTGAAGAGTGTTTGTGACTTCACTAGATGTTGTGAATGTGTATACCCCTACCTCTCAAGAGTGTTTGTGACTTCACTAGATGTTGTGAATGTGTATACCCCTTCCTCTCAAGAGTGTTTCTGACTTCACTAGATGTTGTGAATGTGTATACCCCTACCTCTCAAGAGTGTTTCTGACTTCAGTAGATGTTGTGAATGTGTATACCCCTACCTCTCAAGAGTGTTTTTCGGACTTCACTAGATATTGTGTATGTGTATACCCCTACCTCTCAAGAGTGTTTGTGACTTCACTAGATGTTGTGAATGTGTATACTCCTACCTCTCAAGAGTGTTTCTGACTTCACTAGATGTTGTGAATGTGTATACCCCTACCTCAAGAGTGTTTCTGACTTCACCAGATGTTGTGAATGTGCATACCCCTACCTCGAGAGTGTTTCTGACTTCACTAGATGTTGTGAATGTGTATACCCCTACCTCTCAAGAGTGTTTCTGACTTCACTAGATGTTGTGAATGTGTATACCCCTACCTCGAGAGTGTTTCTGACTTCACTAGAAGTTGTGTGTGTATACCCCTACCTCAAGAGTGTTTCTGACTTCACTAGATGTTGTGAATGTGTATACCCCTACCTCGAGAGTGTTTCTGACTTCACTAGATATTGTGTATGTGTATACCCCTACCTCTCAAGAGTGTTTCTGACTTCAGTAGATGTTGTGAATGTGTATACCCCTACCTCTCAAGAGTGTTTCTGACTTCACTAGATATTGTGTATGTGTATACCCCTACCTCTCAAGAGTGTTTGTGACTTCACTAGATGTTGTGAATGTGTATACTCCTACCTCTCAAGAGTGTTTGTGACTTCACTAGATGTTGTGAATGTGTATACCCCTACCTCTTAAGAGTGTTTGTGACCTCACTAGATGTTGTGAATGTGTATACCCCTACCTCAAGAGTGTTTGTGACTTCACTAGATGTTGTGAATGTGTATACCCCTACCTCTCAAGAGTGTTTGTGACTTCACTAGATGTTGTGAATGTGTATACCCCTTCCTCTCAAGAGTGTTTCTGACTTCACTAGATGTTGTGAATGTGTATACCCCTACCTCAAGAGTGTTTCTGACTTCACTAGATGTTGTGAATGTGTATACCCCTACCTCTCAAGAGTGTTTCTGACTTCACTAGATGTTGTGAATGTGTATACCCCTACCTCGAGAGTGTTTCTGACTTCACTAGAAGTTGTGTGTGTATACCCCTACCTCAAGAGTGTTTCTGACTTCACTAGATGTTGTGAATGTGTATACCCCTTCCTCAAGAGTGTTTCTGACTTCACTAGATGTTGTGGATGTGTATACCCCTACCTCAAGAGTGTTTCTGACTTCACTAGATATTGTGTATGTGTATACCCCTACCTCTCAAGAGTGTTTCTGACTTCACTAGATGTTGTGAATGTGTATACCCCTACCTCTCAAGAGTGTTTCTGACTTCACTAGATATTGTGTATGTGTATACCCCTACCTCTCAAGAGTGTTTGTAACTTCACTAGATGTTGTGAATGTGTATACTCCTACCTCTCAAGATTGTTTGTGACTTCACTAGATGTTGTGAATCTGTATACCCCTACCTCTTAAGAGTGTTTGTGACCTCACTAGATGTTGTGAATGTGTATACCCCTACCTCTCAAGAGTGTTTGTGACTTCACTAGATGTTGTGAATGTGTATACCCCTTCCTCTCGAGTGTTTCTGACTTCACTAGATGTTGTGAATGTGTATACCCCTACCTCAAGAGTGTTTCTGACTTCACCAGATGTTGTGAATGTGCATACCCCCACCTCGAGAGTGTTTCTGACTTCACTAGATGTTGTGAATGTGTATACCCCTACCTCTCAAGAGTGTTTCTGACTTCACTAGATGTTGTGAATGTGTATACCCCTACCTCGAGAGTGTTTCTGACTTCACTAGAAGTTGTGTGTGTATACCCCTACCTCAAGAGTGTTTCTGACTTCACTAGATGTTGTGAATGTGTATACCCCTTCCTCAAGAGTGTTTCTGACTTCACTAGATGTTGTGGATGTGTATACCCCTACCTCAAGAGTGTTTCTGACTTCACTAGATATTGTGTATGTGTATACCCCTACCTCTCAAGAGTGTTTCTGACTTCACTAGATGTTGTGAATGTGTATACCCCTACCTCTCAAGAGTGTTTGTGACTTCACTAGATGTTGTGAATGTGTATACCCCTTCCTCTCAAGTGTTTCTGACTTCACTAGATGTTGTGAATGTGTATACCCCTTCCTCTCAAGAGTGTTTCTGACTTCACTAGATGTTGTGAATGTGTATAGCCCTACCTCAAGAGTGTTTCTGACTTCACTAGATGTTGTGAATGTGTATACCCCTACCTCGAGAGTGTTTGTGACTTCACTAGATGTTGTGTGTGTATACCCCTACCTCAAGAGTGCTTCTGACTTCACTAGATGTTGTGAATGTGTATACCCCTTCCTCTCAAGAGTGTTTCTGACTTCACTAGATGTTGTGAATGTGTATACCCCTACCTCAAGAGTGTATCTGACTTCACTAGATGTTGTGAATGTGTATACCCCTACCTCTCAAGAGTGTTTGTGACTTCACTAGATGTTGTGAATGTGTATACCCCTTCCTCTCAAGAGTGTTTCTGACTTCACTACATGTTGTGAATGTGTATACCCCTACCTCAAGAGTGTTTTGACTTCACTAGATATTGTGTGTGTATACCCCTACCTCTCAAGAGTGTTTCTGACTTCACTAGATGTTGTGAATGTGTATACCCCTACCTCAAGAGTGTTTCTGACTTCACTAGATGTTGTGAATGTGTATACCCCTTCCTCTCAAGAGTGTTTCTGACTTCACTAGATGTTGTGAATGTGTATACCCCTACCTCAAGAGCGTTTCTGACTTCACTAGATATTGTGTATGTGTATACCCCTACCTCTCAAGAGTGTTTCTGACTTCACTAGATGTTGTGAATGTGTATACCCCTTCCTCTCAAGAGTGTTTCTGACTTCACTAGATGTTGTGAATGTGTATACCCCTACCTGAAGAGTGTTTCTGACTTCACTAGATATTGTGTACGTGTATACCCCTACCTCTCAAGAGTGTTTCTGACTTCACTAGATGTTGTGAATGTGTATACCCCTACCTCTCAAGAGTGTTTGTGACTTCACTAGATGTTGTGAATGTGTATACCCCTACCTCGAGAGTGTTTCTGACTTCACTAGATGTTGTGAATGTGTATACCCCTACCTCAAGAGTGTTTCTGACTTCACTAGATGTTTTGAATGTGTATACCCCTTCATCTCAAGAGTGTTTCTGACATCACTAGATGTTGTGAATGTGTATACCCCTACCTCAAGAGTGTTTTGACTTCACTAGATATTGTGTATGTGTATACCCCTACCTCAAGAGTGATTCTGACTTCACTAGAAGTTGTGTGTGTATACCCCTACCTCAAGAGTGTTTCTGACTTCACTAGATGTTGTGAACGTGTATACCCCTACCTCAAGAGTGTTTCTGACTTCACTAGATATTGTGTATGTGTATACCCCTACCTCTCAAGAGTGTTTCTGACTTCAGTAGATGTTGTGAATGTGTATACCCCTACCTCTCAAGAGTGTTTCTGACTTCACTAGATGTTGTGAATGTGTATACCCCTACCTCGAGAGTGTTTCTGACTTGAATAGAAGTTGTGTGTGTATACCCCTACCTCAAGAGTGTTTCTGACTTCACTAGATGTTGTGAATGTGTATACCCCTTCCTCAAGAGTGTTTCTGACTTCACTAGATGTTGTGGATGTGTATACCCTACCTCAAGAGTGTTTCTGACTTCACTAGATATTGTGTATGTGTATACCCCTACCTCTCAAGAGTGTTTCTGACTTCACTAGATGTTGTGAATGTGTATACCCCTACCTCTCAAGAGTGTTTCTGACTTCACTAGATATTGTGTATGTGTATACCCCTACCTCTCAAGAGTGTTTGTGACTTCACTAGATGTTGTGAATGTGTATACTCCTACCTCTCAAGATTGTTTGTGACTTCACTAGATGTTGTGAATGTGTATACCCCTACCTCTTAAGAGTGTTTGTGACCTCACTAGATGTTGTGAATGTGTATACCCCTACCTCTCAAGAGTGTTTGTGACTTCACTAGATGTTGTGAATGTGTATACCCCTTCCTCTCGAGTGTTTCTGACTTCACTAGATGTTGTGAATGTGTATACCCCTACCTCAAGAGTGTTTCTGACTTCACCAGATGTTGTGAATGTGCATACCCCCACCTCGAGAGTGTTTCTGACTTCACTAGATGTTGTGAATGTGTATACCCCTACCTCTCAAGAGTGTTTCTGACTTCACTAGATGTTGTGAATGTGTATACCCCTACCTCGAGAGTGTTTCTGACTTCACTAGAAGTTGTGTGTGTATACCCCTACCTCAAGAGTGTTTCTGACTTCACTAGATGTTGTGAATGTGTATACCCCTTCCTCAAGAGTGTTTCTGACTTCACTAGATGTTGTGGATGTGTATACCCCTACCTCAAGAGTGTTTCTGACTTCACTAGATATTGTGTATGTGTATACCCCTACCTCTCAAGAGTGTTTCTGACTTCACTAGATGTTGTGAATGTGTATACCCCTACCTCTCAAGAGTGTTTGTGACTTCACTAGATGTTGTGAATGTGTATACCCCTTCCTCTCAAGTGTTTCTGACTTCACTAGATGTTGTGAATGTGTATACCCCTTCCTCTCAAGAGTGTTTCTGACTTCACTAGATGTTGTGAATGTGTATAGCCCTACCTCAAGAGTGTTTCTGACTTCACTAGATGTTGTGAATGTGTATACCCCTACCTCGAGAGTGTTTCTGACTTCACTAGATGTTGTGTGTGTATACCCCTACCTCAAGAGTGCTTCTGACTTCACTAGATGTTGTGAATGTGTATACCCCTTCCTCTCAAGAGTGTTTCTGACTTCACTAGATGTTGTGAATGTGTATACCCCTACCTCAAGAGTGTTTCTGACTTCACTAGATATTGTGTATGTGTATACCCCTACCTCTCAAGAGTGTTTCTGACTTCACTAGATGTTGTGAATGTGTATACCCCTACCTCTCAAGAGTGTTTGTGACTTCACTAGATGTTGTGAATGTGGATACCCCTACCTCGAGAGTGTTTCTGACTTCACTAGATGTTGTGAATGTGTATACCCCTACCTCAAGAGTGTATCTGACTTCACTAGATGTTGTGAATGTGCATACCCCTACCTCTCAAGAGTGTTTGTGACTTCACTAGATGTTGTGAATGTGTATACCCCTTCCTCTCAAGAGTGTTTCTGACTTCACTAGATGTTGTGAATGTGTATACCCCTACCTCAAGAGAGTTTTGACTTCACTAGATATTGTGTGTGTATACCCCTACCTCTCAAGAGTGTTTCTGACTTCACTAGATGTTGTGAATGTGTATACCCCTACCTCAAGAGTGTTTCTGACTTCACTAGATGTTGTGAATGTGTATACCCCTTCCTCTCAAGAGTGTTTCTGACTTCACTAGATGTTGTGAATGTGTATACCCCTACCTCAAGAGCGTTTCTGACTTCACTAGATATTGTGTATGTGTATACCCCTACCTCTCAAGAGTGTTTCTGACTTCACTAGATGTTGTGAATGTGTATACCCCTTCCTCTCAAGAGTGTTTCTGACTTCACTAGATGTTGTGAATGTGTATACCCCTACCTGAAGAGTGTTTCTGACTTCACTAGATATTGTGTACGTGTATACCCCTACCTCTCAAGAGTGTTTCTGACTTCACTAGATGTTGTGAATGTGTATACCCCTACCTCTCAAGAGTGTTTGTGACTTCACTAGATGTTGTGAATGTGTATACCCCTACCTCGAGAGTGTTTCTGACTTCACTAGATGTTGTGAATGTGTATACCCCTACCTCAAGAGTGTTTCTGACTTCACTAGATGTTTTGAATGTGTATACCCCTTCATCTCAAGAGTGTTTCTGACATCACTAGATGTTGTGAATGTGTATACCCCTACCTCAAGAGTGTTTTGACTTCACTAGATATTGTGTATGTGTATACCCCTACCTCAAGAGTGTTTCTGACTTCACTAGAAGTTGTGTGTGTATACCCCTACCTCAAGAGTGTTTCTGACTTCACTAGATGTTGTGAACGTGTATACCCCTACCTCAAGAGTGTTTCTGACTTCACTAGATATTGTGTATGTGTATACCCCTACCTCTCAAGAGTGTTTCTGACTTCAGTAGATGTTGTGAATGTGTATACCCCTACCTCTCAAGAGTGTTTCTGACTTCACTAGATATTGTGTATGTGTATACCCCTACCTCTCAAGAGTGTTTGTGACTTCACTAGATGTTGTGAATGTGTATACTCCTACCTCTCAAGATTGTTTGTGACTTCACTAGATGTTGTGAATGTGTATACCCCTACCTCTTAAGAGTGTTTGTGACCTCACTAGATGTTGTGAATGTGTATACCCCTACCTCTCAAGAGTGTTTCTGACTTCACTAGATGTTGTAAATGTGTATACCCCTACCTCAAGAGCGTTTCTGACTTTACTAGATATTGTGTATGTGTATACCCCTACCTCTCAAGAGTGTTTCTGACTTCACTAGATGTTGTGAATGTGTATACTCCTACCTCTCAAGAGTGTTTGTGACTTCACTAGATGTTGTGAATGTGTATACCCCTACCTCTTAAGAGTGTTTGTGACTTCACTAGATGTTGTGAATGTGTATACCCCTACCTCAAGAGTGTTTGTGACTTCACTAGATGTTATGAATGTGTATACCCCTTCCTCTCAAGAGTGTTTCTGACTTCACTAGATGTTGTGAATGTGTATACCCCTTCCTCAAGAGTGTTTCTGACTTCACTAGATGTTGTGGATGTGTATACCCCTACCTCAAGAGTGTTTCTGACTTCACTAGATATTGTGTATGTGTATACCCCTACCTCTCAAGAGTGTTTCTGACTTCACTAGATGTTGTGAATGTGTATACCCCTACCTCTCAAGAGTGTTTGTGACTTCACTAGATGTTGTGAATGTGTATACCCCTTCCTCTCAAGTGTTTCTGACTTCACTAGATGTTGTGAATGTGTATACCCCTTCCTCTCAAGAGTGTTTCTGACTTCACTAGATGTTGTGAATGTGTATAGCCCTACCTCAAGAGTGTTTCTGACTTCACTAGATGTTGTGAATGTGTATACCCCTACCTCGAGAGTGTTTGTGACTTCACTAGATGTTGTGTGTGTATACCCCTACCTCAAGAGTGCTTCTGACTTCACTAGATGTTGTGAATGTGTATACCCCTTCCTCTCAAGAGTGTTTCTGACTTCACTAGATGTTGTGAATGTGTATACCCCTACCTCAAGAGTGTTTCTGACTTCACTAGATATTGTGTATGTGTATACCCCTACCTCTCAAGAGTGTTTCTGACTTCACTAGATGTTGTGAATGTGTATACCCCTACCTCTCAAGAGTGTTTGTGACTTCACTAGATGTTGTGAATGTGTATACCCCTACCTCGAGAGTGTTTCTGACTTCACTAGATGTTGTGAATGTGTATACCCCTACCTCAAGAGTGTATCTGACTTCACTAGATGTTGTGAATGTGTATACCCCTACCTCTCAAGAGTGTTTGTGACTTCACTAGATGTTGTGAATGTGTATACCCCTTCCTCTCAAGAGTGTTTCTGACTTCACTAGATGTTGTGAATGTGTATACCCCTACCTCAAGAGTGTTTTGACTTCACTAGATATTGTGTGTGTATACCCCTACCTCTCAAGAGTGTTTCTGACTTCACTAGATGTTGTGAATGTGTATACCCCTACCTCAAGAGTGTTTCTGACTTCACTAGATGTTGTGAATGTGTATACCCCTTCCTCTCAAGAGTGTTTCTGACTTCACTAGATGTTGTGAATGTGTATACCCCTACCTCAAGAGCGTTTCTGACTTCACTAGATATTGTGTATGTGTATACCCCTACCTCTCAAGAGTGTTTCTGACTTCACTAGATGTTGTGAATGTGTATACCCCTTCCTCTCAAGAGTGTTTCTGACTTCACTAGATGTTGTGAATGTGTATACCCCTACCTGAAGAGTGTTTCTGACTTCACTAGATATTGTGTACGTGTATACCCCTACCTCTCAAGAGTGTTTCTGACTTCACTAGATGTTGTGAATGTGTATACCCCTACCTCTCAAGAGTGTTTGTGACTTCACTAGATGTTGTGAATGTGTATACCCCTACCTCGAGAGTGTTTCTGACTTCACTAGATGTTGTGAATGTGTATACCCCTACCTCAAGAGTGTTTCTGACTTCACTAGATGTTTTGAATGTGTATACCCCTTCATCTCAAGAGTGTTTCTGACATCACTAGATGTTGTGAATGTGTATACCCCTACCTCAAGAGTGTTTTGACTTCACTAGATATTGTGTATGTGTATACCCCTACCTCAAGAGTGATTCTGACTTCACTAGAAGTTGTGTGTGTATACCCCTACCTCAAGAGTGTTTCTGACTTCACTAGATGTTGTGAACGTGTATACCCCTACCTCAAGAGTGTTTCTGACTTCACTAGATATTGTGTATGTGTATACCCCTACCTCTCAAGAGTGTTTCTGACTTCAGTAGATGTTGTGAATGTGTATACCCCTACCTCTCAAGAGTGTTTCTGACTTCACTAGATGTTGTGAATGTGTATACCCCTACCTCGAGAGTGTTTCTGACTTGAATAGAAGTTGTGTGTGTATACCCCTACCTCAAGAGTGTTTCTGACTTCACTAGATGTTGTGAATGTGTATACCCCTTCCTCAAGAGTGTTTCTGACTTCACTAGATGTTGTGGATGTGTATACCCTACCTCAAGAGTGTTTCTGACTTCACTAGATATTGTGTATGTGTATACCCCTACCTCTCAAGAGTGTTTCTGACTTCACTAGATGTTGTGAATGTGTATACCCCTACCTCTCAAGAGTGTTTCTGACTTCACTAGATATTGTGTATGTGTATACCCCTACCTCTCAAGAGTGTTTGTGACTTCACTAGATGTTGTGAATGTGTATACTCCTACCTCTCAAGATTGTTTGTGACTTCACTAGATGTTGTGAATGTGTATACCCCTACCTCTTAAGAGTGTTTGTGACCTCACTAGATGTTGTGAATGTGTATACCCCTACCTCTCAAGAGTGTTTCTGACTTCACTAGATGTTGTGAATGTGTATACCCCTTCCTCTCGAGTGTTTCTGACTTCACTAGATGTTGTGAATGTGTATACCCCTACCTCAAGAGTGTTTCTGACTTCACCAGATGTTGTGAATGTGCATACCCCCACCTCGAGAGTGTTTCTGACTTCACTAGATGTTGTGAATGTGTATACCCCTACCTCTCAAGAGTGTTTCTGACTTCACTAGATGTTGTGAATGTGTATACCCCTACCTCGAGAGTGTTTCTGACTTCACTAGAAGTTGTGTGTGTATACCCCTACCTCAAGAGTGTTTCTGACTTCACTAGATGTTGTGAATGTGTATACCCCTTCCTCAAGAGTGTTTCTGACTTCACTAGATGTTGTGGATGTGTATACCCCTACCTCAAGAGTGTTTCTGACTTCACTAGATATTGTGTATGTGTATACCCCTACCTCTCAAGAGTGTTTCTGACTTCACTAGATGTTGTGAATGTGTATACCCCTACCTCTCAAGAGTGTTTGTGACTTCACTAGATGTTGTGAATGTGTATACCCCTTCCTCTCAAGTGTTTCTGACTTCACTAGATGTTGTGAATGTGTATACCCCTTCCTCTCAAGAGTGTTTCTGACTTCACTAGATGTTGTGAATGTGTATAGCCCTACCTCAAGAGTGTTTCTGACTTCACTAGATGTTGTGAATGTGTATACCCCTACCTCGAGAGTGTTTCTGACTTCACTAGATGTTGTGTGTGTATACCCCTACCTCAAGAGTGCTTCTGACTTCACTAGATGTTGTGAATGTGTATACCCCTTCCTCTCAAGAGTGTTTCTGACTTCACTAGATGTTGTGAATGTGTATACCCCTACCTCAAGAGTGTTTCTGACTTCACTAGATATTGTGTATGTGTATACCCCTACCTCTCAAGAGTGTTTCTGACTTCACTAGATGTTGTGAATGTGTATACCCCTACCTCTCAAGAGTGTTTGTGACTTCACTAGATGTTGTGAATGTGGATACCCCTACCTCGAGAGTGTTTCTGACTTCACTAGATGTTGTGAATGTGTATACCCCTACCTCAAGAGTGTATCTGACTTCACTAGATGTTGTGAATGTGCATACCCCTACCTCTCAAGAGTGTTTGTGACTTCACTAGATGTTGTGAATGTGTATACCCCTTCCTCTCAAGAGTGTTTCTGACTTCACTAGATGTTGTGAATGTGTATACCCCTACCTCAAGAGAGTTTTGACTTCACTAGATATTGTGTGTGTATACCCCTACCTCTCAAGAGTGTTTCTGACTTCACTAGATGTTGTGAATGTGTATACCCCTACCTCAAGAGTGTTTCTGACTTCACTAGATGTTGTGAATGTGTATACCCCTTCCTCTCAAGAGTGTTTCTGACTTCACTAGATGTTGTGAATGTGTATACCCCTACCTCAAGAGCGTTTCTGACTTCACTAGATATTGTGTATGTGTATACCCCTACCTCTCAAGAGTGTTTCTGACTTCACTAGATGTTGTGAATGTGTATACCCCTTCCTCTCAAGAGTGTTTCTGACTTCACTAGATGTTGTGAATGTGTATACCCCTACCTGAAGAGTGTTTCTGACTTCACTAGATATTGTGTACGTGTATACCCCTACCTCTCAAGAGTGTTTCTGACTTCACTAGATGTTGTGAATGTGTATACCCCTACCTCTCAAGAGTGTTTGTGACTTCACTAGATGTTGTGAATGTGTATACCCCTACCTCGAGAGTGTTTCTGACTTCACTAGATGTTGTGAATGTGTATACCCCTACCTCAAGAGTGTTTCTGACTTCACTAGATGTTTTGAATGTGTATACCCCTTCATCTCAAGAGTGTTTCTGACATCACTAGATGTTGTGAATGTGTATACCCCTACCTCAAGAGTGTTTTGACTTCACTAGATATTGTGTATGTGTATACCCCTACCTCAAGAGTGTTTCTGACTTCACTAGAAGTTGTGTGTGTATACCCCTACCTCAAGAGTGTTTCTGACTTCACTAGATGTTGTGAACGTGTATACCCCTACCTCAAGAGTGTTTCTGACTTCACTAGATATTGTGTATGTGTATACCCCTACCTCTCAAGAGTGTTTCTGACTTCAGTAGATGTTGTGAATGTGTATACCCCTACCTCTCAAGAGTGTTTCTGACTTCACTAGATATTGTGTATGTGTATACCCCTACCTCTCAAGAGTGTTTGTGACTTCACTAGATGTTGTGAATGTGTATACTCCTACCTCTCAAGATTGTTTGTGACTTCACTAGATGTTGTGAATGTGTATACCCCTACCTCTCAAGAGTGTTTGTGACCTCACTAGATGTTGTGAATGTGTATACCCCTACCTCTCAAGAGTGTTTCTGACTTCACTAGATGTTGTAAATGTGTATACCCCTACCTCAAGAGCGTTTCTGACTTTACTAGATATTGTGTATGTGTATACCCCTACCTCTCAAGAGTGTTTCTGACTTCACTAGATGTTGTGAATGTGTATACTCCTACCTCTCAAGAGTGTTTGTGACTTCACTAGATGTTGTGAATGTGTATACCCCTACCTCTTAAGAGTGTTTGTGACTTCACTAGATGTTGTGAATGTGTATACCCCTACCTCAAGAGTGTTTGTGACTTCACTAGATGTTATGAATGTGTATACCCCTTCCTCTCAAGAGTGTTTCTGACTTCACTAGATGTTGTGAATGTGTATACCCCTACCTCTCAAGAGTGTTTCTGACTTCACCAGATGTTGTGAATGTGCATACCCCTACCTCGAGAGTGTTTCTGACTTCACTAGATGTTGTGAATGTGTATACCCCTACCTGTCAAGAGTGTTTCTGACTTCACTAGACGTTGTGAATGTGTATACCCCTACCTCGAGAGTGTTTCTGACTTCACTCGAAGTTGTGTGTGTATACCCCTACCTCAAGAGTGTTTCTGACTTCACTAGATGTTGTGAATGTGTATACCCCTACCTCGAGAGTGTTTCTGACTTCACTAGATATTGTGTATGTGTATACCCCTACCTCTCAAGAGTGTTTCTGACTTCACTAGATGTTGTGAATGTGTATACCCCTACCTCAAGAGTGTTTCTGACTTCACTAGATGTTGTGAATGTGTATACCCCTTCCTCTCAAGAGTGTTTCTGACTTCACTAGATGTTGTGAATGTGTATACCCCTACCTCAAGAGCGTTTCTGACTTCACTAGATATTGTATATGTGTATACCCCTACCTCTCAAGAGTGTTTCTGACTTCACTAGATGTTGTGAATGTGTATACCCCTTCCTCTCAAGAGTGTTTCTGACTTCACTAGATGTTGTGAATGTGTATACCCCTACCTGAAGAGTGTTTCTGACTTCACTAGATATTGTGTACGTGTATACCCCTACCTCTCAAGAGTGTTTCTGACTTCACTAGATGTTGTGAATGTGTATACCCCTACCTCTCAAGAGTGTTTGTGACTTCACTAGATGTTGTGAATGTGTATACCCCTACCTCGAGAGTGTTTCTGACTTCACTAGATGTTGTGAATGTGTATACCCCTACCTCAAGAGTGTTTCTGACTTCACTAGATGTTTTGAATGTGTATACCCCTTCATCTCAAGAGTGTTTCTGACATCACTAGATGTTGTGAATGTGTATACCCCTACCTCTCAAGAGTGTTTGTGACTTCACTAGATGTTGTGAATGTGTATACCCCTACCTCGAGAGTGTTTCTGACTTCACTAGATGTTGTGAATGTGTATACCCCTACCTCAAGAGTGTTTCTGACTTCACTAGATGTTTTGAATGTGTATACCCCTTCATCTCAAGAGTGTTTCTGACTTCACTAGATGTTGTGAATGTGTATACCCCTACCTCAAGAGAGTTTTGACTTCACTAGATATTGTGTGTGTATACCCCTACCTCTCAAGAGTGTTTCTGACTTCACTAGATGTTGTGAATGTGTATACCCCTACCTCAAGAGTGTTTCTGACTTCACTAGATGTTGTGAATGTGTATACCCCTACCTCAAGAGCGTTTCTGACTTCACTAGATATTGTGTATGTGTATACCCCTACCTCTCAAGAGTGTTTCTGACTTCACTAGATGTTGTGAATGTGTATACCCCTTCCTCTCAAGAGTGTTTCTGACTTCACTAGATGTTGTGAATGTGTATACCCCTACCTCGAGAGTGTTTCTGACTTCACTAGATATTGTGTATGTGTATACCCCTACCTCTCAAGAGTGTTTCTGGCTTCAGTAGATGTTGTGAATGTGTATACCCCTACCTCTCAAGAGTGTTTCTGACTTCACTAGTTATTGTGTATGTTTATACCCCTACCTTTCAAGAGTGTTTGTGACTTCAGTAGATGTTGTGAATGTGTATACTCCTACCTCTCAAGAGTGTTTGTGACTTCACTAGATGTTGTGAATGTGTATACCCCTACCTCTTAAGAGTGTTTGTGACCTCACTAGATGTTGTGAATGTGTACACCCCTACCTGAAGAGTGTTTGTGACTTCACTAGATGTTGTGAATGTGTATACCCCTACCTCTCAAGAGTGTTTGTGACTTCACTAGATGTTGTGAATGTGTATACCCCTTCCTCTCAAGAGTGTTTCTGACTTCACTAGATGTTGTGAATGTGTATACCCCTACCTCTCAAGAGTGTTTCTGACTTCAGTAGATGTTGTGAATGTGTATACCCCTTCCTCTCAAGTGTTTCTGACTTCACTAGATGTTGTGAATGTGTATACCCCTTCCTCTCAAGAGTGTTTCTGACTTCACTAGATGTTGTGAATGTGTATAGCCCTACCTCAAGAGTGTTTCTGACTTCACTAGATGTTGTGAATGTGTATACCCCTACCACGAGAGTGTTTCTGACTTCACTAGATGTTGTGTGTGTATACCCCTACCTCAAGAGTGCTTCTGACTTCACTAGATGTTGTGAATGTGTATACCCCTTCCTCTCAAGAGTGTTTCTGACTTCACTAGATGTTGTGAATGTGTATACCCCTACCTCAAGAGTGTTTCTGACTTCACTAGATATTGTGTATGTGTATACCCCTACCTCTCAAGAGTGTTTCTGACTTCACTAGATGTTGTGAATGTGTATACCCCTACCTCTCAAGAGTGTTTGTGACTTCACTAGATGTTGTGAATGTGGATACCCCTACCTCGAGAGTGTTTCTGACTTCACTAGATGTTGTGAATGTGTATACCCCTACCTCAAGAGTGTATCTGACTTCACTAGATGTTGTGAATGTGCATACCCCTACCTCTCAAGAGTGTTTGTGACTTCACTAGATGTTGTGAATGTGTATACCCCTTCCTCTCAAGAGTGTTTCTGACTTCACTAGATGTTGTGAATGTGTATACCCCTACCTCAAGAGAGTTTTGACTTCACTAGATATTGTGTGTGTATACCCCTACCTCTCAAGAGTGTTTCTGACTTCACTAGATGTTGTGAATGTGTATACCCCTACCTCAAGAGTGTTTCTGACTTCACTAGATGTTGTGAATGTGTATACCCCTTCCTCTCAAGAGTGTTTCTGACTTCACTAGATGTTGTGAATGTGTATACCCCTACCTCAAGAGCGTTTCTGACTTCACTAGATATTGTGTATGTGTATACCCCTACCTCTCAAGAGTGTTTCTGACTTCACTAGATGTTGTGAATGTGTATACCCCTTCCTCTCAAGAGTGTTTCTGACTTCACTAGATGTTGTGAATGTGTATACCCCTACCTGAAGAGTGTTTCTGACTTCACTAGATATTGTGTACGTGTATACCCCTACCTCTCAAGAGTGTTTCTGACTTCACTAGATGTTGTGAATGTGTATACCCCTACCTCTCAAGAGTGTTTGTGACTTCACTAGATGTTGTGAATGTGTATACCCCTACCTCGAGAGTGTTTCTGACTTCACTAGATGTTGTGAATGTGTATACCCCTACCTCAAGAGTGTTTCTGACTTCACTAGATGTTTTGAATGTGTATACCCCTTCATCTCAAGAGTGTTTCTGACATCACTAGATGTTGTGAATGTGTATACCCCTACCTCAAGAGTGTTTTGACTTCACTAGATATTGTGTATGTGTATACCCCTACCTCTCAAGAGTGTTTCTGACTTCAGTAGAAGTTGTGAATGTGTATACCCCTACCTCTCAAGAGTGTTTCTGACTTCACTAGATATTGTGTATGTGTATACCCCTACCTCTCAAGAGTGTTTGTGACTTCACTAGATGTTGTGAATGTGTATACTCCTACCTCTCAAGATTGTTTGTGACTTCACTAGATGTTGTGAATGTGTATACCCCTACCTCTTAAGAGTGTTTGTGACCTCACTAGATGTTGTGAATGTGTATACCCCTACCTCTCAAGAGTGTTTCTGACTTCACTAGATGTTGTAAATGTGTATACCCCTACCTCAAGAGCGTTTCTGACTTTACTAGATATTGTGTATGTGTATACCCCTACCTCTCAAGAGTGTTTCTGACTTCACTAGATGTTGTGAATGTGTATACTCCTACCTCTCAAGAGTGTTTGTGACTTCACTAGATGTTGTGAATGTGTATACCCCTACCTCTTAAGAGTGTTTGTGACCTCACTAGATGTTGTGAATGTGTACACCCCTACCTGAAGAGTGTTTGTGACTTCACTAGATGTTGTGAATGTGTATACCCCTACCTCTCAAGAGTGTTTGTGACTTCACTAGATGTTGTGAATGTGTATACCCCTTCCTCTCAAGAGTGTTTCTGACTTCACTAGATGTTGTGAATGTGTATACCCCTACCTCTCAAGAGTGTTTCTGACTTCAGTAGATGTTGTGAATGTGTATACCCCTTCCTCTCAAGTGTTTCTGACTTCACTAGATGTTGTGAATGTGTATACCCCTTCCTCTCAAGAGTGTTTCTGACTTCACTAGATGTTGTGAATGTGTATAGCCCTACCTCAAGAGTGTTTCTGACTTCACTAGATGTTGTGAATGTGTATACCCCTACCACGAGAGTGTTTCTGACTTCACTAGATGTTGTGTGTGTATACCCCTACCTCAAGAGTGCTTCTGACTTCACTAGATGTTGTGAATGTGTATACCCCTTCCTCTCAAGAGTGTTTCTGACTTCACTAGATGTTGTGAATGTGTATACCCCTACCTCAAGAGTGTTTCTGACTTCACTAGATATTGTGTATGTGTATACCCCTACCTCTCAAGAGTGTTTCTGACTTCACTAGATGTTGTGAATGTGTATACCCCTACCTCTCAAGAGTGTTTGTGACTTCACTAGATGTTGTGAATGTGGATACCCCTACCTCGAGAGTGTTTCTGACTTCACTAGATGTTGTGAATGTGTATACCCCTACCTCAAGAGTGTATCTGACTTCACTAGATGTTGTGAATGTGCATACCCCTACCTCTCAAGAGTGTTTGTGACTTCACTAGATGTTGTGAATGTGTATACCCCTTCCTCTCAAGAGTGTTTCTGACTTCACTAGATGTTGTGAATGTGTATACCCCTACCTCAAGAGAGTTTTGACTTCACTAGATATTGTGTGTGTATACCCCTACCTCTCAAGAGTGTTTCTGACTTCACTAGATGTTGTGAATGTGTATACCCCTACCTCAAGAGTGTTTCTGACTTCACTAGATGTTGTGAATGTGTATACCCCTTCCTCTCAAGAGTGTTTCTGACTTCACTAGATGTTGTGAATGTGTATACCCCTACCTCAAGAGCGTTTCTGACTTCACTAGATATTGTGTATGTGTATACCCCTACCTCTCAAGAGTGTTTCTGACTTCACTAGATGTTGTGAATGTGTATACCCCTTCCTCTCAAGAGTGTTTCTGACTTCACTAGATGTTGTGAATGTGTATACCCCTACCTGAAGAGTGTTTCTGACTTCACTAGATATTGTGTACGTGTATACCCCTACCTCTCAAGAGTGTTTCTGACTTCACTAGATGTTGTGAATGTGTATACCCCTACCTCTCAAGAGTGTTTGTGACTTCACTAGATGTTGTGAATGTGTATACCCCTACCTCGAGAGTGTTTCTGACTTCACTAGATGTTGTGAATGTGTATACCCCTACCTCAAGAGTGTTTCTGACTTCACTAGATGTTTTGAATGTGTATACCCCTTCATCTCAAGAGTGTTTCTGACATCACTAGATGTTGTGAATGTGTATACCCCTACCTCAAGAGTGTTTTGACTTCACTAGATATTGTGTATGTGTATACCCCTACCTCTCAAGAGTGTTTCTGACTTCAGTAGAAGTTGTGAATGTGTATACCCCTACCTCTCAAGAGTGTTTCTGACTTCACTAGATATTGTGTATGTGTATACCCCTACCTCTCAAGAGTGTTTGTGACTTCACTAGATGTTGTGAATGTGTATACTCCTACCTCTCAAGATTGTTTGTGACTTCACTAGATGTTGTGAATGTGTATACCCCTACCTCTTAAGAGTGTTTGTGACCTCACTAGATGTTGTGAATGTGTATACCCCTACCTCTCAAGAGTGTTTCTGACTTCACTAGATGTTGTAAATGTGTATACCCCTACCTCAAGAGCGTTTCTGACTTTACTAGATATTGTGTATGTGTATACCCCTACCTCTCAAGAGTGTTTCTGACTTCACTAGATGTTGTGAATGTGTATACTCCTACCTCTCAAGAGTGTTTGTGACTTCACTAGATGTTGTGAATGTGTATACCCCTACCTCTTAAGAGTGTTTGTGACTTCACTAGATGTTGTGAATGTGTATACCCCTACCTCAAGAGTGTTTGTGACTTCACTAGATGTTATGAATGTGTATACCCCTTCCTCTCAAGAGTGTTTCTGACTTCACTAGATGTTGTGAATGTGTATACCCCTACCTCAAGAGTGTTTCTGACTTCACCAGATGTTGTGAATGTGCATACCCCTACCTCGAGAGTGTTTCTGACTTCACTAGATGTTGTGAGTGTGTATACCCCTACCTGTCAAGAGTGTTTCTGACTTCACTAGACGTTGTGAATGTGTATACCCCTACCTCGAGAGTGTTTATGACTTCACTCGAAGTTGTGTGTGTATACCCCTACCTCGAGAGTGTTTCTGACTTCACTAGATATTGTGAATGTGTATACCCCTTCCTCTCAAGAGTGTTTCTGACTTCACTAGATGTTGTGAATGTGTATACCCCTACCTCTCAAGAGTGTTTCTGACTTCAGTAGATGTTGTGAATGTGTATACCCCTTCCTCTCAAGTGTTTCTGACTTCACTAGATGTTGTGAATGTGTATACCCCTTCCTCTCAAGAGTGTTTCTGACTTCACTAGATGTTGTGAATGTGTATAGCCCTACCTCAAGAGTGTTTCTGACTTCACTAGATGTTGTGAATGTGTATACCCCTACCTCGAGAGTGTTTCTGACTTCACTAGATGTTGTGTGTGTATACCCCTACCTCAAGAGTGCTTCTGACTTCACTAGATGTTGTGAATGTGTATACCCCTTCCTCTCAAGAGTGTTTCTGACTTCACTAGATGTTGTGAATGTGTATACCCCTACCTCAAGAGTGTTTCTGACTTCACTAGATATTGTGTATGTGTATACCCCTACCTCTCAAGAGTGTTTCTGACTTCACTAGATGTTGTGAATGTGTATACCCCTACCTCTCAAGAGTGTTTGTGACTTCACTAGATGTTGTGAATGTGGATACCCCTACCTCGAGAGTGTTTCTGACTTCACTAGATGTTGTGAATGTGTATACCCCTACCTCAAGAGTGTATCTGACTTCACTAGATGTTGTGAATGTGCATACCCCTACCTCTCAAGAGTGTTTGTGACTTCACTAGATGTTGTGAATGTGTATACCCCTTCCTCTCAAGAGTGTTTCTGACTTCACTAGATGTTGTGAATGTGTATACCCCTACCTCAAGAGAGTTTTGACTTCACTAGATATTGTGTGTGTATACCCCTACCTCTCAAGAGTGTTTCTGACTTCACTAGATGTTGTGAATGTGTATACCCCTACCTCTCAATAGTGTTTGTGACTTCACTAGATGTTGTGAATGTGTATACCCCTTCCTCTCAAGAGTGTTTCTGACTTCACTAGATGTTGTGAATGTGTATACCCCTACCTCAAGAGCGTTTCTGACTTCACTAGATATTGTGTATGTGTATACCCCTACCTCTCAAGAGTGTTTCTGACTTCACTAGATGTTGTGAATGTGTATACCCCTTCCTCTCAAGAGTGTTTCTGACTTCACTAGATGTTGTGAATGTGTATACCCCTACCTGAAGAGTGTTTCTGACTTCACTAGATATTGTGTACGTGTATACCCCTACCTCTCAAGAGTGTTTCTGACTTCACTAGATGTTGTGAATGTGTATACCCCTACCTCTCAAGAGTGTTTGTGACTTCACTAGATGTTGTGAATGTGTATACCCCTACCTCGAGAGTGTTTCTGACTTCACTAGATGTTGTGAATGTGTATACCCCTACCTCAAGAGTGTTTCTGACTTCACTAGATGTTTTGAATGTGTATACCCCTTCATCTCAAGAGTGTTTCTGACATCACTAGATGTTGTGAATGTGTATACCCCTACCTCAAGAGTGTTTTGACTTCACTAGATATTGTGTATGTGTATACCCCTACCTCAAGAGTGTTTCTGACTTCACTAGAAGTTGTGTGTGTATACCCCTACCTCAAGAGTGTTTCTGACTTCACTAGATGTTGTGAACGTGTATACCCCTACCTCAAGAGTGTTTCTGACTTCACTAGATATTGTGTATGTGTATACCCCTACCTCTCAAGAGTGTTTCTGACTTCAGTAGAAGTTGTGAATGTGTATACCCCTACCTCTCAAGAGTGTTTCTGACTTCACTAGATATTGTGTATGTGTATACCCCTACCTCTCAAGAGTGTTTGTGACTTCACTAGATGTTGTGAATGTGTATACTCCTACCTCTCAAGATTGTTTGTGACTTCACTAGATGTTGTGAATGTGTATACCCCTACCTCTTAAGAGTGTTTGTGACCTCACTAGATGTTGTGAATGTGTATACCCCTACCTCTCAAGAGTGTTTCTGACTTCACTAGATGTTGTAAATGTGTATACCCCTACCTCAAGAGCGTTTCTGACTTTACTAGATATTGTGTATGTGTATACCCCTACCTCTCAAGAGTGTTTCAGACTTCACTAGATGTTGTGAATGTGTATACTCCTACCTCTCAAGAGTGTTTGTGACTTCACTAGATGTTGTGAATGTGTATACCCCTACCTCTTAAGAGTGTTTGTGACTTCACTAGATGTTGTGAATGTGTATACCCCTACCTCAAGAGTGTTTGTGACTTCACTAGATGTTATGAATGTGTATACCCCTTCCTCTCAAGAGTGTTTCTGACTTCACTAGATGTTGTGAATGTGTATACCCCTACCTCAAGAGTGTTTCTGACTTCACCAGATGTTGTGAATGTGCATACCCCTACCTCGAGAGTGTTTCTGACTTCACTAGATGTTGTGAATGTGTATACCCCTACCTGTCAAGAGTGTTTCTGACTTCACTAGACGTTGTGAATGTGTATACCCCTACCTCGAGAGTGTTTCTGACTTCACTCGAAGTTGTGTGTGTATACCCCTACCTCAAGAGTGTTTCTGACTTCACTAGATGTTGTGAATGTGTATACCCCTACCTCGAGAGTGTTTCTGACTTCACTAGATATTGTGTATGTGTATACCCCTACCTCTCAAGAGTGTTTCTGACTTCACTAGATGTTGTGAATGTGTATACCCCTACCTCAAGAGTGTTTCTGACTTCACTAGATGTTGTGAATGTGTATACCCCTTCCTCTCAAGAGTGTTTCTGACTTCACTAGATGTTGTGAATGTGTATACCCCTACCTCAAGAGCGTTTCTGACTTTACTAGATATTGTGTATGTGTATACCCCTACCTCTCAAGAGTGTTTCTGACTTCACTAGATGTTGTGAATGTGTATACTCCTACCTCTCAAGAGTGTTTGTGACTTCACTAGATGTTGTGAATGTGTATACCCCTACCTCTTAAGAGTGTTTGTGACTTCACTAGATGTTGTGAATGTGTATACCCCTACCTCAAGAGTGTTTGTGACTTCACTAGATGTTATGAATGTGTATACCCCTTCCTCTCAAGAGTGTTTCTGACTTCACTAGATGTTGTGAATGTGTATACCCCTACCTCAAGAGTGTTTCTGACTTCACCAGATGTTGTGAATGTGCATACCCCTACCTCGAGAGTGTTTCTGACTTCACTAGATGTTGTGAATGTGTATACCCCTACCTGTCAAGAGTGTTTCTGACTTCACTAGACGTTGTGAATGTGTATACCCCTACCTCGAGAGTGTTTCTGACTTCACTCGAAGTTGTGTGTGTATACCCCTACCTCAAGAGTGTTTCTGACTTCACTAGATGTTGTGAATGTGTATACCCCTACCTCGAGAGTGTTTCTGACTTCACTAGATATTGTGTATGTGTATACCCCTACCTCTCAAGAGTGTTTCTGACTTCACTAGATGTTGTGAATGTGTATACCCCTACCTCAAGAGTGTTTCTGACTTCACTAGATGTTGTGAATGTGTATACCCCTTCCTCTCAAGAGTGTTTCTGACTTCACTAGATGTTGTGAATGTGTATACCCCTACCTCAAGAGCGTTTCTGACTTCACTAGATATTGTATATGTGTATACCCCTACCTCTCAAGAGTGTTTCTGACTTCACTAGATGTTGTGAATGTGTATACCCCTTCCTCTCAAGAGTGTTTCTGACTTCACTAGATGTTGTGAATGTGTATACCCCTACCTGAAGAGTGTTTCTGACTTCACTAGATATTGTGTACGTGTATACCCCTACCTCTCAAGAGTGTTTCTGACTTCACTAGATGTTGTGAATGTGTATACCCCTACCTCTCAAGAGTGTTTGTGACTTCACTAGATGTTGTGAATGTGTATACCCCTACCTCGAGAGTGTTTCTGACTTCACTAGATGTTGTGAATGTGTATACCCCTACCTCAAGAGTGTTTCTGACTTCACTAGATGTTTTGAATGTGTATACCCCTTCATCTCAAGAGTGTTTCTGACATCACTAGATGTTGTGAATGTGTATACCCCTACCTCAAGAGTGTTTTGACTTCACTAGATATTGTGTATGTGTATACCCCTACCTCAAGAGTGTTTCTGACTTCACTAGAAGTTGTGTGTGTATACCCCTACCTCAAGAGTGTTTCTGACTTCACTAGATGTTGTGAACGTGTATACCCCTACCTCAAGAGTGTTTCTGACTTCACTAGATATTGTGTATGTGTATACCCCTACCTCTCAAGAGTGTTTCTGACTTCAGTAGATGTTGTGAATGTGTATACCCCTACCTCTCAAGAGTGTTTCTGACTTCACTAGATATTGTGTATGTGTATACCCCTACCTCTCAAGAGTGTTTGTGACTTCACTAGATGTTGTGAATGTGTATACTCCTACCTCTCAAGATTGTTTGTGACTTCACTAGATGTTGTGAATGTGTATACCCCTACCTCTTAAGAGTGTTTGTGACCTCACTAGATGTTGTGAATGTGTATACCCCTACCTCTCAAGAGTGTTTCTGACTTCACTAGATGTTGTAAATGTGTATACCCCTACCTCAAGAGCGTTTCTGACTTTACTAGATATTGTGTATGTGTATACCCCTACCTCTCAAGAGTGTTTCTGACTTCACTAGATGTTGTGAATGTGTATACTCCTACCTCTCAAGAGTGTTTGTGACTTCACTAGATGTTGTGAATGTGTATACCCCTACCTCTTAAGAGTGTTTGTGACTTCACTAGATGTTGTGAATGTGTATACCCCTACCTCAAGAGTGTTTGTGACTTCACTAGATGTTATGAATGTGTATACCCCTTCCTCTCAAGAGTGTTTCTGACTTCACTAGATGTTGTGAATGTGTATACCCCTACCTCAAGAGCGTTTCTGACTTCACCAGATGTTGTGAATGTGCATACCCCTACCTCGAGAGTGTTTCTGACTTCACTAGATGTTGTGAATGTGTATACCCCTACCTGTCAAGAGTGTTTCTGACTTCACTAGACGTTGTGAATGTGTATACCCCTACCTCGAGAGTGTTTATGACTTCACTCGAAGTTGTGTGTGTATACCCCTACCTCAAGAGTGTTTCTGACTTCACTAGATGTTGTGAATGTGTATACCCCTACCTCGAGAGTGTTTCTGACTTCACTAGATATTGTGTATGTGTATACCCCTACCTCTCAAGAGTGTTTCTGGCTTCAGTAGATGTTGTGAATGTGTATACCCCTACCTCTCAAGAGTGTTTCTGACTTCACTAGTTATTGTGTATGTTTATACCCCTACCTCTCAAGAGTGTTTGTGACTTCACTAGATGTTGTGAATGTGTATACTCCTACCTCTCAAGAGTGTTTGTGACTTCACTAGATGTTGTGAATGTGTATACCCCTACCTCTTAAGAGTGTTTGTGACCTCACTAGATGTTGTGAATGTGTACACCCCTACCTGAAGAGTGTTTGTGACTTCACTAGATGTTGTGAATGTGTATACCCCTACCTCTCAAGAGTGTTTGTGACTTCACTAGATGTTGTGAATGTGTATACCCCTTCCTCTCAAGAGTGTTTCTGACTTCACTAGATGTTGTGAATGTGTATACCCCTACCTCTCAAGAGTGTTTCTGACTTCAGTAGATGTTGTGAATGTGTATACCCCTACCTCTCAAGAGTGTTTTTCGGACTTCACTAGATATTGTGTATGTGTATACCCCTACCTCTCAAGAGTGTTTGTGACTTCACAAGATGTTGTGAATGTGTATACTCCTACCTCTCAAGAGTGTTTCTGACTTCACTAGATGTTGTGAATGTGTATACCCCTACCTCAAGAGTGTTTCTGACTTCACCAGATGTTGTGAATGTGCATACCCCTACCTCGAGAGTGTTTCTGACTTCACTAGATGTTGTGAATGTGTATACCCCTACCTCTCAAGAGTGTTTCTGACTTCACTAGATGTTGTGAATGTGTATACCCCTACCTCGAGAGTGTTTCTGACTTCACTAGAAGTTGTGTGTGTATACCCCTACCTCAAGAGTGTTTCTGACTTCACTAGATGTTGTGAATGTGTATACGCCTACCTCGAGAGTGTATCTGACTTCACTAGATATTGTGTATGTGTATACCCCTACCTCTCAAGAGTGTTTCTGACTTCAATAGATGTTGTGAATGTGTATACCCCTACCTCTCAAGAGTGTTTCTGACTTCACTAGATATTGTGTATGTGTATACCCCTACCTCTCAAGAGTGTTTGTGACTTCACTAGATGTTGTGAATGTGTATACTCCTACCTCTCAAGAGTGTTTGTGACTTCACTAGATGTTGTGAATGTGTATACCCCTACCTCTTAAGAGTGTTTGTGACCTCACTAGATGTTGTGAATGTGTATACCCCTACCTCAAGAGTGTTTGTGACTTCACTAGATGTTGTGAATGTGTATACCCCTACCTCTCAAGAGTGTTTGTGACTTCACTAGATGTTGTGAATGTGTATACCCCTTCCTCTCAAGAGTGTTTCTGACTTCACTAGATGTTGTGAATGTGTATACCCCTACCTCAAGAGTGTTTCTGACTTCACTAGATGATGTGAATGTGTATACCCCTACCTCAAAAAGAGTGTTTCTGACTTCACTAGATGTTGTGAATGTGTATACCCCTACCTCGAGAGTGTTTCTGACTTCACTAGAAGTTGTGTGTGTATACCCCTACCTCAAGAGTGTTTCTGACTTCACTAGATGTTGTGAATGTGTATACCCCTTCCTCAAGAGTGTTTCTGACTTCACTAGATGTTGTGGATGTGTATACCCCTACCTCAAGAGTGTTTCTGACTTCACTAGATATTGTGTATGTGTATACCCCTACCTCTCAAGAGTGTTTCTGACTTCACTAGATGTTGTGAATGTGTATACCCCTACCTCTCAAGAGTGTTTGTGACTTCACTAGATGTTGTGAATGTGTATACCCCTTCCTCTCAAGTGTTTCTGAGTTCACTAGATGTTGTGAATGTGTATACCCCTTCCTCTCAAGAGTGTTTCTGACTTCACTAGATGTTGTGAATGTGTATACTCCTACCTCAAGAGTGTTTCTGACTTCACTAGATGTTGTGAATGTGTATACCCCTACCTCGAGAGTGTTTCTGACTTCACTAGATGTTGTGTGTGTATACCCCTACCTCAAGAGTGCTTCTGACTTCACTAGATGTTGTGAATGTGTATACCCCTTCCTCTCAAGAGTGTTTCTGACTTCACTAGATGTTGTGAATGTGTATACCCCTACCTCAAGAGTGTTTCTGACTTCACTAGATATTGTGTATGTGTATACCCCTACCTCTCAAGAGTGTTTCTGACTTCACCAGATGTTGTGAATGTGCATACCCCTACCTCGAGAGTGTTTCTGACTTCACTAGATGTTGTGAATGTGTATACCCCTACCTCTCAAGAGTGTTTCTGACTTCACTAGATGTTGTGAATGTGTATACCCCTACCTCGAGAGTGTTTCTGACTTCACTAGAAGTTGTGTGTGTATACCCCTACCTCAAGAGTGTTTCTGACTTCACTAGATGTTGTGAATGTGTATACCCCTACCTCGAGAGTGTTTCTGACTTCACTAGATATTGTGTATGTGTATACCCCTACCTCTCAAGAGTGTTTCTGGCTTCAGTAGATGTTGTGAATGTGTATACCCCTACCTCTCAAGAGTGTTTCTGACTTCACTAGATATTGTGTATGTTTATACCCCTACCTCTTAAGAGTGTTTGTGACCTCACTAGATGTTGTGAATGTGTATACCCCTACCTGAAGAGTGTTTGTGACTTCACTAGATGTTGTGAATGTGTATACCCCTACCTCTCAAGAGTGTTTGTGACTTCACTAGATGTTGTGAATGTGTATACCCCTTCCTCTCAAGAGTGTTTCTGACTTCACTAGATGTTGTGAATGTGTATACCCCTACCTCAAGAGTGTTTCTGACTTCACTAGATGTTGTGAATGTGTATACCCCTACCTCGAGAGTGTTTCTGACTTCACTAGAAGTTGTGTGTGTATACCCCTACCTCAAGAGTGTTTCTGACTTCACTAGATGTTGTGAATATGTATACCCCTACCTCGAGAGTGTTTCTGACTTCACTAGATATTGTGTATGTGTATACCCCTACCTCTCAAGAGTGTTTCTGACTTCAGTAGATGTTGTGAATGTGTATACCCCTACCTCTCAAGAGTGTTTTTCGGACTTCACTAGATATTGTGTATGTGTATACCCCTACCTCTCAAGAGTGTTTGTGACTTCACTAGATGTTGTGAATGTGTATACTCCTACCTCTCAAGAGTGTTTCTGACTTCACTAGATGTTGTGAATGTGTATACCCCTACCTCAAGAATGTTTCTGACTTCACCAGATGTTGTGAATGTGCATACCCCTACCTCGAGAGTGTTTCTGACTTCACTAGATGTTGTGAATGTGTATACCCCTACCTCTCAAGAGTGTTTCTGACTTCACTAGATGTTGTGAATGTGTATACCCCTACCTCGAGAGTGTTTCTGACTTCACTAGAAGTTGTGTGTGTATACCCCTACCTCAAGAGTGTTTCTGACTTCACTAGATGTTGTGAATGTGTATACCCCTACCTCGAGAGTGGTTCTGACTTCACTAGATATTGTGTATGTGTATACCCCTACCTCTCAAGAGTGTTTCTGACTTCAGTAGATGTTGTGAATGTGTATACCCCTACCTCTCAAGAGTGTTTCTGACTTCACTAGATATTGTGTATGTGTATACCCCTACCTCTCAAGAGTGTTTGTGACTTCACTAGATGTTGTGAATGTGTATACCCCTTCCTCTCAAGAGTGTTTCTGACTTCACTAGATGTTGTGAATGTGTATACCCCTACCTCAAGAGTGTTTCTGACTTCACTAGATGTTGTGAATGTGTATACCCCTACCTCGAGAGTGTTTCTGACTTCACTAGATGTTGTGTGTGTATACCCCTACCTCAAGAGTGCTTCTGACTTCACTAGATGTTGTGAATGTGTATACCCCTTCCTCTCAAGAGTGTTTCTGACTTCACTAGATGTTGTGAATGTGTATACCCCTACCTCAAGAGTGTTTCTGACTTCACTAGATATTGTGTATGTGTATACCCCTACCTCTCAAGAGTGTTTCTGACTTCACCAGATGTTGTGAATGTGCATACCCCTACCTCGAGAGTGTTTCTGACTTCACTAGATGTTGTGAATGTGTATACCCCTACCTCTCAAGAGTGTTTCTGACTTCACTAGATGTTGTGAATGTGTATACCCCTACCTCGAGAGTGTTTCTGACTTCACTAGAAGTTGTGTGTGTATACCCCTACCTCAAGAGTGTTTCTGACTTCACTAGATGTTGTGAATGTGTATACCCCTACCTCGAGAGTGTTTCTGACTTCACTAGATATTGTGTATGTGTATACCCCTACCTCTCAAGAGTGTTTCTGGCTTCAGTAGATGTTGTGAATGTGTATACCCCTTCCTCTCAAGAGTGTTTCTGACTTCACTAGATATTGTGTATGTTTATACCCCTACCTCTCAAGAGTGTTTGTGACTTCACTAGATGTTGTGAATGTGTATACCCCTACCTCTCAAGAGTGTTTGTGACTTCACTAGATGTTGTGAATGTGTATACCCCTACCTCTTAAGAGTGTTTGTGACCTCACTAGATGTTGTGAATGTGTATACCCCTACCTGAAGAGTGTTTCTGACTTCACTAGATGTTGTGAATGTGTATACCCCTACCTCGAGAGTGTTTCTGACTTCACTAGATATTGTGTATGTGTATACCCCTACCTCTCAAGAGTGTTTCTGGCTTCAGTAGATGTTGTGAATGTGTATACCCCTACCTCTCAAGAGTGTTTCTGACTTCACTAGATATTGTGTATGTTTATACCCCTACCTCTCAAGAGTGTTTGTGACTTCACTAGATGTTGTGAATGTGTATACCCCTACCTCTCAAGAGTGTTTGTGACTTCACTAGATGTTGTGAATGTGTATACCCCTACCTCTTAAGAGTGTTTGTGACCTCACTAGATGTTGTGAATGTGTATACCCCTACCTGAAGAGTGTTTGTGACTTCACTAGATGTTGTGAATGTGTATACCCCTACCTGTCAAGAGTGTTTGTGACTTCACTAGATGTTGTGAATGTGTATACCCCTTCCTCTCAAGAGTGTTTCTGACTTCACTAGATGTTGTGAATGTGTATACCCCTACCTCAAGAGTGTTTCTGACTTCACTAGATGTTGTGAATGTGTATACCCCTACCTCGAGAGTGTTTCTGACTTCACTAGAAGTTGTGTGTGTATACCCCTACCTCAAGAGTGTTTCTGACTTCACTAGATGTTGTGAATGTGTATACCCCTACCTCGAGAGTGCTTCTGACTTCACTAGATATTGTGTATGTGTATACCCCTACCTCTCAAGAGTGTTTCTGACTTCAGTAGATGTTGTGAATGTGTATACCCCTACCTCTCAAGAGTGTTTCTGACTTCACTAGATATTGTGTATGTTTATACCCCTACCTCTCAAGAGTGTTTGTGACTTCACTAGATGTTGTGAATGTGTATACCCCTACCTCTCAAGAGTGTTTGTGACTTCACTAGATGTTGTGAATGTGTATACCCCTACCTCTTAAGAGTGTTTGTGACCTCACTAGATGTTGTGAATGTGTATACCCCTACCTGAAGAGTGTTTGTGACTTCACTAGATGTTGTGAATGTGTATACCCCTACCTCTCAAGAGTGTTTGTGACTTCACTAGATGTTGTGAATGTGTATACCCCTTCCTCTCAAGAGTGTTTCTGACTTCACTAGATGTTGTGAATGTGTATACCCCTACCTCAAGAGTGTTTCTGACTTCACTAGATGTTGTGAATGTGTATACCCCTACCTCGAGAGTGTTTCTGACTTCACTAGAAGTTGTGTGTGTATACCCCTACCTCAAGAGTGTTTCTGACTTCACTAGATGTTGTGAATATGTATACCCCTACCTCGAGAGTGTTTCTGACTTCACTAGATATTGTGTATGTGTATACCCCTACCTCTCAAGAGTGTTTCTGACTTCAGTAGATGTTGTGAATGTGTATACCCCTACCTCTCAAGAGTGTTTTTCGGACTTCACTAGATATTGTGTATGTGTATACCCCTACCTCTCAAGAGTGTTTGTGACTTCACTAGATGTTGTGAATGTGTATACTCCTACCTCTCAAGAGTGTTTCTGACTTCACTAGATGTTGTGAATGTGTATACCCCTACCTCAAGAATGTTTCTGACTTCACCAGATGTTGTGAATGTGCATACCCCTACCTCGAGAGTGTTTCTGACTTCACTAGATGTTGTGAATGTGTATACCCCTACCTCTCAAGAGTGTTTCTGACTTCACTAGATGTTGTGAATGTGTATACCCCTACCTCGAGAGTGTTTCTGACTTCACTAGAAGTTGTGTGTGTATACCCCTACCTCAAGAGTGTTTCTGACTTCACTAGATGTTGTGAATGTGTATACCCCTACCTCGAGAGTGGTTCTGACTTCACTAGATATTGTGTATGTGTATACCCCTACCTCTCAAGAGTGTTTCTGACTTCAGTAGATGTTGTGAATGTGTATACCCCTACCTCTCAAGAGTGTTTCTGACTTCACTAGATATTGTGTATGTGTATACCCCTACCTCTCAAGAGTGTTTGTGACTTCACTAGATGTTGTGAATGTGTATACCCCTTCCTCTCAAGAGTGTTTCTGACTTCACTAGATGTTGTGAATGTGTATACCCCTACCTCAAGAGTGTTTCTGACTTCACTAGATGTTGTGAATGTGTATACCCCTACCTCGAGAGTGTTTCTGACTTCACTAGATGTTGTGTGTGTATACCCCTACCTCAAGAGTGCTTCTGACTTCACTAGATGTTGTGAATGTGTATACCCCTTCCTCTCAAGAGTGTTTCTGACTTCACTAGATGTTGTGAATGTGTATACCCCTACCTCAAGAGTGTTTCTGACTTCACTAGATATTGTGTATGTGTATACCCCTACCTCTCAAGAGTGTTTCTGACTTCACCAGATGTTGTGAATGTGCATACCCCTACCTCGAGAGTGTTTCTGACTTCACTAGATGTTGTGAATGTGTAAACCCCTAGCTCTCAAGAGTGTTTCTGACTTCACTAGATGTTGTGAATGTGTATACCCCTACCTCGAGAGTGTTTCTGACTTCACTAGAAGTTGTGTGTGTATACCCCTAACTCAAGAGTGTTTCTGACTTCACTAGATGTTGTGAATGTGTATACCCCTACCTCGAGAGTGTTTCTGACTTCACTAGATATTGTGTATGTGTATACCCCTACCTCTCAAGAGTGTTTCTGGCTTCAGTAGATGTTGTGAATGTGTATACCCCTTCCTCTCAAGAGTGTTTCTGACTTCACTAGATATTGTGTATGTTTATACCCCTACCTCTCAAGAGTGTTTGTGACTTCACTAGATGTTGTGAATGTGTATACCCCTACCTCTCAAGAGTGTTTCTGACTTCACTAGATGTTGTGAATGTGTATACCCCTACCTCTCAAGAGTGTTTCTGACTTCACTAGATATTGTGTATGTTTATACCCCTACCTCTCAAGAGTGTTTGTGACTTCACTAGATGTTGTGAATGTGTATACCCCTACCTCTCAAGAGTGTTTGTGACTTCACTAGATGTTGTGAATGTGTATACCCCTACCTCTTAAGAGTGTTTGTGACCTCACTAGATGTTGTGAATGTGTATACCCCTACCTGAAGAGTGTTTGTGACTTCACTAGATGTTGTGAATGTGTATACCCCTACCTCTCAAGAGTGTTTGTGACTTCACTAGATGTTGTGAATGTGTATACCCCTTCCTCTCAAGAGTGTTTCTGACTTCACTAGATGTTGTGAATGTGTATACCCCTACCTCAAGAGTGTTTCTGACTTCACTAGATGTTGTGAATGTGTATACCCCTACCTCGAGAGTGTTTCTGACTTCACTAGAAGTTGTGTGTGTATACCCCTACCTCAAGAGTGTTTCTGACTTCACTAGATGTTGTGAATATGTATACCCCTACCTCGAGAGTGTTTCTGACTTCACTAGATATTGTGTATGTGTATACCCCTACCTCTCAAGAGTGTTTCTGACTTCAGTAGATGTTGTGAATGTGTATACCCCTACCTCTCAAGAGTGTTTTTCGGACTTCACTAGATATTGTGTATGTGTATACCCCTACCTCTCAAGAGTGTTTGTGACTTCAGTAGATGTTGTGAATGTGTATACTCCTACCTCTCAAGAGTGTTTCTGACTTCACTAGATGTTGTGAATGTGTATACCCCTACCTCAAGAATGTTTCTGACTTCACCAGATGTTGTGAATGTGCATACCCCTACCTCGAGAGTGTTTCTGACTTCACTAGATGTTGTGAATGTGTATACCCCTACCTCTCAAGAGTGTTTCTGACTTCACTAGATGTTGTGAATGTGTATACCCCTACCTCGAGAGTGTTTCTGACTTCACTAGAAGTTGTGTGTGTATACCCCTACCTCAAGAGTGTTTCTGACTTCACTAGATGTTGTGAATGTGTATACCCCTACCTCGAGAGTGGTTCTGACTTCACTAGATATTGTGTATGTGTATACCCCTACCTCTCAAGAGTGTTTCTGACTTCAGTAGATGTTGTGAATGTGTATACCCCTACCTCTCAAGAGTGTTTCTGACTTCACTAGATATTGTGTATGTGTATACCCCTACCTCTCAAGAGTGTTTGTGACTTCACTAGATGTTGTGAATGTGTATACCCCTTCCTCTCAAGAGTGTTTCTGACTTCACTAGATGTTGTGAATGTGTATACCCCTACCTCAAGAGTGTTTCTGACTTCACTAGATGTTGTGAATGTGTATACCCCTACCTCGAGAGTGTTTCTGACTTCACTAGATGTTGTGTGTGTATACCCCTACCTCAAGAGTGCTTCTGACTTCACTAGATGTTGTGAATGTGTATACCCCTTCCTCTCAAGAGTGTTTCTGACTTCACTAGATGTTGTGAATGTGTATACCCCTACCTCAAGAGTGTTTCTGACTTCACTAGATATTGTGTATGTGTATACCCCTACCTCTCAAGAGTGTTTCTGACTTCACCAGATGTTGTGAATGTGCATACCCCTACCTCGAGAGTGTTTCTGACTTCACTAGATGTTGTGAATGTGTATACCCCTACCTCTCAAGAGTGTTTCTGACTTCACTAGATGTTGTGAATGTGTATACCCCTACCTCGAGAGTGTTTCTGACTTCACTAGAAGTTGTGTGTGTATACCCCTACCTCAAGAGTGTTTCTGACTTCACTAGATGTTGTGAATGTGTATACCCCTACCTCGAGAGTGTTTCTGACTTCACTAGATATTGTGTATGTGTATACCCCTACCTCTCAAGAGTGTTTCTGGCTTCAGTAGATGTTGTGAATGTGTATACCCCTTCCTCTCAAGAGTGTTTCTGACTTCACTAGATATTGTGTATGTTTATACCCCTACCTCTCAAGAGTGTTTGTGACTTCACTAGATGTTGTGAATGTGTATACCCCTACCTCTTAAGAGTGTTTGTGACTTCACTAGATGTTGTGAATGTGTATACCCCTACCTCTTAAGAGTGTTTGTGACCTCACTAGATGTTGTGAATGTGTATACCCCTACCTGAAGAGTGTTTCTGACTTCACTAGATGTTGTGAATGTGTATACCCCTACCTCGAGAGTGTTTCTGACTTCACTAGATATTGTTTATGTGTATACCCCTACCTCTCAAGAGTGTTTCTGGCTTCAGTAGATGTTGTGAATGTGTATACCCCTACCTCTCAAGAGTGTTTCTGACTTCACTAGATATTGTGTATGTTTATACCCCTACCTCTCAAGAGTGTTTGTGACTTCACTAGATGTTGTGAATGTGTATACCCCTACCTCTCAAGAGTGTTTGTGACTTCACTAGATGTTGTGAATGTGTATACCCCTACCTCTTAAGAGTGTTTGTGACCTCACTAGATGTTGTGAATGTGTATACCCCTACCTGAAGAGTGTTTGTGACTTCACTAGATGTTGTGAATGTGTATACCCCTACCTGTCAAGAGTGTTTGTGACTTCACTAGATGTTGTGAATGTGTATACCCCTTCCTCTCAAGAGTGTTTCTGACTTCACTAGATGTTGTGAATGTGTATACCCCTACCTCAAGAGTGTTTCTGACTTCACTAGATGTTGTGAATGTGTATACCCCTACCTCGAGAGTGTTTCTGACTTCACTAGAAGTTGTGTGTGTATACCCCTACCTCAAGAGTGTTTCTGACTTCACTAGATGTTGTGAATGTGTATACCCCTACCTCGAGAGTGGTTCTGACTTCACTAGATATTGTGTATGTGTATACCCCTACCTCTCAAGAGTGTTTCTGACTTCAGTAGATGTTGTGAATGTGTATACCCCTACCTCTCAAGAGTGTTTCTGACTTCACTAGATATTGTGTATGTGTATACCCCTACCTCTCAAGAGTGTTTGTGACTTCACTAGATGTTGTGAATGTGTATACCCCTTCCTCTCAAGAGTGTTTCTGACTTCACTAGATGTTGTGAATGTGTATACCCCTACCTCAAGAGTGTTTCTGACTTCACTAGATGTTGTGAATGTGTATACCCCTACCTCGAGAGTGTTTCTGACTTCACTAGATGTTGTGTGTGTATACCCCTACCTCAAGAGTGCTTCTGACTTCACTAGATGTTGTGAATGTGTATACCCCTTCCTCTCAAGAGTGTTTCTGACTTCACTAGATGTTGTGAATGTGTATACCCCTACCTCAAGAGTGTTTCTGACTTCACTAGATATTGTGTATGTGTATACCCCTACCTCTCAAGAGTGTTTCTGACTTCACCAGATGTTGTGAATGTGCATACCCCTACCTCGAGAGTGTTTCTGACTTCACTAGATGTTGTGAATGTGTATACCCCTACCTCTCAAGAGTGTTTCTGACTTCACTAGATGTTGTGAATGTGTATACCCCTACCTCGAGAGTGTTTCTGACTTCACTAGAAGTTGTGTGTGTATACCCCTACCTCAAGAGTGTTTCTGACTTCACTAGATGTTGTGAATGTGTATACCCCTACCTCGAGAGTGTTTCTGACTTCACTAGATATTGTGTATGTGTATACCCCTACCTCTCAAGAGTGTTTCTGGCTTCAGTAGATGTTGTGAATGTGTATACCCCTACCTCTCAAGAGTGTTTCTGACTTCACTAGATATTGTGTATGTTTATACCCCTACCTCTCAAGAGTGTTTGTGACTTCACTAGATGTTGTGAATGTGTATACCCCTACCTCTCAAGAGTGTTTGTGACTTCACTAGATGTTGTGAATGTGTATACCCCTACCTCTTAAGAGTGTTTGTGACCTCACTAGATGTTGTGAATGTGTATACCCCTACCTGAAGAGTGTTTGTGACTTCACTAGATGTTGTGAATGTGTATACCCCTACCTCTCAAGAGTGTTTGTGACTTCACTAGATGTTGTGAATGTGTATACCCCTTCCTCTCAAGAGTGTTTCTGACTTCACTAGATGTTGTGAATGTGTATACCCCTACCTCAAGAGTGTTTCTGACTTCACTAGATATTGTGTATGTGTATACCCCTACCTCTCAAGAGTGTTTCTGACTTCACCAGATGTTGTGAATGTGCATACCCCTACCTCGAGAGTGTTTCTGACTTCACTAGATGTTGTGAATGTGTATACCCCTACCTCTCATGAGTGTTTCTGACTTCACTAGATGTTGTGAATGTGTATACCCCTACCTCGAGAGTGTTTCTGACTTCACTAGAAGTTGTGTGTGTATACCCCTACCTCAAGAGTGTTTCTGACTTCACTAGATGTTGTGAATGTGTATACGCCTACCTCGAGAGTGTTTCTGACTTCACTAGATATTGTGTATGTGTATACCCCTACCTCTCAAGAGTGTTTCTGGCTTCAGTAGATGTTGTGAATGTGTATACCCCTACCTCTCAAGAGTGTTTCTGACTTCACTAGATATTGTGAATGTGTATACCCCTACCTCTTAAGAGTGTTTGTGACCTCACTAGATGTTGTGAATGTGTATACCCCTACCTGAAGAGTGTTTGTGACTTCACTAGATGTTGTGAATGTGTATACCCCTACCTCTCAAGAGTGTTTGTGACTTCACTAGATGTTGTGAATGTGTATACCCCTACCTCAAGAGTGTTTCTGACTTCACTAGATGTTGTGAATGTGTATACCCCTACCTCGAGAGTGTTTCTGACTTCACTAGAAGTTGTGTGTGTATACCCCTACCTCAAGAGTGTTTCTGACTTCACTAGATGTTGTGAATATGTATACCCCTACCTCGAGAGTGTTTCTGACTTCACTAGATATTGTGTATGTGTATACCCCTACCTCTCAAGAGTGTTTCTGACTTCAGTAGATGTTGTGTATGTGTATACCCCTACCTCTCAAGAGTGTTTTTCGGACTTCACTAGATATTGTGTATGTGTATACCCCTACCTCTCAAGAGTGTTTGTGACTTCACTAGATGTTGTGAATGTGTATACTCCTACCTCTCAAGAGTGTTTCTGACTTCACTAGATGTTGTGAATGTGTATACCCCTACCTCAAGAATGTTTCTGACTTCACCAGATGTTGTGAATGTGCATACCCCTACCTCGAGAGTGTTTCTGACTTCACTAGATGTTGTGAATGTGTATACCCCTACCTCTCAAGAGTGTTTCTGACTTCACTAGATGTTGTGAATGTGTATACCCCTACCTCGAGAGTGTTTCTGACTTCACTAGAAGTTGTGTGTGTATACCCCTACCTCAAGAGTGTTTGTGACTTCACTAGATGTTGTGAATGTGTATACCCCTTCCTCTCAAGAGTGTTTCTGACTTCACTAGATGTTGTGAATGTGTATACCCCTACCTCAAGAGTGTTTCTGACTTCACTAGATGTTGTGAATGTGTATACCCCTACCTCGAGAGTGTTTCTGACTTCACTAGAAGTTGTGTGTGTATACCCCTACCTCAAGAGTGTTTCTGACTTCAATAGATGTTGTGAATATGTATACCCCTACCTCGAGAGTGTTTCTGACTTCACTAGATATTGTGTATGTGTATACCCCTACCTCTCAAGAGTGTTTCTGACTTCAGTAGATGTTGTGTATGTGTATACCCCTACCTCTCAAGAGTGTTTTTCGGACTTCACTAGATATTGTGTATGTGTATACCCCTACCTCTCAAGAGTGTTTGTGACTTCACTAGATGTTGTGAATGTGTATACTCCTACCTCTCAAGAGTGTTTCTGACTTCACTAGATGTTGTGAATGTGTATACCCCTACCTCAAGAATGTTTCTGACTTTACCAGATGTTGTGAATGTGCATACCCCTACCTCGAGAGTGTTTCTGACTTCACTAGATGTTGTGAATGTGTATACCCCTACCTCTCAAGAGTGTTTCTGACTTCACTAGATGTTGTGAATGTGTATACCCCTACCTCGAGAGTGTTTCTGACTTCACTAGAAGTTGTGTGTGTATACCCCTACCTCAAGAGTGTTTCTGACTTCACTAGATGTTGTGAATGTGTATACCCCTACCTCGAGAGTGGTTCTGACTTCACTAGATATTGTGTATGTGTATACCCCTACCTCTCAAGAGTGTTTCTGACTTCAGTAGATGTTGTGAATGTGTATACCCCTACCTCTCAAGAGTGTTTCTGACTTCACTAGATATTGTGTATGTGTATACCCCTACCTCTCAAGAGTGTTTGTGACTTCACTAGATGTTGTGAATGTGTATACTCCTACCTCTCAAGAGTGTTTGTGACTTCACTAGATGTTGTGAATGTGTATACCCCTACCTCTTAAGAGTGTTTGTGACCTCACTAGATGTTGTGAATGTGTATACCCCTACCTCAAGAGTGTTTGTGACTTCACTAGATGTTGTGAATGTGTATACCCCTACCTCTCAAGAGTGTTTGTGACTTCACTAGATGTTGTGAATGTGTATACCCCTTCCTCTCAAGAGTGTTTCTGACTTCACTAGATGTTTTGAATGTGTATACCCCTACCTCAAGAGTGTTTCTGACTTCACTAGATGTTGTGAATGTGTATACCCCTACCTCTCAAGAGTGTTTCTGACTTCACTAGATGTTGTGAATGTGTATACCCCTACCTCGAGAGTGTTTCTGACTTCACTAGAAGTTGTGTGTGTATACCCCTACCTCAAGAGTGTTTCTGACTTCACTAGATGTTGTGAATGTGTATACCCCTTCCTCAAGAGTGTTTCTGACTTCACTAGATGTTGTGGATGTGTATACCCCTACCTCAAGAGTGTTTCTGACTTCACTAGATATTGTGTATGTGTATACCCCTACCTCTCAAGAGTGTTTCTGACTTCACTAGATGTTGTGAATGTGTATACCCCTACCTCTCAAGAGTGTTTGTGACTTCACTAGATGTTGTGAATGTGTATACCCCTTCCTCTCAAGTGTTTCTGACTTCACTAGATGTTGTGAATGTGTATACCCCTTCCTCTCAAGAGTGTTTCTGACTTCACTAGATGTTGTGAATGTGTATACCCCTACCACAAGAGTGTTTCTGACTTCACTAGATGTTGTGAATGTGTATACCCCTACCTCGAGAGTGTTTCTGACTTCACTAGATGTTGTGTGTGTATACCCCTACCTCAAGAGCGTTTCTGACTTCACTAGATGTTGTGAATGTGTATACCCCTTCCTCTCAAGAGTGTTTCTGACTTCACTAGATGTTGTGAATGTGTATACCCCTACCTCAAGAGTGTTTCTGACTTCACTAGATATTGTGTATGTGTATACCCCTACCACTCAAGAGTGTTTCTGACTTCACTAGATGTTGTGAATGTGTATACCCCTACCTCTCAAGAGTGTTTGTGACTTCACTAGATGTTTTGAATGTGTATACCCCTACCTCGAGAGTGTTTCTGACTTCACTAGATGTTGTGAATGTGTATACCCCTACCTCTTAAGAGTGTTTGTGACCTCACTAGATGTTGTGAATGTGTATACCCCTACCTCAAGAGTGTATCTGACTTCACTAGATGTTGTGAATGTGTATACCCCTACCTCTCAAGAGTGTTTGTGACTTCACTAGATGTTGTGAATGTGTATACCCCTTCCTCTCAAGAGTGTTTCTGACTTCACTAGATGTTGTGAATGTGTATACCCCTACCTCAAGAGTGTTTCTGACTTCACTAGATATTGTGTGTGTATACCCCTTCCTCTCAAGAGTGTTTCTGACTTCACTAGATGTTGTGAATGTGTATACCCCTACCTCAAGAGTGTTTCTGACTTCACTAGATGTTGTGAATGTGTATACCCCTTCCTCTCAAGAGTGTTTCTGACTTCACTAGATGTTGTGAATGTGTATACCCGTTCCTCTCAAGAGTGTTTCTGACTTCACTAGATGTTGTGAATGTGTATACCCCTACCTGAAGAGTGTTTCTGACTTCACTAGATATTGTGTACGTGTATACCCCTACCTCTCAAGAGTGTTTCTGACTTCACTAGATGTTGTGAATGTGTATACCCCTACCTCTCAAGAGTGTTTGTGACTTCACTAGATGTTGTGAATGTGTATACCCCTACCTCGAGAGTGTTTCTGACTTCACTAGATGTTGTGAATGTGTATACCCCTACCTCAAGAGTGTTTCTGACTTCACTAGATGTTTTGAATGTGTATACCCCTTCCTCTCAAGAGTGTTTCTGACATCACTAGATGTTGTGAATGTGTATACCCCTACCTCAAGAGTGTTTTGACTTCACTAGATATTGTGTATGTGTATACCCCTACCTCAAGAGTGTTTCTGACTTCACTAGAAGTTGTGTGTGTATACCCCTACCTCAAGAGTGTTTCTGACTTCACTAGATGTTGTGAACGTGTATACCCCTACCTCTCAAGAGTGTTTCTGACTTCACTAGATATTGTGTATGTGTATACCCCTACCTCTCAAGAGTGTTTCTGACTTCAGTAGATGTTGTGAATGTGTATACCCCTACCTCTCAAGAGTGTTTCTGACTTCACTAGATATTGTGTATGTGTATACCCCTACCTCTCAAGAGTGTTTGTGACTTCACTAGATGTTGTGAATGTGTATACTCCTACCTCTCAAGAGTGTTTGTGACTTCACTAGATGTTGTGAATGTGTATACCCCTACCTCTTAAGAGTGTTTGTGACTTCACTAGATGTTGTGAATGTGTATACCCCTACCTCAAGAGTGTTTGTGACTTCACTAGATGTTATGAATGTGTATACCCCTTCCTCTCAAGAGTGTTTCTGACTTCACTAGATGTTGTGAATGTGTATACCCCTACCTCAAGAGTGTTTCTGACTTCACCAGATGTTGTGAATGTGCATACCCCTACCTCGAGAGTGTTTCTGACTTCACTAGATGTTGTGAATGTGTATACCCCTACCTCGAGAGTGTTTCTGACTTCACTAGAAGTTGTGTGTGTATACCCCTACCTCAAGAGTGTTTCTGACTTCACTAGATGTTGTGAATGTGTATACCTCTACCTCGAGAGTGTTTCTGACTTCACTAGATATTGTGTATGTGTATACCCCTACCTCTCAAGAGTGTTTCTGACTTCAGTAGATGTTGTGAATGTGTATACCCCTACCTCTTAAGAGTGTTTGTGACCTCACTAGATGTTGTGAATGTGTATACCCCTACCTGAAGAGTGTTTGTGACTTCACTAGATGTTGTGAATGTGTATACCCCTACCTCTCAAGAGTGTTTCTGACTTCACTAGATGTTGTGAATGTGTATACCCCTTCCTCTCAAGAGTGTTTCTGACTTCACTAGATGTTGTGAATGTGTATACCCCTACCTCAAGAGTGTTTCTGACTTCACTAGATGTTGTGAATGTGTATACCCCTACCTCGAGAGTGTTTCTGACTTCACTAGAAGTTGTGTGTGTATACCCCTACCTCAAGAGTGTTTCTGACTTCACTAGATGTTGTGAATATGTATACCCCTACCTCGAGAGTGTTTCTGACTTCACTAGATATTGTGTATGTGTATACCCCTACCTCTCAAGAGTGTTTCTGACTTCAGTAGATGTTGTGAATGTGTATACCCCTACCTCTCAAGAGTGTTTTTCGGACTTCACTAGATATTGTGTATGTGTATACCCCTACCTCTCAAGAGTGTTTGTATCTTCACTAGATGTTGTGAATGTGTATACTCCTACCTCTCAAGAGTGTTTCTGACTTCACTAGATGTTGTGAATGTGTATACCCCTACCTCAAGAGTGTTTCTGACTTCACCAGATGTTGTGAATGTGCATACCCCTACCTCGTGAGTGTTTCTGACTTCACTAGATGTTGTGAATGTGTATACCCCTACCTCTCAAGAGTGTTTCTGACTTCACTAGATGTTGTGAATGTGTATACCCCTACCTCGAGAGTGTTTCTGACTTCACTAGAAGTTGTGTGTGTATACCCCTACCTAAAGAGTGTTTCTGACTTCACTAGATGTTGTGAATGTGTATACCCCTACCTCGAGAGTGTTTCTGACTTCACTAGATATTGTGTATGTGTATACCCCTACCTCTCAAGAGTGTTTCTGACTTCAGTAGATGCTGTGAATGTGTATACCCCTACCTCTCAAGAGTGTTTCTGACTTCACTAGATATTGTGTATGTGTATACCCCTACCTGTCAAGAGTGTTTGTGACTTCACTAGATGTTGTGAATGTGTATACTCCTACCTCTCAAGAGTGTTTGTGACTTCACTAGATGTTGTGAATGTGTATACCCCTACCTCTTAAGAGTGTTTGTGACCTCACTAGATGTTGTGAATGTGTATACCCCTACCTCAAGAGTGTTTGTGACTTCACTAGATGTTGTGAATGTGTATACCCCTACCTCTCAAGAGTGTTTGTGACTTCACTAGATGTTGTGAATGTGTATACCCCTTCCTCTCAAGAGAGTTTCTGACTTCACTAGATGTTGTGAATGTGTATACCCCTACCTCAAGAGTGTTTCTGACTTCACCAGATGTTGTGAATGTGCATACCCCTACCTCGAGAGTGTTTCTGACTTCACTAGATGTTGTGAATGTGTATACCCCTACCTCTCAAGAGTGTTTCTGACTTCACTAGATGTTGTGAATGTGTATACCCCTACCTCGAGAGTGTTTCTGACTTCACTAGAAGTTGTGTGTGTATACCCCTACCTCAAGAGTGTTTCTGACTTCACTAGATGTTGTGAATGTGTATACGCCTACCTCGATAGTGTTTCTGACTTCACTAGATATTGTGTATGTGTATACCCCTACCTCTCAAGAGTGTTTCTGACTTCAGTAGATGTTGTGAATGTGTATACCCCTACCTCTCAAGAGTGTTTCTGACTTCACTAGATATTGTGAATGTGTATACCCCTACCTCTCAAGAGTGTTTGTGACTTCACTAGATGTTGTGAATGTGTATACCCCTTCCTCTCAAGTGTTTCTGACTTCACTAGATGTTGTGAATGTGTATACCTCTTCCTCTCAAGAGTGTTTCTGACTTCACTAGATGTTGTGAATGTGTATACCCCTACCTCAAGAGTGTTTCTGACTTCACTAGATGTTGTGAATGTGTATACCCCTACCTCGAGAGTGTTTCTGACTTCACTAGATGTTGTGTGTGTATACCCCTACCTCAAGAGTGCTTCTGACTTCACTAGATGTTGTGAATGTGTATACCCCTTCCTCTCAAGAGTGTTTCTGACTTCACTAGATGTTGTGAATGTGTATACCCCTACCTCAAGAGTGTTTCTGACTTCACTAGATATTGTGTATGTGTATACCCCTACCTCTCAAGAGTGTTTCTGACTTCACTAGATGTTGTGAATGTGTATACCCCTACCTCTCAAGAGTGTTTGTGACTTCACTAGATGTTGTGAATGTGTATACCCCTACCTCGAGAGTGTTTCTGACTTCACTAGATGTTGTGAATGTGTATAGCCCTTCCTCTCAAGAGTGTTTCTGACCTCACTAGATGTTGTGAATGTGTATACCCCTACCTCAAGAGTGTTTCTGACTTCACTAGATGTTGTGAATGTGTATACCCCTACCTCGAGAGTGTTTCTGACTTCACTAGATGTTGTGTGTGTATACCCCTACCTCAAGAGTGCTTCTGACTTCACTAGATGTTGTGAATGTGTATACCCCTTCCTCTCAAGAGTGTTTCTGACTTCACTAGATGTTGTGAAGGTGTATACCCCTACCTCAAGAGTGTTTCTGACTTCACTAGATATTGTGTATGTGTATACCCCTACCTCTCAAGAGTGTTTCTGACTTCACTAGATGTTGTGAATGTGTATACCCCTACCTCTCAAGAGTGTTTGTGACTTCACTAGATGTTGTGAATGTGTATACCCCTACCTCGAGAGTGTTTCTGACTTCACTAGATGTTGTGAATGTGTATACCCCTACCTCAAGAGTGTATCTGACTTCACTAGTTGTTGTGAATGTGTATACCCCTACCTCTCAAGAGTGTTTGTGACTTCACTAGATGTTGTGAATGTGTATACCCCTTCCTCTCAAGAGTGTTTCTGACTTCACTAGATGTTGTGAATGTGTATACCCCTACCTCAAGAGTGTTTCTGACTTCACTAGATATTGTGTGTGTATACCCCTACCTCTCAAGAGTGTTTCTGACTTCACTATATGTTGTGAAGGTGTATACCCCTACCTCAAGAGTGTTTCTGACTTCACTAGATATTGTGTATGTGTATACCCCTACCTCTCAAGAGTGTTTCTGACTTCACTAGATGTTGTGAATGTGTATACCCCTACCTCTCAAGAGTGTTTGTGACTTCACTAGATGTTGTGAATGTGTATACCCCTACCTCGAGAGTGTTTCTGACTTCACTAGATGTTGTGAATGTGTATACCCCTACCTCAAGAGTGTTTCTGACTTCACTAGATGTTGTGAATGTGTATACCCCTTCCTCTCAAGAGTGTTTCTGACTTCACTAGATGTTGTGAATGTGTATACCCCTACCTCAAGAGCGTTTCTGACTTCACTAGATGTTGTGAATGTGTATACGCCTACCTCTCAAGAGTGTTTCTGACTTCACTAGATGTTGTGAATGTGTATACCCCTTCCTCTCAAGAGTGTTTCTGACTTCACTAGATGTTGTGAATGTGTATACCCCTACCTGAAGAGTGTTTCTGACTTCACTAGATATTGTGTACGTGTATACCCCTACCTCTCAAGAGTGTTTCTGACTTCACTAGATGTTGTGAATGTGTATACCCCTACCTCTCAAGAGTGTTTGTGACTTCACTAGATGTTGTGAATGTGTATACCCCTACCTCGAGAGTGTTTCTGACTTCACTAGATGTTGTGAATGTGTATACCCCTACCTCAAGAGTGTTTCTGACTTCACTAGATGTTTTGAATGTGTATACCCCTTCCTCTCAAGAGTGTTTCTGACATCACTAGATGTTGTGAATGTGTATACCCCTACCTCAAGAGTGTTTTGACTTCACTAGATATTGTGTATGTGTATACCCCTACCTCAAGAGTGTTTCTGACTTCACTAGATATTGTGTATGTGTATACCCTACCTCTCAAGAGTGTTTCTGACTTCACTAGATGTTGTGAACGTGTATACCCCTACCTCAAGAGTGTTTCTGACTTCACTAGATATTGTGTATGTGTATACCCCTTCCTCTCAAGAGTGCTTCTGACATCACTAGATGTTGTGAATGTGTATACCCCTACCTCTCAAGAGTGTTTCTGACTTCACTAGATATTGTGTATGTGTATACCCCTACCTCTCAAGAGTGTTTGTGACTTCACTAGATGTTGTGAATGTGTATACTCCTACCTCTCAAGAGTGTTTGTGACTTCACTAGATGTTGTGAATGTGTATACCCCTACCTCTTAAGAGTGTTTGTGACCTCACTAGATGTTGTGAATGTGTATACCCCTACCTCTCAAGAGTGTTTCTGACTTCACTAGATGTTGTGAATGTGTATACCCCTACCTCTCAAGAGTGTTTCTGACTTCACTAGATGTTGTAAATGTGTATACCCCTACCTCAAGAGCGTTTCTGACTTTACTAGATATTGTGTATGTGTATACCCCTACCTCTCAAGAGTGTTTCTGACTTCACTAGATGTTGTGAATGTGTATACTCCTACCTCTCAAGAGTGTTTGTGACTTCACTAGATGTTGTGAACGTGTATACCCCTACCTCAAGAGTGTTTCTGACTTCACTAGATATTGTGTATGTGTATACCCCTACCTCTCAAGAGTGTTTCTGACTTCAGTAGATGTTGTGAATGTGTATACCCCTACCTCTCAAGAGTGTTTCTGACTTCACTAGATATTGTGTATGTGTATACCCCTACCTCTCAAGAGTGTTTGTGACTTCACTAGATGTTGTGAATGTGTATACTCCTACCTCTCAAGAGTGTTTGTGACTTCACTAGATGTTGTGAATGTGTATACCCCTACCTCTTAAGAGTGTTTGTGACCTCACTAGATGTTGTGAATGTGTATACCCCTACCTCTCAAGAGTGTTTGTGACTTCACTAGATGTTGTGAATGTGTATACCCCTACCTCGAGAGTGTTTCTGACTTCACTAGATGTTGTAAATGTGTATACCCCTACCTCAAGAGCGTTTCTGACTTTACTAGATATTGTGTATGTGTATACCCCTACCTCTCAAGAGTGTTTCTGACTTCACTAGATGTTGTGAATGTGTATACTCCTACCTCTCAAGAGTGTTTGTGACTTCACTAGATGTTGTGAATGTGTATACCTCTACCTCTTAAGAGTGTTTGTGACTTCACTAGATGTTGTGAATGTGTATACCCCTACCTCAAGAATTTTTGTGACTTCACTAGATGTTATGAATGTGTATACCCCTTCCTCTCAAGAGTGTTTCTGACTTCACTAGATGTTGTGAATGTGTATACCCCTACCTCAAGAGTGTTTCTGACTTCACCAGATGTTGTGAATGTGCATACCCCTACCTCGAGAGTGTTTCTGACTTCACTAGATGTTGTGAATGTGTATACCCCTACCTCTCAAGAGTGTTTCTGACTTCACTAGATGTTGTGAATGTGTATACCCCTACCTCGAGAGTGTTTCTGACTTCACTAGAAGTTGTGTGTGTATACCCCTACCTCAAGAGTGTTTCTGACTTCACTAGATGTTGTGAATGTGTATACCCCTACCTCGAGAGTGTTTCTGACTTCACTAGATATTGTGTATGTGTATACCCCTACCTCTCAAGAGTGTTTCTGACTCAGTAGATGTTGTGAATGTGTATACCCCTACCTCTCAAGAGTGTTTCTGACTTCACTAGATATTGTGTATGTTTATACCCCTACCTCTCAAGAGTGTTTGTGACTTCACTAGATGTTGTGAATGTGTATACCCCTACCTCTCAAGAGTGTTTGTGACTTCACTAGATGTTGTGAATGTGTATACCCCTACCTCGAGAGTGTTTCTGACTTCACTAGATGTTGTGAATGTGTATACCCCTACCTCAAGAGTGTTTCTGACTTCACTAGATGTTTTGAATGTGTATACCCCTTCCTCTCAAGAGTGCTTCTGACATCACTAGATGTTGTGAATGTGTATACCCCTACCTCAAGAGTGTTTTGACTTCGCTAGATATTGTGTATGTGTATACCCCTACCTCAAGAGTGTTTCTGACTTCACTAGATATTGTGTATGTGTATACCCCTACCTCTCAAGAGTGTTTCTGACTTCACTAGATGTTGTGAACGTGTATACCCCTACCTCAAGAGTGTTTCTGACTTCACTAGATATTGTGTATGTGTATACCCCTACCTCTCAAGAGTGTTTCTGACTTCAGTAGATGTTGTGAATGTGTATACCCCTACCTCTCAAGAGTGTTTCTGACTTCACTAGATACTGTGTATGTGTATACCCCTACCTCTCAAGAGTGTTTGTGACTTCACTAGATGTTGTGAATGTGTATACTCCTACCTCTCAAGAGTGTTTGTGACTTCACTAGATGTTGTGAATGTGTATACCCCTACCTCTTAAGAGTGTTTGTGACCTCACTAGATGTTGTGAATGTGTATACCCCTACCTCTCAAGAGTGTTTGTGACTTCACTAGATGTTGTGAATGTGTATACCCCTACCTCGAGAGTGTTTCTGACTTCACTAGATGTTGTAAATGTGTATACCCCTACCTCAAGAGCGTTTTTGACTTTACTAGATATTGTGTATGTGTATACCCCTACCTCTCAAGAGTGTTTCTGACTTCACTAGATGTTGTGAATGTGTATACTCCTACCTCTCAAGAGTGTTTCTGACTTCACTAGATGTTGTGAATGTGTATACCCCTACCTCTCAAGAGTGTTTCTGACTTCACTAGATGTTGTGAATGTGTATACCCCTACCTCGAGAGTGTTTCTGACTTCACTAGAAGTTGTGTGTGTATACCCCTACCTCAAGAGTGTTTCTGACTTCACTAGATGTTGTGAATGTGTATACCCCTACCTCGAGAGTGTTTCTGACTTCACTAGATATTGTGTATGTGTATACCCCTACCTCTCAAGAGTGTTTCTGACTTCAGTAGATGTTGTGAATGTGTATACCCCTACCTCTCAAGAGTGTTTCTGACTTCACTAGATATTGTGTATGTGTATACCCCTACCTCTCAAGAGTGTTTGTGACTTCACTAGATGTTGTGAATGTGTATACTCCTACCTCTCAAGAGTGTTTGTGACTTCACTAGATGTTGTGAATGTGTATACCCCTACCTCTTAAGAGTGTTTGTGACCTCACTAGATGTTGTGAATGTGTATACCCCTACCTCAAGAGTGTTTGTGACTTCACTAGATGTTGTGAATGTGTATACCCCTACCTCTCAAGAGTGTTTGTGACTTCACTAGATGTTGTGAATGTGTATACCCCTTCCTCTCAAGAGTGTTTCTGACTTCACTAGATGTTGTGAATGTGTATACCCCTACCTCAAGAGTGTTTCTGACTTCACCAGATGTTGTGAATGTGCATACCCCTACCTCGAGAGTGTTTCTGACTTCACTAGATGTTGTGAATGTGTATACCCCTACCTCTCAAGAGTGTTTCTGACTTCACTAGATGTTGTGAATGTGTATACCCCTACCTCGAGAGTGTTTCTGACTTCACTAGAAGTTGTGTGTGTATACCCCTACCTCAAGAGTGTTTCTGACTTCACTAGATGTTGTGAATGTGTATACGCCTACCTCGATAGTGTTTCTGACTTCACTAGATATTGTGTATGTGTATACCCCTACCTCTCAAGAGTGTTTCTGACTTCAGTAGATGTTGTGAATGTGTATACCCCTACCTCTCAAGAGTGTTTCTGACTTCACTAGATATTGTGAATGTGTATACCCCTACCTCTCAAGAGTGTTTGTGACTTCACTAGATGTTGTGAATGTGTATACCCCTTCCTCTCAAGTGTTTCTGACTTCACTAGATGTTGTGAATGTGTATACCCCTTCCTCTCAAGAGTGTTTCTGACTTCACTAGATGTTGTGAATGTGTATACCCCTACCTCAAGAGTGTTTCTGACTTCACTAGATGTTGTGAATGTGTATACCCCTACCTCGAGAGTGTTTCTGACTTCACTAGATGTTGTGTGTGTATACCCCTACCTCAAGAGTGCTTCTGACTTCACTAGATGTTGTGAATGTGTATACCCCTTCCTCTCAAGAGTGTTTCTGACTTCACTAGATGTTGTGAATGTGTATACCCCTACCTCAAGAGTGTTTCTGACTTCACTAGATATTGTGTATGTGTATACCCCTACCTCTCAAGAGTGTTTCTGACTTCACTAGATGTTGTGAATGTGTATACCCCTACCTCTCAAGAGTGTTTGTGACTTCACTAGATGTTGTGAATGTGTATACCCCTACCTCGAGAGTGTTTCTGACTTCACTAGATGTTGTGAATGTGTATACCCCTGCCTCTCAAGAGTGTTTGTGACTTCACTAGATGTTGTGAATGTGTATACCCCTTCCTCTCAAGAGTGTTTCTGACTTCACTAGATGTTGTGAATGTGTATACCCCTACCTCAAGAGTGTTTCTGACTTCACAAGATATTGTGTGTATACCCCTACCTCTCAAGAGTGTTTCTGACTTCACTAGATGTTGTAAATGTGTATACCCCTACCTCAAGAGCGTTTCTGACTTTACTAGATATTGTGTATGTGTATACCCCTACCTCTCAAGAGTGTTTCTGACTTCACTAGATGTTGTGAATGTGTATACTCCTACCTCTCAAGAGTGTTTCTGACTTCACTAGATGTTGTGAATGTGTATACCCCTACCTCTCAAGAGTGTTTCTGACTTCACTAGATGTTGTGAATGTGTATACCCCTACCTCGAGAGTGTTTCTGACTTCACTAGAAGTTGTGTGTGTATACCCCTACCTCAAGAGTGTTTCTGACTTCACTAGATGTTGTGAATGTGTATACCCCTACCTCGAGAGTGTTTCTGACTTCACTAGATATTGTGTATGTGTATACCCCTACCTCTCAAGAGTGTTTCTGACTTCAGTAGATGTTGTGAATGTGTATACCCCTACCTCTCAAGAGTGTTTCTGACTTCACTAGATATTGTGTATGTGTATACCCCTACCTCTCAAGAGTGTTTGTGACTTCACTAGATGTTGTGAATGTGTATACTCCTACCTCTCAAGAGTGTTTGTGACTTCACTAGATGTTGTGAATGTGTATACCCCTACCTCTTAAGAGTGTTTGTGACCTCACTAGATGTTGTGAATGTGTATACCCCTACCTCAAGAGTGTTTGTGACTTCACTAGATGTTGTGAATGTGTATACCCCTACCTCTCAAGAGTGTTTGTGACTTCACTAGATGTTGTGAATGTGTATACCCCTTCCTCTCAAGAGTGTTTCTGACTTCACTAGATGTTGTGAATGTGTATACCCCTACCTCAAGAGTGTTTCTGACTTCACCAGATGTTGTGAATGTGCATACCCCTACCTCGAGAGTGTTTCTGACTTCACTAGATGTTGTGAATGTGTATACCCCTACCTCAAGAGTGTTTCTGACTTCACTAGATGTTGTGAATGTGTATACGCCTACCTCGATAGTGTTTCTGACTTCACTAGATATTGTGTATGTGTATACCCCTACCTCTCAAGAGTGTTTCTGACTTCAGTAGATGTTGTGAATGTGTATACCCCTACCTCTCAAGAGTGTTTCTGACTTCACTAGATATTGTGAATGTGTATACCCCTACCTCTCAAGAGTGTTTGTGACTTCACTAGATGTTGTGAATGTGTATACCCCTTCCTCTCAAGTGTTTCTGACTTCACTAGATGTTGTGAATGTGTATACCCCTTCCTCTCAAGAGTGTTTCTGACTTCACTAGATGTTGTGAATGTGTATACCCCTACCTCAAGAGTGTTTCTGACTTCACTAGATGTTGTGAATGTGTATACCCCTACCTCGAGTGTTTCTGACTTCACTAGATGTTGTGTGTGTATACCCCTACCTCAAGAGTGCTTCTGACTTCACTAGATGTTGTGAATGTGTATACCCCTTCCTCTCAAGAGTGTTTCTGACTTCACTAGATGTTGTGAATGTGTATACCCCTACCTCAAGAGTGTTTCTGACTTCACTAGATATTGTGTATGTGTATACCCCTACCTCTCAAGAGTGTTTCTGACTTCACTAGATGTTGTGAATGTGTATACCCCTACCTCTCAAGAGTGTTTGTGACTTCACTAGATGTTGTGAATGTGTATACCCCTACCTCGAGAGTGTTTCTGACTTCACTAGATGTTGTGAATGTGTATACCCCTACCTCTCAAGAGTGTTTGTGACTTCACTAGATGTTGTGAATGTGTATACCCCTTCCTCTCAAGAGTGTTTCTGACTTCACTAGATGTTGTGAATGTGTATACCCCTACCTCAAGAGTGTTTCTGACTTCACTAGATATTGTGTGTATACCCCTACCTCTCAAGAGTGTTTCTGACTTCACTAGATGTTGTGAATGTGTATACCCCTACCTCAAGAGTGTTTCTGACTTCACTAGATGTTGTGAATGTGTATACCCCTTCCTCTCAAGAGTGTTTCTGACTTCACTAGATGTTGTGAATGTGTATACCCCTACCTCAAGAGCGTTTCTGACTTCACTAGATATTGTGTATGTGTATACCCCTACCTCTCAAGAGTGTTTCTGACTTCACTAGATGTTGTGAATGTGTATACCCCTTCCTCTCAAGAGTGTTTCTGACTTCACTAGATGTTGTGAATGTGTATACCCCTACCTGAAGAGTGTTTCTGACTTCACTAGATATTGTGTACGTGTATACCCCTACCTCTCAAGAGTGTTTCTGACTTCACTAGATGTTGTGAATGTGTATAACCCTACCTCTCAAGAGTGTTTGTGACTTCACTAGATGTTGTGAATGTGTATACCCCTACCTCGAGAGTGTTTCTGACTTCACTAGATGTTGTGAATGTGTATACCCCTACCTCAAGAGTGTTTCTGACTTCACTAGATGTTTTGAATGTGTATACCCCTTCCTCTCAAGTGTTTCTGACATCACTAGATGTTGTGAATGTGTATACCCCTACCTCGAGAGTGTTTCTGACTTCAGTAGAAGTTGTGTGTGTATACTCCTACCTCAAGAGTGTTTCTGACTTCACTAGATGTTGTGAATGTGTATACCCCTACCTCGAGAGTGTTTCTGACTTCACTAGATATTGTGTATGTGTATACCCCTACCTCTCAAGAGTGTTTCTGACTTCAGTAGATGTTGTGAATGTGTATACCCCTACCTCTCAAGAGTGTTTCTGACCTCACTAGATATTGTGTATGTTTATAGCCCTACCTCTCAAGAGTGTTTGTGACTTCACTAGATGTTGTGAATGTGTATACTCCTACCTCTCAAGAGTGTTTGTGACTTTACTAGATGTTGTGAATGTGTATACCCCTACCTCTTAAGAGTGTTTGTGACCTCACTAGATGTTGTGAATGTGTATACCCCTACCTGAAGAGTGTTTGTGACTTCACTAGATGTTGTGAATGTGTATACCCCTACCTCTCAAGAGTGTTTGTGACTTCACTAGATGTTGTGAATGTGTATACCCCTTCCTCTCAAGAGTGTTTCTGACTTCCCTAGATGTTGTGAATGTGTATACCCCTACCTCAAGAGTGTTTCTGACTTCACTAGATGTTGTGAATGTGTATACCCCTACCTCGAGAGTGTTTCTGACTTCACTAGAAGTTGTGTGTGTATACCCCTACCTCAAGAGTGTTTCTGACTTCACTAGATGTTGTGAATATGTATACCCCTACCTCGAGAGTGTTTCTGACTTCACTAGATATTGTGTATGTGTATACCCCTACCTCTCAAGAGTGTTTCTGACTTCAGTAGATGTTGTGAATGTGTATACCCCTACCTCTCAAGAGTGTTTCTGACTTCACTAGATATTGTGTATGTGTATACCCCTACCTCTCAAGAGTGTTTGTGACTTCACTAGATGTTGTGAATGTGTATACTCCTACCTCTCAAGAGTGTTTCTGACATCACTAGATGTTGTGAATGTGTATACCCCTACCTCAAGAGTGTTTCTGACTTCACCAGATGTTGTGAATGTGCATACCCCTACCTCGAGAGTGTTTCTGACTTCACTAGATGTTGTGAATGTGTATACCCCTACCTCTCAAGAGTGTTTCTGACTTCACTAGATGTTGTGAATGTGTATACCCCTACCTCGAGAGTGTTTCTGACTTCACTAGAAGTTGTGTGTGTATACCCCTACCTCAAGAGTGTTTCTGACTTCACTAGATGTTGTGAATGTGTATACCCCTACCTCAAGAGTGTTTCTGACTTCACTAGATATTGTGTGTGTATACCCCTACCTCTCAAGAGTGTTTGTGACTTCACTAGATGTTGTGAATGTGTATACCCCTTCCTCTCAAGAGTGTTTCTGACTTCACTAGATGTTGTGAATGTGTATACCCCTACCTCAAGAGTGTTTCTGACTTCACCAGATGTTGTGAATGTGCATACCCCTACCTCGAGAGTGTTTCTGACTTCACTAGATGTTGTGAATGTGTATACCCCTACCTCTCAAGAGTGTTTCTGACTTCACTAGATGTTGTGAATGTGTATACCCCTACCTCGAGAGTGTTTCTGACTTCACTAGAAGTTGTGTGTGTATACCCCTACCTCAAGAGTGTTTCTGACTTCACTAGATGTTGTGAATGTGTATACGCCTACCTCGATAGTGTTTCTGACTTCACTAGATATTGTGTATGTGTATACCCCTACCTCTCAAGAGTGTTTCTGACTTCAGTAGATGTTGTGAATGTGTATACCCCTACCTCTCAAGAGTGTTTCTGACTTCACCAGATATTGTGAATGTGTATACCCCTACCTCTCAAGAGTGTTTGTGACTTCACTAGATGCTGTGAATGTGTATACCCCTTCCTCTCAAGTGTTTCTGACTTCACTAGATGTTGTGAATGTGTATACCCCTTCCTCTCAAGAGTGTTTCTGACTTCACTAGATGTTGTGAATGTGTATACCCCTACCTCAAGAGTGTTTCTGACTTCACTAGATGTTGTGAATGTGTATACCCCTACCTCGAGAGTGTTTCTGACTTCACTAGATGTTGTGTGTGTATACCCCTACCTCAAGAGTGCTTCTGACTTCACTAGATGTTGTGAATGTGTATACCCCTTCCTCTCAAGAGTGTTTCTGACTTCACTAGATGTTGTGAATGTGTATACCCCTACCTCAAGAGTGTTTCTGACTTCACTAGATATTGTGTATGTGTATACCCCTACCTCTCAAGAGTGTTTCTGACTTCACTAGATGTTGTGAATGTGTATACCCTACCTCTCAAGAGTGTTTGTGACTTCACTAGATGTTGTGAATGTGTATAGCCCCAACCTCGAGAGTGTTTCTGACTTCACTAGATGTTGTGAATGTGTATACCCCTACCTCAAGAGTGTATCTGACTTCACTAGATGTTGTGAATGTGTATACCCCTTCCTCTCAAGAGTGTTTCTGACTTCACTAGATGTTGTGAATGTGTATACCCCTTCCTCTCAAGAGTGTTTCTGACTTCACTAGATGTTGTGAATGTGTATACCCCTACCTCAAGAGCGTTTCTGACTTCACTAGATATTGTGTATGTGTATACCCCTACCTCTCAAGAGTGTTTCTGACTTCACTAGATGTTGTGACTGTGTATACCCCTTCCTCTCAAGAGTGTTTCTGACTTCACTAGATGTTGTGAATGTGTATACCCCTACCTGAAGAGTGTTTCTGACTTCACTAGATATTGTGTACGTGTATACCCCTACCTCTCAAGAGTGTTTCTGACTTCACTAGATGTTGTGAATGTGTATACCCCTACCTCTCAAGAGTGTTTCTGACTTCACTAGATATTGTGTATGTGTATACCCCTACCTCTCAAGAGTGTTTCTGACTTCAGTAGATGTTGTGAATGTGTATACCCCTACCTCTCAAGAGTGTTTCTGACTTCACTAGATATTGTGTATGTTTATACCCCTACCTCTCAAGAGTGTTTGTGACTTCACTAGATGTTGTGAATGTGTATACCCCTACCTCTCAAGAGTGTTTGTGACTTCACTAGATGTTGTGAATGTGTATACCCCTACCTCGAGAGTGTTTCTGACTTCACTAGATGTTGTGAATGTGTATACCCCTACCTCAAGAGTGTTTCTGACTTCACTAGATGTTTTGAATGTGTATACCCCTTCCTCTCAAGAGTGTTTCTGACATCACTAGATGTTGTGAATGTTTATACCCCTACCTCAAGAGTGTTTTGACTTCGCTAGATATTGTGTATGTGTATACCCCTACCTCAAGAGTGTTTCTGACTTCACTAGATATTGTGTATGTGTATACCCCTACCTCTCAAGAGTGTTTCTGACTTCACTAGATGTTGTGAACGTGTATACCCCTACCTCAAGAGTGTTTCTGACTTCACTAGATATTGTGTATGTGTATACCCCTACCTCTCAAGAGTGTTTCTGACTTCAGTAGATGTTGTGAATGTGTATACCCCTACCTCTCAAGAGTGTTTCTGACTTCACTAGATACTGTGTATGTGTATACCCCTACCTCTCAAGAGTGTTTGTGACTTCACTAGATGTTGTGAATGTGTATACTCCTACCTCTCAAGAGTGTTTGTGACTTCACTAGATGTTGTGAATGTGTATACCCCTACCTCTTAAGAGTGTTTGTGACCTCACTAGATGTTGTGAATGTGTATACCCCTACCTCTCAAGAGTGTTTGTGACTTCACTAGATGTTGTGAATGTGTATACCCCTACCTCGAGAGTGTTTCTGACTTCACTAGATGTTGTAAATGTGTATACCCCTACCTCAAGAGCGTTTCTGACTTTACTAGATATTGTGTATGTGTATACCCCTACCTCTCAAGAGTGTTTCTGACTTCACTAGATGTTGTGAATGTGTATACTCCTACCTCTCAAGAGTGTTTGTGACTTCACTAGATGTTGTGAATGTGTATACCCCTACCTCTTAAGAGTGTTTGTGACTTCACTAGATGTTGTGAATGTGTATACCCCTACCTCAAGAGTGTTTGTGACTTCACTAGATGTTATGAATGTGTATACCCCTTCCTCTCAAGAGTGTTTCTGACTTCACTAGATGTTGTGAATGTGTATACCCCTACCTCAAGAGTGTTTCTGACTTCACCAGATGTTGTGAATGTGCATACCCCTACCTCGAGAGTGTTTCCGACTTCACTAGATGTTCGTGAATGTGTATACCCCTACCTCTCAAGAGTGTTTCTGACTTCACTAGATGTTGTGAATGTGTATACCCCTACCTCGAGAGTGTTTCTGACTTCACTAGATGTTGTGAATGTGTATACCCCTACCTCTCAAGAGTGTTTCTGACTTCACTAGATGTTGTGAATGTGTATACCCCTACCTCGAGAGTGTTTCTGACTTCACTAGAAGTTGTGTGTGTATACCCCTACCTCAAGAGTGTTTCTGACTTCACTAGATGTTGTGAATGTGTATACCCCTACCTCAAGAGCGTTTCTGACTTCACTAGATATTGTGTGTGTATACCCCTACCTCTCAAGAGTGTTTGTGACTTCACTAGATGTTGTGAATGTGTATACCCCTTCCTCTCAAGAGTGTTTCTGACTTCACTAGATGTTGTGAATGTGTATACCCCTACCTCAAGAGTGTTTCTGACTTCACCAGATGTTGTGAATGTGCATACCCCTACCTCGAGAGTGTTTCTGACTTCACTAGATGTTGTGAATGTGTATACCCCTACCTCTCAAGAGTGTTTCTGACTTCACTAGATGTTGTGAATGTGTATACCCCTACCTCGAGAGTGTTTCTGACTTCACTAGAAGTTGTGTGTGTATACCCCTACCTCAAGAGTGTTTCTGACTTCACTAGATGTTGTGAATGTGTATACGCCTACCTCGATAGTGTTTCTGACTTCACTAGATATTGTGTATGTGTATACCCCTACCTCTCAAGAGTGTTTCTGACTTCAGTAGATGTTGTGAATGTGTATACCCCTACCTCTCAAGAGTGTTTCTGACTTCACCAGATATTGTGAATGTGTATACCCCTACCTCAAGAGTGTTTGTGACTTCACTAGATGTTATGAATGTGTATACCCCTTCCTCTCAAGAGTGTTTCTGACTTCACTAGATGTTGTGAATGTGTATACCCCTACCTCAAGAGTGTTTCTGACTTCACCAGATGTTGTGAATGTGCATACCCCTACCTCGAGAGTGTTTCCGACTTCACTAGATGTTCGTGAATGTGTATACCCCTACCTCTCAAGAGTGTTTCTGACTTCACTAGATGTTGTGAATGTGTATACCCCTACCTCGAGAGTGTTTCTGACTTCACTAGATGTTGTGAATGTGTATACCCCTACCTCTCAAGAGTGTTTCTGACTTCACTAGATGTTGTGAATGTGTATACCCCTACCTCGAGAGTGTTTCTGACTTCACTAGAAGTTGTGTGTGTATACCCCTACCTCAAGAGTGTTTCTGACTTCACTAGATGTTGTGAATGTGTATACCCCTACCTCAAGAGCGTTTCTGACTTCACTAGATATTGTGTGTGTATACCCCTACCTCTCAAGAGTGTTTGTGACTTCACTAGATGTTGTGAATGTGTATACCCCTTCCTCTCAAGAGTGTTTCTGACTTCACTAGATGTTGTGAATGTGTATACCCCTACCTCAAGAGTGTTTCTGACTTCACCAGATGTTGTGAATGTGCATACCCCTACCTCGAGAGTGTTTCTGACTTCACTAGATGTTGTGAATGTGTATACCCCTACCTCTCAAGAGTGTTTCTGACTTCACTAGATGTTGTGAATGTGTATACCCCTACCTCGAGAGTGTTTCTGACTTCACTAGAAGTTGTGTGTGTATACCCCTACCTCAAGAGTGTTTCTGACTTCACTAGATGTTGTGAATGTGTATACGCCTACCTCGATAGTGTTTCTGACTTCACTAGATATTGTGTATGTGTATACCCCTACCTCTCAAGAGTGTTTCTGACTTCAGTAGATGTTGTGAATGTGTATACCCCTACCTCTCAAGAGTGTTTCTGACTTCACCAGATATTGTGAATGTGTATACCCCTACCTCTCAAGAGTGTTTGTGACTTCACTAGATGCTGTGAATGTGTATACCCCTTCCTCTCAAGTGTTTCTGACTTCACTAGATGTTGTGAATGTGTATACCCCTTCCTCTCAAGAGTGTTTCTGACTTCACTAGATGTTGTGAATGTGTATACCCCTACCTCAAGAGTGTTTCTGACTTCACTAGATGTTGTGAATGTGTATACCCCTACCTCGTGAGTGTTTCTGACTTCACTAGATGTTGTGTGTGTATACCCCTACCTCAAGAGTGCTTCTGACTTCACTAGATGTTGTGAATGTGTATACCCCTTCCTCTCAAGAGTGTTTCTGACTTCACTATATGTTGTGAATGTGTATACCCCTACCTCAAGAGTGTTTCTGACTTCACTAGATATTGTGTATGTGTATACCCCTACCTCTCAAGAGTGTTTCTGACTTCACTAGATGTTGTGAATGTGTATACCCCTACCTCTCAAGAGTGTTTGTGACTTCACTAGATGTTGTGAATGTGTATACCCCTACCTCGAGAGTGTTTCTGACTTCACTAGATGTTGTGAATGTGTATACCCCTACCTCAAGAGTGTATCTGACTTCACTAGATGTTGTGAATGTGTATACCCCTACCTCTCAAGAGTGTTTGTGACTTCACTAGATGTTGTGAATGTGTATACCCCTTCCTCTCAAGAGTGTTTCTGACTCCACTAGATGTTGTGAATGTGTATACCCCTACCTCAAGAGTGTTTCTGACTTCACTAGATATTGTTTGTGTATACCCCTACCTCTCAAGCGTGTTTCTGACTTCACTAGATGTTGTGAATGTGTATACCCCTACCTCAAGAGTGTTTCTGACTTCACTAGATGTTGTGAATGTGTATACCCCTTCCTCTCAAGAGTGTTTCTGACTTCACTAGATGTTGTGAATGTGTATACCCCTACCTCAAGAGCGTTTCTGACTTCACTAGATATTGTGTATGTGTATACCCCTACCTCTCAAGAGTGTTTCTGACTTCACTAGATGTTGTGAATGTGTATACCCCTTCCTCTCAAGAGTGTTTCTGACTTCACTAGATGTTGTGAATGTGTATACCCCTACCTCAAGAGCGTTTCTGACTTCACTAGATATTGTGTATGTGTATACCCCTACCTCTCAAGAGTGTTTCTGACTTCACTAGATGTTGTGACTGTGTATACCCCTTCCTCTCAAGAGTGTTTCTGACTTCACTAGATGTTGTGAATGTGTATACCCCTACCTGAAGAGTGTTTCTGACTTCACTAGATATTGTGTACGTGTATACCCCTACCTCTCAAGAGTGTTTCTGACTTCACTAGATGTTGTGAATGTGTATACCCCTACCTCTCAAGAGTGTTTCTGACTTCACTAGATATTGTGTATGTGTATACCCCTACCTCTCAAGAGTGTTTCTGACTTCAGTAGATGTTGTGAATGTGTATACCCCTACCTCTCAAGAGTGTTTCTGACTTCACTAGATATTGTGTATGTTTATACCCCTACCTCTCAAGAGTGTTTGTGACTTCACTAGATGTTGTGAATGTGTATACCCCTACCTCTCAAGAGTGTTTGTGACTTCACTAGATGTTGTGAATGTGTATACCCCTACCTCGAGAGTGTTTCTGACTTCACTAGATGTTGTGAATGTGTATACCCCTACCTCAAGAGTGTTTCTGACTTCACTAGATGTTTTGAATGTGTATACCCCTTCCTCTCAAGAGTGTTTCTGACATCACTAGATGTTGTGAATGTTTATACCCCTACCTCAAGAGTGTTTTGACTTCGCTAGATATTGTGTATGTGTATACCCCTACCTCAAGAGTGTTTCTGACTTCACTAGATATTGTGTATGTGTATACCCCTACCTCTCAAGAGTGTTTCTGACTTCACTAGATGTTGTGAACGTGTATACCCCTACCTCAAGAGTGTTTCTGACTTCACTAGATATTGTGTATGTGTATACCCCTACCTCTCAAGAGTGTTTCTGACTTCAGTAGATGTTGTGAATGTGTATACCCCTACCTCTCAAGAGTGTTTCTGACTTCACTAGATACTGTGTATGTGTATACCCCTACCTCTCAAGAGTGTTTGTGACTTCACTAGATGTTGTGAATGTGTATACTCCTACCTCTCAAGAGTGTTTGTGACTTCACTAGATGTTGTGAATGTGTATACCCCTACCTCTTAAGAGTGTTTGTGACCTCACTAGATGTTGTGAATGTGTATACCCCTACCTCTCAAGAGTGTTTGTGACTTCACTAGATGTTGTGAATGTGTATACCCCTACCTCGAGAGTGTTTCTGACTTCACTAGATGTTGTAAATGTGTATACCCCTACCTCAAGAGCGTTTCTGACTTTACTAGATATTGTGTATGTGTATACCCCTACCTCTCAAGAGTGTTTCTGACTTCACTAGATGTTGTGAATGTGTATACTCCTACCTCTCAAGAGTGTTTGTGACTTCACTAGATGTTGTGAATGTGTATACCCCTACCTCTTAAGAGTGTTTGTGACTTCACTAGATGTTGTGAATGTGTATACCCCTACCTCAAGAGTGTTTGTGACTTCACTAGATGTTATGAATGTGTATACCCCTTCCTCTCAAGAGTGTTTCTGACTTCACTAGATGTTGTGAATGTGTATACCCCTACCTCAAGAGTGTTTCTGACTTCACCAGATGTTGTGAATGTGCATACCCCTACCTCGAGAGTGTTTCTGACTTCACTAGATGTTCGTGAATGTGTATACCCCTACCTCTCAAGAGTGTTTCTGACTTCACTAGATGTTGTGAATGTGTATACCCCTACCTCGAGAGTGTTTCTGACTTCACTAGATGTTGTGAATGTGTATACCCCTACCTCTCAAGAGTGTTTCTGACTTCACTAGATGTTGTGAATGTGTATACCCCTACCTCGAGAGTGTTTCTGACTTCACTAGAAGTTGTGTGTGTATACCCCTACCTCAAGAGTGTTTCTGACTTCACTAGATGTTGTGAATGTGTATACCCCTACCTCAAGAGCGTTTCTGACTTCACTAGATATTGTGTGTGTATACCCCTACCTCTCAAGAGTGTTTGTGACTTCACTAGATGTTGTGAATGTGTATACCCCTTCCTCTCAAGAGTGTTTCTGACTTCACTAGATGTTGTGAATGTGTATACCCCTACCTCAAGAGTGTTTCTGACTTCACCAGATGTTGTGAATGTGCATACCCCTACCTCGAGAGTGTTTCTGACTTCACTAGATGTTGTGAATGTGTATACCCCTACCTCTCAAGAGTGTTTCTGACTTCACTAGATTTTGTGAATGTGTATACCCCTACCTCGAGAGTGTTTCTGACTTCACTAGAAGTTGTGTGTGTATACCCCTACCTCAAGAGTGTTTCTGACTTCACTAGATGTTGTGAATGTGTATACGCCTACCTCGATAGTGTTTCTGACTTCACTAGATATTGTGTATGTGTATACCCCTACCTCTCAAGAGTGTTTCTGACTTCAGTAGATGTTGTGAATGTGTATACCCCTACCTCTCAAGAGTGTTTCTGACTTCACCAGATATTGTGAATGTGTATACCCCTACCTCTCAAGAGTGTTTGTGACTTCACTAGATGCTGTGAATGTGTATACCCCTTCCTCTCAAGTGTTTCTGACTTCACTAGATGTTGGGAATGTGTATACCCCTTCCTCTCAAGAGTGTTTCTGACTTCACTAGATGTTGTGAATGTGTATACCCCTACCTCAAGAGTGTTTCTGACTTCACTAGATGTTGTGAATGTGTATACCCCTACCTCGAGAGTGTTTCTGACTTCACTAGATGTTGTGTGTGTATACCCCTACCTCAAGAGTGCTTCTGACTTCACTAGATGTTGTGAATGTGTATACCCCTTCCTCTCAAGAGTGTTTCTGACTTCACTATATGTTGTGAATGTGTATACCCCTTCCTCTCAAGAGTGTTTCTGACTTCACTAGATATTGTGTATGTGTATACCCCTACCTCTCAAGAGTGTTTCTGACTTCACTAGATGTTGTGAATGTGTATACCCCTACCTCTCAAGAGTGTTTGTGACTTCACTAGATGTTGTGAATGTGTATACCCCTACCTCGAGAGTGTTTCTGACTTCACTAGATGTTGTGAATGTGTATACCCCTACCTCAAGAGTGTATCTGACTTCACTAGATGTTGTGAATGTGCATACCCCTACCTCGAGAGTGTTTCTGACTTCACTAGATGTTGTGAATGTGTATACCCCTACCTCTCAAGAGTGTTTCTGACTTCACTAGATGTTGTGAATGTGTATACGCCTACCTCGATAGTGTTTCTGACTTCACTAGATATTGTGTATGTGTATACCCCTACCTCTCAAGAGTGTTTCTGACTTCAGTAGATGTTGTGAATGTGTATACCCCTACCTCTCAAGAGTGTTTCTGACTTCACCAGATATTGTGAATGTGTATACCCCTACCTCTCAAGAGTGTTTGTGACTTCACTAGATGCTGTGAATGTGTATACCCCTTCCTCTCAAGTGTTTCTGACTTCACTAGATGTTGGGAATGTGTATACCCCTTCCTCTCAAGAGTGTTTCTGACTTCACTAGATGTTGTGAATGTGTATACCCCTACCTCAAGAGTGTTTCTGACTTCACTAGATGTTGTGAATGTGTATACCCCTACCTCGAGAGTGTTTCTGACTTCACTAGATGTTGTGTGTGTATACCCCTACCTCAAGAGTGCTTCTGACTTCACTAGATGTTGTGAATGTGTATACCCCTTCCTCTCAAGAGTGTTTCTGACTTCACTATATGTTGTGAATGTGTATACCCCTTCCTCTCAAGAGTGTTTCTGACTTCACTAGATATTGTGTATGTGTATACCCCTACCTCTCAAGAGTGTTTCTGACTTCACTAGATGTTGTGAATGTGTATACCCCTACCTCTCAAGAGTGTTTGTGACTTCACTAGATGTTGTGAATGTGTATACCCCTACCTCGAGAGTGTTTCTGACTTCACTAGATGTTGTGAATGTGTATACCCCTACCTCAAGAGTGTATCTGACTTCACTAGATGTTGTGAATGTGTATACCCCTACCTCTCAAGAGTGTTTGTGACTTCACTAGATGTTGTGAATGTGTATACCCCTACCTCAAGAGTGTTTCTGACTTCACTAGATATTGTTTGTGTATACCCCTACCTCTCAAGCGTGTTTCTGACTTCACTAGATGTTGTGAATGTGTATACCCCTACCTCAAGAGTGTTTCTGACTTCACTAGATGTTGTGAATGTGTATACCCCTTCCTCTCAAGAGTGTTTCTGACTTCACTAGATGTTGTGAATGTGTATACCCCTACCTCAAGAGCGTTTCTGACTTCACTAGATATTGTGTATGTGTATACCCCTACCTCTCAAGAGTGTTTCTGACTTCACTAGATGTTGTGACTGTGTATACCCCTTCCTCTCAAGAGTGTTTCTGACTTCACTAGATGTTGTGAATGTGTATACCCCTACCTGAAGAGTGTTTCTGACTTCACTAGATATTGTGTACGTGTATACCCCTACCTCTCAAGAGTGTTTCTGACTTCACTAGATGTTGTGAATGTGTATACCCCTACCTCTCAAGAGTGTTTCTGACTTCACTAGATATTGTGTATGTGTATACCCCTACCTCTCAAGAGTGTTTCTGACTTCAGTAGATGTTGTGAATGTGTATACCCCTACCTCTCAAGAGTGTTTCTGACTTCACTAGATATTGTGTATGTTTATACCCCTACCTCTCAAGAGTGTTTGTGACTTCACTAGATGTTGTGAATGTGTATACCCCTACCTCTCAAGAGTGTTTGTGACTTCACTAGATGTTGTGAATGTGTATACCCCTACCTCGAGAGTGTTTCTGACTTCACTAGATGTTGTGAATGTGTATACCCCTACCTCAAGAGTGTTTCTGACTTCACTAGATGTTTTGAATGTGTATACCCCTTCCTCTCAAGAGTGTTTCTGACATCACTAGATGTTGTGAATGTGTATACCCCTACCTCAAGAGTGTTTTGACTTCGCTAGATATTGTGTATGTGTATACCCCTACCTCAAGAGTGTTTCTGACTTCACTAGATATTGTGTATGTGTATACCCCTACCTCTCAAGAGTGTTTCTGACTTCACTAGATGTTGTGAACGTGTATACCCCTACCTCAAGAGTGTTTCTGACTTCACTAGATATTGTGTATGTGTATACCCCTACCTCTCAAGAGTGTTTCTGACTTCAGTAGATGTTGTGAATGTGTATACCCCTACCTCTCAAGAGTGTTTCTGACTTCACTAGATACTGTTTATGTGTATACCCCTACCTCTCAAGAGTGTTTGTGACTTCACTAGATGTTGTGAATGTGTATACTCCTACCTCTCAAGAGTGTTTGTGACTTCACTAGATGTTGTGAATGTGTATACCCCTACCTCTTAAGAGTGTTTGTGACCTCACTAGATGTTGTGAATGTGTATACCCCTACCTCTCAAGAGTGTTTGTGACTTCACTAGATGTTGTGAATGTGTATACCCCTACCTCGAGAGTGTTTCTGACTTCACTAGATGTTGTAAATGTGTATACCCCTACCTCAAGAGCGTTTCTGACTTTACTAGATATTGTGTATGTGTATACCCCTACCTCTCAAGAGTGTTTCTGACTTCACTAGATGTTGTGAATGTGTATACTCCTACCTCTCAAGAGTGTTTGTGACTTCACTAGATGTTGTGAATGTGTATACCCCTACCTCTTAAGAGTGTTTGTGACTTCACTAGATGTTGTGAATGTGTATACCCCTACCTCAAGAGTGTTTGTGACTTCACTAGATGTTATGAATGTGTATACCCCTTCCTCTCAAGAGTGTTTCTGACTTCACTAGATGTTGTGAATGTGTATACCCCTACCTCAAGAGTGTTTCTGACTTCACCAGATGTTGTGAATGTGCATACCCCTACCTCGAGAGTGTTTCTGACTTCACTAGATGTTCGTGAATGTGTATACCCCTACCTCTCAAGAGTGTTTCTGACTTCACTAGATGTTGTGAATGTGTATACCCCTACCTCGAGAGTGTTTCTGACTTCACTAGAAGTTGTGTGTGTATACCCCTACCTCAAGAGTGTTTCTGACTTCACTAGATGTTGTGAATGTGTATACCCCTACCTCGAGAGTGTTTCTGACTTCACTAGATATTGTGTATGTGTATACCCCTACCTCTCAAGAGTGTTTCTGACTTCAGTAGATGATGTGAATGTGTATACCCCTACCTCTCAAGAGTGTTTCTGACTTCACTAGATATTGTGTATGTTTGTACCCCTACCTCTCAAGAGTGTTTATGACTTCACTAGATGTTGTGAATGTGTATACTCCTACCTCTCAAGAGTGTTTGTGACTTCACTAGATGTTGTGAATGTGTATACCCCTACCTCTTAAGAGTGTTTGTGACCTCACTAGATGTTGTGAATGTGTATACCCCTACCTCGAGAGTGTTTCTGACTTAACTAGATGTTGTGAATGTGTATACCCCTACCTCAAGAGTGTTTCTGACTTCACTAGATGTTTTGAATGTGTATACCCCTTCCTCTCAAGAGTGTTTCTGACATCACTAGATGTTGTGAATGTGTATACCCCTACCTCAAGAGTGTTTTGACTTCGCTAGATATTGTGTATGTGTATACCCCTACCTCAAGAGTGTTTCTGACTTCACTAGATATTGTGTATGTGTATACCCCTACCTCTCAAGAGTGTTTCTGACTTCACTAGATGTTGTGAACGTGTATACCCCTACCTCAAGAGTGTTTCTGACTTCACTAGATATTGTGTATGTGTATACCCCTACCTCTCAAGAGTGTTTCTGACTTCAGTAGATGTTGTGAATGTGTATACCCCTACCTCTCAAGAGTGTTTCTGACTTCACTAGATACTGTGTATGTGTATACCCCTACCTCTCAAGAGTGTTTGTGACTTCACTAGATGTTGTGAATGTGTATACTCCTACCTCTCAAGAGTGTTTGTGACTTCACTAGATGTTGTGAATGTGTATACCCCTACCTCTTAAGAGTGTTTGTGACCTCACTAGATGTTGTGAATGTGTATACCCCTACCTCTCAAGAGTGTTTGTGACTTCACTAGATGTTGTGAATGTGTATACCCCTACCTCGAGAGTGTTTCTGACTTCACTAGATGTTGTAAATGTGTATACCCCTACCTCAAGAGCGTTTCTGACTTTACTAGATATTGTGTATGTGTATACCCCTACCTCTCAAGAGTGTTTCTGACTTCACTAGATGTTGTGAATGTGTATACTCCTACCTCTCAAGAGTGTTTGTGACTTCACTAGATGTTGTGAATGTGTATACCCCTACCTCTTAAGAGTGTTTGTGACTTCACTAGATGTTGTGAATGTGTATACCCCTACCTCAAGAGTGTTTGTGACTTCACTAGATGTTATGAATGTGTATACCCCTTCCTCTCAAGAGTGTTTCTGACTTCACTAGATGTTGTGAATGTGTATACCCCTACCTCAAGAGTGTTTCTGACTTCACCAGATGTTGTGAATGTGCATACCCCTACCTCGAGAGTGTTTCTGACTTCACTAGATGTTCGTGAATGTGTATACCCCTACCTCTCAAGAGTGTTTCTGACTTCACTAGATGTTGTGAATGTGTATACCCCTACCTCGAGAGTGTTTCTGACTTCACTAGAAGTTGTGTGTGTATACCCCTACCTCAAGAGTGTTTCTGACTTCACTAGATGTTGTGAATGTGTATACCCCTACCTCGAGAGTGTTTCTGACTTCACTAGATATTGTGTATGTGTATACCCCTACCTCTCAAGAGTGTTTCTGACTTCAGTAGATGATGTGAATGTGTATACCCCTACCTCTCAAGAGTGTTTCTGACTTCACTAGATATTGTGTATGTTTGTACCCCTACCTCTCAAGAGTGTTTATGACTTCACTAGATGTTGTGAATGTGTATACTCCTACCTCTCAAGAGTGTTTGTGACTTCACTAGATGTTGTGAATGTGTATACCCCTACCTCTTAAGAGTGTTTGTGACCTCACTAGATGTTGTGAATGTGTATACCCCTACCTGAAGAGTGTTTGTGACTTCACTAGATGTTGTGAATGTGTATACCCCTACCTCTCAAGAGTGTTTGTGACTTCACTAGATGTTGTGAATGTGTATACTCCTACCTCTCAAGAGTGTTTCTGACTTCACTAGATGTTGTGAATGTGTATACCCCTACCTCAAGAGTGTTTCTGACTTCACTAGATGTTGTGAATGTGTATACCCCTTCCTCTCAAGAGTGTTTCTGACTTCACTAGATGTTGTGAATGTGTATACCCCTACCTCAAGAGCGTTTCTGACTTCACTAGATATTGTGTATGTGTATACCCCTACCTCTCAAGAGTGTTTCTGACTTCACTAGATGTTGTGACTGTGTATACCCCTTCCTCTCAAGAGTGTTTCTGACTTCACTAGATGTTGTGAATGTGTATACCCCTACCTGAAGAGTGTTTCTGACTTCACTAGATATTGTGTACGTGTATACCCCTACCTCTCAAGAGTGTTTCTGACTTCACTAGATGTTGTGAATGTGTATACCCCTACCTCTCAAGAGTGTTTCTGACTTCACTAGATATTGTGTATGTGTATACCCCTACCTCTCAAGAGTGTTTCTGACTTCAGTAGATGTTGTGAATGTGTATACCCCTACCTCTCAAGAGTGTTTCTGATTTCACTAGATATTGTGTATGTTTATACCCCTACCTCTCAAGAGTGTTTGTGACTTCACTAGATGTTGTGAATGTGTATACCCCTACCTCTCAAGAGTGTTTGTGACTTCACTAGATGTTGTGAATGTGTATACCCCTACCTCGAGAGTGTTTCTGACTTCACTAGATGTTGTGAATGTGTATACCCCTACCTCAAGAGTGTTTCTGACTTCACTAGATGTTTTGAATGTGTATACCCCTTCCTCTCAAGAGTGTTTCTGACATCACTAGATGTTGTGAATGTGTATACCCCTACCTCAAGAGTGTTTTGACTTCGCTAGATATTGTGTATGTGTATACCCCTACCTCAAGAGTGTTTCTGACTTCACTAGATATTGTGTATGTGTATACCCCTACCTCTCAAGAGTGTTTCTGACTTCACTAGATGTTGTGAACGTGTATACCCCTACCTCAAGAGTGTTTCTGACTTCACTAGATATTGTGTATGTGTATACCCCTACCTCTCAAGAGTGTTTCTGACTTCAGTAGATGTTGTGAATGTGTATACCCCTACCTCTCAAGAGTGTTTCTGACTTCACTAGATACTGTGTATGTGTATACCCCTACCTCTCAAGAGTGTTTGTGACTTCACTAGATGTTGTGAATGTGTATACTCCTACCTCTCAAGAGTGTTTGTGACTTCACTAGATGTTGTGAATGTGTATACCCCTACCTCTTAAGAGTGTTTGTGACCTCACTAGATGTTGTGAATGTGTATACCCCTACCTCTCAAGAGTGTTTGTGACTTCACTAGATGTTGTGAATGTGTATACCCCTACCTCGAGAGTGTTTCTGACTTCACTAGATGTTGTAAATGTGTATACCCCTACCTCAAGAGCGTTTCTGACTTTACTAGATATTGTGTATGTGTATACCCCTACCTCTCAAGAGTGTTTCTGACTTCACTAGATGTTGTGAATGTGTATACTCCTACCTCTCAAGAGTGTTTGTGACTTCACTAGATGTTGTGAATGTGTATACCCCTACCTCTTAAGAGTGTTTGTGACTTCACTAGATGTTGTGAATGTGTATACCCCTACCTCAAGAGTGTTTGTGACTTCACTAGATGTTATGAATGTGTATACCCCTTCCTCTCAAGAGTGTTTCTGACTTCACTAGATGTTGTGAATGTGTATACCCCTACCTCAAGAGTGTTTCTGACTTCACCAGATGTTGTGAATGTGCATACCCCTACCTCGAGAGTGTTTCTGACTTCACTAGATGTTCGTGAATGTGTATACCCCTACCTCTCAAGAGTGTTTCTGACTTCACTAGATGTTGTGAATGTGTATACCCCTACCTCGAGAGTGTTTCTGACTTCACTAGAAGTTGTGTGTGTATACCCCTACCTCAAGAGTGTTTCTGACTTCACTAGATGTTGTGAATGTGTATACCCCTACCTCGAGAGTGTTTCTGACTTCACTAGATATTGTGTATGTGTATACCCCTACCTCTCAAGAGTGTTTCTGACTTCAGTAGATGATGTGAATGTGTATACCCCTACCTCTCAAGAGTGTTTCTGACTTCACTAGATATTGTGTATGTTTGTACCCCTACCTCTCAAGAGTGTTTATGACTTCACTAGATGTTGTGAATGTGTATACTCCTACCTCTCAAGAGTGTTTGTGACTTCACTAGATGTTGTGAATGTGTATACCCCTACCTCTTAAGAGTGTTTGTGACCTCACTAGATGTTGTGAATGTGTATACCCCTACCTGAAGAGTGTTTGTGACTTCACTAGATGTTGTGAATGTGTATACCCCTACCTCTCAAGAGTGTTTGTGACTTCACTAGATGTTGTGAATGTGTATACTCCTACCTCTCAAGAGTGTTTCTGACTTCACTAGATGTTGTGAATGTGTATACCCCTACCTCAAGAGTGTTTCTGACTTCACCAGATGTTGTGAATGTGCATACCCCTACCTCGAGAGTGTTTCTGACTTCACTAGATGTTGTGAATGTGTATACCCCTACCTCTCAAGAGTGTTTCTGACTTCACTAGATGTTGTGAATGTGTATACCCCTACCTCGAGAGTGTTTCTGACTTCACTAGAAGTTGTGTGTGTATACCCCTACCTCAAGAGTGTTTCTGACTTCACTAGATGTTGTGAATGTGTATACCCCTACCTCGAGAGTGTTTCTGACTTCACTAGATATTGTGTATGTGTATACCCCTACCTCTCAAGAGTGTTTCTGACTTCAGTAGATGTTGTGAATGTGTATACCCCTACCTCTCAAGAGTGTTTCTGACTTCACTAGATATTGTGTATGTGTATACCCCTACCTCTCAAGAGTGTTTGTGACTTCACTAGATGTTGTGAATGTGTATACTCCTACCTCTCAAGAGTGTTTGTGACTTCACTAGATGTTGTGAATGTGTATACCCCTACCTCTTAAGAGTGTTTGTGACCTCACTAGATGTTGTGAATGTGTATACCCCTACCTCAAGAGTGTTTGTGACTTCACTAGATGTTGTGAATGTGTATACCCCTACCTCTCAAGAGTGTTTGTGACTTCACTAGATGTTGTGAATGTGTATACCCCTTCCTCTCAAGAGTGTTTCTGACTTCACTAGATGTTGTGAATGTGTATACCCCTACCTCAAGAGTGTTTCTGACTTCACCAGATGTTGTGAATGTGCATACCCCTACCTCGAGAGTGTTTCTGACTTCACTAGATGTTGTGAATGTGTATACCCCTACCTCTCAAGAGTGTTTCTGACTTCACTAGATGTTGTGAATGTGTATACCCCTACCTCGAGAGTGTTTCTGACTTCACTAGAAGTTGTGTGTGTATACCCCTACCTCAAGAGTGTTTCTGACTTCACTAGATGTTGTGAATGTGTATACGCCTACCTCGATAGTGTTTCTGACTTCACTAGATATTGTGTATGTGTATACCCCTACCTCTCAAGAGTGTTTCTGACTTCAGTAGATGTTGTGAATGTGTATACCCCTACCTCTCAAGAGTGTTTCTGACTTCACTAGATATTGTGAATGTGTATACCCCTACCTCTCAAGAGTGTTTGTGACTTCACTAGATGTTGTGAATGTGTATACCCCTTCCTCTCAAGTGTTTCTGACTTCACTAGATGTTGTGAATGTGTATACCCCTTCCTCTCAAGAGTGTTTCTGACTTCACTAGATGTTGTGAATGTGTATACCCCTACCTCAAGAGTGTTTCTGACTTCACTAGATGTTGTGAATGTGTATACCCCTACCTCGAGAGTGTTTCTGACTTCACTAGATGTTGTGTGTGTATACCCCTACCTCAAGAGTGCTTCTGACTTCACTAGATGTTGTGAATGTGTATACCCCTTCCTCTCAAGAGTGTTTCTGACTTCACTAGATGTTGTGAATGTGTATACCCCTACCTCAAGAGTGTTTCCGACTTCACTAGATATTGTGTATGTGTATACCCCTACCTCTCAAGAGTGTTTCTGACTTCACTAGATGTTGTGAATGTGTATACCCCTACCTCTCAAGAGTGTTTGTGACTTCACTAGATGTTGTGAATGTGTATACCCCTACCTCGAGAGTGTTTCTGACTTCACTAGATGTTGTGAATGTGTATACCCCTACCTCTCAAGAGTGTTTGTGACTTCACTAGATGTTGTGAATGTGTATACCCCTTCCTCTCAAGAGTGTTTCTGACTTCACTAGATGTTGTGAATGTGTATACCCCTACCTCAAGAGTGTTTCTGACTTCACTAGATATTGTGTGTGTATACCCCTACCTCTCAAGAGTGTTTCTGACTTCACTAGATGTTGTGAATGTGTATACCCCTACCTCAAGAGTGTTTCTGACTTCACTAGATGTTGTGAATGTGTATACCCCTTCCTCTCAAGAGTGTTTCTGACTTCACTAGATGTTGTGAATGTGTATACCCCTACCTCAAGAGCGTTTCTGACTTCACTAGATATTGTGTATGTGTATACCCCTACCTCTCAAGAGTGTTTCTGACTTCACTAGATGTTGTGAATGTGTATATCCCTTCCTCTCAAGAGTGTTTCTGACTTCACTAGATGTTGTGAATGTGTATACCCCTACCTGAAGAGTGTTTCTGACTTCACTAGATATTGTGTACGTGTATACCCCTACCTCTCAAGAGTGTTTCTGACTTCACTAGATGTTGTGAATGTGTATAACCCTACCTCTCAAGAGTGTTTGTGACTTCACTAGATGTTGTGAATGTGTATACCCCTACCTCGAGAGTGTTTCTGACTTCACTAGATGTTGTGAAAGTGTATACCCCTACCTCAAGAGTGTTTCTGACTTCACTAGATGTTTTGAATGTGTATACCCCTTCCTCTCAAGTGTTTCTGACATCACTAGATGTTGTGAATGTGTATACCCCTACCTCGAGAGTGTTTCTGACTTCAGTAGAAGTTGTGTGTGTATACTCCTACCTCAAGAGTGTTTCTGACTTCACTAGATGTTGTGAATGTGTATACCCCTACCTCGAGAGTGTTTCTGACTTCACTAGATATTGTGTATGTGTATATCCCTACCTCTCAAGAGTGTTTCTGACTTCAGTAGATGTTGTGAATGTGTATACCCCTACCTCTCAAGAGTGTTTCTGACTTCACTAGATATTGTGTATGTTTATAGCCCTACCTCTCAAGAGTGTTTGTGACTTCACTAGATGTTGTGAATGTGTATACTCCTACCTCTCAAGAGTGTTTGTGACTTCACTAGATGTTGTGAATGTGTATACCCCTACCTCTTAAGAGTGTTTGTGACCTCACTAGATGTTGTGAATGTGTATACCCCTACCTGAAGAGTGTTTGTGACTTCACTAGATGTTGTGAATGTGTATACACCTACCTCTCAAGAGTGTTTGTGACTTCACTAGATGTTGTGAATGTGTATACCCCTTCCTCTCAAGAGTGTTTCTGACTTCACTAGATGTTGTGAATGTGTATACCCCTACCTCAAGAGTGTTTCTGACTTCACTAGATGTTGTGAATGTGTATACCCCTACCTCAAGAGTGTTTCTGACTTCACTAGAAGTTGTGTGTGTATACCCCTACCTCAAGAGTGTTTCTGACTTCACTAGATGTTGTGAATATGTATACCCCTACCTCGAGAGTGTTTCTGACTTCACTAGATATTGTGTATGTGTATACTCCTACCTCTCAAGAGTGTTTGTGACTTCACTAGATGTTGTGAATGTGTATACCCCTACCTCTTAAGAGTGTTTGTGACCTCACTAGATGTTGTGAATGTGTATACCCCTACCTGAAGAGTGTTTGTGACTTCACTAGATGTTGTGAATGTGTATACACCTACCTCTCAAGAGTGTTTGTGACTTCACTAGATGTTGTGAATATGTATACCCCTACCTCGAGAGTGTTTCTGACTTCACTAGATATTGTGTATGTGTATACTCCTACCTCTCAAGAGTGTTTGTGACTTCACTAGATGTTGTGAATGTGTATACCCCTACCTCTTAAGAGTGTTTGTGACCTCACTAGATGTTGTGAATGTGTATACCCCTACCTGAAGAGTGTTTGTGACTTCACTAGATGTTGTGAATGTGTATACACCTACCTCTCAAGAGTGTTTGTGACTTCACTAGATGTTGTGAATGTGTATACCCCTTCCTCTCAAGAGTGTTTCTGACTTCACTAGATGTTGTGAATGTGTATACCCCTACCTCAAGAGCGTTTCTGACTTCACTAGATATTGTGTATGTGTATACCCCTACCTCTCAAGAGTGTTTCTGACTTCACTAGATGTTGTGAATGTGTATACCCCTTCCTCTCAAGAGTGTTTCTGACTTCACTAGATGTTGTGAATGTGTATACCCCTACCTGAAGAGTGTTTCTGACTTCACTAGATATTGTGTACGTGTATACCCCTACCTCTCAAGAGTGTTTCTGACTTCACTAGATGTTGTGAATGTGTATAACCCTACCTCTCAAGAGTGTTTGTGACTTCACTAGATGTTGTGAATGTGTATACCCCTACCTCGAGAGTGTTTCTGACTTCACTAGATGTTGTGAAAGTGTATACCCCTACCTCAAGAGTGTTTCTGACTTCACTAGATGTTTTGAATGTGTATACCCCTTCCTCTCAAGTGTTTCTGACATCACTAGATGTTGTGAATGTGTATACCCCTACCTCGAGAGTGTTTCTGACTTCAGTAGAAGTTGTGTGTGTATACTCCTACCTCAAGAGTGTTTCTGACTTCACTAGATGTTGTGAATGTGTATACCCCTACCTCGAGAGTGTTTCTGACTTCACTAGATATTGTGTATGTGTATATCCCTACCTCTCAAGAGTGTTTCTGACTTCAGTAGATGTTGTGAATGTGTATACCCCTACCTCTCAAGAGTGTTTCTGACTTCACTAGATATTGTGTATGTTTATAGCCCTACCTCTCAAGAGTGTTTGTGACTTCACTAGATGTTGTGAATGTGTATACTCCTACCTCTCAAGAGTGTTTGTGACTTCACTAGATGTTGTGAATGTGTATACCCCTACCTCTTAAGAGTGTTTGTGACCTCACTAGATGTTGTGAATGTGTATACCCCTACCTGAAGAGTGTTTGTGACTTCACTAGATGTTGTGAATGTGTATACACCTACCTCTCAAGAGTGTTTGTGACTTCACTAGATGTTGTGAATGTGTATACCCCTTCCTCTCAAGAGTGTTTCTGACTTCACTAGATGTTGTGAATGTGTATACCCCTACCTCAAGAGTGTTTCTGACTTCACTAGATGTTGTGAATGTGTATACCCCTACCTCGAGAGTGTTTCTGACTTCACTAGAAGTTGTGTGTGTATACCCCTACCTCAAGAGTGTTTCTGACTTCACTAGATGTTGTGAATATGTATACCCCTACCTCGAGAGTGTTTCTGACTTCACTAGATATTGTGTATGTGTATACTCCTACCTCTCAAGAGTGTTTGTGACTTCACTAGATGTTGTGAATGTGTATACCCATACCTCTTAAGAGTGTTTGTGACCTCACTAGATGTTGTGAATGTGTATACCCCTACCTGAAGAGTGTTTGTGACTTCACTAGATGTTGTGAATGTGTATACACCTACCTCTCAAGAGTGTTTGTGACTTCACTAGATGTTGTGAATATGTATACCCCTACCTCGAGAGTGTTTCTGACTTCACTAGATATTGTGTATGTGTATACTCCTACCTCTCAAGAGTGTTTGTGACTTCACTAGATGTTGTGAATGTGTATACCCCTACCTCTTAAGAGTGTTTGTGACCTCACTAGATGTTGTGAATGTGTATACCCCTACCTGAAGAGTGTTTGTGACTTCACTAGATGTTGTGAATGTGTATACACCTACCTCTCAAGAGTGTTTGTGACTTCACTAGATGTTGTGAATGTGTATACCCCTTCCTCTCAAGAGTGTTTCTGACTTCACTAGATGTTGTGAATGTGTATACCCCTACCTCAAGAGCGTTTCTGACTTCACTAGATATTGTGTATGTGTATACCCCTACCTCTCAAGAGTGTTTCTGACTTCACTAGATGTTGTGAATGTGTATACCCCTTCCTCTCAAGAGTGTTTCTGACTTCACTAGATGTTGTGAATGTGTATACCCCTACCTCAAGAGTGTTTCTGACTTCACTAGATATTGTGTACGTGTATACCCCTACCTCTCAAGAGTGTTTCTGACTTCACTAGATGTTGTGAATGTGTATAACCCTACCTCTCAAGAGTGTTTGTGACTTCACTAGATGTTGTGAATGTGTATACCCCTACCTCGAGAGTGTTTCTGACTTCACTAGATGTTGTGAAAGTGTATACCCCTACCTCAAGAGTGTTTCTGACTTCACTAGATGTTTTGAATGTGTATACCCCTTCCTCTCAAGTGTTTCTGACATCACTAGATGTTGTGAATGTGTATACCCCTACCTCGAGAGTGTTTCTGACTTCAGTAGAAGTTGTGTGTGTATACTCCTACCTCAAGAGTGTTTCTGACTTCACTAGATGTTGTGAATGTGTATACCCCTACCTCGAGAGTGTTTCTGACTTCACTAGATATTGTGTATGTGTATATCCCTACCTCTCAAGAGTGTTTCTGACTTCAGTAGATGTTGTGAATGTGTATACCCCTACCTCTCAAGAGTGTTTCTGACTTCACTAGATATTGTGTATGTTTATAGCCCTACCTCTCAAGAGTGTTTGTGACTTCACTAGATGTTGTGAATGTGTATACTCCTACCTCTCAAGAGTGTTTGTGACTTCACTAGATGTTGTGAATGTGTATACCCCTACCTCTTAAGAGTGTTTGTGACCTCACTAGATGTTGTGAATGTGTATACCCCTACCTGAAGAGTGTTTGTGACTTCACTAGATGTTGTGAATGTGTATACACCTACCTCTCAAGAGTGTTTGTGACTTCACTAGATGTTGTGAATGTGTATACCCCTTCCTCTCAAGAGTGTTTCTGACTTCACTAGATGTTGTGAATGTGTATACCCCTACCTCAAGAGTGTTTCTGACTTCACTAGATGTTGTGAATGTGTATACCCCTACCTCGAGAGTGTTTCTGACTTCACTAGAAGTTGTGTGTGTATACCCCTACCTCAAGAGTGTTTCTGACTTCACTAGATGTTGTGAATATGTATACCCCTACCTCGAGAGTGTTTCTGACTTCACTAGATATTGTGTATGTGTATACTCCTACCTCTCAAGAGTGTTTGTGACTTCACTAGATGTTGTGAATGTGTATACCCCTACCTCTTAAGAGTGTTTGTGACCTCACTAGATGTTGTGAATGTGTATACCCCTACCTGAAGAGTGTTTGTGACTTCACTAGATGTTGTGAATGTGTATACACCTACCTCTCAAGAGTGTTTGTGACTTCACTAGATGTTGTGAATATGTATACCCCTACCTCGAGAGTGTTTCTGACTTCACTAGATATTGTGTATGTGTATACTCCTACCTCTCAAGAGTGTTTGTGACTTCACTAGATGTTGTGAATGTGTATACCCCTACCTCTTAAGAGTGTTTGTGACCTCACTAGATGTTGTGAATGTGTATACCCCTACCTGAAGAGTGTTTGTGACTTCACTAGATGTTGTGATTGTGTATACACCTACCTCTCAAGAGTGTTTGTGACTTCACTAGATGTTGTGAATGTGTATACCCCTTCCTCTCAAGAGTGTTTCTGACTTCACTAGATGTTGTGAATGTGTATACCCCTACCTCAAGAGTGTTTCTGACTTCACTAGATGTTGTGAATGTGTATACCCCTACCTCGAGAGTGTTTCTGACTTCACTAGAAGTTGTGTGTGTATACCCCTACCTCAAGAGTGTTTCTGACTTCACTAGATGTTGTGAATATGTATACCCCTACCTCGCGAGTGTTTCTGACTTCACTAGATATTGTGTATGTGTATACCCCTACCTCTCAAGAGTGTTTCTGACTTCAGTAGATGTTGTGAATGTGTATACCCCTACCTCTCAAGAGTGTTTCTGACTTCACTAGATATTGTGTATGTGTATACCCCTACCTCTCAAGAGTGTTTGTGACTTCACTAGATGTTGTGAATGTGTATACTCCTACCTCTCAAGAGTGTTTCTGACTTCACTAGATGTTGTGAATGTGTATACCCCTACCTCAGGAGTGTTTCTGACTTCACCAGATGTTGTGAATGTGCAAACCCATACCTCGAGAGTGTTTCTGACTTCACTAGATGTTGTGAATGTGTATACCCCTACCTCTCAAGAGTGTTTCTGACTTCACTAGATGTTGTGAATGTGTATACCCCTACCTCGAGAGTGTTTCTGACTTCACTAGAAGTTGTGTGTGTATACCCCTACCTCAAGAGTGTTTCTGACTTCACTAGATGTTGTGAATGTGTATACCCCTACCTCAAGAGTGTTTCTGACTTCACTAGATGTTGTGAATGTGTATACCCCTACCTCAAGAGTGTTTCTGACTTCACTAGAAGTTGTGTGTGTATACCCCTACCTCAAGAGTGTTTGTGACTTCACTAGATGTTGTGAATGTGTATACTCCTACCTCTCAAGAGTGTTTGTGACTTCACTAGATGCTGTGAATGTGTATACCCCTACCTCTTAAGAGTGTTTGTGACTTCACTAGATGTTGTGAATGTATATACCCCTACCTCAAGAGTGTTTGTGACTTCACTAGATGTTGTGAATGTGTATACCCCTACCTCTCAAGAGTGTTTGTGACTTCACTAGATGTTGTGAATGTGTATACCCCTTCTTCTCAAGAGTGTTTCTGACTTCACTAGATGTTGTGAATGTGTATACCCCTACCTCAAGAGTGTTTCTGACTTCACCAGATGTTGTGAATGTGCATACCCCTACCTCGAGAGTGTTTCTGACTTCACTAGATGTTGTGAATGTGTATACCCCTACCTCTCAAGAGTGTTTCTGACTTCACTAGATGTTGTGAATGTGTATACCCCTACCTTGAGAGTGTTTCTGACTTCACTAGAAGTTGTGTGTGTATACCCCTACCTCAAGAGTGTTTCTGACTTCACTAGATGTTGTGAATGTGTATACGCCTACCTCGATAGTGTTTCTGACTTCACTAGATATTGTGTATGTGTATACCCCTACCTCTCAAGAGTGTTTCTGACTTCAGTAGATGTTGTGAATGTGTATACCCCTACCTCTCAAGAGTGTTTCTGACTTCACTAGATATTGTGAATATGTATACCCCTACCTCTCAAGAGTGTTTGTGACTTCACTAGATGTTGTGAATGTGTATACCCCTTCCTCTCAAGTGTTTCTGACTTCACTAGATGTTGTGAATGTGTATACCCCTTCCTCTCAAGAGTGTTTCTGACTTCACTAGATGTTGTGAATGTGTATACCCCTACCTCAAGAGTGTTTCTGACTTCACTAGATGTTGTGAATGTGTATACCCCTACCTCGAGAGTGTTTCTGACTTCACTAGATGTTGTGTGTGTATACCCCTACCTCAAGAGTGCTTCTGACTTCACTAGATGTTGTGAATGTGTATACCCCTTCCTCTCAAGAGTGTTTCTGACTTCACTAGATGTTGTGAATGTGTATACCCCTACCTCAAGAGTGTTTCTGACTTCACTAGATATTGTGTATGTGTATACCCCTACCTCTCAAGAGTGTTTCTGACTTCACTAGATGTTGTGAATGTGTATACCGCTACCTCTCAAGAGTGTTTGTGACTTCACTAGATGTTGTGAATGTGTATACCCCTACCTCGAGAGTGTTTCTGACTTCACTAGATGTTGTGAATGTGTATACCCCTACCTCAAGAGTGTATCTGACTTCACTAGATGTTGTGAATGTGTATACCCCTACCTCTCAAGAGTGTTTGTGACTTCACTAGATGTTGTGAATGTGTATACCCCTTCCTCTCAAGAGTGTTTCTGACTCCACTAGATGTTGTGAATGTGTATACCCCTACCTCAAGAGTGTTTCTGACTTCACTAGATATTGTGTGTGTATACCCCTACCTCTCAAGCGTGTTTCTGACTTCACTAGATGTTGTGAATGTGTATACCCCTACCTCAAGAGTGTTTCTGACTTCACTAGATGTTGTGAATGTGTATACCCCTTCCTCTCAAGAGTGTTTCTGACTTCACTAGATGTTGTGAATGTGTATACCCCTACCTCAAGAGCGTTTCTGACTTCACTAGATATTGTGTATGTGTATACCCCTACCTCTCAAGAGTGTTTCTGACTTCACTAGATGTTGTGAATGTGTATACCCCTTCCTCTCAAGAGTGTTTCTGACTTCACTAGATGTTATGAATGTGTATACCCCTACCTGAAGAGTGTTTCTGACTTCACTAGATATTGTGTACGTGTATACCCCTACCTCTCAAGAGTGTTTCTGACTTCACTAGATGTTGTGAATGTGTATACCCCTACCTCTCAAGAGTGTTTGTGACTTCACTAGATGTTGTGAATGTGTATACCCCTACCTCGAGAGTGTTTCTGACTTCACTAGATGTTGTGAATGTGTATACCCCTACCTCAAGAGTGTTTCTGACTTCACTAGATGTTTTGAATGTGTATACCCCTTCCTCTCAAGAGTGTTTCTGACATCACTAGATGTTGTGAATGTGTATACCCCTACCTCAAGAGTGTTTTGACTTCACTAGATATTGTGTATGTGTATACCCCTACCTCAAGAGTGTTTCTGACTTCACTAGATATTGTGTATGTGTATACCCCTACCTCTCATGAGTGTTTCTGACTTCACTAGATGTTGTGAACGTGTATACCCCTACCTCAAGAGTGTTTCTGACTTCACTAGATATTGTGTATGTGTATACCCCTACCTCTCAAGAGTGTTTCTGACTTCAGTAGATGTTGTGAATGTGTATACCCCTACCTCTCAAGAGTGTTTCTGACTTCACTAGATATTGTGTATGTGTATACCCCTACCTCTCAAGAGTGTTTGTGACTTCACTAGATGTTGTGAATGTGTATACTCCTACCTCTCAAGAGTGTTTGTGACTTCACTAGATGTTGTGAATGTGTATACCCCTACCTCTTAAGAGTGTTTGTGACCTCACTAGATGTTGTGAATGTGTATACCCCTACCTCTCAAGAGTGTTTGTGACTTCACTAGATGTTGTGAATGTGTATACCCCTACCTCGAGAGTGTTTCTGACTTCACTAGATGTTGTAAATGTGTATACCCCTACCTCAAGAGCGTTTCTGACTTTACTAGATATTGTGTATGTGTATACCCCTACCTCTCAAGAGTGTTTCTGACTTCACTAGATGTTGTGAATGTGTATACTCCTACCTCTCAAGAGTGTTTGTGACTTCAATAGATGTTGTGAATGTGTATACCCCTACCTCTTAAGAGTGTTTGTGACTTCACTAGATGTTGTGAATGTGTATACCCCTACCTCAAGAGTGTTTGTGACTTCACTAGATGTTATGAATGTGTATACCCCTTCCTCTCAAGAGTGTTTCTGACTTCACTAGATGTTGTGAATGTGTATACCCCTACCTCAAGAGTGTTTCTGACTTCACCAGATGTTGTGAATGTGCATACCCCTACCTCGAGAGTGTTTCTGACTTCACTAGATGTTGTGAATGTGTATACCCCTACCTCTCAAGAGTGTTTCTGACTTCACTAGATGTTGTGAATGTGTATACCCCTACCTCGAGAGTGTTTCTGACTTCACTAGAAGTTGTGTGTGTATACCCCTACCTCAAGAGTGTTTCTGACTTCACTAGATGTTGTGAATGTGTATACCCCTACCTCGAGAGTGTTTCTGACTTCACTAGAAGTTGTGTGTGTATACCCCTACCTCAAGAGTGTTTCTGACTTCACTAGATGTTGTGAATATGTATACCCCTACCTCGAGAGTGTTTCTGACTTCACTAGATATTGTGTATGTTTATACCCCTACCTCTCAAGAGTGTTTCTGACTTCAGTAGATGTTGTGAATGTGTATACCCCTACCTCTCAAGAGTGTTTCTGACTTCACTAGATGTTGTGAATGTGTATACTCCTACCTCTCAAGAGTGTTTCTGACTTCACTAGATGTTGTGAATGTGTATACCCCTACCTCAGGAGTGTTTCTGACTTCACCAGATGTTGTGAATGTGCAAACCCATACCTCGAGAGTGTTTCTGACTTCACTAGATGTTGTGAATGTGTATACCCCTACCTCTCAAGAGTGTTTCTGACTTCACTAGATGTTGTGAATGTGTATACCCCTACCTCGAGAGTGTTTCTGACTTCACTAGAAGTTGTGTGTGTATACCCCTACCTCAAGAGTGTTTCTGACTTCACTAGATGTTGTGAATGTGTATACCCCTTCCTCTCAAGAGTGTTTCTGACTTCACTAGATATTGTGTGTGTATACCCCTACCTCTCAAGAGTGTTTCTGACTTCACTAGATGTTGTGAATGTGTATACCCCTACCTCAAGAGTGTTTCTGACTTCACTAGAAGTTGTGTGTGTATACCCCTACCTCAAGAGTGTTTGTGACTTCACTAGATGTTGTGAATGTGTATACTCCTACCTCTCAAGAGTGTTTGTGACTTCACTAGATGCTGTGAATGTGTATACCCCTACCTCTTAAGAGTGTTTGTGACTTCACTAGATGTTGTGAATGTATATACCCCTACCTCAAGAGTGTTTGTGACTTCACTAGATGTTGTGAATGTGTATACCCCTACCTCTCAAGAGTGTTTGTGACTTCACTAGATGTTGTGAATGTGTATACCCCTTCCTCTCAAGAGTGTTTCTGACTTCACTAGATGTTGTGAATGTGTATACCCCTACCTCAAGAGTGTTTCTGACTTCACCAGATGTTGTGAATGTGCATACCCCTACCTCGAGAGTGTTTCTGACTTCACTAGATGTTATGAATGTGTATACCCCTACCTCTCAAGAGTGTTTCTGACTTCACTAGATGTTGTGAATGTGTATACCCCTACCTCGAGAGTGTTTCTGACTTCACTAGAAGTTGTGTGTGTATACCCCTACCTCAAGAGTGTTTCTGACTTCACTAGATGTTGTGAATGTGTATACGCCTACCTCGATAGTGTTTCTGACTTCACTAGATATTGTGTATGTGTATACCCCTACCTCTCAAGAGTGTTTCTGACTTCAGTAGATGTTGTGAATGTGTATACCCCTACCTCTCAAGAGTGTTTCTGACTTCACTAGATATTGTGAATATGTATACCCCTACCTCTCAAGAGTGTTTGTGACTTCACTAGATGTTGTGAATGTGTATACCCCTTCCTCTCAAGTGTTTCTGACTTCACTAGATGTTGTGAATGTGTATACCCCTTCCTCTCAAGAGTGTTTCTGACTTCACTAGATGTTGTGAATGTGTATACCCCTACCTCAAGAGTGTTTCTGACTTCACTAGATGTTGTGAATGTGTATACCCCTACCTCGAGAGTGTTTCTGACTTCACTAGATGTTGTGTGTGTATACCCCTACCTCAAGAGTGCTTCTGACTTCACTAGATGTTGTGAATGTGTATACCCCTTCCTCTCAAGAGTGTTTCTGACTTCACTAGATGTTGTGAATGTGTATACCCCTACCTCAAGAGTGTTTCTGACTTCACTAGATATTGTGTATGTGTATACCCCTACCTCTCAAGAGTGTTTCTGACTTCACTAGATGTTGTGAATGTGTATACCCCTACCTCTCAAGAGTGTTTGTGACTTCACTAGATGTTGTGAATGTGTATACCCCTACCTCGAGAGTGTTTCTGACTTCACTAGATGTTGTGAATGTGTATACCCCTACCTCAAGAGTGTATCTGACTTCACTAGATGTTGTGAATGTGTATACCCCTACCTCTCAAGAGTGTTTGTGACTTCACTAGATGTTGTGAATGTGTATACCCCTTCCTCTCAAGAGTGTTTCTGACTCCACTAGATGTTGTGAATGTGTATACCCCTACCTCAAGAGTGTTTCTGACTTCACTAGATATTGTGTGTGTATACCCCTACCTCTCAAGCGTGTTTCTGACTTCACTAGATGTTGTGAATGTGTATACCCCTACCTCAAGAGTGTTTCTGACTTCACTAGATGTTGTGAATGTGTATACCCCTTCCTCTCAAGAGTGTTTCTGACTTCACTAGATGTTGTGAATGTGTATACCCCTACCTCAAGAGCGTTTCTGACTTCACTAGATATTGTGTATGTGTATACCCCTACCTCTCAAGAGTGTTTCTGACTTCACTAGATGTTGTGAATGTGTATACCCCTTCCTCTCAAGAGTGTTTCTGACTTCACTAGATGTTATGAATGTGTATACCCCTACCTGAAGAGTGTTTCTGACTTCACTAGATATTGTGTACGTGTATACCCCTACCTCTCAAGAGTGTTTCTGACTTCACTAGATGTTGTGAATGTGTATACCCCTACCTCTCAAGAGTGTTTGTGACTTCACTAGATGTTGTGAATGTGTATACCCCTACCTCGAGAGTGTTTCTGACTTCACTAGATGTTGTGAATGTGTATACCCCTACCTCAAGAGTGTTTCTGACTTCACTAGATGTTTTGAATGTGTATACCCCTTCCTCTCAAGAGTGTTTCTGACATCACTAGATGTTGTGAATGTGTATACCCCTACCTCAAGAGTGTTTTGACTTCACTAGATATTGTGTATGTGTATACCCCTACCTCAAGAGTGTTTCTGACTTCACTAGATATTGTGTATGTGTATACCCCTACCTCTCATGAGTGTTTCTGACTTCACTAGATGTTGTGAACGTGTATACCCCTACCTCAAGAGTGTTTCTGACTTCACTAGATATTGTGTATGTGAATACCCCTACCTCTCAAGAGTGTTTCTGACTTCAGTAGATGTTGTGAATGTGTATACCCCTACCTCTCAAGAGTGTTTCTGACTTCACTAGATATTGTGTATGTGTATACCCCTACCTCTCAAGAGTGTTTGTGACTTCACTAGATGTTGTGAATGTGTATACTCCTACCTCTCAAGAGTGTTTGTGACTTCACTAGATGTTGTGAATGTGTATACCCCTACCTCTTAAGAGTGTTTGTGACCTCACTAGATGTTGTGAATGTGTATACCCCTACCTCTCAAGAGTGTTTGTGACTTCACTAGATGTTGTGAATGTGTATACCCCTACCTCGAGAGTGTTTCTGACTTCACTAGATGTTGTAAATGTGTATACCCCTACCTCAAGAGCGTTTCTGACTTTACTAGATATTGTGTATGTGTATACCCCTACCTCTCAAGAGTGTTTCTGACTTCACTAGATGTTGTGAATGTGTATACTCCTACCTCTCAAGAGTGTTTGTGACTTCAATAGATGTTGTGAATGTGTATACCCCTACCTCTTAAGAGTGTTTGTGACTTCACTAGATGTTGTGAATGTGTATACCCCTACCTCAAGAGTGTTTGTGACTTCACTAGATGTTATGAATGTGTATACCCCTTCCTCTCAAGAGTGTTTCTGACTTCACTAGATGTTGTGAATGTGTATACCCCTACCTCAAGAGTGTTTCTGACTTCACCAGATGTTGTGAATGTGCATACCCCTACCTCGAGAGTGTTTCTGACTTCACTAGATGTTGTGAATGTGTATACCCCTACCTCTCAAGAGTGTTTCTGACTTCACTAGATGTTGTGAATGTGTATACCCCTACCTCGAGAGTGTTTCTGACTTCACTAGAAGTTGTGTGTGTATACCCCTACCTCAAGAGTGTTTCTGACTTCACTAGATGTTGTGAATGTGTATACCCCTACCTCGAGAGTGTTTCTGACTTCACTAGATATTGTGTATGTGTATACCCCTACCTCTCAAGAGTGTTTCTGACTTCAGTAGATGTTGTGAATGTGTATACCCCTACCTCTCAAGAGTGTTTCTGACTTCACTAGATATTGTGTATGTTTATACCCCTACCTCTCAAGAGTGTTTGTGACTTCACTAGATGTTGTGAATGTGTATACTCCTACCTCTCAAGAGTGTTTGTGACTTCACTAGATGTTGTGAATGTGTATACCCCTACCTCTTAAGAGTGTTTGTGACCTCACTAGATGTTGTGAATGTGTATACCCCTACCTGAAGAGTGTTTGTGACTTCACTAGATGTTGTGAATGTGTATACCCCTACCTCTCAAGAGTGTTTGTGACTTCACTAGATGTTGTGAATGTGTATACCCCTTCCTCTCAAGAGTGTTTCTGACTTCACTAGATGTTGTGAATGTGTATACCCCTACCTCAAGAGTGTTTCTGACTTCACTAGATGTTGTGAATGTGTATACCCCTACCTCGAGAGTGTTTCTGACTTCACTAGAAGTTGTGTGTGTATACCCCTACCTCAAGAGTGTTTCTGACTTCACTAGATGTTGTGAATATGTATACCCCTACCTCGAGAGTGTTTCTGACTTCACTAGATATTGTGTATGTGTATACCCCTACCTCTCAAGAGTGTTTCTGACTTCAGTAGATGTTGTGAATGTGTATACCCCTACCTCTCAAGAGTGTTTCTGACTTCACTAGATATTGTGTATGTGTATACCCCTACCTCTCAAGAGTGTTTGTGACTTCACTAGATGTTGTGAATGTGTATACTCCTACCTCTCAAGAGTGTTTCTGACTTCACTAGATGTTGTGAATGTGTATACCCCTACCTCAAGAGTGTTTCTGACTTCACCAGATGTTGTGAATGTGCATACCCCTACCTCGAGAGTGTTTCTGACTTCACTAGATGTTGTGAATGTGTATACCCCTACCTCTCAAGAGTGTTTCTGACTTCACTAGATGTTGTGAATGTGTATACCCCTACCTCGAGAGTGTTTCTGACTTCACTAGAAGTTGTGTGTGTATACCCCTACCTCAAGAGTGTTTCTGACTTCACTAGATGTTGTGAATGTGTATACCCCTACCTCGAGAGTGTTTCTGACTTCACTAGATATTGTGTATGTGTATACCCCTACCTCTCAAGAGTGTTTCTGACTTCAGTAGATGTTGTGAATGTGTATACCCCTACCTCTCAAGAGTGTTTCTGACTTCACTAGATATTGTGTATGTGTATACCCCTACCTCTCAAGAGTGTTTGTGACTTCACTAGATGTTGTGAATGTGTATACTCCTACCTCTCAAGAGTGTTTGTGACTTCACTAGATGTTGTGAATGTGTATACCCCTACCTCTTAAGTGTTTGTGACCTCACTAGATGTTGTGAATGTGTATACCCCTACCTCTCAAGAGTGTTTCTGACTTCACTAGATGTTGTGAATGTGTATACCCCTACCTCTCAAGAGTGTTTGTGACTTCACTAGATGTTGTGAATGTGTATACCCCTTCCTCTCAAGAGTGTTTCTGACTTCACTAGATGTTGTGAATGTGTATACCCCTTCCTCTCAAGAGTGTTTCTGACATCACTAGATGTTGTGAATGTGTATACCCCTACCTCAAGAGTGTTTTGACTTCACTAGATATTGTGTATGTGTATACCCCTACCTCAAGAGTGTTTCTGACTTCACTAGATATTGTGTATGTGTATACCCCTACCTCTCATGAGTGTTTCTGACTTCACTAGATGTTGTGAACGTGTATACCCCTACCTCAAGAGTGTTTCTGACTTCACTAGATATTGTGTATGTGTATACCCCTACCTCTCAAGAGTGTTTCTGACTTCAGTAGATGTTGTGAATGTGTATACCCCTACCTCTCAAGAGTGTTTCTGACTTCACTAGATATTGTGTATGTGTATACCCCTACCTCTCAAGAGTGTTTGTGACTTCACTAGATGTTGTGAATGTGTATACTCCTACCTCTCAAGAGTGTTTGTGACTTCACTAGATGTTGTGAATGTGTATACCCCTACCTCTTAAGAGTGTTTGTGACCTCACTAGATGTTGTGAATGTGTATACCCCTACCTCTCAAGAGTGTTTGTGACTTCACTAGATGTTGTGAATGTGTATACCCCTACCTCGAGAGTGTTTCTGACTTCACTAGATGTTGTAAATGTGTATACCCCTACCTCAAGAGCGTTTCTGACTTTACTAGATATTGTGTATGTGTATACCCCTACCTCTCAAGAGTGTTTCTGACTTCACTAGATGTTGTGAATGTGTATACTCCTACCTCTCAAGAGTGTTTGTGACTTCAATAGATGTTGTGAATGTGTATACCCCTACCTCTTAAGAGTGTTTGTGACTTCACTAGATGTTGTGAATGTGTATACCCCTACCTCAAGAGTGTTTGTGACTTCACTAGATGTTATGAATGTGTATACCCCTTCCTCTCAAGAGTGTTTCTGACTTCACTAGATGTTGTGAATGTGTATACCCCTACCTCAAGAGTGTTTCTGACTTCACCAGATGTTGTGAATGTGCATACCCCTACCTCGAGAGTGTTTCTGACTTCACTAGATGTTGTGAATGTGTATACCCCTACCTCTCAAGAGTGTTTCTGACTTCACTAGATGTTGTGAATGTGTATACCCCTACCTCGAGAGTGTTTCTGACTTCACTAGAAGTTGTGTGTGTATACCCCTACCTCAAGAGTGTTTCTGACTTCACTAGATGTTGTGAATGTGTATACCCCTACCTCGAGAGTGTTTCTGACTTCACTAGATATTGTGTATGTGTATACCCCTACCTCTCAAGAGTGTTTCTGACTTCAGTAGATGTTGTGAATGTGTATACCCCTACCTCTCAAGAGTGTTTCTGACTTCACTAGATATTGTGTATGTTTATACCCCTACCTCTCAAGAGTGTTTGTGACTTCACTAGATGTTGTGAATGTGTATACTCCTATCTCTCAAGAGTGTTTGTGACTTCACTAGATGTTGTGAATGTGTATACCCCTACCTCTTAAGAGTGTTTGTGACCTCACTAGATGTTGTGAATGTGTATACCCCTACCTGAAGAGTGTTTGTGACTTCACTAGATGTTGTGAATGTGTATACCCCTACCTCTCAAGAGTGTTTGTGACTTCACTAGATGTTGTGAATGTGTATACCCCTTCCTCTCAAGAGTGTTTCTGACTTCACTAGATGTTGTGAATGTGTATACCCCTACCTCAAGAGTGTTTCTGACTTCACTAGATGTTGTGAATGTGTATACCCCTACCTCGAGAGTGTTTCTGACTTCACTAGAAGTTGTGTGTGTATACCCCTACCTCAAGAGTGTTTCTGACTTCACTAGATGTTGTGAATATGTATACCCCTACCTCGAGAGTGTTTCTGACTTCACTAGATATTGTGTATGTGTATACCCCTACCTCTCAAGAGTGTTTCTGACTTCAGTAGATGTTGTGAATGTGTATACCCCTACCTCTCAAGAGTGTTTCTGACTTCACTAGATATTGTGTATGTGTATACCCCTACCTCTCAAGAGTGTTTGTGACTTCACTAGATGTTGTGAATGTGTATACTCCTACCTCTCAAGAGTGTTTCTGACTTCACTAGATGTTGTGAATGTGTATACCCCTACCTCAAGAGTGTTTCTGACTTCACCAGATGTTGTGAATGTGCATACCCCTACCTCGAGAGTGTTTCTGACTTCACTAGATGTTGTGAATGTGTATACCCCTACCTCTCAAGAGTGTTTCTGACTTCACTAGATGTTGTGAATGTGTATACCCCTACCTCGAGAGTGTTTCTGACTTCACTAGAAGTTGTGTGTGTATACCCCTACCTCAAGAGTGTTTCTGACTTCACTAGATGTTGTGAATGTGTATACCCCTACCTCGAGAGTGTTTCTGACTTCACTAGATATTGTGTATGTGTATACCCCTACCTCTCAAGAGTGTTTCTGACTTCAGTAGATGTTGTGAATGTGTATACCCCTACCTCTCAAGAGTGTTTCTGACTTCACTAGATATTGTGTATGTGTATACCCCTACCTCTCAAGAGTGTTTGTGACTTCACTAGATGTTGTGAATGTGTATACTCCTACCTCTCAAGAGTGTTTGTGACTTCACTAGATGTTGTGAATGTGTATACCCCTACCTCTTAAGTGTTTGTGACCTCACTAGATGTTGTGAATGTGTATACCCCTACCTCTCAAGAGTGTTTCTGACTTCACTAGATGTTGTGAATGTGTATACCCCTACCTCTCAAGAGTGTTTGTGACTTCACTAGATGTTGTGAATGTGTATACCCCTTCCTCTCAAGAGTGTTTCTGACTTCACTAGATGTTGTGAATGTGTATACCCCTACCTCAAGAGTGTTTCTGACTTCACCAGATGTTGTGAATGTGCATACCCCTACCTCGAGAGTGTTTCTGACTTCACTAGATGTTGTGAATGTGTATACCCCTACCTCTCAAGAGTGTTTCTGACTTCACTAGATGTTGTGAATGTGTATACCCCTACCTCGAGAGTGTTTCTGACTTCACTAGAAGTTGTGTGTGTATACCCCTACCTCAAGAGTGTTTCTGACTTCACTAGATGTTGTGAATGTGTATACGCCTACCTCGATAGTGTTTCTGACTTCACTAGATATTGTGTATGTGTATACCCCTACCTCTCAAGAGTGTTTCTGACTTCAGTAGATGTTGTGAATGTGTATACCCCTACCTCTCAAGAGTGTTTCTGACTTCACTAGATATTGTGTATGTGTATACCCCTACCTCTCAAGAGTGTTTGTGACTTCACTAGATGTTGTGAATGTGTATACTCCTACCTCTCAAGAGTGTTTGTGACTTCACTAGATGTTGTGAATGTGTATACCCCTACCTCTTAAGAGTGTTTGTGACCTCACTAGATGTTGTGAATGTGTATACCCCTACCTCTCAAGAGTGTTTGTGACTTCACTAGATGTTGTGAATGTGTATACCCCTACCTCGAGAGTGTTTCTGACTTCACTAGATGTTGTAAATGTGTATACCCCTACCTCAAGAGCGTTTCTGACTTTACTAGATATTGTGTATGTGTATACCCCTACCTCTCAAGAGTGTTTCTGACTTCACTAGATGTTGTGAATGTGTATACTCCTACCTCTCAAGAGTGTTTGTGACTTCACTAGATGTTGTGTGTGTATACCCCTACCTCGAGAGTGCTTCTGACTTCACTAGATGTTGTGAATGTGTATACCCCTTCCTCTCAAGAGTGTTTCTGACTTCACTAGATGTTGTGAATGTGTATACCCCTACCTCAAGAGTGTTTCTGACTTCACTAGATATTGTGTATGTGTATACCCCTACCTCTCAAGAGTGTTTCTGACTTCACTAGATGTTGTGAATGTGTATACCCCTACCTCTCAAGAGTGTTTGTGACTTCACTAGATGTTGTGAATGTGTATACCCCTACCTCGAGAGTGTTTCTGACTTCACTAGATGTTGTGAATGTGTATACCCCTACCTCAAGAGTGTATCTGACTTCACTAGATGTTGTGAATGTGTATACCCCTACCTCTCAAGAGTGTTTGTGACTTCACTAGATGTTGTGAATGTGTATACCCCTTCCTCTCAAGAGTGTTTCTGACTTCACTAGATGTTGTCAATGTGTATACCCCTACCTCAAGAGGGTTTCTGACTTCACTAGATATTGTGTGTGTATACCCCTACCTCTCAAGAGTGTTTCTGACTTCACTAGATGTTGTGAATGTGTATACCCCTACCTCAAGAGTGTTTCTGACTTCACTAGATGTTGTGAATGTGTATAACCCTTCCTCTCAAGAGTGTTTCTGACTTCACTAGATGTTGTGAATGTGTATACCCCTACCTCAAGAGCGTTTCTGACTTCACTAGATATTGTGTATGTGTATACCCCTACCTCTCAAGAGTGTTTCTGACTTCACTAGATGTTGTGAATGTGTATACCCCTTCCTCTCAAGAGTGTTTCTGACTTCACTAGATGTTGTGAATGTGTATACCCCTACCTGAAGAGTGTTTCTGACTTCACTAGATATTGTGTACGTGTATACCCCTACCTCTCAAGAGTGTTTCTGACTTCACTAGATGTTGTGAATGTGTATACGCCTACCTCTCAAGAGTGTTTGTGACTTCACTAGATGTTGTGAATGTGTATACCCCTACCTCGAGAGTGTTTCTGACTTCACTAGATGTTATGAATGTGTATACCCCTACCTCAAGAGTGTTTCTGACTTCACTAGATGTTTTGAATGTGTATACCCCTTCCTCTCAAGAGTGTTTCTGAGATCACTAGATGTTGTGAATGTGTATACCCCTACCTCAAGAGTGTTTTGACTTCACTAGATATTGTGTATGTGTATACCCCTACCTCAAGAGTGTTTCTGACTTCACTAGATATTGTGTATGTGTATACCCCTACCTCTCAAGAGTGTTTCTGATTTCACTAGATGTTGTGAACGTGTATACCCCTACCTCAAGAGTGTTTCTGACTTCACTAGATATTGTGTATGTGTATACCCCTACCTCTCAAGAGTGTTTCTGACTTCAGTAGATGTTGTGAATGTGTATACCCCTACCTCTCAAGAGTGTTTCTGACTTCACTAGATATTGTGTATGTGTATACCCCTACCTCTCAAGAGTGTTTGTGACTTCACTAGATGTTGTGAATGTGTATACCCCTACCTCTCAAGAGTGTTTGTGACTTCACTAGATGTTGTGAATGTGTATACCCCTTCCTCTCAAGAGTGTTTCTGACTTCACTAGATGTTGTGAATGTGTATACCCCTACCTCAAGAGTGTTTCTGACTTCACCAGATGTTGTGAATGTGCATACCCCTACCTCGAGAGTGTTTCTGACTTCACTAGATGTTGTGAATGTGTATACCCCTACCTCTCAAGAGTGTTTCTGACTTCACTAGATGTTGTGAATGTGTATACCCCTACCTCGAGAGTGTTTCTGACTTCACTAGAAGTTGTGTGTGTATACCCCTACCTCAAGAGTGTTTCTGACTTCACTAGATGTTGTGAATGTGTATACGCCTACCTCGATAGTGTTTCTGACTTCACTAGATATTGTGTATGTGTATACCCCTACCTCTCAAGAGTGTTTCTGACTTCAGTAGATGTTGTGAATGTGTATACCCCTACCTCTCAAGAGTGTTTCTGACTTCACTAGATATTGTGTATGTGTATACCCCTACCTCTCAAGAGTGTTTGTGACTTCACTAGATGTTGTGAATGTGTATACCCCTACCTCTCAAGAGTGTTTGTGACTTCACTAGATGTTGTGAATGTGTATACCCCTTCCTCTCAAGAGTGTTTCTGACTTCACTAGATGTTGTGAATGTGTATACCCCTACCTCAAGAGTGTTTCTGACTTCACTAGATGTTGTGAATGTGTATACCCCTACCTCGAGAGTGTTTCTGACTTCACTAGAAGTTGTGTGTGTATACCCCTACCTCAAGAGTGTTTCTGACTTCACTAGATGTTGTGAATATGTATACCCCTACCTCGAGAGTGTTTCTGACTTCACTAGATATTGTGTATGTGTATACCCCTACCTCTCAAGAGTGTTTCTGACTTCAGTAGATGTTGTGAATGTGTATACCCCTACCTCTCAAGAGTGTTTCTGACTTCACTAGATATTGTGTATGTGTATACCCCTACCTCTCAAGAGTGTTTGTGACTTCACTAGATGTTGTGAATGTGTATACTCCTACCTCTCAAGAGTGTTTCTGACTTCACTAGATGTTGTGAATGTGTATACCCCTACCTCAAGAGTGTTTCTGACTTCACCAGATGTTGTGAATGTGCATACCCCTACCTCGAGAGTGTTTCTGACTTCACTAGATGTTGTGAATGTGTATACCCCTACCTCTCAAGAGTGTTTCTGACTTCACTAGATGTTGTGAATGTGTATACCCCTACCTCGAGAGTGTTTCTGACTTCACTAGAAGTTGTGTGTGTATACCCCTACCTCAAGAGTGTTTCTGACTTCACTAGATGTTGTGAATGTGTATACCCCTACCTCGAGAGTGTTTCTGACTTCACTAGATATTGTGTATGTGTATACCCCTACCTCTCAAGAGTGTTTCTGACTTCAGTAGATGTTGTGAATGTGTATACCCCTACCTCTCAAGAGTGTTTCTGACTTCACTAGATATTGTGTATGTGTATACCCCTACCTCTCAAGAGTGTTTGTGACTTCACTAGATGTTGTGAATGTGTATACTCCTACCTCTCAAGAGTGTTTGTGACTTCACTAGATGTTGTGAATGTGTATACCCCTACCTCTTAAGTGTTTGTGACCTCACTAGATGTTGTGAATGTGTATACCCCTACCTCTCAAGAGTGTTTCTGACTTCACTAGATGTTGTGAATGTGTATACCCCTACCTCTCAAGAGTGTTTGTGACTTCACTAGATGTTGTGAATGTGTATACCCCTTCCTCTAAAGAGTGTTTCTGACTTCACTAGATGTTGTGAATGTGTATACCCCTACCTCAAGAGTGTTTCTGACTTCACCAGATGTTGTGAATGTGCATACCCCTACCTCGAGAGTGTTTCTGACTTCACTAGATGTTGTGAATGTGTATACCCCTACCTCTCAAGAGTGTTTCTGACTTCACTAGATGTTGTGAATGTGTATACCCCTACCTCGAGAGTGTTTCTGACTTCACTAGAAGTTGTGTGTGTATACCCCTACCTCAAGAGTGTTTCTGACTTCACTAGATGTTGTGAATGTGTATACGCCTACCTCGATAGTGTTTCTGACTTCACTAGATATTGTGTATGTGTATACCCCTACCTCTCAAGAGTGTTTCTGACTTCAGTAGATGTTGTGAATGTGTATACCCCTACCTCTCAAGAGTGTTTCTGACTTCACTAGATATTGTGTATGTGTATACCCCTACCTCTCAAGAGTGTTTGTGACTTCACTAGATGTTGTGAATGTGTATACTCCTACCTCTCAAGAGTGTTTGTGACTTCACTAGATGTTGTGAATGTGTATACCCCTACCTCTTAAGAGTGTTTGTGACCTCACTAGATGTTGTGAATGTGTATACCCCTACCTCTCAAGAGTGTTTGTGACTTCACTAGATGTTGTGAATGTGTATACCCCTACCTCGAGAGTGTTTCTGACTTCACTAGATGTTGTAAATGTGTATACCCCTACCTCAAGAGCGTTTCTGACTTTACTAGATATTGTGTATGTGTATACCCCTACCTCTCAAGAGTGTTTCTGACTTCACTAGATGTTGTGAATGTGTATACTCCTACCTCTCAAGAGTGTTTGTGACTTCACTAGATGTTGTGTGTGTATACCCCTACCTCGAGAGTGCTTCTGACTTCACTAGATGTTGTGAATGTGTATACCCCTTCCTCTCAAGAGTGTTTCTGACTTCACTAGATGTTGTGAATGTGTATACCCCTACCTCAAGAGTGTTTCTGACTTCACTAGATATTGTGTATGTGTATACCCCTACCTCTCAAGAGTGTTTCTGACTTCACTAGATGTTGTGAATGTGTATACCCCTACCTCTCAAGAGTGTTTGTGACTTCACTAGATGTTGTGAATGTGTATACCCCTACCTCGAGAGTGTTTCTGACTTCACTAGATGTTGTGAATGTGTATACCCCTACCTCAAGAGTGTATCTGACTTCACTAGATGTTGTGAATGTGTATACCCCTACCTCTCAAGAGTGTTTGTGACTTCACTAGATGTTGTGAATGTGTATACCCCTTCCTCTCAAGAGTGTTTCTGACTTCACTAGATGTTGTCAATGTGTATACCCCTACCTCAAGAGGGTTTCTGACTTCACTAGATATTGTGTGTGTATACCCCTACCTCTCAAGAGTGTTTCTGACTTCACTAGATGTTGTGAATGTGTATACCCCTACCTCAAGAGTGTTTCTGACTTCACTAGATGTTGTGAATGTGTATACCCCTTCCTCTCAAGAGTGTTTCTGACTTCACTAGATGTTGTGAATGTGTATACCCCTACCTCAAGAGCGTTTCTGACTTCACTAGATATTGTGTATGTGTATACCCCTACCTCTCAAGAGTGTTTCTGACTTCACTAGATGTTGTGAATGTGTATACCCCTTCCTCTCAAGAGTGTTTCTGACTTCACTAGATGTTGTGAATGTGTATACCCCTACCTGAAGAGTGTTTCTGACTTCACTAGATATTGTGTACGTGTATACCCCTACCTCTCAAGAGTGTTTCTGACTTCACTAGATGTTGTGAATGTGTATACCCCTACCTCTCAAGAGTGTTTGTGACTTCACTAGATGTTGTGAATGTGTATACCCCTACCTCGAGAGTGTTTCTGACTTCACTAGATGTTATGAATGTGTATACCCCTACCTCAGGAGTGTTTCTGACTTCACTAGATGTTTTGAATGTGTATACCCCTTCCTCTCAAGAGTGTTTCTGACATCACTAGATGTTGTGAATGTGTATACCCCTACCTCAAGAGTGTTTTGACTTCACTAGATATTGTGTATGTGTATACCCCTACCTCGAGAGTGTTTCTGACTTCACTAGATATTGTGTATGTGTATACCCCTACCTCTCAAGAGTGTTTCTGATTTCACTAGATGTTGTGAACGTGTATACCCCTACCTCAAGAGTGTTTCTGACTTCACTAGATATTGTGTATGTGTATACCCCTACCTCTCAAGAGTGTTTCTGACTTCAGTAGATGTTGTGAATGTGTATACCCCTACCTCTCAAGAGTGTTTCTGACTTCACTAGATATTGTGTATGTGTATACCCCTACCTCTCAAGAGTATTTGTGACTTCACTAGATGTTGTGAATGTGTATACTCCTACCCCTCAAGAGTGTTTGTGACTTCACTAGATGTTGTGAATGTGTATACCCCTACCTCTTAAGAGTGTTTGTGACCTCACTAGATGTTGTGAATGTGTATACCCCTACCTCTCAAGAGTGTTTGTGACTTCACTAGATGTTGTGAATGTGTATACCCCTACCTCGAGAGTGTTTCTGACTTCACTAGATGTTGTAAATGTGTATACCCCTACCTCAAGAGCGTTTCTGACTTTACTAGATATTGTGTATGTGTATACCCCTACCTCTCAAGAGTGTTTGTGACTTCACTAGATGTTGTGAATGTGTATACCCCTACCTCTTAAGAGTGTTTGTGACCTCACTAGATGTTGTGAATGTGTATACCCCTACCTCTCAAGAGTGTTTGTGACTTCACTAGATGTTGTGAATGTGTATACCCCTACCTCGAGAGTGTTTCTGACTTCACTAGATGTTGTAAATGTGTATACCCCTACCTCTTAAGAGTGTTTGTGACTTCACTAGATGTTGTGAATGTGTATACCCCTACCTCAAGAGTGTTTGTGACTTCACTAGATGTTGTGAATGTGTATACCCCTACCTCTCAAGAGTGTTTGTGACTTCACTAGATGTTGTGAATGTGTATATCCCTTCCTCTCAAGAGTGTTTCTGACTTCACTAGATGTTGTGAATGTGTATACCCCTACCTCAAGAGTGTTTCTGCTTCACCAGATGTTGTGAATGTGCATACCCCTACCTCGAGAGTGTTTCTGACTTCACTAGATGTTGTGAATGTGTATACCCCTACCTCTCAAGATTTTTTCTGACTTCACTAGATGTTGTGAATGTGTATACCCCTACCTCGAGAGTGTTTCTGACTTCACTAGATGTTGTGAATGTGTATAACCCTACCTCAAGAGTGTTTCTGACTTCACTAGATATTGTGTATGTGTATACCCCTACCTCTCAAGAGTGTTTGTGACTTCACTAGATGTTGTGAATGTGTATACTCCTACCTCTCAAGAGTGTTTGTGACTTCACTAGATGTTGTGAATGTGTATACCCCTACCTCTTAAGAGTGTTTGTGACCTCACTAGATGTTGTGAATGTGTATACCCCTACCTCTCAAGAGTGTTTCTGACTTCACTAGATGTTGTGAATGTGTATACCCCTACCTCTCAAGAGTGTTTGTGACTTCACAAGATGTTGTGAATGTGTATACCCCTTCCTCTCAAGAGTGTTTCTGACTTCACTAGATGTTGTGAATGTGTATACCCCTACCTCAAGAGTGTTTCTGACTTCACCAGATGTTGTGAATGTGCATACCCCTACCTCGAGAGTGTTTCTGACTTCACTAGATGTTGTGAATGTGTATACCCCTACCTCGAGAGTGTTTCTGACTTCACTAGAAGTTGTGTGTGTATACCCCTACCTCAAGAGTGTTTCTGACTTCACTAGATGTTGTGAATGTGTATACGCCTACCTCGATAGTGTTTCTGACTTCACTAGATATTGTGTATGTGTATACCCCTACCTCTCAAGAGTGTTTCTGACTTCAGTAGATGTTGTGTATGTGTATACCCCTACCTCTCAAGAGTGTTTCTGACTTCACTAGATATTGTGTATGTGTATACCCCTACCTCTCAAGTGTTTGTGACTTCACTAGATGTTGTGAATGTGTATACTCCTACCTCTCAAGAGTGTTTGTGACTTCACTAGATGTTGTGAATGTGTATACCCCTACCTCTTAAGAGTGTTTGTGACCTCACTAGATGTTGTGAATGTGTATACCCCTACCTCTCAAGAGTGTTTGTGACTTCACTAGATGTTGTGAATGTGTATACCCCTTCCTCTCAAGAGTGTTTCTGACTTCACTAGATGTTGTCAATGTGTATACCCCTACCTCAAGAGGGTTTCTGACTTCACTAGATATTGTGTGTGTATACCCCTACCTCTCAAGAGTGTTTCTGACTTCACTAGATGTTGTGAATGTGTATACCCCTACCTCAAGAGTGTTTCTGACTTCACTAGATGTTGTGAATGTGTATACCCCTTCCTCTCAAGAGTGTTTCTGACTTCACTAGATGTTGTGAATGTGTATACCCCTACCTCAAGAGCGTTTCTGACTTCACTAGATATTGTGTATGTGTATACCCCTACCTCTCAAGAGTGTTTCTGACTTCACTAGATGTTGTGAATGTGTATACCCCTTCCTCTCAAGAGTGTTTCTGACTTCACTAGATGTTGTGAATGTGTATACCCCTACCTGAAGAGTGTTTCTGACTTCACTAGATATTGTGTACGTGTATACCCCTACCTCTCAAGAGTGTTTCTGACTTCACTAGATGTTGTGAATGTGTATACCCCTACCTCTCAAGAGTGTTTGTGACTTCACTAGATGTTGTGAATGTGTATACCCCTACCTCGAGAGTGTTTCTGACTTCACTAGATGTTATGAATGTGTATACCCCTACCTCAGGAGTGTTTCTGACTTCACTAGATGTTTTGAATGTGTATACCCCTTCCTCTCAAGAGTGTTTCTGATATCACTAGATGTTGTGAATGTGTATACCCCTACCTCAAGAGTGTTTTGACTTCACTAGATATTGTGTATGTGTATACCCCTACCTCAAGAGTGTTTCTGACTTCACTAGATATTGTGTATGTGTATACCCCTACCTCTCAAGAGTGTTTCTGATTTCACTAGATGTTGTGAACGTGTATACCCCTACCTCAAGAGTGTTTCTGACTTCACTAGATATTGTGTATGTGTATACCCCTACCTCTCAAGAGTGTTTCTGACTTCAGTAGATGTTGTGAATGTGTATACCCCTACCTCTCAAGAGTGTTTCTGACTTCACTAGATATTGTGTATGTGTATACCCCTACCTCTCAAGAGTGTTTGTGACTTCACTAGATGTTGTGAATGTGTATACTCCTACCCCTCAAGAGTGTTTGTGACTTCACTAGATGTTGTGAATGTGTATACCCCTACCTCTTAAGAGTGTTTGTGACCTCACTAGATGTTGTGAATGTGTATACCCCTACCTCTCAAGAGTGTTTGTGACTTCACTAGATGTTGTGAATGTGTATACCCCTACCTCGAGAGTGTTTCTGACTTCACTAGATGTTGTAAATGTGTATACCCCTACCTCAAGAGCGTTTCTGACTTTACTAGATATTGTGTATGTGTATACCCCTACCTCTCAAGAGTGTTTGTGACTTCACTAGATGTTGTGAATGTGTATACCCCTACCTCTTAAGAGTGTTTGTGACCTCACTAGATGTTGTGAATGTGTATACCCCTACCTCTCAAGAGTGTTTGTGACTTCACTAGATGTTGTGAATGTGTATACCCCTACCTCGAGAGTGTTTCTGACTTCACTAGATGTTGTAAATGTGTATACCCCTACCTCTTAAGAGTGTTTGTGACTTCACTAGATGTTGTGAATGTGTATACCCCTACCTCAAGAGTGTCTGTGACTTCACTAGATGTTGTGAATGTGTATACCCCTACCTCTCAAGAGTGTTTGTGACTTCACTAGATGTTGTGAATGTGTATATCCCTTCCTCTCAAGAGTGTTTCTGACTTCACTAGATGTTGTGAATGTGTATACCCCTACCTCAAGAGTGTTTCTGCTTCACCAGATGTTGTGAATGTGCATACCCCTACCTCGAGAGTGTTTCTGACTTCACTAGATTTTGTGAATGTGTATACCCCTACCTCTCAAGAGTGTTTCTGACTTCACTAGATGTTGTGAATGTGTATACCCCTACCTCGAGAGTGTTTCTGACTTCACTAGATGTTGTGAATGTGTATAACCCTACCTCAAGAGTGTTTCTGACTTCACTAGATATTGTGTATGTGTATACCCCTACCTCTCAAGAGTGTTTGTGACTTCACTAGATGTTGTGAATGTGTATACTCCTACCTCTCAAGAGTGTTTGTGACTTCACTAGATGTTGTGAATGTGTATACCCCTACCTCTTAAGAGTGTTTGTGACCTCACTAGATGTTGTGAATGTGTATACCCCTACCTCTCAAGAGTGTTTCTGACTTCACTAGATGTTGTGAATGTGTATACCCCTACCTCTCAAGAGTGTTTGTGACTTCACAAGATGTTGTGAATGTGTATACCCCTTCCTCTCAAGAGTGTTTCTGACTTCACTAGATGTTGTGAATGTGTATACCCCTACCTCAAGAGTGTTTCTGACTTCACCAGATGTTGTGAATGTGCATACCCCTACCTCGAGAGTGTTTCTGACTTCACTAGATGTTGTGAATGTGTATACCCCTACCTCTCAAGAGTGTTTCTGACTTCACTAGATGTTGTGAATGTGTATACCCCTACCTCGAGAGTGTTTCTGACTTCACTAGAAGTTGTGTGTGTATACCCCTACCTCAAGAGTGTTTCTGACTTCACTAGATGTTGTGAATGTGTATACGCCTACCTCGATAGTGTTTCTGACTTCACTAGATATTGTGTATGTGTATACCCCTACCTCTCAAGAGTGTTTCTGACTTCAGTAGATGTTGTGAATGTGTATACCCCTACCTCTCAAGAGTGTTTCTGACTTCACTAGATATTGTGTATGTGTATACCCCTACCTCTCAAGTGTTTGTGACTTCACTAGATGTTGTGAATGTGTATACTCCTACCTCTCAAGAGTGTTTGTGACTTCACTAGATGTTGTGAATGTGTATACCCCTACCTCTTAAGAGTGTTTGTGACCTCACTAGATGTTGTGAATGTGTATACCCCTACCTCTCAAGAGTGTTTGTGACTTCACTAGATGTTGTGAATGTGTATACCCCTACCTCGAGAGTGTTTCTGACTTCACTAGATGTTGTAAATGTGTATACCCCTACCTCAAGAGCGTTTCTGACTTTACTAGATATTGTGTATGTGTATACCCCTACCTCTCAAGAGTGTTTCTGACTTCACTAGATGTTGTGAATGTGTATACTCCTACCTCTCAAGAGTGTTTGTGACTTCACTAGATGTTGTGTGTGTATACCCCTACCTCGAGAGTGCTTCTGACTTCACTAGATGTTGTGAATGTGTATACCCCTTCCTCTCAAGAGTGTTTCTGACTTCACTAGATGTTGTGAATGTGTATACTCCTACGCCTCAAGAGTGTTTGTGACTTCACTAGATGTTGTGAATGTGTATACCCCTACCTCTTAAGAGTGTTTGTGACCTCACTAGATGTTGTGAATGTGTATACCCCTACCTCTCAAGAGTGTTTGTGACTTCACTAGATGTTGTGAATGTGTATACCCCTACCTCGAGAGTGTTTCTGACTTCACTAGATGTTGTAAATGTGTATACCCCTACCTCAAGAGCGTTTCTGACTTTACTAGATATTGTGTATGTGTATACCCCTACCTCTCAAGAGTGTTTGTGACTTCACTAGATGTTGTGAATGTGTATACCCCTACCTCTTAAGAGTGTTTGTGACCTCACTAGATGTTGTGAATGTGTATACCCCTACCTCTCAAGAGTGTTTGTGACTTCACTAGATGTTGTGAATGTGTATACCCCTACCTCGAGAGTGTTTCTGACTTCACTAGATGTTGTAAATGTGTATACCCCTACCTCTTAAGAGTGTTTGTGACTTCACTAGATGTTGTGAATGTGTATACCCCTACCTCAAGAGTGTTTGTGACTTCACTAGATGTTGTGAATGTGTATACCCCTACCTCTCAAGAGTGTTTGTGACTTCACTAGATGTTGTGAATGTGTATATCCCTTCCTCTCAAGAGTGTTTCTGACTTCACTAGATGTTGTGAATGTGTATACCCCTACCTCAAGAGTGTTTCTGCTTCACCAGATGTTGTGAATGTGCATACCCCTACCTCGAGAGTGTTTCTGACTTCACTAGATGTTGTGAATGTGTATACCCCTACCTCTCAAGAGTGTTTCTGACTTCACTAGATGTTGTGAATGTGTATACCCCTACCTCGAGAGTGTTTCTGACTTCACTAGATGTTGTGAATGTGTATAACCCTACCTCAAGAGTGTTTCTGACTTCACTAGATATTGTGTATGTGTATACCCCTACCTCTCAAGAGTGTTTGTGACTTCACTAGATGTTGTGAATGTGTATACTCCTACCTCTCAAGAGTGTTTGTGACTTCACTAGATGTTGTGAATGTGTATACCCCTACCTCTTAAGAGTGTTTGTGACCTCACTAGATGTTGTGAATGTGTATACCCCTACCTCTCAAGAGTGTTTCTGACTTCACTAGATGTTGTGAATGTGTATACCCCTACCTCTCAAGAGTGTTTGTGACTTCACAAGATGTTGTGAATGTGTATACCCCTTCCTCTCAAGAGTGTTTCTGACTTCACTAGATGTTGTGAATGTGTATACCCCTACCTCAAGAGTGTTTCTGACTTCACCAGATGTTGTGAATGTGCATACCCCTACCTCGAGAGTGTTTCTGACTTCACTAGATGTTGTGAATGTGTATACCCCTACCTCTCAAGAGTGTTTCTGACTTCACTAGATGTTGTGAATGTGTATACCCCTACCTCGAGAGTGTTTCTGACTTCACTAGAAGTTGTGTGTGTATACCCCTACCTCAAGAGTGTTTCTGACTTCACTAGATGTTGTGAATGTGTATACGCCTACCTCGATAGTGTTTCTGACTTCACTAGATATTGTGTATGTGTATACCCCTACCTCTCAAGAGTGTTTCTGACTTCAGTAGATGTTGTGAATGTGTATACCCCTACCTCTCAAGAGTGTTTCTGACTTCACTAGATATTGTGTATGTGTATACCCCTACCTCTCAAGTGTTTGTGACTTCACTAGATGTTGTGAATGTGTATACTCCTACCTCTCAAGAGTGTTTGTGACTTCACTAGATGTTGTGAATGTGTATACCCCTACCTCTTAAGAGTGTTTGTGACCTCACTAGATGTTGTGAATGTGTATACCCCTACCTCTCAAGAGTGTTTGTGACTTCACTAGATGTTGTGAATGTGTATACCCCTACCTCGAGAGTGTTTCTGACTTCACTAGATGTTGTAAATGTGTATACCCCTACCTCAAGAGCGTTTCTGACTTTACTAGATATTGTGTATGTGTATACCCCTACCTCTCAAGAGTGTTTCTGACTTCACTAGATGTTGTGAATGTGTATACTCCTACCTCTCAAGAGTGTTTGTGACTTCACTAGATGTTGTGTGTGTATACCCCTACCTCGAGAGTGCTTCTGACTTCACTAGATGTTGTGAATGTGTATACCCCTTCCTCTCAAGAGTGTTTCTGACTTCACTAGATGTTGTGAATGTGTATACCCCTACCTCAAGAGTGTTTCTGACTTCACTAGATATTGTGTATGTGTATACCCCTACCTCTCAAGAGTGTTTCTGACTTCACTAGATGTTGTGAATGTGTATACCCCTACCTCTCAAGAGTGTTTGTGACTTCACTAGATGTTGTGAATGTGTATACCCCTACCTCGAGAGTGTTTCTGACTTCACTAGATGTTGTGAATGTGTATACCCCTACCTCAAGAGTGTATCTGACTTCACTAGATGTTGTGAATGTGTATACCCCTACCTCTCAAGAGTGTTTGTGACTTCACTAGATGTTGTGAATGTGTATACCCCTTCCTCTCAAGAGTGTTTCTGACTTCACTAGATGTTGTCAATGTGTATACCCCTACCTCAAGAGGGTTTCTGACTTCACTAGATATTGTGTGTGTATACCCCTACCTCTCAAGAGTGTTTCTGACTTCACTAGATGTTGTGAATGTGTATACCCCTACCTCAAGAGTGTTTCTGACTTCACTAGATGTTGTGAATGTGTATACCCCTTCCTCTCAAGAGTGTTTCTGACTTCACTAGATGTTTTGAATGTGTATACCCCTACCTCAAGAGCGTTTCTGACTTCACTAGATATTGTGTATGTGTATACCCCTACCTCTCAAGAGTGTTTCTGACTTCACTAGATGTTGTGAATGTGTATACCCCTTCCTCTCAAGAGTGTTTCTGACTTCACTAGATGTTGTGAATGTGTATACCCCTACCTGAAGAGTGTTTCTGACTTCACTAGATATTGTGTACGTGTATACCCCTACCTCTCAAGAGTGTTTCTGACTTCACTAGATGTTGTGAATGTGTATACCCCTACCTCTCAAGAGTGTTTGTGACTTCACTAGATGTTGTGAATGTGTATACCCCTACCTCGAGAGTGTTTCTGACTTCACTAGATGTTATGAATGTGTATACCCCTACCTCAAGAGTGTTTCTGACTTCACTAGATGTTTTGAATGTGTATACCCCTTCCTCTCAAGAGCGTTTCTGACATCACTAGATGTTGTGAATGTGTATACCCCTACCTCAAGAGTGTTTTGACTTCACTAGATATTGTGTATGTGTATACCCCTACCTCAAGAGTGTTTCTGACTTCACTAGATATTGTGTATGTGTATACCCCTACCTCTCAAGAGTGTTTCTGACTTCACTAGATGTTGTGAATGTGTATACCCCTACCTGAAGAGTGTTTCTGACTTCACTAGATATTGTGTACGTGTATACCCCTACCTCTCAAGAGTGTTTCTGACTTCACTAGATGTTGTGAATGTGTATACCCCTACCTCTCAAGAGTGTTTGTGACTTCACTAGATGTTGTGAATGTGTATACCCCTTCCTCTCAAGAGTGTTTCTGACTTCACTAGATGTTGTGAATGTGTATACCCCTACCTGAAGAGTGTTTCTGACTTCAGTAGATGTTGTGAATGTGTATACCCCTACCTCTCAAGAGTGTTTCTGACTTCACTAGATATTGTGTATGTGTATACCCCTACCTCTCAAGAGTGTTTGTGACTTCACTAGATGTTGTGAATGTGTATACCCCTACCTCTCAAGAGTGTTTGTGACTTCACTAGATGTTGTGAATGTGTATACCCCTTCCTCTCAAGAGTGTTTCTGACTTCACTAGATGTTGTGAATGTGTATACCCCTACCTCAAGAGTGTTTCTGACTTCACCAGATGTTGTGAATGTGCATACCCCTACCTCGAGAGTGTTTCTGACTTCACTAGATGTTGTGAATGTGTATACCCCTACCTCTCAAGAGTGTTTCTGACTTCACTAGATGTTGTGAATGTGTATACCCCTACCTCGAGAGTGTTTCTGACTTCACTAGAAGTTGTGTGTGTATACCCCTACCTCAAGAGTGTTTCTGACTTCACTAGATGTTGTGAATGTGTATACGCCTACCTCGATAGTGTTTCTGACTTCACTAGATATTGTGTATGTGTATACCCCTACCTCTCAAGAGTGTTTCTGACTTCAGTAGATGTTGTGAATGTGTATACCCCTACCTCTCAAGAGTGTTTCTGACTTCACTAGATATTGTGTATGTGTATACCCCTACCTCTCAAGAGTGTTTGTGACTTCACTAGATGTTGTGAATGTGTATACTCCTACCTCTCAAGAGTGTTTGTGACTTCACTAGATGTTGTGAATATGTATACCCCTACCTCTTAAGAGTGTTTGTGACCTCACTAGATGTTGTGAATGTGTATACCCCTACCTCTCAAGAGTGTTTGTGACTTCACTAGATGTTGTGAATGTGTATACCCCTACCTCGAGAGTGTTTCTGACTTCACTAGATGTTGTAAATGTGTATACCCCTACCTCAAGAGCGTTTCTGACTTTACTAGATATTGTGTATGTGTATACCCCTACCTCTCAAGAGTGTTTCTGACTTCACTAGATGTTGTGAATGTGTATACTCCTACCTCTCAAGAGTGTTTGTGACTTCACTAGATGTTGTGTGTGTATACCCCTACCTCGAGAGTGCTTCTGACTTCACTAGATGTTGTGAATGTGTATACCCCTTCCTCTCAAGAGTGTTTCTGACTTCACTAGATGTTGTGAATGTGTATACCCCTACCTCAAGAGTGTTTCTGACTTCACTAGATATTGTGTATGTGTATACCCCTACCTCTCAAGAGTGTTTCTGACTTCACTAGATGTTGTGAATGTGTATACCCCTACCTCTCAAGAGTGTTTGTGACTTCACAAGATGTTGTGAATGTGTATACCCCTTCCTCTCAAGAGTGTTTCTGACTTCACTAGATGTTGTGAATGTGTATACCCCTACCTCAAGAGTGTTTCTGACTTCACCAGATGTTGTGAATGTGCATACCCCTACCTCGAGAGTGTTTCTGACTTCACTAGATGTTGTGAATGTGTATACCCCTACCTCTCAAGAGTGTTTCTGACTTCACTAGATGTTGTGAATGTGTATACCCCTACCTCGAGAGTGTTTCTGACTTCACTAGAAGTTGTGTGTGTATACCCCTACCTCAAGAGTGTTTCTGACTTCACTAGATGTTGTGAATGTGTATACGCCTACCTCGATAGTGTTTCTGACTTCACTAGATATTGTGTATGTGTATACCCCTACCTCTCAAGAGTGTTTCTGACTTCAGTAGATGTTGTGAATGTGTATACCCCTACCTCTCAAGAGTGTTTCTGACTTCACTAGATATTGTGTATGTGTATACCCCTACCTCTCAAGTGTTTGTGACTTCACTAGATGTTGTGAATGTGTATACTCCTACCTCTCAAGAGTGTTTGTGACTTCACTAGATGTTGTGAATGTGTATACCCCTACCTCTTAAGAGTGTTTGTGACCTCACTAGATGTTGTGAATGTGTATACCCCTACCTCTCAAGAGTGTTTGTGACTTCACTAGATGTTGTGAATGTGTATACCCCTACCTCGAGAGTGTTTCTGACTTCACTAGATGTTGTAAATGTGTATACCCCTACCTCAAGAGCGTTTCTGACTTTACTAGATATTGTGTATGTGTATACCCCTACCTCTCAAGAGTGTTTCTGACTTCACTAGATGTTGTGAATGTGTATACTCCTACCTCTCAAGAGTGTTTGTGACTTCACTAGATGTTGTGTGTGTATACCCCTACCTCGAGAGTGCTTCTGACTTCACTAGATGTTGTGAATGTGTATACCCCTTCCTCTCAAGAGTGTTTCTGACTTCACTAGATGTTGTGAATGTGTATACCCCTACCTCAAGAGTGTTTCTGACTTCACTAGATATTGTGTATGTGTATACCCCTACCTCTCAAGAGTGTTTCTGACTTCACTAGATGTTGTGAATGTGTATACCCCTACCTCTCAAGAGTGTTTGTGACTTCACTAGATGTTGTGAATGTGTATACCCCTACCTCGAGAGTGTTTCTGACTTCACTAGATGTTGTGAATGTGTATACCCCTACCTCAAGAGTGTATCTGACTTCACTAGATGTTGTGAATGTGTATACCCCTACCTCTCAAGAGTGTTTGTGACTTCACTAGATGTTGTGAATGTGTATACCCCTTCCTCTCAAGAGTGTTTCTGACTTCACTAGATGTTGTCAATGTGTATACCCCTACCTCAAGAGGGTTTCTGACTTCACTAGATATTGTGTGTGTATACCCCTACCTCTCAAGAGTGTTTCTGACTTCACTAGATGTTGTGAATGTGTATACCCCTACCTCAAGAGTGTTTCTGACTTCACTAGATGTTGTGAATGTGTATACCCCTTCCTCTCAAGAGTGTTTCTGACTTCACTAGATGTTTTGAATGTGTATACCCCTACCTCAAGAGCGTTTCTGACTTCACTAGATATTGTGTATGTGTATACCCCTACCTCTCAAGAGTGTTTCTGACTTCACTAGATGTTGTGAATGTGTATACCCCTTCCTCTCAAGAGTGTTTCTGACTTCACTAGATGTTGTGAATGTGTATACCCCTACCTGAAGAGTGTTTCTGACTTCACTAGATATTGTGTACGTGTATACCCCTACCTCTCAAGAGTGTTTCTGACTTCACTAGATGTTGTGAATGTGTATACCCCTACCTCTCAAGAGTGTTTGTGACTTCACTAGATGTTGTGAATGTGTATACCCCTACCTCGAGAGTGTTTCTGACTTCACTAGATGTTATGAATGTGTATACCCCTACCTCAAGAGTGTTTCTGACTTCACTAGATGTTTTGAATGTGTATACCCCTTCCTCTCAAGAGCGTTTCTGACATCACTAGATGTTGTGAATGTGTATACCCCTACCTCAAGAGTGTTTTGACTTCACTAGATATTGTGTATGTGTATACCCCTACCTCAAGAGTGTTTCTGACTTCACTAGATATTGTGTATGTGTATACCCCTACCTCTCAAGAGTGTTTCTGACTTCACTAGATGTTGTGAATGTGTATACCCCTACCTGAAGAGTGTTTCTGACTTCACTAGATATTGTGTACGTGTATACCCCTACCTCTCAAGAGTGTTTCTGACTTCACTAGATGTTGTGAATGTGTATACCCCTACCTCTCAAGAGTGTTTGTGACTTCACTAGATGTTGTGAATGTGTATACCCCTTCCTCTCAAGAGTGTTTCTGACTTCACTAGATGTTGTGAATGTGTATACCCCTACCTGAAGAGTGTTTCTGACTTCAGTAGATGTTGTGAATGTGTATACCCCTACCTCTCAAGAGTGTTTCTGACTTCACTAGATATTGTGTATGTGTATACCCCTACCTCTCAAGAGTGTTTGTGACTTCACTAGATGTTGTGAATGTGTATACCCCTACCTCTCAAGAGTGTTTGTGACTTCACTAGATGTTGTGAATGTGTATACCCCTTCCTCTCAAGAGTGTTTCTGACTTCACTAGATGTTGTGAATGTGTATACCCCTACCTCAAGAGTGTTTCTGACTTCACCAGATGTTGTGAATGTGCATACCCCTACCTCGAGAGTGTTTCTGACTTCACTAGATGTTGTGAATGTGTATACCCCTACCTCTCAAGAGTGTTTCTGACTTCACTAGATGTTGTGAATGTGTATACCCCTACCTCGAGAGTGTTTCTGACTTCACTAGAAGTTGTGTGTGTATACCCCTACCTCAAGAGTGTTTCTGACTTCACTAGATGTTGTGAATGTGTATACGCCTACCTCGATAGTGTTTCTGACTTCACTAGATATTGTGTATGTGTATACCCCTACCTCTCAAGAGTGTTTCTGACTTCAGTAGATGTTGTGAATGTGTATACCCCTACCTCTCAAGAGTGTTTCTGACTTCACTAGATATTGTGTATGTGTATACCCCTACCTCTCAAGAGTGTTTGTGACTTCACTAGATGTTGTGAATGTGTATACTCCTACCTCTCAAGAGTGTTTGTGACTTCACTAGATGTTGTGAATATGTATACCCCTACCTCTTAAGAGTGTTTGTGACCTCACTAGATGTTGTGAATGTGTATACCCCTACCTCTCAAGAGTGTTTGTGACTTCACTAGATGTTGTGAATGTGTATACCCCTACCTCGAGAGTGTTTCTGACTTCACTAGATGTTGTAAATGTGTATACCCCTACCTCAAGAGCGTTTCTGACTTTACTAGATATTGTGTATGTGTATACCCCTACCTCTCAAGAGTGTTTCTGACTTCACTAGATGTTGTGAATGTGTATACTCCTACCTCTCAAGAGTGTTTGTGACTTCACTAGATGTTGTGTGTGTATACCCCTACCTCGAGAGTGCTTCTGACTTCACTAGATGTTGTGAATGTGTATACCCCTTCCTCTCAAGAGTGTTTCTGACTTCACTAGATGTTGTGAATGTGTATACCCCTACCTCAAGAGTGTTTCTGACTTCACTAGATATTGTGTATGTGTATACCCCTACCTCTCAAGAGTGTTTCTGACTTCACTAGATGTTGTGAATGTGTATACCCCTACCTCTCAAGAGTGTTTGTGACTTCACTAGATGTTGTGAATGTGTATACCCCTACCTCGAGAGTGTTTCTGACTTCACTAGATGTTGTGAATGTGTATACCCCTACCTCAAGAGTGTATCTGACTTCACTAGATGTTGTGAATGTGTATACCCCTACCTCTCAAGAGTGTTTGTGACTTCACTAGATGTTGTGAATGTGTATACCCCTTCCTCTCAAGAGTGTTTCTGACTTCACTAGATGTTGTCAATGTGTATACCCCTACCTCAAGAGGGTTTCTGACTTCACTAGATATTGTGTGTGTATACCCCTACCTCTCAAGAGTGTTTCTGACTTCACTAGATGTTGTGAATGTGTATACCCCTACCTCAAGAGTGTTTCTGACTTCACTAGATGTTGTGAATGTGTATACCCCTTCCTCTCAAGAGTGTTTCTGACTTCACTGGATGTTGTGAATGTGTATACCCCTACCTCAAGAGCGTTTCTGACTTCACTAGATATTGTGTATGTGTATACCCCTACCTCTCAAGAGTGTTTCTGACTTCACTAGATGTTGTGAATGTGTATACCCCTTCCTCTCAAGAGTGTTTCTGACTTCACTAGATGTTGTGAATGTGTATACCCCTACCTGAAGAGTGTTTCTGACTTCACTAGATATTGTGTACGTGTATACCCCTACCTCTCAAGAGTGTTTCTGACTTCACTAGATGTTGTGAATGTGTATACCTCTACCTCTCAAGAGTGTTTGTGACTTCACTAGATGTTGTGAATGTGTATACCCCTACCTCGAGAGTGTTTCTGACTTCACTAGATGTTATGAATGTGTATACCCCTACCTCAGGAGTGTTTCTGACTTCACTAGATGTTTTGAATGTGTATACCCCTTCCTCTCAAGAGTGTTTCTGACATCACTAGATGTTGTGAATGTGTATACCCCTACCTCAAGAGTGTTTTGACTTCACTAGATATTGTGTATGTGTATACCCCTACCTCAAGAGTGTTTCTGACTTCACTAGATATTGTGTATGTGTATACCCCTACCTCTCAAGAGTGTTTCTGATTTCACTAGATGTTGTGAACGTGTATACCCCTACCTCAAGAGTGTTTCTGACTTCACTAGATATTGTGTATGTGTATACCCCTACCTCTCAAGAGTGTTTCTGACTTCAGTAGATGTTGTGAATGTGTATACCCCTACCTCTCAAGAGTGTTTCTGACTTCACTAGATATTGTGTATGTGTATACCCCTACCTCTCAAGAGTGTTTGTGACTTCACTAGATGTTGTGAATGTGTATACTCCTACCCCTCAAGAGTGTTTGTGACTTCACTAGATGTTGTGAATGTGTATACCCCTACCTCTTAAGAGTGTTTGTGACCTCACTAGATGTTGTGAATGTGTATACTCCTACCTCTCAAGAGTGTTTGTGACTTCACTAGATGTTGTGAATGTGTATACCCCTACCTCGAGAGTGTTTCTGACTTCACTAGATGTTGTAAATGTGTATACCCCTACCTCAATAGCGTTTCTGACTTTACTAGATATTGTGTATGTGTATACCCCTACCTCTCAAGAGTGTTTGTGACTTCACTAGGTGTTGTGAATGTGTATACCCCTACCTCTTAAGAGTGTTTGTGACCTCACTAGATGTTGTGAATGTGTATACCCCTACCTCTCAAGAGTGTTTGTGACTTCACTAGATGTTGTGAATGTGTATACCCCTACCTCGAGAGTGTTTCTGACTTCACTAGATGTTGTAAATGTGTATACCCCTACCTCTTAAGAGTAATTGTGACTTCACTAGATGTTGTGAATGTGTATACCCCTACCTCAAGAGTGTTTGTGACTTCACTAGATGTTGTGAATGTGTATACCCCTACCTCTCAAGAGTGTTTGTGACTTCACTAGATGTTGTGAATGTGTATATCCCTTCCTCTCAAGAGTGTTTCTGACTTCACTAGATGTTGTGAATGTGTATACCCCTACCTCAAGAGTGTTTCTGCTTCACCAGATGTTGTGAATGTGCATACCCCTACCTCGAGAGTGTTTCTGACTTCACTAGATGTTGTGAATGTGTATACCCCTACCTCTCAAGAGTGTTTCTGACTTCACTAGATGTTGTGAATGTGTATACCCCTACCTCGAGAGTGTTTCTGACTTCACTAGATGTTGTGAATGTGTATAACCCTACCTCAAGAGTGTTTCTGACTTCACTAGATATTGTGTATGTGTATACCCCTACCTCTCAAGAGTGTTTGTGACTTCACTAGATGTTGTGAATGTGTATACCCCTACCTCGAGAGTGTTTCTGACTTCACTAGATGTTGTGAATGTGTATACCCCTACCTCAAGAGTGTATCTGACTTCACTAGATGTTGTGAATGTGTATACCCCTACCTCTCAAGAGTGTTTGTGACTTCACTAGATGTTGTGAATGTGTATACCCCTTCCTCTCAAGAGTGTTTCTGACTTCACTAGATGTTGTCAATGTGTATACCCCTACCTCAAGAGGGTTTCTGACTTCACTAGATATTGTGTGTGTATACCCCTACCTCTCAAGAGTGTTTCTGACTTCACTAGATGTTGTGAATGTGTATACCCCTACCTCAAGAGTGTTTCTGACTTCACTAGATGTTGTGAATGTGTATACCCCTTCCTCTCAAGAGTGTTTCTGACTTCACTGGATGTTGTGAATGTGTATACCCCTACCTCAAGAGCGTTTCTGACTTCACTAGATATTGTGTATGTGTATACCCCTACCTCTCAAGAGTGTTTCTGACTTCACTAGATGTTGTGAATGTGTATACCCCTTCCTCTCAAGAGTGTTTCTGACTTCACTAGATGTTGTGAATGTGTATACCCCTACCTGAAGAGTGTTTCTGACTTCACTAGATATTGTGTACGTGTATACCCCTACCTCTCAAGAGTGTTTCTGACTTCACTAGATGTTGTGAATGTGTATACCTCTACCTCTCAAGAGTGTTTGTGACTTCACTAGATGTTGTGAATGTGTATACCCCTACCTCGAGAGTGTTTCTGACTTCACTAGATGTTATGAATGTGTATACCCCTACCTCAGGAGTGTTTCTGACTTCACTAGATGTTTTGAATGTGTATACCCCTTCCTCTCAAGAGTGTTTCTGACATCACTAGATGTTGTGAATGTGTATACCCCTACCTCAAGAGTGTTTTGACTTCACTAGATATTGTGTATGTGTATACCCCTACCTCAAGAGTGTTTCTGACTTCACTAGATATTGTGTATGTGTATACCCCTACCTCTCAAGAGTGTTTCTGATTTCACTAGATGTTGTGAACGTGTATACCCCTACCTCAAGAGTGTTTCTGACTTCACTAGATATTGTGTATGTGTATACCCCTACCTCTCAAGAGTGTTTCTGACTTCAGTAGATGTTGTGAATGTGTATACCCCTACCTCTCAAGAGTGTTTCTGACTTCACTAGATATTGTGTATGTGTATACCCCTACCTCTCAAGAGTGTTTGTGACTTCACTAGATGTTGTGAATGTGTATACTCCTACCCCTCAAGAGTGTTTGTGACTTCACTAGATGTTGTGAATGTGTATACCCCTACCTCTTAAGAGTGTTTGTGACCTCACTAGATGTTGTGAATGTGTATACTCCTACCTCTCAAGAGTGTTTGTGACTTCACTAGATGTTGTGAATGTGTATACCCCTACCTCGAGAGTGTTTCTGACTTCACTAGATGTTGTAAATGTGTATACCCCTACCTCAATAGCGTTTCTGACTTTACTAGATATTGTGTATGTGTATACCCCTACCTCTCAAGAGTGTTTGTGACTTCACTAGGTGTTGTGAATGTGTATACCCCTACCTCTTAAGAGTGTTTGTGACCTCACTAGATGTTGTGAATGTGTATACCCCTACCTCTCAAGAGTGTTTGTGACTTCACTAGATGTTGTGAATGTGTATACCCCTTCCTCTCAAGAGTGTTTCTGACTTCACTAGATGTTGTCAATGTGTATACCCCTACCTCAAGAGGGTTTCTGACTTCACTAGATATTGTGTGTGTATACCCCTACCTCTCAAGAGTGTTTCTGACTTCACTAGATGTTGTGAATGTGTATACCCCTACCTCAAGAGTGTTTCTGACTTCACTAGATGTTGTGAATGTGTATACCCCTTCCTCTCAAGAGTGTTTCTGACTTCACTGGATGTTGTGAATGTGTATACCCCTACCTCAAGAGCGTTTCTGACTTCACTAGATATTGTGTATGTGTATACCCCTACCTCTCAAGAGTGTTTCTGACTTCACTAGATGTTGTGAATGTGTATACCCCTTCCTCTCAAGAGTGTTTCTGACTTCACTAGATGTTGTGAATGTGTATACCCCTACCTGAAGAGTGTTTCTGACTTCACTAGATATTGTGTACGTGTATACCCCTACCTCTCAAGAGTGTTTCTGACTTCACTAGATGTTGTGAATGTGTATACCTCTACCTCTCAAGAGTGTTTGTGACTTCACTAGATGTTGTGAATGTGTATACCCCTACCTCGAGAGTGTTTCTGACTTCACTAGATGTTATGAATGTGTATACCCCTACCTCAGGAGTGTTTCTGACTTCACTAGATGTTTTGAATGTGTATACCCCTTCCTCTCAAGAGTGTTTCTGACATCACTAGATGTTGTGAATGTGTATACCCCTACCTCAAGAGTGTTTTGACTTCACTAGATATTGTGTATGTGTATACCCCTACCTCAAGAGTGTTTCTGACTTCACTAGATATTGTGTATGTGTATACCCCTACCTCTCAAGAGTGTTTCTGATTTCACTAGATGTTGTGAACGTGTATACCCCTACCTCAAGAGTGTTTCTGACTTCACTAGATATTGTGTATGTGTATACCCCTACCTCTCAAGAGTGTTTCTGACTTCAGTAGATGTTGTGAATGTGTATACCCCTACCTCTCAAGAGTGTTTCTGACTTCACTAGATATTGTGTATGTGTATACCCCTACCTCTCAAGAGTGTTTGTGACTTCACTAGATGTTGTGAATGTGTATACTCCTACCCCTCAAGAGTGTTTGTGACTTCACTAGATGTTGTGAATGTGTATACCCCTACCTCTTAAGAGTGTTTGTGACCTCACTAGATGTTGTGAATGTGTATACTCCTACCTCTCAAGAGTGTTTGTGACTTCACTAGATGTTGTGAATGTGTATACCCCTACCTCGAGAGTGTTTCTGACTTCACTAGATGTTGTAAATGTGTATACCCCTACCTCAATAGCGTTTCTGACTTTACTAGATATTGTGTATGTGTATACCCCTACCTCTCAAGAGTGTTTGTGACTTCACTAGGTGTTGTGAATGTGTATACCCCTACCTCTTAAGAGTGTTTGTGACCTCACTAGATGTTGTGAATGTGTATACCCCTACCTCTCAAGAGTGTTTGTGACTTCACTAGATGTTGTGAATGTGTATACCCCTACCTCGAGAGTGTTTCTGACTTCACTAGATGTTGTAAATGTGTATACCCCTACCTCTTAAGAGTAATTGTGACTTCACTAGATGTTGTGAATGTGTATACCCCTACCTCAAGAGTGTTTGTGACTTCACTAGATGTTGTGAATGTGTATACCCCTACCTCTCAAGAGTGTTTGTGACTTCACTAGATGTTGTGAATGTGTATATCCCTTCCTCTCAAGAGTGTTTCTGACTTCACTAGATGTTGTGAATGTGTATACCCCTACCTCAAGAGTGTTTCTGCTTCACCAGATGTTGTGAATGTGCATACCCCTACCTCGAGAGTGTTTCTGACTTCACTAGATGTTGTGAATGTGTATACCCCTACCTCTCAAGAGTGTTTCTGACTTCACTAGATGTTGTGAATGTGTATACCCCTACCTCGAGAGTGTTTCTGACTTCACTAGATGTTGTGAATGTGTATAACCCTACCTCAAGAGTGTTTCTGACTTCACTAGATATTGTGTATGTGTATACCCCTACCTCTCAAGAGTGTTTGTGACTTCACTAGATGTTGTGAATGTGTATACCCCTACCTCGAGAGTGTTTCTGACTTCACTAGATGTTGTGAATGTGTATACCCCTACCTCAAGAGTGTATCTGACTTCACTAGATGTTGTGAATGTGTATACCCCTACCTCTCAAGAGTGTTTGTGACTTCACTAGATGTTGTGAATGTGTATACCCCTTCCTCTCAAGAGTGTTTCTGACTTCACTAGATGTTGTCAATGTGTATACCCCTACCTCAAGAGGGTTTCTGACTTCACGAGATATTGTGTGTGTATACCCCTACCTCTCAAGAGTGTTTCTGACTTCACTAGATGTTGTGAATGTGTATACCCCTACCTCAAGAGTGTTTCTGACTTCACTAGATGTTGTGAATGTGTATACCCCTTCCTCTCAAGAGTGTTTCTGACTTCACTGGATGTTGTGAATGTGTATACCCCTACCTCAAGAGCGTTTCTGACTTCACTAGATATTGTGTATGTGTATACCCCTACCTCTCAAGAGTGTTTCTGACTTCACTAGATGTTGTGAATGTGTATACCCCTTCCTCTCAAGAGTGTTTCTGACTTCACTAGATGTTGTGAATGTGTATACCCCTACCTGAAGAGTGTTTCTGACTTCACTAGATATTGTGTACGTGTATACCCCTACCTCTCAAGAGTGTTTCTGACTTCACTAGATGTTGTGAATGTGTATACCTCTACCTCTCAAGAGTGTTTGTGACTTCACTAGATGTTGTGAATGTGTATACCCCTACCTCGAGAGTGTTTCTGACTTCACTAGATGTTATGAATGTGTATACCCCTACCTCAGGAGTGTTTCTGACTTCACTAGATGTTTTGAATGTGTATACCCCTTCCTCTCAAGAGTGTTTCTGACATCACTAGATGTTGTGAATGTGTATACCCCTACCTCAAGAGTGTTTTGACTTCACTAGATATTGTGTATGTGTATACCCCTACCTCAAGAGTGTTTCTGACTTCACTAGATATTGTGTATGTGTATACCCCTACCTCTCAAGAGTGTTTCTGATTTCACTAGATGTTGTGAACGTGTATACCCCTACCTCAAGAGTGTTTCTGACTTCACTAGATATTGTGTATGTGTATACCCCTACCTCTCAAGAGTGTTTCTGACTTCAGTAGATGTTGTGAATGTGTATACCCCTACCTCTCAAGAGTGTTTCTGACTTCACTAGATATTGTGTATGTGTATACCCCTACCTCTCAAGAGTGTTTGTGACTTCACTAGATGTTGTGAATGTGTATACTCCTACCCCTCAAGAGTGTTTGTGACTTCACTAGATGTTGTGAATGTGTATACCCCTACCTCTTAAGAGTGTTTGTGACCTCACTAGATGTTGTGAATGTGTATACTCCTACCTCTCAAGAGTGTTTGTGACTTCACTAGATGTTGTGAATGTGTATACCCCTACCTCGAGAGTGTTTCTGACTTCACTAGATGTTGTAAATGTGTATACCCCTACCTCAATAGCGTTTCTGACTTTACTAGATATTGTGTATGTGTATACCCCTACCTCTCAAGAGTGTTTGTGACTTCACTAGATGTTGTGAATGTGTATACCCCTACCTCTTAAGAGTGTTTGTGACCTCACTAGATGTTGTGAATGTGTATACCCCTACCTCTCAAGAGTGTTTGTGACTTCACTAGATGTTGTGAATGTGTATACCCCTACCTCGAGAGTGTTTCTGACTTCACTAGATGTTGTAAATGTGTATACCCCTACCTCTTAAGAGTAATTGTGACTTCACTAGATGTTGTGAATGTGTATACCCCTACCTCAAGAGTGTTTGTGACTTCACTAGATGTTGTGAATGTGTATACCCCTACCTCTCAAGAGTGTTTGTGACTTCACTAGATGTTGTGAATGTGTATACCCCTACCTCTCAAGAGTGTTTGTGACTTCACTAGATGTTGTGAATGTGTATACCCCTACCTCAAGAGTGTTTCTGACTTCACTAGATATTGTGTATGTGTATACCCCTACCTCTCAAGAGTGTTTCTGACTTCACTAGATGTTGTGAATGTGTATACCCCTACCTCTCAAGAGTGTTTGTGACTTCACTAGATGTTGTGAATGTGTATACCCCTACCTCGAGAGTGTTTCTGACTTCACTAGATGTTGTGAATGTGTATACCCCTACCTCAAGAGTGTATCTGACTTCACTAGATGTTGTGAATGTGTATACCCCTACCTCTCAAGAGTGTTTGTGACTTCACTAGATGTTGTGAATGTGTATACCCCTTCCTCTCAAGAGTGTTTCTGACTTCACTAGATGTTGTCAATGTGTATACCCCTACCTCAAGAGGGTTTCTGACTTCACTAGATATTGTGTGTGTATACCCCTACCTCTCAAGAGTGTTTCTGACTTCACTAGATGTTGTGAATGTGTATACCCCTACCTCAAGAGTGTTTCTGACTTCACTAGATGTTGTGAATGTGTATACCCCTTCCTCTCAAGAGTGTTTCTGACTTCACTGGATGTTGTGAATGTGTATACCCCTACCTCAAGAGCGTTTCTGACTTCACTAGATATTGTGTATGTGTATACCCCTACCTCTCAAGAGTGTTTCTGACTTCACTAGATGTTGTGAATGTGTATACCCCTTCCTCTCAAGAGTGTTTCTGACTTCACTAGATGTTGTGAATGTGTATACCCCTACCTGAAGAGTGTTTCTGACTTCACTAGATATTGTGTACGTGTATACCCCTACCTCTCAAGAGTGTTTCTGACTTCACTAGATGTTGTGAATGTGTATACCTCTACCTCTCAAGAGTGTTTGTGACTTCACTAGATGTTGTGAATGTGTATACCCCTACCTCGAGAGTGTTTCTGACTTCACTAGATGTTATGAATGTGTATACCCCTACCTCAGGAGTGTTTCTGACTTCACTAGATGTTTTGAATGTGTATACCCCTTCCTCTCAAGAGTGTTTCTGACATCACTAGATGTTGTGAATGTGTATACCCCTACCTCAAGAGTGTTTTGACTTCACTAGATATTGTGTATGTGTATACCCCTACCTCAAGAGTGTTTCTGACTTCACTAGATATTGTGTATGTGTATACCCCTACCTCTCAAGAGTGTTTCTGATTTCACTAGATGTTGTGAACGTGTATACCCCTACCTCAAGAGTGTTTCTGACTTCACTAGATATTGTGTATGTGTATACCCCTACCTCTCAAGAGTGTTTCTGACTTCAGTAGATGTTGTGAATGTGTATACCCCTACCTCTCAAGAGTGTTTCTGACTTCACTAGATATTGTGTATGTGTATACCCCTACCTCTCAAGAGTGTTTGTGACTTCACTAGATGTTGTGAATGTGTATACTCCTACCCCTCAAGAGTGTTTGTGACTTCACTAGATGTTGTGAATGTGTATACCCCTACCTCTTAAGAGTGTTTGTGACCTCACTAGATGTTGTGAATGTGTATACTCCTACCTCTCAAGAGTGTTTGTGACTTCACTAGATGTTGTGAATGTGTATACCCCTACCTCGAGAGTGTTTCTGACTTCACTAGATGTTGTAAATGTGTATACCCCTACCTCAATAGCGTTTCTGACTTTACTAGATATTGTGTATGTGTATACCCCTACCTCTCAAGAGTGTTTGTGACTTCACTAGGTGTTGTGAATGTGTATACCCCTACCTCTTAAGAGTGTTTGTGACCTCACTAGATGTTGTGAATGTGTATACCCCTACCTCTCAAGAGTGTTTGTGACTTCACTAGATGTTGTGAATGTGTATACCCCTACCTCGAGAGTGTTTCTGACTTCACTAGATGTTGTAAATGTGTATACCCCTACCTCTTAAGAGTAATTGTGACTTCACTAGATGTTGTGAATGTGTATACCCCTACCTCAAGAGTGTTTGTGACTTCACTAGATGTTGTGAATGTGTATACCCCTACCTCTCAAGAGTGTTTGTGACTTCACTAGATGTTGTGAATGTGTATATCCCTTCCTCTCAAGAGTGTTTCTGACTTCACTAGATGTTGTGAATGTGTATACCCCTACCTCAAGAGTGTTTCTGCTTCACCAGATGTTGTGAATGTGCATACCCCTACCTCGAGAGTGTTTCTGACTTCACTAGATGTTGTGAATGTGTATACCCCTACCTCTCAAGAGTGTTTCTGACTTCACTAGATGTTGTGAATGTGTATACCCCTACCTCGAGAGTGTTTCTGACTTCACTAGATGTTGTGAATGTGTATAACCCTACCTCAAGAGTGTTTCTGACTTCACTAGATATTGTGTATGTGTATACCCCTACCTCTCAAGAGTGTTTGTGACTTCACTAGATGTTGTGAATGTGTATACCCCTACCTCGAGAGTGTTTCTGACTTCACTAGATGTTGTGAATGTGTATACCCCTACCTCAAGAGTGTATCTGACTTCACTAGATGTTGTGAATGTGTATACCCCTACCTCTCAAGAGTGTTTGTGACTTCACTAGATGTTGTGAATGTGTATACCCCTTCCTCTCAAGAGTGTTTCTGACTTCACTAGATGTTGTCAATGTGTATACCCCTACCTCAAGAGGGTTTCTGACTTCACTAGATATTGTGTGTGTATACCCCTACCTCTCAAGAGTGTTTCTGACTTCACTAGATGTTGTGAATGTGTATACCCCTACCTCAAGAGTGTTTCTGACTTCACTAGATGTTGTGAATGTGTATACCCCTTCCTCTCAAGAGTGTTTCTGACTTCACTAGATGTTGTGAATGTGTATACCCCTACCTCAAGAGCGTTTCTGACTTCACTAGATATTGTGTATGTGTATACCCCTACCTCTCAAGAGTGTTTCTGACTTCACTAGATGTTGTGAATGTGTATACCCCTTCCTCTCAAGAGTGTTTCTGACTTCACTAGATGTTGTGAATGTGTATACCCCTACCTGAAGAGTGTTTCTGACTTCACTAGATATTGTGTACGTGTATACCCCTACCTCTCAAGAGTGTTTCTGACTTCACTAGATGTTGTGAATGTGTATACCTCTACCTCTCAAGAGTGTTTGTGACTTCACTAGATGTTGTGAATGTGTATACCCCTACCTCGAGAGTGTTTCTGACTTCACTAGATGTTATGAATGTGTATACCCCTACCTCAGGAGTGTTTCTGACTTCACTAGATGTTTTGAATGTGTATACCCCTTCCTCTCAAGAGTGTTTCTGACATCACTAGATGTTGTGAATGTGTATACCCCTACCTAAAGAGTGTTTTGACTTCACTAGATATTGTGTATGTGTATACCCCTACCTCAAGAGTGTTTCTGACTTCACTAGATATTGTGTATGTGTATACCCCTACCTCTCAAGAGTGTTTCTGATTTCACTAGATGTTGTGAACGTGTATACCCCTACCTCAAGAGTGTTTCTGACTTCACTAGATATTGTGTATGTGTATACCCCTACCTCTCAAGAGTGTTTCTGACTTCAGTAGATGTTGTGAATGTGTATACCCCTACCTCTCAAGAGTGTTTCTGACTTCACTAGATATTGTGTATGTGTATACCCCTACCTCTCAAGAGTGTTTGTGACTTCACTAGATGTTGTGAATGTGTATACTCCTACCCCTCAAGAGTGTTTGTGACTTCACTAGATGTTGTGAATGTGTATACCCCTACCTCTTAAGAGTGTTTGTGACCTCACTAGATGTTGTGAATGTGTATACTCCTACCTCTCAAGAGTGTTTGTGACTTCACTAGATGTTGTGAATGTGTATACCCCTACCTCGAGAGTGTTTCTGACTTCACTAGATGTTGTAAATGTGTATACCCCTACCTCAATAGCGTTTCTGACTTTACTAGATATTGTGTATGTGTATACCCCTACCTCTCAAGAGTGTTTGTGACTTCACTAGATGTTGTGAATGTGTATACCCCTACCTCTTAAGAGTGTTTGTGACCTCACTAGATGTTGTGAATGTGTATACCCCTACCTCTCAAGAGTGTTTGTGACTTCACTAGATGTTGTGAATGTGTATACCCCTACCTCGAGAGTGTTTCTGACTTCACTAGATGTTGTAAATGTGTATACCCCTACCTCTTAAGAGTAATTGTGACTTCACTAGATGTTGTGAATGTGTATACCCCTACCTCAAGAGTGTTTGTGACTTCACTAGATGTTGTGAATGTGTATACCCCTACCTCTCAAGAGTGTTTGTGACTTCACTAGATGTTGTGAATGTGTATATCCCTTCCTCTCAAGAGTGTTTCTGACTTCACTAGATGTTGTGAATGTGTATACCCCTACCTCAAGAGTGTTTCTGCTTCACCAGATGTTGTGAATGTGCATACCCCTACCTCGAGAGTTTTTCTGACTTCACTAGATGTTGTGAATGTGTATACCCCTACCTCTCAAGAGTGTTTCTGACTTCACTAGATGTTGTGAATGTGTATACCCCTACCTCGAGAGTGTTTCTGACTTCACTAGATGTTGTGAATGTGTATAACCCTACCTCAAGAGTGTTTCTGACTTCACTAGATATTGTGTATGTGTATACCCCTACCTCTCAAGAGTGTTTGTGACTTCACTAGATGTTGTGAATGTGTATACTCCTACCTCTCAAGAGTGTTTGTGACTTCACTAGATGTTGTGAATGTGTATACCCCTACCTCTTAAGAGTGTTTGTGACCTCACTAGATGTTGTGAATGTGTATACCCCTACCTCTCAAGAGTGTTTCTGACTTCACTAGATGTTGTGAATGTGTATACCCCTACCTCTCAAGAGTGTTTGTGACTTCACAAGATGTTGTGAATGTGTATACCCCTACCTCTCAAGAGTGTTTCTGACTTCACTAGATGTTGTGAATGTGTATACCCCTACCTCGAGAGTGTTTCTGACTTCACTAGATGTTGTGAATGTGTATACCCCTACCTCGAGAGTGTTTCTGACTTCACTAGATGTTGTAAATGTGTATACCCCTACCTCAAGAGCGTTTCTGACTTTACTAGATATTGTGTATGTGTATACCCCTACCTCTCAAGAGTGTTTCTGACTTCACTAGATGTTGTGAATGTGTATACCCCTTCCTCTCAAGAGTGTTTCTGACTTCACTAGATGTTGTGAATGTGTATACCCCTACCTGAAGAGTGTTTCTGACTTCACTAGATATTGTGTACGTGTATACCCCTACCTCTCAAGAGTGTTTCTGACTTCACTAGATGTTGTGAATGTGTATACCTCTACCTCTCAAGAGTGTTTGTGACTTCACTAGATGTTGTGAATGTGTATACCCCTACCTCGAGAGTGTTTCTGACTTCACTAGATGTTATGAATGTGTATACCCCTACCTCAGGAGTGTTTCTGACTTCACTAGATGTTTTGAATGTGTATACCCCTTCCTCTCAAGAGTGTTTCTGACATCACTAGATGTTGTGAATGTGTATACCCCTACCTCAAGAGTGTTTTGACTTCACTAGATATTGTGTATGTGTATACCCCTACCTCAAGAGTGTTTCTGACTTCACTAGATATTGTGTATGTGTATACCCCTACCTCTCAAGAGTGTTTCTGATTTCACTAGATGTTGTGAACGTGTATACCCCTACCTCAAGAGTGTTTCTGACTTCACTAGATATTGTGTATGTGTATACCCCTACCTCTCAAGAGTGTTTCTGACTTCAGTAGATGTTGTGAATGTGTATACCCCTACCTCTCAAGAGTGTTTCTGACTTCACTAGATATTGTGTATGTGTATACCCCTACCTCTCAAGAGTGTTTGTGACTTCACTAGATGTTGTGAATGTGTATACTCCTACCCCTCAAGAGTGTTTGTGACTTCACTAGATGTTGTGAATGTGTATACCCCTACCTCTTAAGAGTGTTTGTGACCTCACTAGATGTTGTGAATGTGTATACTCCTACCTCTCAAGAGTGTTTGTGACTTCACTAGATGTTGTGAATGTGTATACCCCTACCTCGAGAGTGTTTCTGACTTCACTAGATGTTGTAAATGTGTATACCCCTACCTCAATAGCGTTTCTGACTTTACTAGATATTGTGTATGTGTATACCCCTACCTCTCAAGAGTGTTTGTGACTTCACTAGATGTTGTGAATGTGTATACCCCTACCTCTTAAGAGTGTTTGTGACCTCACTAGATGTTGTGAATGTGTATACCCCTACCTCTCAAGAGTGTTTGTGACTTCACTAGATGTTGTGAATGTGTATACCCCTACCTCGAGAGTGTTTCTGACTTCACTAGATGTTGTAAATGTGTATACCCCTACCTCTTAAGAGTAATTGTGACTTCACTAGATGTTGTGAATGTGTATACCCCTACCTCAAGAGTGTTTGTGACTTCACTAGATGTTGTGAATGTGTATACCCCTACCTCTCAAGAGTGTTTGTGACTTCACTAGATGTTGTGAATGTGTATATCCCTTCCTCTCAAGAGTGTTTCTGACTTCACTAGATGTTGTGAATGTGTATACCCCTACCTCAAGAGTGTTTCTGCTTCACCAGATGTTGTGAATGTGCATACCCCTACCTCGAGAGTGTTTCTGACTTCACTAGATGTTGTGAATGTGTATACCCCTACCTCTCAAGAGTGTTTCTGACTTCACTAGATGTTGTGAATGTGTATACCCCTACCTCGAGAGTGTTTCTGACTTCACTAGATGTTGTGAATGTGTATAACCCTACCTCAAGAGTGTTTCTGACTTCACTAGATATTGTGTATGTGTATACCCCTACCTCTCAAGAGTGTTTGTGACTTCACTAGATGTTGTGAATGTGTATACCCCTACCTCGAGAGTGTTTCTGACTTCACTAGATGTTGTGAATGTGTATACCCCTACCTCAAGAGTGTATCTGACTTCACTAGATGTTGTGAATGTGTATACCCCTACCTCTCAAGAGTGTTTGTGACTTCACTAGATGTTGTGAATGTGTATACCCCTTCCTCTCAAGAGTGTTTCTGACTTCACTAGATGTTGTCAATGTGTATACCCCTACCTCAAGAGGGTTTCTGACTTCACTAGATATTGTGTGTGTATACCCCTACCTCTCAAGAGTGTTTCTGACTTCACTAGATGTTGTGAATGTGTATACCCCTACCTCAAGAGTGTTTCTGACTTCACTAGATGTTGTGAATGTGTATACCCCTTCCTCTCAAGAGTGTTTCTGACTTCACTGGATGTTGTGAATGTGTATACCCCTACCTCAAGAGCGTTTCTGACTTCACTAGATATTGTGTATGTGTATACCCCTACCTCTCAAGAGTGTTTCTGACTTCACTAGATGTTGTGAATGTGTATACCCCTTCCTCTCAAGAGTGTTTCTGACTTCACTAGATGTTGTGAATGTGTATACCCCTACCTGAAGAGTGTTTCTGACTTCACTAGATATTGTGTACGTGTATACCCCTACCTCTCAAGAGTGTTTCTGACTTCACTAGATGTTGTGAATGTGTATACCCCTACCTCTCAAGAGTGTTTGTGACTTCACTAGATGTTGTGAATGTGTATACCCCTACCTCGAGAGTGTTTCTGACTTCACTAGATGTTATGAATGTGTATACCCCTACCTCAGGAGTGTTTCTGACTTCACTAGATGTTTTGAATGTGTATACCCCTTCCTCTCAAGAGTGTTTCTGACATCACTAGATGTTGTGAATGTGTATACCCCTACCTCAAGAGTGTTTTGACTTCACTAGATATTGTGTATGTGTATACCCCTACCTCAAGAGTGTTTCTGACTTCACTAGATATTGTGTATGTGTATACCCCTACCTCTCAAGAGTGTTTCTGATTTCACTAGATGTTGTGAACGTGTATACCCCTACCTCAAGAGTGTTTCTGACTTCACTAGATATTGTGTATGTGTATACCCCTACCTCTCAAGAGTGTTTCTGACTTCAGTAGATGTTGTGAATGTGTATACCCCTACCTCTCAAGAGTGTTTCTGACTTCACTAGATATTGTGTATGTGTATACCCCTACCTCTCAAGAGTGTTTGTGACTTCACTAGATGTTGTGAATGTGTATACTCCTACCCCTCAAGAGTGTTTGTGACTTCACTAGATGTTGTGAATGTGTATACCCCTACCTCTTAAGAGTGTTTGTGACCTCACTAGATGTTGTGAATGTGTATACTCCTACCTCTCAAGAGTGTTTGTGACTTCACTAGATGTTGTGAATGTGTATACCCCTACCTCGAGAGTGTTTCTGACTTCACTAGATGTTGTAAATGTGTATACCCCTACCTCAATAGCGTTTCTGACTTTACTAGATATTGTGTATGTGTATACCCCTACCTCTCAAGAGTGTTTGTGACTTCACTAGATGTTGTGAATGTGTATACCCCTACCTCTTAAGAGTGTTTGTGACCTCACTAGATGTTGTGAATGTGTATACCCCTACCTCTCAAGAGTGTTTGTGACTTCACTAGATGTTGTGAATGTGTATACCCCTACCTCGAGAGTGTTTCTGACTTCACTAGATGTTGTAAATGTGTATACCCCTACCTCTTAAGAGTAATTGTGACTTCACTAGATGTTGTGAATGTGTATACCCCTACCTCAAGAGTGTTTGTGACTTCACTAGATGTTGTGAATGTGTATACCCCTACCTCTCAAGAGTGTTTGTGACTTCACTAGATGTTGTGAATGTGTATATCCCTTCCTCTCAAGAGTGTTTCTGACTTCACTAGATGTTGTGAATGTGTATACCCCTACCTCAAGAGTGTTTCTGCTTCACCAGATGTTGTGAATGTGCATACCCCTACCTCGAGAGTGTTTCTGACTTCACTAGATGTTGTGAATGTGTATACCCCTACCTCTCAAGAGTGTTTCTGACTTCACTAGATGTTGTGAATGTGTATACCCCTACCTCGAGAGTGTTTCTGACTTCACTAGATGTTGTGAATGTGTATAACCCTACCTCAAGAGTGTTTCTGACTTCACTAGATATTGTGTATGTGTATACCCCTACCTCTCAAGAGTGTTTGTGACTTCACTAGATGTTGTGAATGTGTATACTCCTACCTCTCAAGAGTGTTTGTGACTTCACTAGATGTTGTGAATGTGTATACCCCTACCTCTTAAGAGTGTTTGTGACCTCACTAGATGTTGTGAATGTGTATACCCCTACCTCTCAAGAGTGTTTCTGACTTCACTAGATGTTGTGAATGTGTATACCCCTACCTCTCAAGAGTGTTTGTGACTTCACAAGATGTTGTGAATGTGTATACCCCTACCTCTCAAGAGTGTTTCTGACTTCACTAGATGTTGTGAATGTGTATACCCCTACCTCGAGAGTGTTTCTGACTTCACTAGATGTTGTGAATGTGTATACCCCTACCTCGAGAGTGTTTCTGACTTCACTAGATGTTGTAAATGTGTATACCCCTACCTCAAGAGCGTTTCTGACTTTACTAGATATTGTGTATGTGTATACCCCTACCTCTCAAGAGTGTTTGTGACTTCACTAGATGTTGTGAATGTGTATACCCCTACCTCTTAAGAGTGTTTGTGACCTCACTAGATGTTGTGAATGTGTATACCCCTACCTCTCAAGAGTGTTTGTGACTTCACTAGATGTTGTGAATGTGTATACCCCTACCTCGAGAGTGTTTCTGACTTCACTAGATGTTGTAAATGTGTATACCCCTACCTCTTAAGAGTGTTTGTGACTTCACTAGATGTTGTGAATGTGTATACCCCTACCTCAAGAGTGTTTGTGACTTCACTAGATGTTGTGAATGTGTATACCCCTACCTCTCAAGAGTGTTTGTGACTTCACTAGATGTTGTGAATGTGTATATCCCTTCCTCTCAAGAGTGTTTCTGACTTCACTAGATGTTGTGAATGTGTATACCCCTACCTCAAGAGTGTTTCTGCTTCACCAGATGTTGTGAATGTGCATACCCCTACCTCGAGAGTGTTTCTGACTTCACTAGATGTTGTGAATGTGTATACCCCTACCTCTCAAGAGTGTTTCTGACTTCACTAGATGTTGTGAATGTGTATACCCCTACCTCGAGAGTGTTTCTGACTTCACTAGATGTTGTGAATGTGTATAACCCTACCTCAAGAGTGTTTCTGACTTCACTAGATATTGTGTATGTGTATACCCCTACCTCTCAAGAGTGTTTGTGACTTCACTAGATGTTGTGAATGTGTATACTCCTACCTCTCAAGAGTGTTTGTGACTTCACTAGATGTTGTAAATGTGTATACCCCTACCTCTTAAGAGTAATTGTGACTTCACTAGATGTTGTGAATGTGTATACCCCTACCTCAAGAGTGTTTGTGACTTCACTAGATGTTGTGAATGTGTATACCCCTACCTCTCAAGAGTGTTTGTGACTTCACTAGATGTTGTGAATGTGTATATCCCTTCCTCTCAAGAGTGTTTCTGACTTCACTAGATGTTGTGAATGTGTATACCCCTACCTCAAGAGTGTTTCTGCTTCACCAGATGTTGTGAATGTGCATACCCCTACCTCGAGAGTGTTTCTGACTTCACTAGATGTTGTGAATGTGTATACCCCTACCTCTCAAGAGTGTTTCTGACTTCACTAGATGTTGTGAATGTGTATACCCCTACCTCGAGAGTGTTTCTGACTTCACTAGATGTTGTGAATGTGTATAACCCTACCTCAAGAGTGTTTCTGACTTCACTAGATATTGTGTATGTGTATACCCCTACCTCTCAAGAGTGTTTGTGACTTCACTAGATGTTGTGAATGTGTATACTCCTACCTCTCAAGAGTGTTTGTGACTTCACTAGATGTTGTGAATGTGTATACCCCTACCTCTTAAGAGTGTTTGTGACCTCACTAGATGTTGTGAATGTGTATACCCCTACCTCTCAAGAGTGTTTCTGACTTCACTAGATGTTGTGAATGTGTATACCCCTACCTCTCAAGAGTGTTTGTGACTTCACAAGATGTTGTGAATGTGTATACCCCTACCTCTCAAGAGTGTTTCTGACTTCACTAGATGTTGTGAATGTGTATACCCCTACCTCGAGAGTGTTTCTGACTTCACTAGATGTTGTGAATGTGTATACCCCTACCTCGAGAGTGTTTCTGACTTCACTAGATGTTGTAAATGTGTATACCCCTACCTCAAGAGCGTTTCTGACTTTACTAGATATTGTGTATGTGTATACCCCTACCTCTCAAGAGTGTTTGTGACTTCACTAGATGTTGTGAATGTGTATACCCCTACCTCTTAAGAGTGTTTGTGACCTCACTAGATGTTGTGAATGTGTATACCCCTACCTCTCAAGAGTGTTTGTGACTTCACTAGATGTTGTGAATGTGTATACCCCTACCTCGAGAGTGTTTCTGACTTCACTAGATGTTGTAAATGTGTATACCCCTACCTCTTAAGAGTGTTTGTGACTTCACTAGATGTTGTGAATGTGTATACCCCTACCTCAAGAGTGTTTGTGACTTCACTAGATGTTGTGAATGTGTATACCCCTACCTCTCAAGAGTGTTTGTGACTTCACTAGATGTTGTGAATGTGTATATCCCTTCCTCTCAAGAGTGTTTCTGACTTCACTAGATGTTGTGAATGTGTATACCCCTACCTCAAGAGTGTTTCTGCTTCACCAGATGTTGTGAATGTGCATACCCCTACCTCGAGAGTGTTTCTGACTTCACTAGATGTTGTGAATGTGTATACCCCTACCTCTCAAGAGTGTTTCTGACTTCACTAGATGTTGTGAATGTGTATACCCCTACCTCGAGAGTGTTTCTGACTTCACTAGATGTTGTGAATGTGTATAACCCTACCTCAAGAGTGTTTCTGACTTCACTAGATATTGTGTATGTGTATACCCCTACCTCTCAAGAGTGTTTGTGACTTCACTAGATGTTGTGAATGTGTATACTCCTACCTCTCAAGAGTGTTTGTGACTTCACTAGATGTTGTGAATGTGTATACCCCTACCTCTTAAGAGTGTTTGTGACCTCACTAGATGTTGTGAATGTGTATACCCCTACCTCTCAAGAGTGTTTCTGACTTCACTAGATGTTGTGAATGTGTATACCCCTACCTCTCAAGAGTGTTTGTGACTTCACAAGATGTTGTGAATGTGTATACCCCTACCTCTCAAGAGTGTTTCTGACTTCACTAGATGTTGTGAATGTGTATACCCCTACCTCGAGAGTGTTTCTGACTTCACTAGAAGTTGTGTGTGTATACCCCTACCTCAAGGGTGTTTCTGACTTCACTAGATGTTGTGAATGTGTATACGCCTACCTCGATAGTGTTTCTGACTTCACTAGATATTGTGTATGTGTATACCCCTACCTCTCAAGAGTGTTTCTGACTTCAGTAGATGTTGTGAATGTGTATACCCCTACCTCTCAAGAGTGTTTCTGACTTCACTAGATATTGTGTATGTGTATACCCCTACCTCTCAAGTGTTTGTGACTTCACTAGATGTTGTGAATGTGTATACTCCTACCTCTCAAGAGTGTTTGTGACTTCACTAGATGTTGTGAATGTGTATACCCCTACCTCTTAAGAGTGTTTGTGACCTCACTAGATGTTGTGAATGTGTATACCCCTACCTCTCAAGAGTGTTTGTGACTTCACTAGATGTTGTGAATGTGTATACCCCTACCTCGAGAGTGTTTCTGACTTCACTAGATGTTGTAAATGTGTATACCCGTACCTCAAGAGCGTTTCTGACTTTACTAGATATTGTGTATGTGTATACCCCTACCTCTCAAGAGTGTTTCTGACTTCACTAGATGTTGTGAATGTGTATACTCCTACCTCTCAAGAGTGTTTGTGACTTCACTAGATGTTGTGTGTGTATACCCCTACCTCGAGAGTGCTTCTGACTTCACTAGATGTTGTGAATGTGTATACCCCTTCCTCTCAAGAGTGTTTCTGACTTCACTAGATGTTGTGAATGTGTATACCCCTACCTCAAGAGTGTTTCTGACTTCACTAGATATTGTGTATGTGTATACCCCTACCTCTCAAGAGTGTTTCTGACTTCACTAGATGTTGTGAATGTGTATACCCCTACCTCTCAAGAGTGTTTGTGACTTCACTAGATGTTGTGAATGTGTATACCCCTACCTCGAGAGTGTTTCTGACTTCACTAGATGTTGTGAATGTGTATACCCCTACCTCAAGAGTGTATCTGACTTCACTAGATGTTGTGAATGTGTATACCCCTACCTCTCAAGAGTGTTTGTGACTTCACTAGATGTTGTGAATGTGTATACCCCTTCCTCTCAAGAGTGTTTCTGACTTCACTAGATGTTGTCAATGTGTATACCCCTACCTCAAGAGGGTTTCTGACTTCACTAGATATTGTGTGTGTATACCCCTACCTCTCAAGAGTGTTTCTGACTTCACTAGATGTTGTGAATGTGTATACCCCTACCTCAAGAGTGTTTCTGACTTCACTAGATGTTGTGAATGTGTATACCCCTTCCTCTCAAGAGTGTTTCTGACTTCACTAGATGTTGTGAATGTGTATACCCCTACCTAAAGAGCGTTTCTGACTTCACTAGATATTGTGTATGTGTATACCCCTACCTCTCAAGAGTGTTTCTGACTTCACTAGATGTTGTGAATGTGTATACCCCTTCCTCTCAAGAGTGTTTCTGACTTCACTAGATGTTGTGAATGTGTATACCCCTACCTGAAGAGTGTTTCTGACTTCACTAGATATTGTGTACGTGTATACCACTACCTCTCAAGAGTGTTTCTGACTTCACTAGATGTTGTGAATGTGTATACCCCTACCTCTCAAGAGTGTTTGTGACTTCACTAGATGTTGTGAATGTGTATACCCCTACCTCGAGAGTGTTTCTGACTTCACTAGATGTTATGAATGTGTATACCCCTACCTCAAGAGTGTTTCTGACTTCACTAGATGTTTTGAATGTGTATACCCCTTCCTCTCAAGAGCGTTTCTGACATCACTAGATGTTGTGAATGTGTATACCCCTACCTCAAGAGTGTTTTGACTTCACTAGATATTGTGTATGTGTATACCCCTACCTCAAGAGTGTTTCTGACTTCACTAGATATTGTGTATGTGTATACCCCTACCTCTCAAGAGTGTTTCTGACTTCACTAGATGTTGTGAATGTGTATACCCCTACCTGAAGAGTGTTTCTGACTTCACTAGATATTGTGTACGTGTATACCCCTACCTCTCAAGAGTGTTTCTGACTTCACTAGATGTTGTGAATGTGTATACCCCTACCTCTCAAGAGTGTTTGTGACTTCACTAGATGTTGTGAATGTGTATACCCCTACCTCGAGAGTGTTTCTGACTTCACTAGATGTTATGAATGTGTATACCCCTACCTCAAGAGTGTTTCTGACTTCACTAGATGTTTTGAATGTGTATACCCCTTCCTCTCAAGAGTGTTTCTGACATCACTAGATGTTGTGAATGTGTATACCCCTACCTCAAGAGTGTTTTGACTTCACTAGATATTGTGTATGTGTATACCCCTACCTCAAGAGTGTTTCTGACTTCACTAGATATTGTGTATGTGTATACCCCTACCTCTCAAGAGTGTTTCTGATTTCACTAGATGTTGTGAACGTGTATACCCCTACCTCAAGAGTGTTTCTGACTTCACTAGATATTGTGTATGTGTATACCCCTACCTCTCAAGAGTGTTTCTGACTTCAGTAGATGTTGTGAATGTGTATACCCCTACCTCTCAAGAGTGTTTCTGACTTCACTAGATATTGTGTATGTGTATACCCCTACCTCTCAAGAGTGTTTGTGACTTCACTAGATGTTGTGAATGTGTATACCCCTACCTCTCAAGAGTGTTTGTGACTTCACTAGATGTTGTGAATGTGTATACCCCTTCCTCTCAAGAGTGTTTCTGACTTCACTAGATGTTGTGAATGTGTATACCCCTACCTCAAGAGTGTTTCTGACTTCACCAGATGTTGTGAATGTGCATACCCCTACCTCGAGAGTGTTTCTGACTTCACTAGATGTTGTGAATGTGTATACCCCTACCTCTCAAGAGTGTTTCTGACTTCACTAGATGTTGTGAATGTGTATACCCCTACCTCGAGAGTGTTTCTGACTTCACTAGAAGTTGTGTGTGTATACCCCTACCTCAAGAGTGTTTCTGACTTCACTAGATGTTGTGAATGTGTATACGCCTACCTCGATAGTGTTTCTGACTTCACTAGATATTGTGTATGTGTATACCCCTACCTCTCAAGAGTGTTTCTGACTTCAGTAGATGTTGTGAATGTGTATACCCCTACCTCTCAAGAGTGTTTCTGACTTCACTAGATATTGTGTATGTGTATACCCCTACCTCTCAAGAGTGTTTGTGACTTCACTAGATGTTGTGAATGTGTATACTCCTACCTCTCAAGAGTGTTTGTGACTTCACTAGATGTTGTGAATGTGTATACCCCTACCTCTTAAGAGTGTTTGTGACCTCACTAGATGTTGTGAATGTGTATACCCCTACCTCTCAAGAGTGTTTGTGACTTCACTAGATGTTGTGAATGTGTATACCCCTACCTCGAGAGTGTTTCTGACTTCACTAGATGTTGTAAATGTGTATACCCCTACCTCAAGAGCGTTTCTGACTTTACTAGATATTGTGTATGTGTATACCCCTACCTCTCAAGAGTGTTTCTGACTTCACTAGATGTTGTGAATGTGTATACTCCTACCTCTCAAGAGTGTTTGTGACTTCACTAGATGTTGTGTGTGTATACCCCTACCTCGAGAGTGCTTCTGACTTCACTAGATGTTGTGAATGTGTATACCCCTTCCTCTCAAGAGTGTTTCTGACTTCACTAGATGTTGTGAATGTGTATACCCCTACCTCAAGAGTGTTTCTGACTTCACTAGATATTGTGTATGTGTATACCCCTACCTCTCAAGAGTGTTTCTGACTTCACTAGATGTTGTGAATGTGTATACCCCTACCTCTCAAGAGTGTTTGTGACTTCACTAGATGTTGTGAATGTGTATACCCCTACCTCGAGAGTGTTTCTGACTTCACTAGATGTTGTGAATGTGTATACCCCTACCTCAAGAGTGTATCTGACTTCACTAGATGTTGTGAATGTGTATACCCCTACCTCTCAAGAGTGTTTGTGACTTCACTAGATGTTGTGAATGTGTATACCCCTTCCTCTCAAGAGTGTTTCTGACTTCACTAGATGTTGTCAATGTGTATACCCCTACCTCAAGAGGGTTTCTGACTTCACTAGATATTGTGTGTGTATACCCCTACCTCTCAAGAGTGTTTCTGACTTCACTAGATGTTGTGAATGTGTATACCCCTACCTCAAGAGTGTTTCTGACTTCACTAGATGTTGTGAATGTGTATACCCCTTCCTCTCAAGAGTCTTTCTGACTTCACTAGATGTTGTGAATGTGTATACCCCTACCTCAAGAGCGTTTCTGACTTCACTAGATATTGTGTATGTGTATACCCCTACCTCTCAAGAGTGTTTCTGACTTCACTAGATGTTGTGAATGTGTATACCCCTTCCTCTCAAGAGTGTTTCTGACTTCACTAGATGTTGTGAATGTGTATACCCCTACCTGAAGAGTGTTTCTGACTTCACTAGATATTGTGTACGTGTATACCCCTACCTCTCAAGAGTGTTTCTGACTTCACTAGATGTTGTGAATGTGTATACCCCTACCTCTCAAGAGTGTTTGTGACTTCACTAGATGTTGTGAATGTGTATACCCCTACCTCGAGAGTGTTTCTGACTTCACTAGATGTTATGAATGTGTATACCCCTACCTCAGGAGTGTTTCTGACTTCACTAGATGTTTTGAATGTGTATACCCCTTCCTCTCAAGAGTGTTTCTGACATCACTAGATGTTGTGAATGTGTATACCCCTACCTCTCAAGAGTGTTTCTGACTTCACCAGATGTTGTGAATGTGCATACCCCTACCTCGAGAGTGTTTCTGACTTCACTAGATGTTGTGAATGTGTATACCCCTACCTCTCAAGAGTGTTTCTGACTTCACTAGATGTTGTGAATGTGTATACCCCTACCTCGAGAGTGTTTCTGACTTCACTAGAAGTTGTGTGTGTATACCCCTACCTCAAGAGTGTTTCTGACTTCACTAGATGTTGTGAATGTGTATACGCCTACCTCGATAGTGTTTCTGACTTCACTAGATATTGTGTATGTGTATACCCCTACCTCTCAAGAGTGTTTCTGACTTCAGTAGATGTTGTGAATGTGTATACCCCTACCTCTCAAGAGTGTTTCTGACTTCACTAGATATTGTGTATGTGTATACCCCTACCTCTCAAGAGTGTTTGTGACTTCACTAGATGTTGTGAATGTGTATACTCCTACCTCTCAAGAGTGTTTGTGACTTCACTAGATGTTGTGAATGTGTATACCCCTACCTCTTAAGAGTGTTTGTGACCTCACTAGATGTTGTGAATGTGTATACCCCTACCTCTCAAGAGTGTTTGTGACTTCACTAGATGTTGTGAATGTGTATACCCCTACCTCGAGAGTGTTTCTGACTTCACTAGATGTTGTAAATGTGTATACCCCTACCTCAAGAGCGTTTCTGACTTTACTAGATATTGTGTATGTGTATACCCCTACCTCTCAAGAGTGTTTCTGACTTCACTAGATGTTGTGAATGTGTATACTCCTACCTCTCAAGAGTGTTTGTGACTTCACTAGATGTTGTGTGTGTATACCCCTACCTCGAGAGTCCTTCTGACTTCACTAGATGTTGTGAATGTGTATACCCCTTCCTCTCAAGAGTGTTTCTGACTTCACTAGATGTTGTGAATGTGTATACCCCTACCTCAAGAGTGTTTCTGACTTCACTAGATATTGTGTATGTGTATACCCCTACCTCTCAAGAGTGTTTCTGACTTCACTAGATGTTGTGAATGTGTATACCCCTACCTCTCAAGAGTGTTTGTGACTTCACTAGATGTTGTGAATGTGTATACCCCTACCTCGAGAGTGTTTCTGACTTCACTAGATGTTGTGAATGTGTATACCCCTACCTCAAGAGTGTATCTGACTTCACTAGATGTTGTGAATGTGTATACCCCTACCTCTCAAGAGTGTTTGTGACTTCACTAGATGTTGTGAATGTGTATACCCCTTCCTCTCAAGAGTGTTTCTGACTTCACTAGATGTTGTCAATGTGTATACCCCTACCTCAAGAGGGTTTCTGACTTCACTAGATATTGTGTGTGTATACCCCTACCTCTCAAGAGTGTTTCTGACTTCACTAGATGTTGTGAATGTGTATACCCCTACCTCAAGAGTGTTTCTGACTTCACTAGATGTTGTGAATGTGTATACCCCTTCCTCTCAAGAGTCTTTCTGACTTCACTAGATGTTGTGAATGTGTATACCCCTACCTCAAGAGCGTTTCTGACTTCACTAGATATTGTGTATGTGTATACCCCTACCTCTCAAGAGTGTTTCTGACTTCACTAGATGTTGTGAATGTGTATACCCCTTCCTCTCAAGAGTGTTTCTGACTTCACTAGATGTTGTGAATGTGTATACCCCTACCTGAAGAGTGTTTCTGACTTCACTAGATATTGTGTACGTGTATACCCCTACCTCTCAAGAGTGTTTCTGACTTCACTAGATGTTGTGAATGTGTATACCCCTACCTCTCAAGAGTGTTTGTGACTTCACTAGATGTTGTGAATGTGTATACCCCTACCTCGAGAGTGTTTCTGACTTCACTAGATGTTATGAATGTGTATACCCCTACCTCAGGAGTGTTTCTGACTTCACTAGATGTTTTGAATGTGTATACCCCTTCCTCTCAAGAGTGTTTCTGACATCACTAGATGTTGTGAATGTGTATACCCCTACCTCAAGAGTGTTTTGACTTCACTAGATATTGTGTATGTGTATACCCCTACCTCAAGAGTGTTTCTGACTTCACTAGATATTGTGTATGTGTATACCCCTACCTCTCAAGAGTGTTTCTGGTTTCACTAGATGTTGTGAACGTGTATACCCCTACCTCAAGAGTGTTTCTGACTTCACTAGATATTGTGTATGTGTATACCCCTACCTCTCAAGAGTGTTTCTGACTTCAGTAGATGTTGTGAATGTGTATACCCCTACCTCTCAAGAGTGTTTCTGACTTCACTAGATATTGTGTATGTGTATACCCCTACCTCTCAAGAGTGTTTGTGACTTCACTAGATGTTGTGAATGTGTATACTCCTACCCCTCAAGAGTGTTTGTGACTTCACTAGATGTTGTGAATGTGTATACCCCTACCTCTTAAGAGTGTTTGTGACCTCACTAGATGTTGTGAATGTGTATACTCCTACCTCTCAAGAGTGTTTGTGACTTCACTAGATGTTGTGAATGTGTATACCCCTACCTCGAGAGTGTTTCTGACTTCACTAGATGTTGTAAATGTGTATACCCCTACCTCAATAGCGTTTCTGACTTTACTAGATATTGTGTATGTGTATACCCCTACCTCTCAAGAGTGTTTGTGACTTCACTAGATGTTGTGAATGTGTATACCCCTACCTCTTAAGAGTGTTTGTGACCTCACTAGATGTTGTGAATGTGTATACCCCTACCTCTCAAGAGTGTTTGTGACTTCACTAGATGTTGTGAATGTGTATACCCCTACCTCGAGAGTGTTTCTGACTTCACTAGATGTTGTAAATGTGTATACCCCTACCTCTTAAGAGTAATTGTGACTTCACTAGATGTTGTGAATGTGTATACCCCTACCTCAAGAGTGTTTGTGACTTCACTAGATGTTGTGAATGTGTATACCCCTACCTCTCAAGAGTGTTTGTGACTTCACTAGATGTTGTGAATGTGTATATCCCTTCCTCTCAAGAGTGTTTCTGACTTCACTAGATGTTGTGAATGTGTATACCCCTACCTCAAGAGTGTTTCTGCTTCACCAGATGTTGTGAATGTGCATACCCCTACCTCGAGAGTGTTTCTGACTTCACTAGATGTTGTGAATGTGTATACCCCTACCTCTCAAGAGTGTTTCTGACTTCACTAGATGTTGTGAATGTGTATACCCCTACCTCGAGAGTGTTTCTGACTTCACTAGATGTTGTGAATGTGTATAACCCTACCTCAAGAGTGTTTCTGACTTCACTAGATATTGTGTATGTGTATACCCCTACCTCTCAAGAGTGTTTGTGACTTCACTAGATGTTGTGAATGTGTATACTCCTACCTCTCAAGAGTGTTTGTGACTTCACTAGATGTTGTGAATGTGTATACCCCTACCTCTTAAGAGTGTTTGTGACCTCACTAGATGTTGTGAATGTGTATACCCCTACCTCTCAAGAGTGTTTCTGACTTCACTAGATGTTGTGAATGTGTATACCCCTACCTCTCAAGAGTGTTTGTGACTTCACAAGATGTTGTGAATGTGTATACCCCTACCTCTCAAGAGTGTTTCTGACTTCACTAGATGTTGTGAATGTGTATACCCCTACCTCGAGAGTGTTTCTGACTTCACTAGATGTTGTGAATGTGTATACCCCTACCTCGAGAGTGTTTCTGACTTCACTAGATGTTGTAAATGTGTATACCCCTACCTCAAGAGCGTTTCTGACTTTACTAGATATTGTGTATGTGTATACCCCTACCTCTCAAGAGTGTTTGTGACTTCACTAGATGTTGTGAATGTGTATACCCCTACCTCTTAAGAGTGTTTGTGACCTCACTAGATGTTGTGAATGTGTATACCCCTACCTCTCAAGAGTGTTTGTGACTTCACTAGATGTTGTGAATGTGTATACCCCTACCTCGAGAGTGTTTCTGACTTCACTAGATGTTGTAAATGTGTATACCCCTACCTCTTAAGAGTGTTTGTGACTTCACTAGATGTTGTGAATGTGTATACCCCTACCTCAAGAGTGTTTGTGACTTCACTAGATGTTGTGAATGTGTATACCCCTACCTCTCAAGAGTGTTTGTGACTTCACTAGATGTTGTGAATGTGTATATCCCTTCCTCTCAAGAGTGTTTCTGACTTCACTAGATGTTGTGAATGTGTATACCCCTACCTCAAGAGTGTTTCTGCTTCACCAGATGTTGTGAATGTGCATACCCCTACCTCGAGAGTGTTTCTGACTTCACTAGATGTTGTGAATGTGTATACCCCTACCTCTCAAGAGTGTTTCTGACTTCACTAGATGTTGTGAATGTGTATACCCCTACCTCGAGAGTGTTTCTGACTTCACTAGATGTTGTGAATGTGTATAACCCTACCTCAAGAGTGTTTCTGACTTCACTAGATATTGTGTATGTGTATACCCCTACCTCTCAAGAGTGTTTGTGACTTCACTAGATGTTGTGAATGTGTATACTCCTACCTCTCAAGAGTGTTTGTGACTTCACTAGATGTTGTGAATGTGTATACCCCTACCTCTTAAGAGTGTTTGTGACCTCACTAGATGTTGTGAATGTGTATACCCCTACCTCTCAAGAGTGTTTCTGACTTCACTAGATGTTGTGAATGTGTATACCCCTACCTCTCAAGAGTGTTTGTGACTTCACAAGATGTTGTGAATGTGTATACCCCTACCTCTCAAGAGTGTTTCTGACTTCACTAGATGTTGTGAATGTGTATACCCCTACCTCGAGAGTGTTTCTGACTTCACTAGAAGTTGTGTGTGTATACCCCTACCTCAAGAGTGTTTCTGACTTCACTAGATGTTGTGAATGTGTATACGCCTACCTCGATAGTGTTTCTGACTTCACTAGATATTGTGTATGTGTATACCCCTACCTCTCAAGAGTGTTTCTGACTTCAGTAGATGTTGTGAATGTGTATACCCCTACCTCTCAAGAGTGTTTCTGACTTCACTAGATATTGTGTATGTGTATACCCCTACCTCTCAAGTGTTTGTGACTTCACTAGATGTTGTGAATGTGTATACTCCTACCTCTCAAGAGTGTTTGTGACTTCACTAGATGTTGTGAATGTGTATACCCCTACCTCTTAAGAGTGTTTGTGACCTCACTAGATGTTGTGAATGTGTATACCCCTACCTCTCAAGAGTGTTTGTGACTTCACTAGATGTTGTGAATGTGTATACCCCTACCTCGAGAGTGTTTCTGACTTCACTAGATGTTGTAAATGTGTATACCCCTACCTCAAGAGCGTTTCTGACTTTACTAGATATTGTGTATGTGTATACCCCTACCTCTCAAGAGTGTTTCTGACTTCACTAGATGTTGTGAATGTGTATACTCCTACCTCTCAAGAGTGTTTGTGACTTCACTAGATGTTGTGTGTGTATACCCCTACCTCGAGAGTGCTTCTGACTTCACTAGATGTTGTGAATGTGTATACCCCTTCCTCTCAAGAGTGTTTCTGACTTCACTAGATGTTGTGAATGTGTATACCCCTACCTCAAGAGTGTTTCTGACTTCACTAGATATTGTGTATGTGTATACCCCTACCTCTCAAGAGTGTTTCTGACTTCACTAGATGTTGTGAATGTGTATACCCCTACCTCTCAAGAGTGTTTGTGACTTCACTAGATGTTGTGAATGTGTATACCCCTACCTCGAGAGTGTTTCTGACTTCACTAGATGTTGTGAATGTGTATACCCCTACCTCAAGAGTGTATCTGACTTCACTAGATGTTGTGAATGTGTATACCCCTACCTCTCAAGAGTGTTTGTGACTTCACTAGATGTTGTGAATGTGTATACCCCTTCCTCTCAAGAGTGTTTCTGACTTCACTAGATGTTGTCAATGTGTATACCCCTACCTCAAGAGGGTTTCTGACTTCACTAGATATTGTGTGTGTATACCCCTACCTCTCAAGAGTGTTTCTGACTTCACTAGATGTTGTGAATGTGTATACCCCTACCTCAAGAGTGTTTCTGACTTCACTAGATGTTGTGAATGTGTATACCCCTTCCTCTCAAGAGTGTTTCTGACTTCACTAGATGTTGTGAATGTGTATACCCCTACCTAAAGAGCGTTTCTGACTTCACTAGATATTGTGTATGTGTATACCCCTACCTCTCAAGAGTGTTTCTGACTTCACTAGATGTTGTGAATGTGTATACCCCTTCCTCTCAAGAGTGTTTCTGACTTCACTAGATGTTGTGAATGTGTATACCCCTACCTGAAGAGTGTTTCTGACTTCACTAGATATTGTGTACGTGTATACCACTACCTCTCAAGAGTGTTTCTGACTTCACTAGATGTTGTGAATGTGTATACCCCTACCTCTCAAGAGTGTTTGTGACTTCACTAGATGTTGTGAATGTGTATACCCCTACCTCGAGAGTGTTTCTGACTTCACTAGATGTTATGAATGTGTATACCCCTACCTCAAGAGTGTTTCTGACTTCACTAGATGTTTTGAATGTGTATACCCCTTCCTCTCAAGAGCGTTTCTGACATCACTAGATGTTGTGAATGTGTATACCCCTACCTCAAGAGTGTTTTGACTTCACTAGATATTGTGTATGTGTATACCCCTACCTCAAGAGTGTTTCTGACTTCACTAGATATTGTGTATGTGTATACCCCTACCTCTCAAGAGTGTTTCTGACTTCACTAGATGTTGTGAATGTGTATACCCCTACCTGAAGAGTGTTTCTGACTTCACTAGATATTGTGTACGTGTATACCCCTACCTCTCAAGAGTGTTTCTGACTTCACTAGATGTTGTGAATGTGTATACCCCTACCTCTCAAGAGTGTTTGTGACTTCACTAGATGTTGTGAATGTGTATACCCCTACCTCGAGAGTGTTTCTGACTTCACTAGATGTTATGAATGTGTATACCCCTACCTCAAGAGTGTTTCTGACTTCACTAGATGTTTTGAATGTGTATACCCCTTCCTCTCAAGAGTGTTTCTGACATCACTAGATGTTGTGAATGTGTATACCCCTACCTCAAGAGTGTTTTGACTTCACTAGATATTGTGTATGTGTATACCCCTACCTCAAGAGTGTTTCTGACTTCACTAGATATTGTGTATGTGTATACCCCTACCTCTCAAGAGTGTTTCTGATTTCACTAGATGTTGTGAACGTGTATACCCCTACCTCAAGAGTGTTTCTGACTTCACTAGATATTGTGTATGTGTATACCCCTACCTCTCAAGAGTGTTTCTGACTTCAGTAGATGTTGTGAATGTGTATACCCCTACCTCTCAAGAGTGTTTCTGACTTCACTAGATATTGTGTATGTGTATACCCCTACCTCTCAAGAGTGTTTGTGACTTCACTAGATGTTGTGAATGTGTATACCCCTACCTCTCAAGAGTGTTTGTGACTTCACTAGATGTTGTGAATGTGTATACCCCTTCCTCTCAAGAGTGTTTCTGACTTCACTAGATGTTGTGAATGTGTATACCCCTACCTCAAGAGTGTTTCTGACTTCACCAGATGTTGTGAATGTGCATACCCCTACCTCGAGAGTGTTTCTGACTTCACTAGATGTTGTGAATGTGTATACCCCTACCTCTCAAGAGTGTTTCTGACTTCACTAGATGTTGTGAATGTGTATACCCCTACCTCGAGAGTGTTTCTGACTTCACTAGAAGTTGTGTGTGTATACCCCTACCTCAAGAGTGTTTCTGACTTCACTAGATGTTGTGAATGTGTATACGCCTACCTCGATAGTGTTTCTGACTTCACTAGATATTGTGTATGTGTATACCCCTACCTCTCAAGAGTGTTTCTGACTTCAGTAGATGTTGTGAATGTGTATACCCCTACCTCTCAAGAGTGTTTCTGACTTCACTAGATATTGTGTATGTGTATACCCCTACCTCTCAAGAGTGTTTGTGACTTCACTAGATGTTGTGAATGTGTATACTCCTACCTCTCAAGAGTGTTTGTGACTTCACTAGATGTTGTGAATGTGTATACCCCTACCTCTTAAGAGTGTTTGTGACCTCACTAGATGTTGTGAATGTGTATACCCCTACCTCTCAAGAGTGTTTGTGACTTCACTAGATGTTGTGAATGTGTATACCCCTACCTCGAGAGTGTTTCTGACTTCACTAGATGTTGTAAATGTGTATACCCCTACCTCAAGAGCGTTTCTGACTTTACTAGATATTGTGTATGTGTATACCCCTACCTCTCAAGAGTGTTTCTGACTTCACTAGATGTTGTGAATGTGTATACTCCTACCTCTCAAGAGTGTTTGTGACTTCACTAGATGTTGTGTGTGTATACCCCTACCTCGAGAGTGCTTCTGACTTCACTAGATGTTGTGAATGTGTATACCCCTTCCTCTCAAGAGTGTTTCTGACTTCACTAGATGTTGTGAATGTGTATACCCCTACCTCAAGAGTGTTTCTGACTTCACTAGATATTGTGTATGTGTATACCCCTACCTCTCAAGAGTGTTTCTGACTTCACTAGATGTTGTGAATGTGTATACCCCTACCTCTCAAGAGTGTTTGTGACTTCACTAGATGTTGTGAAGGTGTATACCCCTACCTCGAGAGTGTTTCTGACTTCACTAGATGTTGTGAATGTGTATACCCCTACCTCAAGAGTGTATCTGACTTCACTAGATGTTGTGAATGTGTATACCCCTACCTCTCAAGAGTGTTTGTGACTTCACTAGATGTTGTGAATGTGTATACCCCTTCCTCTCAAGAGTGTTTCTGACTTCACTAGATGTTGTCAATGTGTATACCCCTACCTCAAGAGGGTTTCTGACTTCACTAGATATTGTGTGTGTATACCCCTACCTCTCAAGAGTGTTTCTGACTTCACTAGATGTTGTGAATGTGTATACCCCTACCTCAAGAGTGTTTCTGACTTCACTAGATGTTGTGAATGTGTATACCCCTTCCTCTCAAGAGTCTTTCTGACTTCACTAGATGTTGTGAATGTGTATACCCCTACCTCAAGAGCGTTTCTGACTTCACTAGATATTGTGTATGTGTATACCCCTACCTCTCAAGAGTGTTTCTGACTTCACTAGATGTTGTGAATGTGTATACCCCTTCCTCTCAAGAGTGTTTCTGACTTCACTAGATGTTGTGAATGTGTATACCCCTACCTGAAGAGTGTTTCTGACTTCACTAGATATTGTGTACGTGTATACCCCTACCTCTCAAGAGTGTTTCTGACTTCACTAGATGTTGTGAATGTGTATACCCCTACCTCTCAAGAGTGTTTGTGACTTCACTAGATGTTGTGAATGTGTATACCCCTACCTCGAGAGTGTTTCTGACTTCACTAGATGTTATGAATGTGTATACCCCTACCTCAGGAGTGTTTCTGACTTCACTAGATGTTTTGAATGTGTATACCCCTTCCTCTCAAGAGTGTTTCTGACATCACTAGATGTTGTGAATGTGTATACCCCTACCTCAAGAGTGTTTTGACTTCACTAGATATTGTGTATGTGTATACCCCTACCTCAAGAGTGTTTCTGACTTCACTAGATATTGTGTATGTGTATACCCCTACCTCTCAAGAGTGTTTCTGGTTTCACTAGATGTTGTGAACGTGTATACCCCTACCTCAAGAGTGTTTCTGACTTCACTAGATATTGTGTATGTGTATACCCCTACCTCTCAAGAGTGTTTCTGACTTCAGTAGATGTTGTGAATGTGTATACCCCTACCTCTCAAGAGTGTTTCTGACTTCACTAGATATTGTGTATGTGTATACCCCTACCTCTCAAGAGTGTTTGTGACTTCACTAGATGTTGTGAATGTGTATACTCCTACCCCTCAAGAGTGTTTGTGACTTCACTAGATGTTGTGAATGTGTATACCCCTACCTCTTAAGAGTGTTTGTGACCTCACTAGATGTTGTGAATGTGTATACTCCTACCTCTCAAGAGTGTTTGTGACTTCACTAGATGTTGTGAATGTGTATACCCCTACCTCGAGAGTGTTTCTGACTTCACTAGATGTTGTAAATGTGTATACCCCTACCTCAATAGCGTTTCTGACTTTACTAGATATTGTGTATGTGTATACCCCTACCTCTCAAGAGTGTTTGTGACTTCACTAGATGTTGTGAATGTGTATACCCCTACCTCTTAAGAGTGTTTGTGACCTCACTAGATGTTGTGAATGTGTATACCCCTACCTCTCAAGAGTGTTTGTGACTTCACTAGATGTTGTGAATGTGTATACCCCTACCTCGAGAGTGTTTCTGACTTCACTAGATGTTGTAAATGTGTATACCCCTACCTCTTAAGAGTAATTGTGACTTCACTAGATGTTGTGAATGTGTATACCCCTACCTCAAGAGTGTTTGTGACTTCACTAGATGTTGTGAATGTGTATACCCCTACCTCTCAAGAGTGTTTGTGACTTCACTAGATGTTGTGAATGTGTATATCCCTTCCTCTCAAGAGTGTTTCTGACTTCACTAGATGTTGTGAATGTGTATACCCCTACCTCAAGAGTGTTTCTGCTTCACCAGATGTTGTGAATGTGCATACCCCTACCTCGAGAGTGTTTCTGACTTCACTAGATGTTGTGAATGTGTATACCCCTACCTCTCAAGAGTGTTTCTGACTTCACTAGATGTTGTGAATGTGTATACCCCTACCTCGAGAGTGTTTCTGACTTCACTAGATGTTGTGAATGTGTATAACCCTACCTCAAGAGTGTTTCTGACTTCACTAGATATTGTGTATGTGTATACCCCTACCTCTCAAGAGTGTTTGTGACTTCACTAGATGTTGTGAATGTGTATACTCCTACCTCTCAAGAGTGTTTGTGACTTCACTAGATGTTGTGAATGTGTATACCCCTACCTCTTAAGAGTGTTTGTGACCTCACTAGATGTTGTGAATGTGTATACCCCTACCTCTCAAGAGTGTTTCTGACTTCACTAGATGTTGTGAATGTGTATACCCCTACCTCTCAAGAGTGTTTGTGACTTCACAAGATGTTGTGAATGTGTATACCCCTACCTCTCAAGAGTGTTTCTGACTTCACTAGATGTTGTGAATGTGTATACCCCTACCTCGAGAGTGTTTCTGACTTCACTAGATGTTGTGAATGTGTATACCCCTACCTCGAGAGTGTTTCTGACTTCACTAGATGTTGTAAATGTGTATACCCCTACCTCAAGAGCGTTTCTGACTTTACTAGATATTGTGTATGTGTATACCCCTACCTCTCAAGAGTGTTTGTGACTTCACTAGATGTTGTGAATGTGTATACCCCTACCTCTTAAGAGTGTTTGTGACCTCACTAGATGTTGTGAATGTGTATACCCCTACCTCTCAAGAGTGTTTGTGACTTCACTAGATGTTGTGAATGTGTATACCCCTACCTCGAGAGTGTTTCTGACTTCACTAGATGTTGTAAATGTGTATACCCCTACCTCTTAAGAGTGTTTGTGACTTCACTAGATGTTGTGAATGTGTATACCCCTACCTCAAGAGTGTTTGTGACTTCACTAGATGTTGTGAATGTGTATACCCCTACCTCTCAAGAGTGTTTGTGACTTCACTAGATGTTGTGAATGTGTATATCCCTTCCTCTCAAGAGTGTTTCTGACTTCACTAGATGTTGTGAATGTGTATACCCCTACCTCAAGAGTGTTTCTGCTTCACCAGATGTTGTGAATGTGCATACCCCTACCTCGAGAGTGTTTCTGACTTCACTAGATGTTGTGAATGTGTATACCCCTACCTCTCAAGAGTGTTTCTGACTTCACTAGATGTTGTGAATGTGTATACCCCTACCTCGAGAGTGTTTCTGACTTCACTAGATGTTGTGAATGTGTATAACCCTACCTCAAGAGTGTTTCTGACTTCACTAGATATTGTGTATGTGTATACCCCTACCTCTCAAGAGTGTTTGTGACTTCACTAGATGTTGTGAATGTGTATACTCCTACCTCTCAAGAGTGTTTGTGACTTCACTAGATGTTGTGAATGTGTATACCCCTACCTCTTAAGAGTGTTTGTGACCTCACTAGATGTTGTGAATGTGTATACCCCTACCTCTCAAGAGTGTTTCTGACTTCACTAGATGTTGTGAATGTGTATACCCCTACCTCTCAAGAGTGTTTGTGACTTCACAAGATGTTGTGAATGTGTATACCCCTACCTCTCAAGAGTGTTTCTGACTTCACTAGATGTTGTGAATGTGTATACCCCTACCTCGAGAGTGTTTCTGACTTCACTAGAAGTTGTGTGTGTATACCCCTACCTCAAGAGTGTTTCTGACTTCACTAGATGTTGTGAATGTGTATACGCCTACCTCGATAGTGTTTCTGACTTCACTAGATATTGTGTATGTGTATACCCCTACCTCTCAAGAGTGTTTCTGACTTCAGTAGATGTTGTGAATGTGTATACCCCTACCTCTCAAGAGTGTTTCTGACTTCACTAGATATTGTGTATGTGTATACCCCTACCTCTCAAGTGTTTGTGACTTCACTAGATGTTGTGAATGTGTATACTCCTACCTCTCAAGAGTGTTTGTGACTTCACTAGATGTTGTGAATGTGTATACCCCTACCTCTTAAGAGTGTTTGTGACCTCACTAGATGTTGTGAATGTGTATACCCCTACCTCTCAAGAGTGTTTGTGACTTCACTAGATGTTGTGAATGTGTATACCCCTACCTCGAGAGTGTTTCTGACTTCACTAGATGTTGTAAATGTGTATACCCCTACCTCAAGAGCGTTTCTGACTTTACTAGATATTGTGTATGTGTATACCCCTACCTCTCAAGAGTGTTTCTGACTTCACTAGATGTTGTGAATGTGTATACTCCTACCTCTCAAGAGTGTTTGTGACTTCACTAGATGTTGTGTGTGTATACCCCTACCTCGAGAGTGCTTCTGACTTCACTAGATGTTGTGAATGTGTATACCCCTTCCTCTCAAGAGTGTTTCTGACTTCACTAGATGTTGTGAATGTGTATACCCCTACCTCAAGAGTGTTTCTGACTTCACTAGATATTGTGTATGTGTATACCCCTACCTCTCAAGAGTGTTTCTGACTTCACTAGATGTTGTGAATGTGTATACCCCTACCTCTCAAGAGTGTTTGTGACTTCACTAGATGTTGTGAATGTGTATACCCCTACCTCGAGAGTGTTTCTGACTTCACTAGATGTTGTGAATGTGTATACCCCTACCTCAAGAGTGTATCTGACTTCACTAGATGTTGTGAATGTGTATACCCCTACCTCTCAAGAGTGTTTGTGACTTCACTAGATGTTGTGAATGTGTATACCCCTTCCTCTCAAGAGTGTTTCTGACTTCACTAGATGTTGTCAATGTGTATACCCCTACCTCAAGAGGGTTTCTGACTTCACTAGATATTGTGTGTGTATACCCCTACCTCTCAAGAGTGTTTCTGACTTCACTAGATGTTGTGAATGTGTATACCCCTACCTCAAGAGTGTTTCTGACTTCACTAGATGTTGTGAATGTGTATACCCCTTCCTCTCAAGAGTGTTTCTGACTTCACTAGATGTTGTGAATGTGTATACCCCTACCTAAAGAGCGTTTCTGACTTCACTAGATATTGTGTATGTGTATACCCCTACCTCTCAAGAGTGTTTCTGACTTCACTAGATGTTGTGAATGTGTATACCCCTTCCTCTCAAGAGTGTTTCTGACTTCACTAGATGTTGTGAATGTGTATACCCCTACCTGAAGAGTGTTTCTGACTTCACTAGATATTGTGTACGTGTATACCACTACCTCTCAAGAGTGTTTCTGACTTCACTAGATGTTGTGAATGTGTATACCCCTACCTCTCAAGAGTGTTTGTGACTTCACTAGATGTTGTGAATGTGTATACCCCTACCTCGAGAGTGTTTCTGACTTCACTAGATGTTATGAATGTGTATACCCCTACCTCAAGAGTGTTTCTGACTTCACTAGATGTTTTGAATGTGTATACCCCTTCCTCTCAAGAGCGTTTCTGACATCACTAGATGTTGTGAATGTGTATACCCCTACCTCAAGAGTGTTTTGACTTCACTAGATATTGTGTATGTGTATACCCCTACCTCAAGAGTGTTTCTGACTTCACTAGATATTGTGTATGTGTATACCCCTACCTCTCAAGAGTGTTTCTGACTTCACTAGATGTTGTGAATGTGTATACCCCTACCTGAAGAGTGTTTCTGACTTCACTAGATATTGTGTACGTGTATACCCCTACCTCTCAAGAGTGTTTCTGACTTCACTAGATGTTGTGAATGTGTATACCCCTACCTCTCAAGAGTGTTTGTGACTTCACTAGATGTTGTGAATGTGTATACCCCTACCTCGAGAGTGTTTCTGACTTCACTAGATGTTATGAATGTGTATACCCCTACCTCAAGAGTGTTTCTGACTTCACTAGATGTTTTGAATGTGTATACCCCTTCCTCTCAAGAGTGTTTCTGACATCACTAGATGTTGTGAATGTGTATACCCCTACCTCAAGAGTGTTTTGACTTCACTAGATATTGTGTATGTGTATACCCCTACCTCAAGAGTGTTTCTGACTTCACTAGATATTGTGTATGTGTATACCCCTACCTCTCAAGAGTGTTTCTGATTTCACTAGATGTTGTGAACGTGTATACCCCTACCTCAAGAGTGTTTCTGACTTCACTAGATATTGTGTATGTGTATACCCCTACCTCTCAAGAGTGTTTCTGACTTCAGTAGATGTTGTGAATGTGTATACCCCTACCTCTCAAGAGTGTTTCTGACTTCACTAGATATTGTGTATGTGTATACCCCTACCTCTCAAGAGTGTTTGTGACTTCACTAGATGTTGTGAATGTGTATACCCCTACCTCTCAAGAGTGTTTGTGACTTCACTAGATGTTGTGAATGTGTATACCCCTTCCTCTCAAGAGTGTTTCTGACTTCACTAGATGTTGTGAATGTGTATACCCCTACCTCAAGAGTGTTTCTGACTTCACCAGATGTTGTGAATGTGCATACCCCTACCTCGAGAGTGTTTCTGACTTCACTAGATGTTGTGAATGTGTATACCCCTACCTCTCAAGAGTGTTTCTGACTTCACTAGATGTTGTGAATGTGTATACCCCTACCTCGAGAGTGTTTCTGACTTCACTAGAAGTTGTGTGTGTATACCCCTACCTCAAGAGTGTTTCTGACTTCACTAGATGTTGTGAATGTGTATACGCCTACCTCGATAGTGTTTCTGACTTCACTAGATGTTGTGTATGTGTATACCCCTACCTCTCAAGAGTGTTTCTGACTTCAGTAGATGTTGTGAATGTGTATACCCCTACCTCTCAAGAGTGTTTCTGACTTCACTAGATATTGTGTATGTGTATACCCCTACCTCTCAAGAGTGTTTGTGACTTCACTAGATGTTGTGAATGTGTATACTCCTACCTCTCAAGAGTGTTTGTGACTTCACTAGATGTTGTGAATGTGTATACCCCTACCTCTTAAGAGTGTTTGTGACCTCACTAGATGTTGTGAATGTGTATACCCCTACCTCTCAAGAGTGTTTGTGACTTCACTAGATGTTGTGAATGTGTATACCCCTACCTCGAGAGTGTTTCTGACTTCACTAGATGTTGTAAATGTGTATACCCCTACCTCAAGAGTGTTTCTGACTTCACTAGATGTTGTCAATGTGTATACCCCTACCTCAAGAGGGTTTCTGACTTCACTAGATATTGTGTGTGTATACCCCTACCTCTCAAGAGTGTTTCTGACTTCACTAGATGTTGTGAATGTGTATACCCCTACCTCAAGAGTGTTTCTGACTTCACTAGATGTTGTGAATGTGTATACCCCTTCCTCTCAAGAGTCTTTCTGACTTCACTAGATGTTGTGAATGTGTATACCCCTACCTCAAGAGCGTTTCTGACTTCACTAGATATTGTGTATGTGTATACCCCTACCTCTCAAGAGTGTTTCTGACTTCACTAGATGTTGTGAATGTGTATACCCCTTCCTCTCAAGAGTGTTTCTGACTTCACTAGATGTTGTGAATGTGTATACCCCTACCTGAAGAGTGTTTCTGACTTCACTAGATATTGTGTACGTGTATACCCCTACCTCTCAAGAGTGTTTCTGACTTCACTAGATGTTGTGAATGTGTATACCCCTACCTCTCAAGAGTGTTTGTGACTTCACTAGATGTTGTGAATGTGTATACCCCTACCTCGAGAGTGTTTCTGACTTCACTAGATGTTATGAATGTGTATACCCCTACCTCAGGAGTGTTTCTGACTTCACTAGATGTTTTGAATGTGTATACCCCTTCCTCTCAAGAGTGTTTCTGACATCACTAGATGTTGTGAATGTGTATACCCCTACCTCTCAAGAGTGTTTCTGACTTCACCAGATGTTGTGAATGTGCATACCCCTACCTCGAGAGTGTTTCTGACTTCACTAGATGTTGTGAATGTGTATACCCCTACCTCTCAAGAGTGTTTCTGACTTCACTAGATGTTGTGAATGTGTATACCCCTACCTCGAGAGTGTTTCTGACTTCACTAGAAGTTGTGTGTGTATACCCCTACCTCAAGAGTGTTTCTGACTTCACTAGATGTTGTGAATGTGTATACGCCTACCTCGATAGTGTTTCTGACTTCACTAGATATTGTGTATGTGTATACCCCTACCTCTCAAGAGTGTTTCTGACTTCAGTAGATGTTGTGAATGTGTATACCCCTACCTCTCAAGAGTGTTTCTGACTTCACTAGATATTGTGTATGTGTATACCCCTACCTCTCAAGAGTGTTTGTGACTTCACTAGATGTTGTGAATGTGTATACTCCTACCTCTCAAGAGTGTTTGTGACTTCACTAGATGTTGTGAATGTGTATACCCCTACCTCTTAAGAGTGTTTGTGACCTCACTAGATGTTGTGAATGTGTATACCCCTACCTCTCAAGAGTGTTTGTGACTTCACTAGATGTTGTGAATGTGTATACCCCTACCTCGAGAGTGTTTCTGACTTCACTAGATGTTGTAAATGTGTATACCCCTACCTCAAGAGCGTTTCTGACTTTACTAGATATTGTGTATGTGTATACCCCTACCTCTCAAGAGTGTTTCTGACTTCACTAGATGTTGTGAATGTGTATACTCCTACCTCTCAAGAGTGTTTGTGACTTCACTAGATGTTGTGTGTGTATACCCCTACCTCGAGAGTCCTTCTGACTTCACTAGATGTTGTGAATGTGTATACCCCTTCCTCTCAAGAGTGTTTCTGACTTCACTAGATGTTGTGAATGTGTATACCCCTACCTCAAGAGTGTTTCTGACTTCACTAGATATTGTGTATGTGTATACCCCTACCTCTCAAGAGTGTTTCTGACTTCACTAGATGTTGTGAATGTGTATACCCCTACCTCTCAAGAGTGTTTGTGACTTCACTAGATGTTGTGAATGTGTATACCCCTACCTCGAGAGTGTTTCTGACTTCACTAGATGTTGTGAATGTGTATACCCCTACCTCAAGAGTGTATCTGACTTCACTAGATGTTGTGAATGTGTATACCCCTACCTCTCAAGAGTGTTTGTGACTTCACTAGATGTTGTGAATGTGTATACCCCTTCCTCTCAAGAGTGTTTCTGACTTCACTAGATGTTGTCAATGTGTATACCCCTACCTCAAGAGGGTTTCTGACTTCACTAGATATTGTGTGTGTATACCCCTACCTCTCAAGAGTGTTTCTGACTTCACTAGATGTTGTGAATGTGTATACCCCTACCTCAAGAGTGTTTCTGACTTCACTAGATGTTGTGAATGTGTATACCCCTTCCTCTCAAGAGTCTTTCTGACTTCACTAGATGTTGTGAATGTGTATACCCCTACCTCAAGAGCGTTTCTGACTTCACTAGATATTGTGTATGTGTATACCCCTACCTCTCAAGAGTGTTTCTGACTTCACTAGATGTTGTGAATGTGTATACCCCTTCCTCTCAAGAGTGTTTCTGACTTCACTAGATGTTGTGAATGTGTATACCCCTACCTGAAGAGTGTTTCTGACTTCACTAGATATTGTGTACGTGTATACCCCTACCTCTCAAGAGTGTTTCTGACTTCACTAGATGTTGTGAATGTGTATACCCCTACCTCTCAAGAGTGTTTGTGACTTCACTAGATGTTGTGAATGTGTATACCCCTACCTCGAGAGTGTTTCTGACTTCACTAGATGTTATGAATGTGTATACCCCTACCTCAGGAGTGTTTCTGACTTCACTAGATGTTTTGAATGTGTATACCCCTTCCTCTCAAGAGTGTTTCTGACATCACTAGATGTTGTGAATGTGTATACCCCTACCTCAAGAGTGTTTTGACTTCACTAGATATTGTGTATGTGTATACCCCTACCTCAAGAGTGTTTCTGACTTCACTAGATATTGTGTATGTGTATACCCCTACCTCTCAAGAGTGTTTCTGGTTTCACTAGATGTTGTGAACGTGTATACCCCTACCTCAAGAGTGTTTCTGACTTCACTAGATATTGTGTATGTGTATACCCCTACCTCTCAAGAGTGTTTCTGACTTCAGTAGATGTTGTGAATGTGTATACCCCTACCTCTCAAGAGTGTTTCTGACTTCACTAGATATTGTGTATGTGTATACCCCTACCTCTCAAGAGTGTTTGTGACTTCACTAGATGTTGTGAATGTGTATACTCCTACCCCTCAAGAGTGTTTGTGACTTCACTAGATGTTGTGAATGTGTATACCCCTACCTCTTAAGAGTGTTTGTGACCTCACTAGATGTTGTGAATGTGTATACCCCTACCTCTCAAGAGTGTTTGTGACTTCACTAGATGTTGTGAATGTGTATACCCCTACCTCGAGAGTGTTTCTGACTTCACTAGATGTTGTAAATGTGTATACCCCTACCTCAAGAGCGTTTCTGACTTTACTAGATATTGTGTATGTGTATACCCCTACCTCTCAAGAGTGTTTGTGACTTCACTAGATGTTGTGAATGTGTATACCCCTACCTCTTAAGAGTGTTTGTGACTTCACTAGATGTTGTGAATGTGTATACCCCTACCTCTCAAGAGTGTTTGTGACTTCACTAGATGTTGTGAATGTGTATACCCCTTCCTCTCAAGAGTGTTTCTGACTTCACTAGATGTTGTGAATGTGTATACCCCTACCTCAAGAGTGTTTCTGACTTCACCAGATGTTGTGAATGTGCATACCCCTACCTCGAGAGTGTTTCTGACTTCACTAGATGTTGTGAATGTGTATACCCCTACCTCTCAAGAGTGTTTCTGACTTCACTAGATGTTGTGAATGTGTATACCCCTACCTCGAGAGTGTTTCTGACTTCACTAGAAGGTGTGTGTGTATACCCCTACCTCAAGAGTGTTTCTGACTTCACTAGATGTTGTGAATGTGTATACCCCTTCCTCTCAAGAGTGTTTCTGACTTCACTAGATGTTGTGGATGTGTATACCCCTACCTCAAGAGTGTTTCTGACTTCACTAGATATTGTGTATGTGTATACCCCTACCTCTCAAGAGTGTTTCTGACTTCACTAGATGTTGTGAATGTGTATACCCCTACCTCTCAAGAGTGTTTGTGACTTCACTAGATGTTGTGAATGTGTATACCCCTTCCTCTCAAGTGTTTCTGACTTCACTAGATATTGTGTATGTGTATACCCCTACCTCTCAAGAGTGTTTCTGACTTCACTAGATGTTGTGAATGTGTATACCCCTACCTCTCAAGAGTGTTTGTGACTTCACTAGATGTTGTGAATGTGTATACCCCTTCCTCTCAAGAGTTTCTGACTTCACTAGATGTTGTGAATGTGTATACCCCTACCTCAAGAGTGTTTCTGATGTCACTAGATATTGTGTATGTGTATACCCCTACCTCTCAAGAGTGTTTGTGACTTCACTAGATGTTGTGAATGTGTATACCCCTACCTCTCAAGAGTGTTGCTGACTTCACTAGATGTTGTGAATGTGTAAGTCCACACTTCAATCACATATTAGTCACTTCATTTCAAATTCACTGTGGTGGTGTACAGGGGCAAAATTACAACTATTGTGTCACTGTCCAAATATTTATGGACCTGTATGTGTGTATGTGTGTGTGTGTGTGTGTGTGTGTGTGTGTGTGTGTGTGTGTGTGTGTGTGTGTGTGTGATGCACAGGGCGTGTGTGATGCGTCAGTGCAGTAATACTGGGGTAGTAGTGCTTGTAGTTAGTGCATGCTGCATGCTGCTTCTGCTTGCTACTCTCTGCTCTCAGCTACTGCCGCCGGCTAGCCCTCTTTGTGGGGGTGAAAAGAGGAGCCGAGTGCGTAAGTCTCCCCTGCCGGTACATAGCCTCTCTACCGCCAAGACTCCTGCAGTGCCTCCTTGTGGCCACACACGGTAACTGGGTACCTTGCGGTCCCTGGCTAAACTGTAGGGGATCTCGGAGCTACAGTGGTCCCCAGAGGTCTAATGCGCAGGCCCATGTGAAGTGGATACGCCCTGGCATTGACCAACCACTGTCCCACTGCCTTGTGGGTAAGTGTAGGACGACAAAGGCTAGGGGAGCACACCCTGACAGAAAAGCAATGTGCATGGCGGCGCACGATAGGCGGTCCTCTGACAGACTGGAGCTCCGGCAGCCTCCTGCAGCTGTGGAAGAGTGCTGGTCGTCTTGGGCCCCCCTTGCCACCAGATCCCACCCTCTCACAGTGAAGAAGTGCTGCTGGGACATGCGCACCCCCAGCGGCACTGTAAATAATCTCTTTGCGCAGGTATCCACCTCTGCCTCGGTGAGACCAGCAACCGGAATATGGATCAAAGTCTGGCGGCGATGGGGTGTCTGGTGACGGGAGCAGGTATGAATGCACTGGAAGCTCCTAATCAGACCCCTGCACGCCAGCGGCACAGGGCTATTCATGGTCGCCAGCAGCTGGGCTTGAGTGGCAGCTGCTCTCGGCAGACCCCTGTGTGTCTGAGCAGCCCTATTTAGGAGCCACACTGCTCACCCCAACTGGGGAGGGGCCTAGAAAAGGTGGCCTAAACATTGCCCACTCAAAACATCCTGGATAGGCTACCGCACCTATCGGGACATTCCACTCTGCGGTCGAAATAAAAAAAAGAAAATAATTCCCTTTAAACTGGCAACATGGAACATAAGAACTCTGCTGGACGTTAATGCCGAAAGACCTCAGCGAAGGACTGCACTAATTGCAGCGGAACTCAATCGCTACAATATTGACATTGCTGCACTCAGTGAAACCAGGTTCCTGGATGAAGGCTCCCTGAAGGAGGACACCTACACCTTCTTCTGGAAGGGATACCCTGCAGGAGGACAACATCAGCATGGTGTGGGATTTGCAATAAAAAACAGCCTCCTACCAAGACTCACTGAAACACCGATTGGCATAAGTGAAAGACTCATGTCGCTCAGGATCCCTCTGGCCAAGAAACGTTATGCCACCCTCCTAGGTGCCTATGCACCAACACTGCCATCAGAGGATGACGTAAAGGACCGCTTCTATCAGTCACTAGATGAGGCTCTCCGTCATATACCCAAGGAGGACAAGATCTTTTTGCTGGGCGATTTCAATGCCAGAGTGGGGAAAGACAACAAGGTGTGGAGTGGTGTCATTGGTGGGCATGGCATTGGGAAAGTCAATGCAAATGGACTGCGCCTCCTAAGCCTCTGTGCTGAGCATGGCTTGACCATCACAAACACCCTCTTCCAATTAAAAAACAAGCACAAAACATCCTGGATGCACCCACGCTCCAAACATTGGCACCTATTGGACTACATCATTGTGAGACGTGCTGATACAAAAGACGTCTTACTCACTCGTGCAATGAGAGGTGCTGAGTGCTGGACAGATCACCGGCTCATCATGACCAGGCTCCAGGTGGAGGTACGCCCTGCTGTTCGTCTCCAAAGGTCAGGAAAGAAGAGGCTTGACTGTACCCGGCTAGAAAAGGCTGAGGTCCAGAACAATCTCCGCCTCTCTCTGGCTGAAAACCTGGAAGACATTGAGCTTCTCTTGAGCACGGATGATTCCATTGACAGGAAATGGTCTTCCGTGAGCTCCAGACTCTACAAGGCAGCATCCCAATCCATCGGTTACAAGAGCAGAAAACACCAGGACTGGTTCAATGACAACACAGGCACAATAACTTCCATACTCAAAGGCATGCATAAAGCACACAGTGCTGTCCTCAACAATCCCACATCAGCTACACTCCGGCAACAATGGCAAGCATCCAGGAGAGAGGTGCAGTCAAAATTGCCCGCCCTGCAGAATGAGTGGTGGATAGCGAAGGCAAATGAAATACAATCCCATGCCGATAGAAATGATATGCACAACTTTTATGATGCAGTGAAAACCATCTACGGCCCAAGAAACTGCTCTGTCTCCCCCCTGAAGTCTGGTGATGGTACCACCCTCATAAAAGACCAGAAATTCATCACAAAAAGATGGGCAGAACATTTTGAGACTCTTTTGAACCAGCCCTCCCCAACCGATCCCTCGATCTTGGATGAACTACCTCTCCGCCCCACCATCCAAGACCTTGACCTTCCACCAACCTTTGAAGAGGTTCATTGTGCAGTTAGGTCGCTGAAAAATAACAAGACCCCTGGCCCTGACAGTATCCCTGCAGAGATTTTTAAACAGGGAGGCTACCTCTGCACCCGTGCACTTTTCCTGTTCATCTCACACGTATGGAAGAACGAAACTGTCCCTCAGCAGTGGAGGGATGCTAACATCATCTCCATATATAAAGGCAAAGGAGACAAGTCCCTCTGTTGCAACAGCCGTGGCATTTCACTACTGGCTGTTGCTGGAAAAGTCCTGGCCAAACTCATGTTACACAGGCTGGTAAAACACATCTCAGAGGAGCTGTTGCCTGAGTCACAGTGTGGGTTTAGGAGGAATAGGAGTACTGTGGACATGGTGTTCACAGCACGGCAACTCCAAGAGAAGTGCAGGGAGCAACATCACAACCTCTTCATAGCCTTCATCGACCTGTCAAAGGCTTTCGACACAGTCAACAGGGACATCCTATGGAACATCCTCCTGAAGTTTGGCTGTCCACGAAAGTTTGTCAACATCCTTCAAAGATTTCACGTGGGGATGATGGCACGTGTGACCATTGGAGGCCAGGAATCTGAGCCCTTCAGGGTGTGCACCGGGGTACGTCAGGGGTGCATCCTTGCTCCAGTTCTTTTTAACATCTTCCTCCTGTGTGTGACATTGCTGCTCCACAAGGAAATCAGGAAGGACAGTGGGGTTACTGTGGACTTCAGACTAGATGGAAACCTATTTAACATCCGTAGGCTCCAAGCGGTCACAAAAATGACATCGGAGCACATCATTGAGTTACAGTACGCAGATGACTGTGCAGTTGTGGCCCACACACCCGAGGCACTACAAGCTACCCTTGCAGCTGCTACAAGGGCGTATGGTAGGCTGGGGCTCTCTATAAATGTGACAAAGACTGAAGTAGTATGCCAGTGGGCATCTACTCCTCCATCTCATTCACCAACCTTCAACATCTCCGACAAACCACTTGCAACAGTGGAATCCTTCAAATACCTGGGCAGCTTTCTCTCTGACGACTGCAGCATCGACAGGGAGATGCAAAACCGGATTAAACAAGCGTCATCCTCTTTTGGCAGACTTAGGAGAAGGGTCTTTCAAAACAAAGACCTCAACCTCCACACCAAAATATCTGTCTACTTGGCAGTTGTCATCACGACTCTCCTCTACAGCTGTGAGGCGTGGACCCTGTACAGCCACCACCTCAGGATGCTTGAGGCCTTCCACATCAGATGCCTACAATGCATCCTGAGGATAACCTGGCGTGACCGAGTGCCCCATACTGAAATACTCCGCAAGACCAACTGCATCAGCATGGAGGCTACCGTCACCCAGCACCAACTTCGATGGATCGGTCACGTCATCAGGATGCCAAAGGAGCGCTTACCGCGTAAAGTGCTGTATGGCCAGCTACATCTTGGCCGCCGCTTGGCAGGGGGCCAGAAAAAACGGTACAAAGACCAGCTGAAGACCATCATAAAGAAGTGCGGCCTGAACCCGAGCCAGCTGGAAGACACTGCCGCCCAACGCTCCATCTGGCGGCAGCTCTGTCAACAAGGGGTGCAAAACCTCGAGAAGGACCGCGGTGATCGACGGACCAGAAGACGTCTGAAGAGACATGAAGCCAGTACCACACCTACACCCCCAGTCAGTGATTTCACCTGTTCTGTCTGTGGCAGACATTGTGGATCGCGGATTGGGCTTTACAGCCATAAGAAGACTCACAAGTGACAGAGGCAGGATTGTCATCATCGGACACGACGGACAACCTAAAGCAAGTAAAGCAAGCAAGTGTGTGTGTGTACATATATATATATATATATATATATATATATATATATATATATATACAGGGTGTCTCCCCGCCTGCCGCCCAATGACTGCTGGGATAGGCCCCAGCATCCCCGCGACCCTGACAGCATGATAAGTGGTTTGGAATATCCACCTCACAGCAAGAAGGTCCTAGGTTTAAGCCCTGGGGTAGTCCAACCTTGGTGGGTCGTCCTCTGTGTGGAGTTGGCATGTTCTCCCCGTGTCTGCGTGGGTTTCCTGCTCTTGTTTCCTCCCACAGTGTCGGACAGAGACAGAACTCAAGCATCGCTCTACCGACATGTCGGTCACACTGATATCAGCTTTATCTGTTGCGTTCACTGCATTTACAGCCACTAAGGGGGCAGCCACACACTGATATGCTTACCATACGTCTCTAGTTAGTAGGTCAGCCCATAGCTGACCTACTAACTAACTACCTCACATTCATACAGACAGACCTTGTTATGCGACAGTTTACTTTTTTTAAGTATTTGAGTTTACCTTACAATAAAACAGACCACAACGGCCTGATGGCGGCGCTCTGTGGTTGTGGTTCCGTCTTCCATGAATTAGACGAACGATGGCCAGCCTTGGTCCAGGACATCTCGAATGGGACAGGGTGGAATTTGTCCGTTGGAGGCCCACTGATGTCCAGAAAGAGTGCGGATTTAAGACTGTGCTGCTCTCGGTCGGTTGCGGGACTTTCTGTCTGTGTCGTTAAGGGCTGAAAGCCCCTTTCACACCCTGCCGAAGCGGGGAGGTAGGTTTTACTTGCAACCACGAGTTTTCAGGATTTCCCTCTCTGTGCCCTGTCACTTCCTGTCACCATATTCCTCCACGGCCTCTTGTCGGTTCACGCTGCAGTTTGGCCAGGCAGCCGCTAACGTTAGCATCTAACGACTTAGCATCTAAGGTTAGCAGCTGCCTCAGTTGCTTTGTGTTGGATTACAGTAGGTAGGGTTAACGTTATGCTAGCCTCTGTGCTAACGTCTTTGCTGCTAGCACTAGCAGCGTGGTTGTCTCGGCTTCGGCTGTCTGTCACTCGATGAATTTATTGGTAGTTTAGTAAAACGAAACTCCCCCAGGCCCACTTGCTTTCGCTCTGACAGATTTGCTACACTATGTAATGGTGTTGCTGATCTGTATGGGTAAAACGAAACAAAAGCAACGTTCGCAATTTGCTGCCGTAACGTTATGACTCCATGCCGCCTCTGCAACAGTGACTGACAATTTTCTTTTAAATGAGAAAAAAACGCGCTTGTTGTGTGCATAGCGCCTCTCTGGCGTGGCGTATAATGACAGCCTATCGACATGAGAGATAAAAACCATGCTCGCAAATGGTTTTTTTTTTGTTTTTTTTTTACTGGTGTAAATGCATGAAAAAACTTTAGTTAATGTTAATAGCCCCCCCCCCCCCGACATTTTATGTTTGCTTCCTCTAGGGGTGCGACGGACTTGTCCGGGCCCTATTTTAATTCAAACCCTGAGTCGCAGACACGGGGAGAACATGCAAACGGTTATAACAGAAAATGTTAAGCTCCACAATCAAATAAATAAGTCTTTCAATGGCATTTGGTCCATCCTTTGATAGTTTTGGCATAGTCCGTTACAAAAAAAAGAAAAGAAATGCAGTCTCCAAGTTCATTTCAAATAAAAGTGGACAAAAATAACCAACACAAAAAACAAAAAACCTAGACATGCTCTGCCAGCTTTTTAAGGCGATATCAGCAGACTAATATAATAATAATAATACTTGTCTATTTATAGAGCACTTTTCATACAAGAGATGTAGCTAAAATGTGAGAAAATCAATTCATCAGAATCAACAAACTGTGTTTATGCATACAAGAATTTGATTCCAATTTACAGTAGCTTCTAGTACTTACATATATCACCCTAACACAAAAAAGAAAAGCAACAAAAAGAAATAAATAGGAATAATAAATACATCTGTACCATGCTTAAGAGTACACGTTCAAGCTAAGAAGGAAAACTGCATTTGAAAGTTATGTCAGTTGTTCGGTCACTGTGAGTTCACTCTCAAATGGAAGTCAAAAGGACATTTTGTTGTGATATCCACTCTGCAAAGTAAATGTGCAAACAGCTTGCAACTTAAACATTGGCTGTCTGTCCCAACATTCATACTGTGTAAACATGTTGTGCGCAGGCATCACTAATGTGCAGACAACGACTGCAGTAGTGGTGTAGGAGTAGGGACTAAGTAGGAGGGCTAAGGTGTAGTGACGATGACCTTCAGCGTGGGCCTGGAACACCACCTATGCACACAGAACGACACAGAACACAACTCAGTTAAGTAACAACCCTATCACAAGCCCCTTTCCACTCACAGCATTTGCCCAGTAGACGACATAAAAGGCTGCCCATAAATTAACATATATTAAAAATGTAATGTTAAAATGTGTACACTTAAATAGAAGACAAACTGAGAAAAATTATGCATGTGGGAAGGAGAGAGAACAGGTTGGCTGCCTTTGGTGTCAGTACCGATTCATTCACATGGGGAGATGGCCTTTGGCCAAGTTGTTCTGAAAACTCTTTCAAAATACCAGTGACAGATAGGGAGTAGAATAGCAAACAGAACAGCAGCTGGGACACGAGGCCCAGTTTACTTGATGTAGCCCAGATTCCTTAGATCAGATTTCCTCTCTACACTCTCAACCAAGCTGCGAGTTTTGTTTCACCAAATATTGTTCATATTGTGAAGTTTTTGCTTCAGATTGTAATGCTTGCCAGTATATGCTGGAATAGTACAGTGTATTAGTGATTTTGTTATTACAAATGCCAACTGTAGGATGTGGTACCGTTAAACTAATTTTTTAATATTAAGAATGAGCCAAGATAAGATGTGGAAATTGCAAGAAAGTAGCGACGGTCAGTTTCTCTTGTTGACTGCACGAACACGTGTCTTTTATTCTCTCATACAAAAAAAATAAAATCACACCAGGGTCACCACCACACAACTACCTTTAGCACAGTATTGCAGTATTGTGGCAGGAATGAGGAAAAACACATGAGACCAAGGCGAGTTTGATGTTTATTCCTCAACTCCAAAAACCAACTGCAGCAGGAACAACCCTGCCCCGGCGAGCCCGGGAACGTAAACCACGCCCCCAGCTCACAGTCCTGCTGGGTGAGAGGCATAGCCCCTAGTGTCCGCCACACAGCCCCCCCCCCCCGAACACCCAGAAGGGACTCCTGGAGAGAAACTTAGTGTCTCACTGGAGGATTAAGCAGCCTGCCATAACGGCTGCGCCGTCCCTCAGCCAAAACAGTAGGTGAAACACAGTCCAAAGCCGGCTGAGAAGCAGAACGCTGAACCCGTGAAGACACTGCCGGGGTCCTGGAAGGAGGACGACCCCGACGGGGAACCTGGACCGGAAACACAACTTCGCCTGCCGCCCTGTGCGCCGGTTTAAGCCTATCAAGCGTGACACGCTCCCTACGCCCACCCATATCTAGCACAAAACCCTTAGGACCCGTCTCAAGAACCCGAAATGGGCCATCGTACGAGCCGACATGAGCTCCGCAGGCACGAACGACCGCGGAAAACAGTGGTGAACGGGGCCTGGAACCCGAGTGCTGTCGGACAAAAAAGGATAAACGGCCGGACGGGGTCGAGGAGCGGAACTCCCAGGCAAAAATTCCCCAAGGACGCGGAGTGGCTGACCGAGCACCAGCTCAGCGGGTGACGCGTCGAGGTCCTCCTTAGGAGCCGAACGCAACCCGAGCATAACCCAAGGTAAACGATCCACCCAGTTACTATCCGAGAGCGCAGCGCGCAGCGCTGCCTTGAGCGACCGGTGAAAACGTTCACACAACCCGTTAGCCTGAGGGTGATACGCGGTAGTGCGGTGTACCTGCACACCCAAGGATCGCGCAAGTGCCGACCAGAGCTCTGACACGAACTGGGGGCCCCTGTCTGAGGTGATATCTGACGGAGTGCCGAAACGGGCGACCCAGGAGGAAAGAAAAGCGCGTGCAACATCCGAGGATGTTGTGGAGGATAGAAGGACAGCCTCTGGCCACCTGTTGGTCCGATCTACCATTGTGAGCAGGTGCGTAAAACCCTGTGAAGAAGGTAGAGAGCCCACCAGGTCCACATGCACGTGGTCGAAACGTCTGGCCGGGATCGGAAACGGCTCGAGGGGCGATTTAGTGTGCTGGTGGACCTTAGCGCGCTGGCACGCTACACATGCAGCTGCCCACCCCTTGACGTCCTTGCGGAGGCCAGGCCAGACGAACTTGGAACCGACCAACTTCACCGATGCCCGAACTCCAGGGTGCGAGAGGGAGTGAATCAATCGAAAACTCGACGGCGCCAGGCCACTGGAACAACGGGGCGGGGACGGCCGGTGGAGACATCGCAGAGGAGGGCAGGACTGCCTTCCTGCATCACAGCGTCCTCTAGCTTGAGACCGGTACGCGTTGACCTAAGGACAAGGACGTCCGGGTCACTGGGCTGGTCGGCAGCCATAGCGGAGAAATCCACACCGAGGTGCACAGGACACACAAGCACACGCGACAGACAATCAGCAACAGGGTTGGACTTCCCGGCCACATGCTGAATGTCCGTTGTGAACTCGGAGATCGCCGCTAGGTGGCGCTGTTGACGAGCAGCCCACGGCTCAGTCACCTTGGACATGGCAAAAGTCAGCGGCTTATGATCCACATAAGCCGTGAATGGGCGACCCTCCAGCAGGAAGCGGAAATGCCGGGTTGCAAGGTGCAGTGCCAGCAACTCCCGGTCAAAAACGCTGTACTTGCGCTCGCTATCTCGCAGTTTGCGGCTAAAAAATGCGAGTGGCTGCCACGCATTCGCCACACGCTGTTCAACCACAGCCCCCACGGCTATGTCAGACGCATCGGTTGTTAAAGCTATGGACGCCGTGGGTGTGGGATGGGCGAGGAGGGCAGCGTTAGCCAGGGCGCACTTAGCTCCGTCAAAGGCCTGGACCTGTTCGGGAGTCCAGTCGACAGGGTCGTTAGCCTTCTTAAGCCGCAGGGCTTCGTAAAGTGGCTGAAGGAGGTGGGCAGCGCGAGGGAGGAAACGGTTATAGAAATTCACCATTCCCAAGAATTCCTGCAATGCCTTAACAGAGACTGGGCGGGGAAATTCCGCCACCGCTTGCACCTTAGAAGGCAACGGGACCGCGCCTTGCGGCGAAATGCGGTGACCCAAGAAGTCAATCACCGGCAGTCCAAACTGACACTTGGCCGGGTTGACTATCAGGCCGTGTTCGTCCAGACGACGGAAAACCTGTTTCAGGTGCGCCAGGTGCTCGTCAGCTGACGGACTGGCCACTAATATGTCGTCGAGATAAACGAACACGAAATCAAGGTCACGCAACACCGAGTCCATCAGCCTCTGAAAGGTTTGCGCTGCCCCCTTCAAGCCAAAAGGCATGCGCATGAATTCGAAAAGCCCAAACGGGGTGATCACTGCGGTCTTGGGCACGTCCTCTGCGCGCACGGGAACCTGATGATAGATGAACCTGACGTCGAGGCGCCGCGCAAAAACTGGCGGTCCCAGAGTGGGAATGAAGTGTTCTACCCCGTGTTTAGCCCCTAGTGTCCGCCACAGTATAGACATTTACATAAAAACCTTAAAAATCAGATTTCAGGAAATGTGTGTCAGTACTGAACCACAGGCTTGGACTCAAAACGCAGACTCAGTTCACAAAAATCAGTCCTTTTAATAAAAATGAGGTCGGTACACAGGCGATCAGATAGCAGGGGAACAGTGTCCAAATCGGCAGGCAAAAGGCGAGGTCAAAAAAGGCAAAACAGATCAGGAAACTATAGGGCTCAAGAAACTTACACAAGGAGAAGAATGCTGGAACGCTGCCACAAGGAACAAGACGAACTGGCACAGAAGGAAGGGAACACCAAGACTATATACTCTGGAGGAGGGGAGACAATGAGACAGGTGCAACACATTAGGGCAGGGCATCACACAAGAGGGAGACACGTGAGGGCAGGAAGTAAAGGACTATCCAGGCGGGGCGTGACAGTACCCCCCCCCCCACACGTCCGGCTCCAGACGGCCCAGGGTGGGCCCGATGGAAATCCCGGATGAGGGAGGGGTCCAGCATGTTGCTGGCCGAGACCCAGGAACGTTCCTCCGGGCCATATCCCTCCCGGTCGACCAGGTATTGGGAGCCCCGGCCCCAACGCCGGACCGCCAGGAGCTTGCAGACAGTGTAAACAGGGCCACCATCGACGAACCGGGGGAGGAGGGGGCAGGGACCAGAGGGCTTTCTATGGCCGGTTTGGTCTGACTCACGTGGAAGGATGGGTGGACTCATTGCTCTGGGGAGTTTGAGCTTGACAGCAACTGGGTTAATGACCTTGGAAATAGGGAATGGCCCCACAAACCTGGGAGCGAGTTTCCGGGACTCCACTCAGAGGCAGATCTTTAGTGGATAACCGTACCCTCTGGCCGCTCCTGTGAGTGGGGCCAGGGATCCGTCCTTCTTGTAACGCTCGGAATTGCGGAGCAGGGTGCGTCGGGCCCGGGTGTGGTGACAGTGTCGCACCAGAGCCAGCGCAGAGGGCACACTGACCTCCCTCTCCATGGCAGGGAAGAGAGGAGGTTGATATCCATAGGCACACTGAAAGGGGGAGAGACCAGATGAGGAACATGGGAGAGAGTTGTATGCATACTCAACCCAGGTGAGCTGACTGCTCCATGTGTTGGGGCTCTGGGAGGCGAGGCAACGCAGGCTGGTCTCCAGCTCCTGGTTCAGCCGCTCCGTCTGACCGTTGGTTTGGGGATGGTGGCCAGATGAGAGGCTGACGGATGCTCCCAGGAGTTAACAGAAAGCCCGCCAGAACTGTGCCACAAACTGCGGGCCCCGGTCAGACACAATGTCCCTGGGGAAGCAATGGAGATGAAAAACATGATGCAGCATCACCTCGGCTGTCTCCTTGGCCGAGGGCAATGGAACAAAATGAACCATCTTTGAAAATATATCCACCACCGTGAGGATGGTGGTGTTACCTTCGGAAGGGGGGAGACCAGTCAAAGTCCACGGAGATGTCTGACCAGGGTCGATGTGGCACAGGGAGTGGGCGAAGCTGCACGTTGGGAAACCTTACTGCGAGCACACACTGGACAGGCTGCAATGTACTCCGTCACCTCCTTCTCCATGACCAGCCACCAGAACCGCTGTCGTATGACAAACAAGGTCCTGCGTACTCCAGGTTGACAGGATAACCAGGAAGAGTGGGCCCAATGGATGACCTGTGAATGCAAGACAGGAGGCACAAACAGCCAGTTCGGCGGGCAGCCGGCCGGAGGTTGACAGTTCACATTGGCCTCGATGACCCTTCTCTCAATGTCCCAAGTGACAAAACCCACAGCAAACGAGGGAGGAAGAATGGGAGTAGGACCTTTACAAGAGTTCTCAGAGGGGAAACAAACGGGAGAGAGCATCAGGCTTTAAGTTCTTGGAGCCAGGGTGATATGGAACCGGTTGAAAAAGAGATCCCACCTTGCCTGCCGAGAGTTGAGCCTCTTGGCCGTCCTCAAGGTTCTTATGATCCGTCCAGATGAGAAAAAGCTGTTCGGCCCCCTCCAACAAGTGCCTCCATTCCTCCAATGCCACCTTGATGGCAAGCAGCTCACGGTTGCCAACATCATAGTTTCCCTCAGAGGCCGACAGCTTGCGGGAAAGAAAGGCACAGGGGTGTAGCTTATTGTCCTTAGCCGACCTCTGAGAGAGAACAGCTCCCACCCCCACATCGGAGGCATCCACCTCCACCACAAACTGCAGGTTGGGGTCAGGCAACGTGAGGACAGGAGCTGAGGTGAAGCTGGTCTTCAGTCTCTGGAAAGCGAGATCAGCCCAGGGGTTCCACTGGAAGCTCAGCTTAGAAGAGGTCAGTGCATGAAGGGGGGCAGCAACAGAACTAAAATTTCTGATGAACTTTCTGTAAAAGTTAGCAAACCCCAGGAATCGTTGAATCTCCTTACGGCTAGTGGGAGTGGGCCAATCCACAACAGCGCTATTTTACTCTGGGTCCATCCTGACCTCCCCCTCAGACACGATGAACCCCAGGAAGGACACGGAGGGCACGTGAAACTCACTTCTCAGCTTTGAAAAAGAGTTGGTGGTGGAGGTGGTGCTGGAGGACCCGCCGGACGTGCTGAATATGAGTTTGCTCATCAGGGGAGAAGATTAAGATGTCGTCCAGGTAAAACAAAAAAAAAACTCATTGAGCATATCCCGGAGCACGTCGTTTATCAGGGCCTGAAAGACAGCTGGGGCATTGGTAAGTCCAAACGGCATGACCAGGTACTCGTAATGACCACTGGGAGTGTTAAATGCTGTCTTCCATTCATCCCCCTTCATTATTCCAACTAGGTGACAAGCATTCCTTAAGTCCAGTTTAGTGAAAACCTTAGCACCATTTAATAGTTCAAAAGCAGTGGGTACCTGTTGCGAACGGTTTTCTCGTTGAGTGCTCTGTAGTCAATGCAAGGCCGCAGGGTTTTATCCTTCTTGTCAACGAAGAAGAACCCAGCGCCAGCGGGAGAGGGAGAGGAGGAAGGCCGAATAATCCCTGCAGCCAGGGATTCCTCAACGTACTTTCTCATGGCCTGGGTTTCAGGAGCTCACAGGGAATACAGGCGACCCTTGGGTGGTGAAGTTCCGGGGAGCAAGTCAATGGCGCAGTCATAGGCAAGGACATGGCACGGGCCTTGCTAAAAACCTCCTTAAGGTCATGGTAGCAGATAGAAACCCGGGAAACTCTGGATCCAGACTGGGGGAGTTCTAGGAGGTGTTAGGAGGTTGAAGCTATGACAGGAAATGTTGAGAAACAGTTCTTTGCACAAGTCTTTCCCCATGAAATTACCTGCCCCGTTTTCCAGTCTATATGGGGGCTGTGGAGTGTGACCCAGGGGTATCCCTGGATAAGTGGGTGCTGAGGAGCTCGAAAGCTGATTCTTTCGCTGTGAGAGTCGGGAAAAGACAGGTGCAGTGACTGAGTGCGATGGGTGACCTTACATAATAGCTTGCTGTCCAGGGCACTGGCATCCAGGGGCTGGTTGAAGCGGAAGGTTGAGGCCCAGCATCCTGGCTAGATCAAAGTCCATTAGGTTAGCATCTGAGCCGGAATCAACTAGGACTGGATGCTTAAGAGAAAACACAGGGGAGAGGAGAGACACTAGAAGTTGAAAACGAGAGGGATTAGAAACGGTCAAAGTACGGCTCACCAGTGCCCTCACCTTCACTGGTGAGCCCGGTCTTTTAACGGGCAGAAGGCGATGAAGTGGCCCAGTTTGTCATAATAACCAATGTCTTCTCTGGGCACCCACTTATATAGACACAGACAAAGAACTCCCAGTTAGTGTGAAGAAAAAGGTTTAATAGTGAACGCTGGTCTTGCCGGAATGAAGGGGGCTCACGGGCGTGTGGAAATCCAAAATAGGGGCTGGGAGTTGGCGAGACACCAGGTAGGACGAGAGGCTGGTCGAGCAGGGCAGAGCTGGGTCTTGGGTCAGGACGGCTGGAGACAGAGCAGGACTGGAAGGGAGTACAAAGAGCACACGGCTGGCACAGAGATAAACGCAAACAGAGCCAATGCAACTATACCAAAAAGGTAAGCAGACAATCTGGCGAAGAGTGGTAGAATGAACCAGATTTTATGGACCAGAAGAGTAGGTGACGGATGAGGCTTGATAGAAGACAGGTGTGCAGGTGATTAGCTCCAGCCCCGCCCAGCTCCCGGCCAACCTCCAGACAGACAGAAGGGGGAGGGACCAGCAGCACAGATAACGAGGAAAACAGGGAGAAAGCACTAGGAACCCTGACACAGTTGGCCACAGTAGATGCAACGACCCTCTGAAACTCGTCGCTGGCGTTCCTCTGGGGTCAGCCAAGCTGCATAGGTTCCTCCGTGTCTGGGGGAGGAGCCGTGATAGAGTCAGCAGGAGGAGTACGTCGCCAGGAAGAAAAAGAAGAGCTGCTGACCTGTTGCCTCCGCTGGAGCAGCGGGGGATCTACAGGGTCTGGTTCTGCCTTTCTCTCTCTCTCATACGGATGCTTGCCAATCGTTATAGCCAGGGCTATAAGGGAATCCAGCTCTGCAGGTAGGTCCACGGGGGCAAATTGGTCTTTGAGAGTGTCAGAAAGTCCATGAAGAAATGCATCAATCAGAGACCCTCTTCTTACCCTGTCGCAGTCTCACCAGGGCTCGGGCTGCCTCCCGTCCAGGGGCTGCCTGCTGGAAGATCTGGGTGAAGGTCTTGGAGAACAGCGACAGTGAGTTGCAGACAGGGGATTTCCGACTCCACTCTGCCGTCGCCCAGGCCTCCGCTCTCCCAGTCAGGTGAGAAATAATATATGCAATTTTTGAGCGGTCAGAGGGGAAGGTAGCGGCCTGACGCTCAAAATGCAAATCACACTCGGTTAGAAAAGCTCTGCAGTCTCCTGTGTCTCCGGAGAAACGCTCTGGTCTGGAAAGGTGGAGAGGCAGGGGCGGATTGGCGGACGCTGGAGAAGCAGCATCGGACCCAGAACCAGGAGGTGCCACCGGTGTCGATTCGCCAGAGCCCGACGGGTTCTGCATCTTCTGCATTTGGTCAAAGAGATGGTTGAATTGGGTTTCGAAAGCTGCCAAGAGGGACTCCTGACGGTCTGTCAGCTCCTTCACTTCATGGCGAAGAAGACTGATCTGTTCATCTTGACTCTGGATCTTGTGAACCTGTGCCCGGAGCACAGAGCGTACTGTATCTTAGTCTCCTGAGTCCATGTTATGGCCAGTTCGTACTGTCAGTACTGAACCACAGGCTTGGACTCAAAACGGAGACTCAGTCTCAGTTCACAAAAATCAGTCCTTTTAATCAGAAAGACGTCCGTACACAGGTGATCAGATAGCAAGGCAACAGTGTCCAAATCGGCAAGCAAAAGGCAAGGTCAAAAAAGGCAAAAACAGGTCAGGAAACTATAAGGCTCAAGAAACTCACACAAGGGGAACATACTGGAACGCTGTCACAAGGAACAAGACGAACTGGCACAGAAGGAAGGGAACAATAAGACTATATACTCTGGAGGAGGGGAGACAATGAGACACAGGTGCGACACATTAGGGCAGGGCAGGTAATCACACAGGAGGGAGACATATGAGGGCAGGAAGTAAAGGACCTGAAACGAGACAAGAGGTGAGTATCAAAATAAAACAGGAAATTCAAGACAAAGAACACTGGGAGAAGCAAAATATATCTTAACCATCCAGACGGGGGGGGGGGTGACAATGTGTGGCATCAGCATCAGTCTTAGTGTGACGTATTTCCATGACTACTGACAGAAACAGAAAATCCAAGATGACAGTGAATTTGCCAGTTTGCTGATTTACCAAGCACCGTGTTTGTATTATCTCAGCAGAGACTTGTTCATTTTCAACTCCTCGTCTTGTTTTTAATCACCAGGTACTTGTGACACTGAAAAGACTTTTCCCTTGACCACAAATCTAATTGGGTAATGTTATCTTAGCCTTGTTTGCATCCAGCATTCAACATAAACAGGACCACTAGCCACAAGGTAGCTCATTAGCTTGCAGCTAATAGTTCCCATAACTTTAGTTCGTTTAGATTAGCTGAAGGAAAAAATAGGATTTTTTTTTTTACTTAATGTCCCAAGTGCTTTTTAAATGGAAAGGAGGAGTCATGATAAGTAAAATGACCCCGTTTTGTTGTTCCGTCAGCATTGCTCCACATTTCCTACCCTGAAGGCGTCAGGGCATTGCTCTCCTTTGCCCTGGCCTTGTCGTTTGCATGAGTAAGGACAGACGTAGTTTAGATGGAGCCAGAGGACCAACTTCGACATCATCGCCGTCCATCACAAGAGCGCAGTTCAGTGCGGGAGACTTGTGAATGGTTTGTCAAAAAAAAATAAAAATAATGTTAAATTGGCTCTTTAAAGCTCCCCGTATATTTCACACAATGCTGTTTTGTTATACTGTATTAATCTGACTGAGTTCGTGATTTTAAAACGCTTTTCGGAGTAAATTTTTACAGAAATCCAAACTACACACTCTGCCAAGCTGGTGAGAATGTCAATGTAGCACCTCCTCCGCACATGCCACACCTCCACAGCTGTCTTGTTCTGACATCTCATTGGCTAGAAGCATGTGCTAGGGTTACATCCCCTCTGAAACTACACCTAACTTTTTACATGGTGAAGCTGACCTGCTAGCTATATCATTAATCTTCTACAATCTTTGGTAAAGGGTTGAGTCTTGTGTTAGACTTTGTAAAAGATTTTTTCTTTTTGTCAACTGGAGACTTAATAAAGACTTCATTACCATGTTATGGAAAACTACCTGTCATGACTCGTTTGTTCCGAATGGGCAAAGACAATAGAACCATAGAAGATGGGCATTATGATTAACAAATGAAAACACAGTTGGGTAATTTCCTTTAAAAGTGGAATCATACACATATGTAAATACTTGTTTAATACTTTATTTAACTGCTATAAGTAATAAAGTCTCACTTGATTATAACTTCCATTTATTTACTTCAAGTTGTCAAATTCTTTCTGAAGTCAAAGTCCAAAAATAAAGCAGACAAACCGTTCCACTATAGACCAATATTTGAATAAGTGTCTCTAATCTTTTATTACACAATCGTGAGACTAATCCAGTGACATGGAAGAGCTACCTACAAATCCTCTTCTAAGTGTAGAAGACCCTTGTGAGTGACCGTGATGGTGCAAGTCAGGCAGCTGTCTACCAACTTTATTACATATTTGAACAGGCAGGCTGGGTCTTGTGTGTGTGTGTGTGTATATATATATATATATATATATATATATACTATATATATACGACAAGTGATAGTTTAACACATTGTGTGTATTGGGAGAGGTCAATGTTTTTGTGTTTTTGCAGTTTAATAGATTATAATAGAACAATTTAAGATCCACAATCAAATAAATAAGTCCTTTGATGGCCTTTGGTCAATACTTGGGTAGTTTTGGTACAGTCCTTTACAAAAAACAAAATTCAAAAGAAATACAGTTTCCAAGATCATTTCAAATAAAAGTGGAAAATCTAACAAATACAACCTAGTCATGCACTGATGGCTTGTGTAAGGCCACCTCAGCAGAGTAATGTGACAAAATCAATTCTTGCTAAAAAAGAAGACACTGCATTTGAAAGTCATGTCAGTTGTTCGGTCACTGTGAGTTCACTCTCAAATGGAAGTCAAAAGGACATTTTGTTGTGATATCCACTCTGCAAAGTAAATGTGCAAACAGCTTGCAACTTAAACATTGGCTGTCTGTCCCAACATTCATACTGTGTAAACATGTTGTGCGCAGACATCACTAATGTGCATTGACAACGACTGCAGTAGTGGTGTAGGAGTAGGGACTAAGTAGGAGGGCTAAGGTGTAGTGACGATGACCTTCAGCGTGGGCCTGGAACACCACCTATTCACACAGAACAACACAGAACACAACAACTCAGTTAAGTAACAACCCTATCACAAGCCCCTTTCCGCTCACAGCGTTTGCCCAGTAGATGACATAAAAGGCTGCCCATAAATTACCATATATTAAAAAGGTAATGTTAAAATATATACGCTTAAATAGAAGACAAACTGAGTAATGTTAAAATATGTACACTTCAGTAGAAGACAAACTGAGAAAAAAATTGTGCATGTGGGAAGGAGAGAGAACAGGTTCGCTGCATTTGGTGTCAGTGCAGATTCATTCACATGGGGAGATGGCCTTTGGCCAAGTTGTTCTGAAAACGGTTTAAAAATACCAGTGACAGATAGGGAGTAGAATAGCAAACAGAACAGCAGTTGGGACACGAAGCCCAGTTTGCTTGATTTAGCCCAGATTCCTTAGATCAGATTTCCTCTCTACACTCTCAACCAAGCTGCGAGTTTTGTTACACCAAATGTTCATATTGTGACGTTTTGCTTCAGATTACAGATTGTAATGGTTAGCCAATATATCCTGGAATAATACAAATGTACATATATATCTACTACTACTACTACTTTCGGCTGCTCCCGTTAGGGGTTACCACAGCGGATCATCCGTTTCCATTTCTTAAATGTACATATATATATGTATAATTTTCCAGAATTTGAGACAATATTTGTTTGCTGAACCTTTCACCAATTATGTATGTCTTGTTGATGTTGTTTGATGCCTATCAATTAATATTTAGCAGATTTTTCAGTGGTTTAAGAATTCTTTACACTGGCACAATAGTGATTATCTGAAAGTGCCTCTATGTAACTGGTTATAACCAAGTCTTCACATACACTTAAAAGTGAGGTTCCCCAGGGCTAACTCTGTGGCTCCCTACTCTCCCTTTTTGTCATGAGAATGTTTATCACTGTCATTACATTCTACAAATTTCATTATCCTTTCTAGGCTGTTGCTTAACCTTCTGACACTCAAGTTGATATGTATAAATATGGAATGGGAGAGTTTTGTAAATAAAATATTTAGATATAGTTGAATATCTGTTAACAAGACAGATTGATAGACAGATCCACCGATCCATGCCTGGGGGTCTCTGTGGTGTCTACAGCGAAATTACTTAAGTAAACACAATTAAGGTCCTTTTTCAAAATAGGGCAATAAACCCATTAAGCTTTTGACATTGTGAAAAAAAACATTTTCCTTTCAAATTCCAGCTAATATAATAGAGAGTATAATCCAAATAACAACGTTAAACACCCCTTTCACAGCACTCTCTTAGCATGTCCCTGTGTGCTGGTTTCCTATTTTGTCTGAGCCCACAGCCAGGATTCTTGATGTATCTTTGGCAGTTTCAGTTAGAATGTGAAAGCAAAATTCCACTGTTGGTTTTGTGTATGTGCATTCCGTACTAATAAGTAATGTAGTGGATTGAAGCAACAAAATCTTCACTATGTACGTACTAGACTGACGGAGAAATCACCGTTGTCTTGTTCAGAGTCTTCATGCAAGCTTCTGTATCATCATCCATGTAACCCTCTGCGCTAGTGTTATGGGACCTCATTTACACCAACAAACTTTTCTTAGTTGAGAGAATGAGAATATGCTTTTTAACTGTATGTTTAGAGTAGATTAGAATACTAGAAACCCTGCTAGGTTGTACTTCTGGCCACCAAATTAAGTCACGATACATCACTTGGCGCACGGAAAAGAACTCGGTTTCACTGCTGCTCCAAAGATCCAGAAATGATCAGGAACATCTGCGGTTGTTTTCCACGTGCTATCCCTGTTACAGATAGATATCGATATAGATGATGTTGAAAATCTGTTATTTTCCCTTTGAGCATGAGGGCACTTGCAGGGTAGAACCAATATGCTAAGAATTATTTTTCGTTTAATTTATTTTTCTGTCGCCATGTATGTCAGATTGGTATTTCAATCAATCAATCAATCAATCAAGTTGCATTTTATATAACACCATGGTATTTGCTTACTCCAGCTAAGATATTATTCAGACGTTTAAAAAAAATTGTTTCATGGGCTCGCCTTATTCAGACTCAGTCAGGCTGACATCAGAATTGTGATGTGCCTGTAAACACAGTAGTCATTATGAAGCGTTACAGGTTCTGGGTCTCAGGCCTTGTGTTTCTCTTGCGGTTTTGTTCCCCCATTAGGTATTTCTGCTGAAATCTGGGATTTTCCTTCATTAATAAATAGTTATTTTATCCATCTGGATCACCAAGTCGGGTAACATAATATTAACTGGCACCTTTACCAACGGAGACACTCACCAGCCTCTGCATGACGCTGTTGAACTTTTTGGTGGAGTAGGCAAACACGTCCCTCCTTGAACAGGAAACAACAACTGAAGCGTGGCCACAATGTGGCGATGCTTCATTTGGACCATCAGTCAGTAGACTGTAGAGCAGCGGACCAGTCAGTAGACTGTAGAGCAGCGGAGCAGTCTGTAGACTGTAGAGCAGTGGATCAGTCAGTAGACTGTAGAGCAGTGGATCAGTCAGTAGACTGTAGAGCAGTGGATCAGTCAATAGACTGTAGAGCAGTGCCGGGATATAGTTTGATGTGCTTTGTACCACATTAGACCGTCTGTGTCAGCTTTGATTCGTGGAACCCATTTTAACAAAGGTGGGACCTGTTTACTGCTGAGCCGATGGCACACCAGCCATAATGAGTGCTACCCCTTGTTTGTAGTTCTCCCCGCCAGGGGGGGGGGGGGGCTGATCAGGGAAATCACAAATTTCACCGTTAAAACAGAAAGACAAGCGCCAGAATCAGCAGACAGGGTTGCCTCTGGGCAGAGGCTGTTAAGATAGACCGAGTTTAGTTCTCTGGAGCTCGCCTACAGTTTGCCCGCGTGGAGGCTAGGATGGACAGGTCCTGGTCTCACTAAAGTTCGGTTTAGTTTGGTTTTCACCATGCAACACCCAGGTTTACTTTGGTAAGAACTGCAAAGCATGCATTCTGATAAACTGACGGACATACTTCGTTGAGTATTTTGAGTCTGTTCCCTGCTGTTGGAATTCAAAAGTGGTTAAGATTTTGTTGACCCTGTGCTCGCGCTCATTTCGTGATGACCGACCCCACGTGGTTACACCAGCAGAACGAATGGACCAGAAGGGCGTGAGTATCATCAAAAGTGTGAGGTGACGTTGACCACTAGAGCATAACGTCCTGCGTTTCCAGGCAACGGGCTGATTCAGCTCCCCGAGGACGCGTCTTTGGTGATGCTGGCTTATTCTGCAGGGGACGTGATGACGGGACGTGTCCCCCTCACTGCTCAATCTAGCAAGTTTGCAAACTGATTTGACTGTCCATGTGTACTTGTAATAAATGTAAGGTTTGCGGTGTGATCTGGATACTTCCCCCTGTACCCAGGGAGAAGTATCTCCCCCTTCAGAGGTTTCAGAAAACGGTCCTCTTTTTAAGTCCAGTCCACTTAGGTTTTGTGTGAATGCCTTGCATAATGACTTTCTTACTTGCCCTCACCTCGACTGCTCTTCAACTGAAGTTCCAGGGTGCTCCTGTGTTTCCTTGTTGTTCTTGCTTGAACCAAAGCTAAGGTAATGTAATAAGACAAGGCACTACACCTACTGAAGGATATTGAGGTCATTTTGATGTAATACCCATTTGATATTAATAGATAAGATAAACCCCACCTCCATGAGAAGTTAACTGCATTGTAAAGTCCTGTCGCTGAAGTATGACCATGGACACAGGAAAACTCATGGCTTCAATACTACTACATTGTATTTGAAGTGTTTAATAATGATGTTTCAAGGCAGGATGAAGGTTAGCCCTTAAAAAGTCTTATTGTGGCGTCCGGGTAGGGTAGCGGTCTATTCTGTTGCCTACCAACACGGGGGTCGCCGGTTCGAATCCCCGTGTTACCTCCGGCTTGGTCGGGCGTCCCTACAGACACAATTGGCCGTGCCTGTGGGTGGGAAGCCGGATGTGGGTATGTGTCCTGGTCGCTGCACTAGCGTCTCCTCTGGTGGGTCGGGGCACCTGTTCGGGGGGAGGGGGAACTGGGGGTGAATAGCGTGATCCTCCCACGCGCTACGTCCCCCTGGTGAAACTCCTCACTGTCAGGTGAAAAGAAGCGGCTGGTGACTCCATATGTATGGGAGGAGGCATGTGGTAGTCTGCAGCCCTCCCCGGATCAGCAGAGGGGGTGGAGCAGAGATCGGGACGGCTCGGAAGAGTGGGGTAATTGGCCAAGTACAATTGGGGAGAAAAAGGTGGAGGGGGGAAGTCTTATTGCACTCAAGAGTTGAATCTGTTGGCTTGTTTCTGCCTCTTTGAATAATGAAGTAATGAAAAACAAGCTAAATATTAATGTGTTTGTGTCGTCTAGAATCCTCCATGAGCTTCTTGTAGGCTAGAGACTCTGCGACCCTGACGACCCTCATTACTCACATCGGCCACCTCATGGAATGGCGTGGACCCCTGGGATTTCCAGAAAGCCTTGGTATCAAACTCAACGCGGTAGATACCAGCCGGAAACTCCTCGTCTGTGATCAGGTTGTGGGCCTCTCCCGTCACGTCTGTTACGCTTCACAAAACAAAGAAAGGGTGAAAATCCACAACTGTTCTGTTCTGTCAACAGTTTAAAGAAGCATGCATGTTTTTGCATGTACAGCCATCAGTCCAACGAGCAGAACAGCACACATGACCACACGAGGCGCCATATTGGAATGATTACCCATTAGCTACTTGTTGCCACTCTCCGTCGGCTCCCTGCCGAGAAACCTTGAGCGCCACAGAGCCCGCTGGCGCCCCCTTCACTGCGTCCAGAACCTTCACCATCAGAGGACACTTCGTGTTCGGCTCCCCGTGAGTCTGCTGGAGTACAAACACAACTCTGCATCCAGCTGTACACATCTGTACCTTCACAGAGCGCCTCGGCCGTGACTGGTGGGCTTATGGGAAACAGATATTTTTCTTTCCAGTGCAACATGATTTTATTTTCGTTTGTCTAATCCAGGGGTGTTCCTACCTCTTCACCCCCCAGGCTCTACACAGGGAGGCTATCTTAACACATGCATCAAACAGGGACACTTTAATGCCTTGTTGGCTTGTTTTTCCAACCTTCCAATCTTTTAGGTTCGAGGGAATTCCTGAGTGTCAAGCCCACCACTACACACGGAGGGACGCTTTACTACGTCGACCTGCCCCATTTCTGTCTAACTGGCTACAGGCGCTGGCGCACGTGGGCAGGTCGAATATAATTTGGATAAATCGGTGACCAGAGATGCAAGCCCAGTCCTGACACAGCGCGGCGCAGCTGATGGAGAGCTGGCTTAAGGTGAAGTATTAACCACCGGACATGGGGCAGGTTTACACTGTTGTCTTCCGGGTCAGAACGAACCATAACTGAGTTGAACAGCGGAGAAAAGACTCTACATGATGTTTTGATGTCCACCTGGAATGAGATGACTTTTCCTACAGGGACCCCAGCATTAAAAAAAGGGAAACATGGTTTTTGTTCATATTTCCATGACAGCTGTGCACCACGAGGGTAGTAAGATTGTCTTAGGGTCATGTGTGAGCCTAAGACATGTGTGGGTCATGTGTGAGCTTAAGACGTGTGTGGGTCATGTGTGAGCCTAAGACATGTGTGGGTCACGTGTGACCTGAAGACATGTGTGGGTCACGTGTAAGCCTAAGATATGTGTGGGTCATATGTGACCCAAAGACATGCGTGGGTCATGTGTGAGCCTAAGACATGTGTGGGTCATATGTGACAATAACACATGTGTGGGTCATGTGTGACCCTAAGACACATGTAAGTCATGTGTGAGCCTAAGGCATGTGTGGGTCATGTGTGAGCCTAAGACATGCGTGGGTCATGTGTGAGCCTAAGACATGTGTGGGTCACGTGTGAGCCTAAGACATGTGTGGGTCACGTGTGAGCATAAGACATGTGTGGGTCATATGTGACCCTAAGACATGTGTGGGTCACGTGTGAGCCCAAGACATGTGTGGGTCATGTGTGACCCTAAGACATGTGTGGGTCACATGTGAGTCCATGACATATGTGGGTCATGCGTGACCCTATAAAAACAAGGGGTGTCCACTGATTAAATGCAGTCTTTCTGCAGTGTGAAGAGGGAAAACCCAGATAGTCACACAGGTTGTGATGAATGACAGGTTGTTTCTTCATGCAAAACAGATTTGGGGTTTAAAATGAAATGATGTTGCTTTCATTTGGAGGTTTAATGAAGGCGGGTCATGCATGACCCTTCAGACCAGGGCAGTACACACCATGTGTGGTCAACACGAGGGTTAAATGTGCTGTGGTGCAGCGCATTGTCGTTTTCCTGATGGATGAAAAGGGAAGGTGGGTAGGATGGTTCTGCATTACTCCTTGGCTGATTCAGATGTACGTATACCATAGTCACGGAGAGTACCCTTTTCTGATTGGCTGCAGGGTGTCTGTTAGCACTGTTTAATGCACAGGTTGTTCGGCTTAGGTTGAATCACTCTTCTACGTTCATGCGCTGGCATGGATGCCTTAACACAGGTAGCAGACACGTTTGGGCCTAATCTGGGGCACTTTTGGTACTTACGGCTCAGTAACAGCACCGGCAACTGTTGTGTGGGCCAGACGTGGCCCAAATGTAATGAACCGGGCTTGACCTGGGTTACAGCACATACTATGTGGCCCAGATGTGGCCCAAATGTGGCCCAAGTGTGGCCGAGTTGAGGCAGCCACACTCACCCTGAGTCAACACCATTATTCAAGGCCAAATGTGGGCCGTAAGATACCTGCAGATGTGGGCCGTAAGATACCTGCAGATGTGGGCTGTAAAATACCTGCAGATGTGGGCCATGAGGTCTAATAGTTCTAACTCACAATTTGGAAATCTGCACAAGGACACACTGCAGAAAACACCCTGACCTTATAGGTCACAGACATGCAGAGCCAGGGACCTTGCTTAGAGGGCACACTTTTACTGCACCTCAGATACCTTCTAGCATCACTTCAGCTTTTTTCTGCACAGTGATATGTTATTACATAGTCGTACACACTCACCAGAGGAGCGGCGTTGCAGAGCAGGACGGCGGAGCCCAGAAGCACACAGAGCAGTGGTCGGAGCATCTTGGAGCCACACCGGTCACTTCAACTTAAGGACACACGACGAACCAAGACTGTCCAGCTACACTATACTGCACACGAGTGCCAGAGCCTCGCCGCTCTTATATGCAGCGAGTCTCCAGCTGTGGCGCCTCTGTCCACATCAGGCCGAGAGCTCCTATAGGCGTCTGTTGACCGAGTCAACAATTGGAGAATGAATAACTCCGGCAGAAAGTGTTGCACAGACACAACGCTTTCTGTCTGACGTTTCATCTCTGCAAACTATACACGAGGGTCAGCTCAGGTTCCATGATTTTGGATGTTTGGTTCTTGTATGTTTTGTTGATTAATGAATCATAGAGAAAACTAAGAAAGAACAAACATTAAAAAGGCAACACTTCATGAAGCCCACTATTAATGTAGGCTACGCAAACTGCGCTTAAAGCATTTTAATAACATGTGTTGGCGCCATCTACTATAAGTGCCTATATTGGTTTGAGAAGGGTCTGTCTAAATATCTGTATACAGAGCAACTGACAAGGTGAAAAAGGTGATACAACCCACTTCTGTAGAATGTGTGTGTGTGTGTGTGATGTGGTGTGACCACACGATCGCAGTACATTATAAAGCCTTTTAAATCAACACTTGTGTCTTTCTGACGCTTTAACACGCTCATTATGACCGTTTTGGATTGTCAAAGTTTAATAACTGGAAAAAAGATACAGACCTGCCGCTCCCTGACTTCTCCTAAAATTACATATATTTGCATTAAAATGAGTTTTAGTTCAATTGTACGCAAAAAAGTTACGATAAGATCTACCTCAAAACGACCATGAGCTGTCAAAATGACTGTCTCCTAATTTGCGCGTCAAGTCAGTATTTATGACGTGTGTTGGTGACGTCATTTCCTTGGTGAAGTTCGTTGCTCTGTCCTAGAAACACACTAGCGCCCTCCAGTGCAGAGAAATAGTCTAAACTTGATGTGTGATGATAGCCAACATGTCTGGTTACAGACGCCGTTACAGACGCACCATGACTACCACCGAGGCGCTGCAGTATTTACAGGCGTTGGGAAGCCGCCATTTTAAATTGGTTGAAAAATTGTGTAAACTACTAATAAGACACATTAGTCCCTAGCTAACGGGTCTGACCCTTTAGCCGAGCGGTTAGTGATGTCGCTTTGTGGTGCAGTACACCCCGTATCGAATCCCGCACCGGGCAAGAAAATAACCGGTTACATTAGTGGCAGCGGTGGGATCCGGAAGTGTGCAGATCCTCAGAAGTCTCTTCGGAGCGCGAGAAGAACAAGCGCGAGGGCGCGCTTCCGGGGAGGGTGACGACTGTAAACTAGTATTAAGACACATTAGTCCCTAGCTAACGGGTCTGGCCCTTTAGCCGAGCGGTTAGTGATGTCGCCTTGTGGTGCTCTACACCCCGTATCGAATCCCGCACCGGGCAACAAAATAACCGGTTACAATAGTATTAAAGTTGTTAACATCTTAATTTAGGTGTCAGTTAGTTTCATAACGGACATACTAACATATGTAATGCATTAATATCTCAACTGGGTATTTATCTTGACACAATATAGAGTTTAAAAACCGCGGCGGTCATTTTGACCGCCCATGGTTGTTTTAGGTAGGAGGGAAATCCTGGTCGTTCTAGTGTTAAGTAAAGTGAAATGCTTGTCTATTGGAATTTTTTAAAGCTTATAAACTATATTCTAAAGTTTTAAAAATCACTATGTGATTTTGGATGCTTTGGTTGTAATACATTTTTGCATTTGCCTTTTATGTATTGCCAACCCTGTTTTCAAACCCAACAATTTTCCACTTAGTGTGACAAAGTGGGTGACAACACAACATTTGTCCCATCATCTCAGTCGTCGCCATACCAACTGATGTGACCATGCTTGTTTGTTTTAACTGTATTTCCATCATTTCTCCGTAATACCAGTACACACAGTATCCCGGGTTGGTTTGTGTTCTGCCTTATGTTTCATTATAGTTCACATACATCATTATTTCTGCTTAAATCAAAACCAAGACAAGTATTGTTACACCAGGCGCGCCGGAATCATTTCAGAAGTGTGTGTGTGTGTGTGTGGGGGGGGGGGCACAATGATATAGTATATGCGTGTGCAGGGGTGTACTGTATAGTGCTATAAGAGCGCACCGGAGCGCAGCTGCGCATGCCTGTATTTGTGGTTTTAATACAATAAAGCACGTTATTGAAGACACGTGTCCGCCTCATCTTTTTACTTTGTTGCAGTCAGGTAGTCTCAATGTAACGTTCTGTGTTGAGCTGGAGCGCTTAAGTGATACATTGTATTCAGTTTTGAAATCCCACTCTTTCTGCTGCCTGCCCACGGGGAGGCGCTATAATTTAAACATCTCATCTCTAGCGTACATGCATGCAGGCCATGGAATGAGGGAGAGAGATGCTATGTCCCCATCAACACCATATCAGAGAAACTTGGAGAAGACATGTCCAACTGTCTACCAGCATATCATGCACTCACTGGCTGTGACACAACAAAGTCAAGACCCATCTCAGCCAGCTCAAAGACCTGACCCATTTTGGACTCTCTGCAAGCTTGAGATAGTCTTTGCCAGTAGCAAGAGAATTCGCGCTTCTGCTTTATGGAAAAAAGAAAAAGGAAAATGGATAAATGTGCACAAACTTGGATGAACTGAGTTTCATAACTGCATCAACAACAGACGCAGCCTCTGCAAATCTGCCGCCAACAGAGGATGCATCTGAACAACATGTGCAAAGAGCAATGTTTCAGACAGCGATGTGGTGCCACAGTCACATCCCTAAACCCCTGCTATGGAGTCCTACCGGCAAGGGATGGATTGTCAGAGATGGAGCCATTGAACCAGTCCTATTTACGAAACCCCCAGCACCTGCAGAAGTGAGAGACATTACTCATTCGTATTGCAAAGATGCAAACTGTGGAGAGAGTGGAATGTGCCGGTGCCTCTCTGCTGGCCTTCCCTTACTCAACCAATCATGTCGCAGCACTTAATTATGCAAGGTGTGCAATGTCTGACATATTTCATTGCTGATTGGTTGAATAACTACAAACAGGTACCTATTCAGGGTTGCAAAGAAAATCTGCAGGATAGGGGTTCCTTGAGGACTGGGTTGGGAAACACTGATCTATATGCTTGACCTCTTACAGACACACATCTTTAAGTCGCGGGTAACTGAGCTCAAATCTGTGTTTTGGGATACCCATACCCCAGGAAAACATATCAGTAACCACCCAGCCAATTCTGTATGATTAAAAATGTTGCGAAGTATATAAAACAAAGCTTCAAAAACCTGTAAAAATCTGCAGCGTCCACTGGTTTCAGACTCTGGGGGCGTGGCACCGAAAGGAAGACGGCGACGTCACCAAGGAAGCCGCCCAAAAAATCAAGAAAGGAAAACGGGAAAAATACCCCAAAACGGTCTAACTCCGCAAATCAGTTCTGTACATGGTTCAACACATTTTAACATGTCAAAGCAATACATCTCCCACATTTATAAAGTATTTTGGGTCCGCGGTGGTGTAGCGGTCTAAGCATCGGCTCTGTGTCGATGCAGTTGCCCACTGGGGACTGGGGTTCGCGCCCCGGTCTCGTCAGATCCGACTATGGCCGGACTCGACGAAGCAGCGATCATTGGCAACGCTGTCTTCGGGAGGGGGGCGGAGTCGGCTTGTGTTCGTCACGTGAATGCGTCTCTGTGTGTGTCGGAAAAACAGTGGTTCGGCTTGGAGTCGCCTTGTCACGAAAGTGGCGAGGTGGTCTCCTTCGAGACTGCCGGCCGGAGAGATGCAGTTGGCGAACGCACACAGTGCGAGGGTGGGTGGTTGAATTAAAATAGGGATCAATTGGCCACTAAATTGGGAGAAAAAAGGGAAAATCAGAAATAAATTTAAAAAAATAAATAAATAAAGTATTTTGAAGCAAATCTGTCAATTTGGTTACCCTGCTCTTCAAGTGCGTGCAGCAACAATGAAAGTTCCAAATACTTTGGAAGCAGGTTACAATATGATAAACAGAAGGAGTTTACAATATGATACACAGAAGGAGTTCACAATATGATACACAGAAGGAGGTTACAATATGATACACAGAAGAAGGTTACAATAGGATACACAGAAGGAGGTTACAATATGATACACAGAAGAAGGTTACAATACATACACAGAAGGAGGTTACAATATGATACACAGAAGGAGGTTACAATACATACACAGAAGGAGGTTACAATATGATACACAGAAGGAGATTACAATATGATACACAGAAGGAGGTTACAATATGATACACAGAAGGAGGTTATGATATAATACACAGAAGGAGGTTACAATATGATACACAGAAGAAGGTTACAATATGATACGCAGAAGGATGTTACAATATGATACACAGAAGGAGGTTACAATATGATACACAGAAGGAGGTTACAATATGATACACAGAAGGAGGTTACAATATGATACACAGAAGAAGGTTACAATACATACACAGAAGGAGGTTACAATATGATACACAGAAGGAGATTACAATATGATACACAGAAGGAGGTTACAATATGATACACAGAAGGAGGTTACAATATGATACACAGAAGGAGGTTATGATATAATACACAGAAGGAGGTTACAATATGATACACAGAAGAAGGTTACAATATGATACGCAGAAGGATGTTACAATATGATACACAGAAGGAGGTTACAATATGATACACAGAAGGAGGTTACAATATGATACACAGAAGAGGAAACAAGGTAGCACAGTGACATCTTCACCTGACAAACAGACAACGACACACGAAAACATGATCAGCACTCCAGGACACATGAAACATGGTCTTTTCCAAATAGAAAGGCTGCCTATGGTGGCTGAGACTGAACAATATTTAGACAGTTTTATTTTTGTTTTGTTTTTTTGCCTTAGTCTTTTGCAATCCCCCCAGTTGCAGTCCACGAGTACAAGCTTGTGAGCGTGCCCCAGGCTCCCAAACACAGGCAGGATAAGTTGGCAGGGGCATAATACGTTCTACAAAGGGCTGATATTTCATATTTGGATATTTGGAGTTTGGATGTGAAACAAGTGTCCATATACAGTTCAGATGAGCAGCCACTTCTTTACTTTATTTTATTTCTCCGTTGTGTTTTAATTTGCTCTTGGTTCTTTTGTTTGTTTTCTAGTCCGTTCTCCTGTTGTTGTTTATGAAATGATGTAAAGCCCGTTGAGGTTTGGTGCTACAGTATGTAAAATAAATGTATTATTAGTCTTATCATTACTATTATACTTGTGTTATTGTGTCATGTCAGGACAACTTGGATCTAGGTAGGAGATAGCCTACTCTACTGAGTTACATAGTTTGGTTTAATGTTAATATTTCAATAGTGTACACTATATACCTTGTATGTCTCGGTGTTTTAGAGGCTTGTCACGTTAGATAAATTTGCTTCACTGGGTTGCTCCCATTCTGACTATCTGGTGATGTGGTTCAGCCACCTGCTCTTTCCCTCTCCAAATATGATGACCATCAGAGTGAGCAAAAAGCATTCCTAACTTATAGGCTGTTACGCCCCCTAGCCCCCATCCAGAAGGAGCTCACGCAGCTGTTTTGGAGAAGGGGTACGTCTAAAGAAATCTCATGAGCAATATAACTGTACTGCATATCGCCACACAACCACTGGCTGCTGCTGTTCAGCAGCGTCCGAGACGGTCCAGTAGTGGTGTAATATGACAGGGATTTATGTTTTTCTGATAAATGAGAGAAAAGTAAAGGAGGCCTCTTCTCCTATCACCACAAACTTACAATATCCAGCTTAACTAAAGCGATGTTTACAGGGTGGTAGTTCAGTATTTTTTAGGTAAATCACATTCTGACTCTGGTGATGTAGGGCAGATGCCTGACTCAGACCCCAGCAGATGTGGTGAAGAAAGAGGGAGCGTTCACAAGTGATGGGCTTTCTGTCACCTTTCCCCAACTCCCACTGGCCTGGTTTGGCTCTTTTTCAGGAACTGGGGTAGTTCTAAAGAATAGACAAAAAAACCCCTAAAAAACCCAAAACACACGCACACACATTTCCCCCCAAAATAAAAGTTTACAACAATCAAATTCATTAATGGGAAACACGGAAGATTAAAAAAAAAAATCATGGTTGTGGTTTGTTCACCTCAGGCAGGGGCATCTGGAAAACTAAGGCCTTTTTTAAGGACTTGCTGCTGGACGACTACGACTGCTGGGACAGACTCCTCCATCACAGCAGGATAAGTGGTTTGGATAATGGATGGATATATATATATATATATATATATATATATATATATATATATATATATATATATATATATATATGTGTGTGTGTGTGTGTGTGTGTGTGTGGGGGGGGTTACTACTATTGAGAATCACCTTCGTGGTCCTCGTCCCCGGGTCCGTTGATGTGAAGAAAACAGCCACCACGTCTTAGAGATTAAAATAATTTTATTGAGTACAGACCTGGAGACACACTGCCAATCCGTCGTGTGTGTCTGACTTCTTTGTGTGTCCTGGTGGGTTATATAGACCCCCCCTGCTTCTCCTTTACGACACCTCTGGTAACCTACTGACCTTAGCAGGGGGTCCTCCTCGTACCAGACACGGTGTCTCTCCCAAGGCCCCAGGGGAGGGCAACCCCCTCCCCTACCCACATTCTTGTGGGAGACCTGTAATATATTGGTCTACATGAATGTGTCTTCTTCACCCTCTGTTCTGGTTACATACTGAGTAATACAAAATACACTCGGATTATATTTAATATCAATCAACAATTCCCCCTTTTGATCTCCTCTAAGGAGATCACTAAAAGGCTTCTAACTCCTGATCTAAGGGGTTCAGGACAAACAGGGGCATCATAGGGGGCGGTAGTCCCCGTCTTTACGGTCGATAGCCGTGATGATGAGCCGGTTTACCAAGGAACGCAGGCAGGGTATGAAGCAGCAACCGCAAGTTACTAGTATAGCCAGGAATATGACGAGGGAAAAGAGGAAGGATATTACAACACCCTTCCACTTGCCAAATAGGGAAAAGAGCCATCTTTCAAACGGGTTGGCAATCCCAGAGTACTCATGCATGGTTTGTGATAATGCCCTCAGACCCTCGAGGGCTCGTGTAACAGATCCATCTGGGGCGGTGTTATTGGGAATGAAAGTACAACACTGGTCCCCAAACATAGAGCAAACACCCCCTTTTTACCTCGTCCCTCTTTGCCCGGCTCTGGGTTAAATCAAAAGCCCAGATGCACACGGTCAGCCACATCACCATGGCCAGAGCCCCAACCGCAAATCTAGTTTCTACATGATGGTGAATTCTTTGACCGTCATGGCGCAGGCTGCTGGGTCGCCGATCTGCTGGACCGTTCCTCCCGAATCAGCTTCTTCTAGCCGGGTATGTGATCGTCCGGCCAGGTTCCTCTATGACCTAGGGGAGAGGTTACCAGCACTTTCACCCTGTTCCAAGCTAACAGTGTGTTTTGGTGTTTCGCTGGAATCTGGTCTCTCTTCCTGGGGGGACGTTGCCTCCTGTAGGCCCTCTGGTATAGCGTCTAGGGTCCGTCCAGGCTCCTCCGCGACAGCACACTGACTCCAGTGGTACCAGACTTCTCCTTTCCCTTTCAGCCGGACTGTGTGAGACGTCCTCTCTACCACCTCGTAGGGTCTGGTCCACCGGGGCTCCGCCCACTTCCGCTTAATGGGTCGCAACAGGATCCACCGCGCCTGGGGGAGGGTGGATTCCGGTGCTGGCATGCGTCTTTCGCCAACCTGTCGGGAGAAATCTGAAACCAAAGCCTGTAATTCTTTAAAACATGTGCTTTTAGTTCCCCCCATTGACTCTAGTCTGTTAAAGTGTGTTTTTTCCTTCTACTAATGAGACTTTACAACTCGTTTCAACCCCACTGGGCTATAAACTTTAATAATAACTTCGGCACGTAAGGTTATGCATCATGCTCGGTCCGACCCCTGTGTAAACAAGGAACTAAACAATGGTTCCTAACAATAGTTCCTATTGTTACATCCTTTCTCTTTTCAGAGTTTCTTCTTTTTTTAGAACCTTTAATACATTTTTTAATTGTCTATTGCTGTAAACAATAAAATACAAACAAAACTCTTTGCTACTAACAGTGTACGAATATCAACATTCAAAATGTTTTTCATATTAACAATGACATATATTTATCAGTTACTTATAGCTCCTAATGAAAATGAACATTATCAACGACTGTGTATCAAAGTGCTATGGCGTTTCTTCACAGTTTAACATAACCAATGTTTAAATGAATACCTCAACTTGCAGATAACCAGGTGAACAAGAACACATGTACACAACATTTGTGATTCACTTTTTTTTCCTTTTTTTTCATTCATGCCCCCCCCAAAGTCCATTAGTGCTACAGATCCATTCATCTGTGTGAGGTCACAAAGTCTTTGTATCGCTGCGGCTGCACAACAGAGCGGCCTGATCTGGTGGTAACAGGGTTGGCCCTGTCACCAGTGTCCTTGGTTTTGTTTCCTGCTAAGACACCGCGAGAAGGAACACTCTCTGAATGTCCGGGTTCAACACTCTCTGGCTGACTGGGGCTGCTGATCTCCATGTCCATAGTGTCAGTGAAGATTGCTCCTGGTGCATGCCTGAGGTGTCTGCGATTTCTCCTGATGACACCACCCGTGTGCAGCTGGACCTCATAGGATCTCCTATCGACCGGCCTCAGCACCTTGCCCACGCTCCAGCCAGTGTGGGGTGCGAGAGGCTGAACTCTCACACATTCACCTGGGGCAAGCGTGTCAAAGTCTTTAGCCGACCTGTCGTAGTATGCCCTCTGCCGTTGTTGGTTATTTTGTAAATCATGTTTCACCTGCACAACTTTCGGCTGTAACAGGCTTGCCTTGGTTGGCAGTAGTGTTTTGGTACGGCGACTGAGCAGCCACTGTGCTGGTGTGGTATCAGTACCCTGTGATGGTGTGTTGCGGTGGTCCAGAAGGGCAAGATAAGGATCCTGTCCAGCAGCCTTGGCTTTGAGCAAGAGTCTTTTTGCTGTCTTAACGGCTGACTCAGCTTTGCCGTTGCTTTGCGGGTAACCTGGTGATGAGGTTTTATGTTGAAATCCCCACAGTCGACTGAACTTCTGGAATTCTTGTGACGAATACTGTGGGCCATTGTCCGAGATTACAATATCTGGGATACCTTGGCGGGCAAAATGAGCTTTCAGCTTCTGTATCACTGTGGTTGACTTGGTATCTGCCAGGTAATCTATTTCCCAAAAATTTGAGAAAAAATCAACAATTATGAGGTAGTCTTTGTTTTCAAACATGAACAGATCCGTGCCCACCTTTGCCCACGGCCTGCTTGGCACATCATGTGACATTAGTGTTTCTTTTTGTTGCTTAATGTCCATTGATCTGCAGATGTCACACTTTGCTATATATGATTTTATTTGGTCGTTCATGCCCTGCCAATAGACACACTCCCTAGCCCTCCGTAGGCATCCTTCCACACTCAGATGTGATGCGTGTAGGCGGCAAGTGATGTCTTTCCTCAATGCATCAGGGATGACAGCGCGCTCACTCCTGAACACTATTCCATCTTGGTGGCTTAACTCCTCTTGGAATGAGAAGTAGGGCTTGATTTCCCTTGGTGTTTTTGACTTATTGTCAGGCCATCCTTGCTGCATCATTTTGATGAGAAGCTGCAGTGTTTCATCCTCTTTTGTGGCTGATCATATATCATGTAGCCTGTCTGCTGCGATAGGTAAGTCTTGTGCCATGTTGACAGTCTCTAGTTCTGCATCCGGTGCACTCTCAGGAAGATAAGCTCTGCTCAGAGTGTCTGCTAGCAGCATGTCTCTACCTGGCACATATACTACATCTAGATCATACTTTTGTATGCGCAGCATCATTCCCTGCAGCCTTTTGGGTGCACTTAGTAGAGGTTTTCTCACTATTGTTTCCAACGGCTTGTGATCACTTTGCACCGTCACTTTTCGGCCGTATGTGTACTGGTGAAATCTTTCCATGCTAAAAACCATTGCTAAGAACTCCTTTTCTATTTGTGCATACCCACGCTCTGTTTGAGTGAGTGCTCTGCTTGCAAATGCTATTGGCTTACCCATCTGCATGAGCGCTGCGCCTAAGCCTGTGTCTGAAGCGTCACACTGCACTGTGAGTTCCTCATCTGGGTTGTAATATTTCAGTACTGGGACCTTTGCTATAGTCTCTTTCAATTTGAGGAAAGCCTCCTCGTGCTGTGCTGTCCAGTTCCACTCCCTGTTTTTGTGTGTCAAATCTCTCAACACTATGCACTGGTCTGAGAGGTGGGGACAAAACTTGGCTAGATAATTTACCATACCTAGCAGCCTTTGCACTCCTTTCACATCAGTCGGTGCCGGCATCTTCTCAATGGCAAGCACTTTCTCTGGATCCGCCCTGAGTCCATCAGCCGTCAGGCGGTGTCCAATGTATGTGGTCTCCTTTTGTCTCAGCTTGAATTTGTCTTTGTTCAGCTTGATGTTCTTTTGTCTGCATCTTTCAAGAAACAGTCTCAGTTTTCCATCATGGTCACGCTCAGCTTCCTCCTGTGTTTCCCCTTGGCCTGTGATCAGTACATTGTCAGCTATAATGTACAAGCCCGGTACACCGTCCAGCGCTTGTGTGAGCTTTCTCTGAAAGATTTCTGGGGCCGGACTTATCCCCATTGGCATCCTCAGCCCCCTGTAACGTCCGAATGGAGTGGCAAATGTTGTTAAATAGCTGGACTCCTCCTCCAGCTGCACATGCCAGAATCCACTCTTGACATCACACACTGTGAACACTTTTGCTTTTGACAAGTCCGGTAAAATGTCCTCAATGGTTGGCAGTGGGAAGTGACTGCGCTTTAGAGCTTTGTTCAAAGGCTTGGGATCGATACACACTCTTGGTTTCCCACTTGGTTTCTGTACCACCACCATTGCACTGATCCAATCTGTACTGCATTCCACAGGTGTTATGATCCCTCTTTGCTGTAGGTCCTGTAGCTCGTCCTTCAGTGGTTTCATCATGGCGACTGGGACCCGCCTCTTTGGCAGCTGTACTGGTTTCACTGTGCTGTCCACCTCTATTTTGTATTTTCCCTCAAGGCAGCCATCGCCAATGAACACATCAGCATACTCATCTTTAATTTGTCCCATTATCCACTGTCCTGTTGTTGTTTCTGTTGTGACAATACTGTCTATTGTCATGATGTTTTCATATTGCACTTCTATCAATTTCATGGCCTCACTGGCTCTCCTACCCAGCAGAGGCACTGTACCAGCTGCATTCACCACCTGGAACTCTAAGCGATATAGCTTGTTGTTTCTCGGGTTTCTTATTTTCACTTTACATTTTCCAAGTGGTTTTAATTTGGTTTTATTGTACATTACTAGTACACTCTTCGTGTGGCATCTGGATTCAGCAGGTTAATTGGGATGATATTGCAACTGGCACCACAGTCTATTTGGAATTTGATCACGTCCTTGCCTAGAAGCATGCCAGCATAGAGAAGCTGAGTTTTCTTCATTTTCTCAGTTTCTTTTACATCCTCTACAGTCTCTGTATGCACATCTTTCCCTTTGTCAGTCTCTACTGCATCCACAGTTTTTTTCTCAGTTTCAGTGACACAGGTGATAATATCTTCATATTCATCACTCTCAGATTCAGTTGTTATTTTACTCACATATTTCTTTTCCCTTAGTTCCGGTTTTACTCTGCATTTTGCTGCAAAGTGGTTCTCTCTTCCACACTTTGTGCACTTCTTCCCAAACGCTGGGCACTTTTGTTTACTTTTCTCGTGCGTTTTTCCACAATATCTGCACTCCACAGTGTTGCTCGTCTGTTTCCGATACTGTGCTCCTTGCACTGCATGTACCTCTTCCACCATCGATCCCGAGATGGTTTTCACATTGTCCTTTGAGATCTCAGCGGCTCTGCACAGCTGCAAACATGTGTCCAGTGTCAAGTTTTTCTGTCGGAGCAGTCTTTCTCTTACGATTGTGTTGTTACCTCCACACACAATCCGATCCCGAATGAGCGAGTCTCTCACTGTCCAAAAGTTGCATGTTCTTGCCAACACTCTCAGTTCCATGACATAATGGTCTATATTTTCACTGGTGCCCTGGTTTCTTGAAAAAAAACGATAACGTTCCACAGTCTCGTTAACGCTGGGGTCGCAGTGATCATCAAACTTCTTGATAACGTCATCTAACGTCCATGCATCCTTCGGTGTGTCGCCCAGTAACGTGTCCATAAGTTCCCTGCCGCTCTCCCCGACAAGATAGCTGAACAGTTTCACCCTCTGTTTGTCATCGGCGTCAGCCATGGCTAAATCCACATACAGAGCAAACTCGTCCCTCCAGGCCTTCCATGTCTTCGAAAGGTTGCTTGAGTCCAGACATAACGTTTGCGGTGGTTTTAGCCCATCCATGTCACACGGCAGTCTCACGCTAGCAGCTAATGCTAACATATACTGAACGTTGCTTAGGAACACTAACCGCTCTCCCGCTCCTAGAAACTTTTCCGCACCAAACTTCCAACCGAGTCGTCCGCCGCTGTCACCATGTTAAAGTGTGTTGTTTCCTTCTACTAATGAGACTTTACAACTCATTTCAACCCCACTGGGCTATAAACTTTAATAATAACTTCGGCACGTAAGGTTATGCATCATGCTCGGTCCGTTATGCCAGGTGCAACAACATAAACGACCCCTGTGTAAACAAGGAACTAAACAATGGTTCCTAACAATAGTTCCTATTGTTACATAGTCCCTCCGTTGAGGCCGCCCCTGGCCCCGGAAACTGTCGCCCCGTCATTAATTCATATGGGGTGAACCAAGGGAAGGGCCTCAACCCAATTCATTTTAGTTTGAGCGCAAATTTTAGCCAGTTTTTGTTTGAGGTTGTGATTAATTCTTTCTACCTTGCCCTGGGACTGTGGATGGTATACGGTCCCAAAGGCATGTTTCAGTCCTAATAGGCTCTCGACCTTTCGGAGGTCGGCCCCCTTTAAATGAGATCCGTTGTCGAAGCGGATTTTGGAGGGGAATCCATGTCGAGGAATGTAGTGGTTAATCAAGCATTTTATAACAGTGGCGCTATCTTCCTTTTTTGCCGGCCATGCCTCCGGCCACCCTGTCAATTGATCCACACACACCAACAAATACTGGTGTCCTTTCACCCTCTTGGCTTCCCTCATATCCATATAATCCAATACCACCTTTTGTCCTGGACAAGAGATCAGGGGAAATCCCCCCGTCTCAGGTTTTATGGTGGGGCGAGGATTATACTGGGTGCAAATGGGGCAACTCTTGACGTGGTATTTAGTCATGTCGGTCAAAAAAGGATGCCACCAATGGCAAAGATTTCGATTCATCTGAACAGCCCCTACATGCCCTATTCCGAGTCTGAGTATATGGTTACCTTTTTTTCCCTTCTTTTTTTCCCACTTAATCCTACCAGCACTCTTATTAGTGCGAGACCGAGGGTAAACAGCCGCATTATTGTCAGTGCACGACCTCATGCGCGTTTTTAAATGATCTTACGCGTGCGACGAATCTCCCAGGGTTTTGTTGAGGAATCTCGGCGACACCGACCAAACGGACCACCCGCCTCTCCCTTTCTTAGGTTACTGGGAGATCCGTAACTATGTTCTTGTCCCGAGAAGATCAGTCCGCCGGTTGCCCGTTTGGCGAGCGACTTGAGATTCCACTTCTGACACCAAATTGTGGATTTTCTTATCCTCTTAATGGGCTCTTGCCCCAGCAACCTCTGGGACGAGCAATCATTGGACAAATATTGGAGCAAACAGAACATCTCTAATGCATCTGCAGATGGAGAGTCATATAATCACAGAAGTCAGTCTGTGAGGATATGCTCCGCCCCTATACTGGAGATAGGGGTTTTTATAGCACAGTCCGTCGTGTCATACCCTATGTTTCCTGCATTAACCAAGGTGTTGTCTTACAAAGGAATGCAGGAAAACATCAGTCATGTTCTGTGCCTGGTGAGTGTCTGTAGACTTATTCTTTTACTGCCCCAGGCCGGAGTGGCCCTCATGTTTTAGTGACCCCTAGTTGTTATCTTTACTGCCCAAGGCTGGGGAGGCCCTCATGTGTTAGTGACCATTTGTCGTCTGCAGTGTGTGGGATTTAGTGGCCATGTGTGTGTGTCTGCAGTGAATGAGAAGTTTCATACACACAGAGCAGTGGAAAACTACAGAGTACCTACGGAGTGCACATGGAGTACTATTTGTACTCCACAATTCCCCCCTTTTGTTCATCATTGAACACCCAAAGGTAACATAGAAATAATACCAATCAGCACACATAACATGCATATACAGAAATGAGAAGCAGCCATGAGAACAACCGGAATCGAAAGGGTTAACCAGTGTTCGTCATAAAGTATCATTCAGACGTGGGAGTCGCTGTCATTGGAGGATGTGTAGGAGGATTCAGAACCGAAGTCCTTGTGGGGGGGCGAGGAAAATCAGTGGTGGAGAGGGGGAAGATGAAACAAGGTCCCCGTCCTGTTGGGCAAGGAGGTGATAATACACGAGCTGAATAGCAATAAGGCCATGTATCAAACGCTGAACTATGGGCACAATGCAGCAGGTGAGGAGTAGCAGGACACCCAGGAAAAGTGATGCTGCTTCGGCTAGGCGAGTAAAAGACATCAGGACCCATTATTTGCATCAGCATCTCCGACATGAACTGCACCGGATCTCTACCGGCCTCAATGCCTTCAAAAATGTTCAGTACATGGAGATTGACCCTCCGAGATCGGTTCTCGAGGTCGTCGATTCGGTCCTGCAGAGACAGGTTTTGGGTTTGGACCATTTTGATGGTGGTCTCAGCTGCAGTTAAACGTTCAAAGTTGTCACTGGTTACAGACTCCACAGAGGCAAGGCGATTTCGGACTCTCAAAGCCAAACCCAAGTCTATGGTCTCCAGAGCTAGCTAGTTGGTGCTAGTCTCATCTAGACAACCAGAGGGGTCTTCATGTGTGGGGTGATTGGCTGGGCCAGGAGCAGACCACCCTCACCTCCTCTCTCCCCCGGAAGCTAACCGGGACACCATGGAGACCACCCTTACACAGACACAGCTCCTACAGCCACGTTATGTGGCGGGTTGCTCTTAGTTCTGCCCAGCCGGGAGGTTGTCTTCCCGTGGAGCATACCCCGGGCCCCTGGACCCGGTACCACGGGAGTGGGGGTGTTACTCAGCCCGTCTGGAGGAGGGGGAGGAGCAGGTGATGACAATATCTGGAGGGAAAAACTTTCAGAGAGAAACTGCACAACACTGAAAACACTGTCATTCTAGGATTCTGAAGATTCGTAGTCAACTTGATTCAGTGTTCTTCAGATACTTCCGCTATGATCTAAGTTTGTATCCGTTTGTTTCTTATGAATTAAAAAATCAAAGAAAACTGTACAGAAGAAGGCTCACAACCATTCTAAATTTCAATTCCTCATTCCCACTACCCCTCTTTTTACACAAGAACAGAACACATTGTGTCAACCCATTTAACCATGAAGGAGAAGAGAAAAAAATGAAAGTATGATATGATCAGTTTGTATGTTAGTTGTTAGTAAACCAAAAACAATTTCATGCAGTCGAATGAATCGGACTTTCATTTCATCCAAGCTGTTTACAAATGTTCTGAAGTCTGTAATGTTGTACTTCTCTGAAATAAATTGTCTTTAAAACGAAAACAGACGAGGGATAATAAAGATAGTTGTTGTCTCAGATCCTGAATGTTCAAATAAACCTAAATGAATAAAACCATAAGGTATCTTGTAAATCATTGAAACAATGAGCTGTTTGAAGACAAAAAACAAATGCCCCCCACCTTAACCAAATGAAACAACAAGAAGCCCCTTTCAAGGCCCCAAAAAGAGGGGGGTGGGGTTTCAAAGAAAAGAAATGCTCAATTAACAATACAAAGAAATTGATGTAATCAGTTAAAACCAAATAAATCAAACCAAAAATGAGTCTTATAAGGAGGTTTAAACTCATGTTAAAAAATAACATAAACATAGCCATAGCATAGACCTTTAAAAGGCAGGACTCAGTAGGTTTCATTCATATTCAAATAAAATGTAATCGTCCTCCACACAAGAAATTGTCAAAGAAATGAATACCCTCTTTAAAAAAAAAAAACATCATAAAATTCACACCTTAGTGTTGAAAAACAAAACAAGTTCAATTTAACACAGAGGAAAGTCAACATAAAAACAAATAAACCAATGGGTGTCTTCTAATGGAAAGAAAAACAACAACAGCTTAAAACAACATAACTGTGGTTTACACTGTCCCTGTTACTCTCAAGGCAACCCCCCATTCCCCCAAGGTGTGAAGTGGGTAGGCAGTTGGTTCCCACCAGTTATTCTTTAAAAAAAAATCCCAGTAACAGAAAGAAAAACAGAACAAGGAAAATTAAAAATACTGCAACTGTGGCGTTGGACATAACAGAGTTCTGCTTAACAGTTCAGAAAATGAAACAGGGAGGAAATCCTTCGGTTTCGGGGAATCCTAAAAGAAGTGAGGACAGGATCAAGTTAACGTGAAAAATACACCACAAAAACCTTTCAATGCAAATAAAACCAAAAACCAAAAACCAAATGGATTTATCACATTTTATATGAGGTACCTCAAAAAGAAAAGAAATATATTTATTGAAAGGATTTGAATAATTAATGCTTCAGGTTGGTGACTTTCTAAAGTCAGTTGCCAATCAAACAGGAACAAAAACAGGGTTGGGTCTGATAAGGATGCTAAACGAGGTGGTCTCTGAAAAACCCCTCTCACACCCCAATTGTCAGGAAAACAAAAGGTTTGGAAAAGCCAAAACAAAACCTCCCCCAGCTTTTATATCCCCATTTAATCCACTCTCAAGGACTTGCAACTTCTAAACAACACAAAATGGCCAGACGGACAAACACCACGGAACAAACTATGAACACACACACAGACAAGTCATGTCAAACACAAACGTCAGTCAGGGTCAGTCAAGGCGCGGTTTGGTACCAATGGTTTCGTGTCATAGTCCTCTGTAGCTTTTTCTTTCCCTACTTTCACACTCTTTCTTTTCCGAGTATTCAACATTATTCTGACCAGTACATCTATTTGTTCCCGTAAGGACTTCCACCGGGGCTTCTCTTCACCTTTTTCACCCGCCACAAATACCTTTCCAACGGAACGGCGTCCTCCTATTGTATTTTCAAATCACGTCAGGACACAGCGCTGTCGCTCGACACAACCTCTCCGTGGCATTCTTTATTTAGACTGACACAGCATCAAAGGCAGACCCGATCAAACAACCCAGAGCCCGCAGGCATCATCAATCGATCCCAGCACAATAGAACAGCACCAAATCAAATGCAGCACTGTCGATGTGTGCAGACATAACATTTCCCGCCCCCCCCCCCGGCAGGATTTCAAACATGAAAGGTTGACACAAAGTCCTCTAGGTGGCCAGGGCGTAAACGTGTGCGAACAGGTCGCGGGGCGGCCTGAGGCTGGGCAGGCCGAGGTGGGGAGGGAGATGGCAGGGGAAGCTGAGGCCCAGAAATGTCTGGGGCCCGTGTAGGAGCTGCATGAAGCCCCGGGGCGTCTCGCCATGCTGAGGGAATGGCTATGGTTGTGTCACCAGCTGTGTGTGGCGGAGCTGACACCTTCCGTAGACGACTGGAGTGCCACCGAGTGCCATCGCTGAGGAGGTAAGTGGCTGGGCCCAGCTGACGGGTGACTTGGAGAGGAGAGGACCAGTATGAAGCCATTTTATTGTCCCTGTGGGGCCTGCGGACCCTGACCCAGTCTGACACATTGATGTCTGGCACCCTGGTTCGTTTTGACTGGTCAAACCGTTGCTTCATCCGCGTCTGCTGACGAGTGACTGAGGCTCTGACCCCAGAGGGAGGTGCCTGAGGTGTGGAGGGGCAGAGCCTGTCAAGGGGCATGCACAGTTCCCGGCCTAGCATGAGAGAGGCTGGGGAGACGCCTGTGGTCGAGTGCTGTGTGGCCCGATAGTGCAGCAGAGTGTGACGGATGGCCTGCGTGAAAGAGCACCCTTGGGCCATGTGTGCTCTGAGGCCGTTCTTCAGTGACTGGTGAAAACGTTCAATGCCGCCATTGGCCTGGGGGTGGTAGTACGCAGTGCGTATATGACGGATGCCCTTGCTTTCGAGATAAGCAGTGAACTCAGCAGAGACCAGCTGAGGGCTGTTGTCAGAGGTGATGGCCTTTGGGAGGCCCCAGCGAGAGAAAAGAGAGTCCAGGAAGTCGATGATGATCTGTGAGGTCACAGTGCCGGAAGTGGTGAGTTCAGGCCATTTTGAGTGTAGATCGTAGGCGACCACCATGAAGTGTTGATGGTGGAGAACTCCATGGATCTCACCACAAATGTCCAACTGCAGGTGTTCCCAGGGCTGAGAGGGCCAGGCGAGAGGTTGCAGGGGTGGGGGAGCCTGGTGGCCAGTCTTGCCACTCACAAGGCAGGCAGAACAGTCCTTCACCAGAGCCTCAATATCTCTGTCTATCCCCGGCCACCACACCAGGTCTCGGCAGCGCTGTTTCAGTTTCACAATGCCCAGGTGGCCTTCATGCGCCGTATTCAAAACACGTGCACGGAGAGCAGCTGGGACCACTGTGCAAAACCCACGTGCCACGCAGGTGTCGTTCCAGCAGGAGAGCTCCTGTCTGACTCGGGCGAACGCAGCCAGCTCCTCTGGGACCTTGTGAGGCCAGCCGTTCTGGATGTAGGTGCGGAGCTGGGAGAGGACAGGGTCCTGTTCGGAGGCTGCCCTCAGCTCCTGCAGAGAGACAGTGGCCTGGAGGGGTGTGTGTAGCATTTGGACAATGTCCTTTTCCACACAGTCAGTGTCCGTCTGTGGAGCTGGGGTGGAGACAGAGCGAGAGAGCAGGTCGGCGACAACATTGTCTCTGCCTGGGGTGAACTGCAGGCTGAAGTTGTACTGGCGGAGGTGGTCAGACCAGCGGTGCAGCCTCAGGGGTTTGTGGCCTGTCCCAGATGTGGACAGCAGCGCTGTCAGGGCCTGGTGATCTGTCCTGAGGGTGAAGGAGCGGCCATAGAGGTAGAGGTGCCACCTTTCACAAGCCCAGATACAGGCTAATGCCTCACGCTCACCCACGGAGTACCGCTGCTCGGTCAGGTTGAGGGCACGGGAGGCGAAGGCAATGGGCTTCTCCACACCGTTCTGGGTTTGAGACAGCACAGCCCCTATCGCTGTGGCTGATGCGTCACAGGTCACAAAGGTGGAGCTGGAGATGTCGAAGTGAGCCAACACTGGTGGTGAAGTCAGTTGAGTCTTGAGATCACGCACAGCGTCACTGCATGCCTTTGACCACACCCATGGCTCGTCCTTACGCAGCAGCTGGCGCAGGGGGGCTGTGGTCGCAGAGTACTGGGGAAGAAACCTCAGGTAGTAACTTGTCATACCCAGGAAGGAGGCGACCTGGGCGGCCGAGCTGGGCTCGGGGATGGCCTGAATGGCGTCCGCGTTGGATTGTAGTGGAGTTACACCGCTCGCTGACAGCTGGAACCCCACGAAGTCGATGGCTGGCACAGAGAGGACACATTTCTCAGCATTGAGAGTTAGCTTGTGCTTGGACAGGGCTGCGAAGACCATGTTAAGGCGCTTGTCGTGGATTTCACTGGTGGGCCCGTGTACCACTATATCGTCCAGATAAATGGCCACGCCCAGTATGCCAGCCAGCATGGAGACCATGATTTTCTGGAAGCAGCTAGGGGCGGAGCTGAGACCGAAAGGCATCCTAGTGTAGCGAAACACTCCTGCATGTGTCACAAAGGCTGTGAGGTTTCGGCTGCTGGGGTGGAGGGGCACCTGTAAGTACCCCTGTCTGAGGTCGAGCTTGGAGAACACCTCAGAGCCATAGAACTGAGCAGTGAGTTCTTCTGAGGTGGGCAGTGGATACTTATCAGGGACCACTGCCTTATTTACTGCACGTAGATCGACGCAGACACGCAGGCCCCCCGACTTCTTCTTAGCCACCACGAGGTTTGAGACCCAAGGTGACGCGTCCACCGGTTCAATGATGCCAGCTTCCAGCAGTTGTTGCAGCTCGGCGGAGACCCCATCACGGAGAGCCAACGGGATGCGGCGCAGTGGTTGGATGACAGATTTCACAGCAGGGTTGAGGAGAGGTTGATGGGTGAAGGCGGAGAGGCAGCCCAGCCCCATAAACAGCGATGGCCACTTCTGCTGCCAAGGTGTGGCGACAGTCAGGATTGCTGCCCCCCTTGTGTCTAAGAGGGAGAACCCCAGAGCGGAGAACAGGTCCAGGCCCATCAGGTTGGCCCCACGGCGTGCCACATGAAAAACTGCATTGGGCACCAGCTTGTTTCCATAGCGGACAGTCACTTGGAGAGAGCCAACCAGATCGATTTTGGAGTCACCATACCCACAGAGGACAGCTGAGGGTGCGGACAGTGGCAGTGAACCGAAAAATTGACTGTAGGTATCAACATTCAGGAGAGACACACTTGCACCGGTGTCCAACAGCAGGGGGATGCACACATCATTAATGTTGACTGTGCATGATTTGAATGACACTGGCCCAGAGCTCACCTTGTGAATGACGGCGGTTGAAGTCTGGGGGGGTGTGGACCTCTGACCCAGCCGGGGAAGATCGACAGACGTTGGCAAAGTGATTTTGCTTACCGCAGCTACGGCATGTCTGGCCACGGGCAGGGCAATTCTGAGCCCTTGAAACATGAGACCGAGACCCACAGTTACCACAGGACTGTTGAGGGCGGGGCCGAGAACGCCGTCGTTGCAGTTGCAAGACGTCCCCAGTGGAGTCGGCGCCCGCCTCGCTCTGGTTGGGTTGCGTCCCGAGGGGCAGCCGTGAGTAGAGGGAGGAGTCGTTGGCAGCTTGACTGGAGGTGGCCACTTGCTGTGTATTTAGCATAGCAGCACACTCAGCTGCTCCCTCAACCTGTAGTGCGATGGTAATTGCTCTGGACAGCAGCAGATCGTCTTTTTCCAGCAGGAGAGTCTCACGCACCTTTGCGTTGTTGGTGTGTTCGATTAGCTGGTCGCGAACCATCTCGTCCTGAAGCGCGCCAAACTTGCATGAGCTAGCTAGCCCTCGCAAATTAGCTACGTACTGCCGCACAGACTCACCAGGCAGTTGGTGTCGCTGACGGAACATAAATCGCCGAAGGAGGGCACTCTGTGGAGCAGCGAAATGGGTGCTCATAAGTCGCACAGCTTCAGCAAAGCTTGTGACGTTCCCCAGAGTCCCGAGCACACGATGACCCTCTGCTCCCAAGCAGTGTAGCAACAGAGCCGTCTTCCTAGCCTGGCTCACGTCGTCGAGCCCTGAGGCGATGATGTAATTTTCAAAACTATGTAGCCAGCGAGTCCATGGTACCGGAGGCTCGCCAGGTAATGCCAGGAAGGGGGCAGGTGGTGGGAGAGAGATATCAGCCATGCTCGTCGCCAATATTGTATTTTTAAATCACGTCAGGACACAGCGCTGTCGCTCGACACAACCTCTCCGTGGCATTCTTGATTTAGACTGACACAGCATCAAAGGCAGACCCGATCAAACAACCCATAGCCCGCAGGCATCACCAATCGATCCCAGCACAATAGAACAGCACCAAATCAAATGCAGCACTGTCGATGTGTGCAGACATAACACCTCCGCCTTTCTCTCTCCCAATATAATAGCTTCTTCTAACCTCCTTTGTTCTTCCTCCCTTCGTCTCGACTTTGCCTTGGGACCCTAATTTTTTTGGTTCGTCATCATTTTTATCAGTATGTCGCTCTGCTTCTGCAGGGACTTCCACTGCGGTCCACTCCCGCTTTTTTCTCCTTCTTCTTTTTCCATTCTACCTTTTACGTCTCCTGTCTAACTGTTAGGGACTCCAACCCTTTACCTATTGTTTAGGGACTCCAACCCTTTACCTATTGTTTAGGGACTCCAACCCTTTACTCTATTTGACGTGTACCTCCTTTGGGGGTCCTCAATTCCCCGGGAGAGTTTTCCCAGCCTTAACCTCACCCCCTCGTCAGAGAGTGAGTGGGTGCGCCACTACCTAGGATCTTAGACAGAGGACTCCAACCTCTTCTACCGATTATCTCCTTTTTACTCTTACCGTAGGGGATTCCAACCCCTCCTCTTTTGTTAAACTGGCCGCCTTCTCCTTCCCGAGCTTAGTACAATTTAGTAATTCAGTCCAATATGCAGATTTCGTTAAAACAGGTTCTGCTTACCTTATTCGTATTGTGGGTCGACTCCAAGCTCGGGAGGTGTCGGCGGGAAGCCACACTGTCCAATTAGGACCGCTTCTTCACATCCCGGACGAGCCCCCAATTTATTGAGAATCACCTTCGTGGTCCTCGTCCCCGGGTCCGTTGATGTGAAGAAAACAGTCACCACGTCTTAGGAGATTAAAATAATTTTATTGAGTACAGATCTGGAGACACACTGCCAATCCGTCGTGTGTGTCTGACTTCTTTGTGTGTCCTGGTGGGTTATATAGACCCCCCCTGCTTCTCCTTTACGACACCTCTGGTAACCTACTGACCTTAGCAGGGGGTCCTCCTCGTACCAGACACGATGTCTCTCCCAAGGCCCCAGGGGAGGGCAACCCCTTCCCCTACCCACATTCTTGTGGGAGACCTGTAATATATTGGTCTACATGAATGTGTCTTCTTCACCCTCTGTTCTGGTTACATACATTGGTTACATACTGAGTAATACAAAATACACTCGGATTATATTTAATATCAATCAACACTACATAGCAGTAGCAGCTTGTATTGTGCGTGGCGCCCCCATCAGCTGCTGTGTGGCTCAACAAGGAAAACACACAGGACACGTTGCCCTGTGTCACGCCCTACATCCGGTGGACAGCAACCAATCAGAGGAGGGAACACTTGAACCATAACAACCAGTGGGGTAGGTAGTTACGATGCACAGCAACCAATCAGAGGAGGGAACATTTGAACCATAACAACCAGTGGGGTAGGTAGTTACGATGCACAGCAACCAATCAGAGGAGGGAAAATTTGAACCATAACAACCAGTGGGATAGGTAGTTACGATGCACAGCAACCAAAGGTGGGGTAGAAAACATCACAACCAATTAGGTAAGGGGCTGGGGCTTGCTTTGAAATAAATAAAGGACCAGGGCGCTGCTGAAACGGCCTACATCTAGAATATAACAAGGTGACGTCAGATGGGGTCATTTATGTAAGTCATATAGTGGGGGGGGGTGTTGGGGCACAGTTGGAAGGGCAGGCAGTTAAAATATAAAAACACACAACATCTAATAAATGTCACATGTGTATCATGTAATGGGGGGGGGTAATTAAGAAGTGTTACTTATAGTTACAGAGGAGACATGTTTTGGGTGTCTACAGCTGGTGGCCAATTGGTTTCTGCTGTCCAAGGTCGACATGTCAGGTCTGCAAATAATAAAATACTTTTTTCTAGTTCCTCGTGTTTTCTTGTTTGAGCTACTTTATCAGGTGGTTGTTGATGTGTTTGTCTCTTTCCCTCTGTGTATGTGGGTGTGTGTCTGTGTATGTGTGTGCATATGTGTGTGTGTGTGATCAGAGCTTAGTGTGTGCTCTGAATAGTTTCTTTACCGTCCTTTCACCTGGAAACCATTACACGCTGCCTCACATGATGGTTTTAGTCGTTACTTTACTTTGCCTTTGTTTGGCTCAAGTGAAGAAATGTTGAATGTACATCAAGCTTCTTGTTTCAGGATGAAGGTGGGCCTGGACACCTCCAGGACTCAAACCTTGCCTCTGCCAACCCTCCTTCGGCCACACGTACAGTAGTGAAATTAGATTTTGACACAAGTAGGCAACATGGCTACTTTTAAAAAATATACATAATATAATATAATACAATATAATATAATATTTATTTAATTTAACCTTTATTTAACCAGGAGGATCCCGTTGAGATTACAATTCTCTTTTTCAAGGGAGACCTGGCCAAGATAGGCAGCAGCAATTAAAATGAAAACTGTTGCAATAGATTCCAACAAGTTTCACTGATTAATTTCACACATAGAGGTGGGAAAAGGGGAGCTCAAGGGAAGGGTGTGTGGTGGTGGTTTGGGTCATGGTTCTAATTGTACTCAAGTGCAAGGAGCTAAAGAGCAATGCGGAGGTCATTTGTTTGGGGGGTGGACTTAGCGAAGTGATATGAAGCAGAAGAGAGAGGCGGAAGGATTTGTACTGGAATGTTCAATGTTACCTACTGCAGCTTTAATTTTGGTAATGGACTGTTCAGTGTCATTCAACCCCAGATAGCATTTGATATAGAGCTTCCATGTGGTCGTGCTACAGACAGTGGCCATCCATCACGTTTTATGCCCGCTAGTTTCACCCGAGTGATTTGGCTAGCTAACGTAGTCAGTGATCTGATGGCAGATGGATAAACTTTAAGTGAAATGCTTTTCTTTCCGTTCAGCAGCTAACCCTAACCCTAACCCTTCAGCAGCTAACCCTAACCCTAAACCTAAGCATAACTGTAACCCTTCAGCAGCTAACCCTATCCCTAACCCTAAGAATAACCGTAACCCTTCAGCAGCTAACCCAGCCCTAACCCAAAACATAACCCTAACCATTCAGCAGCTAACCCTAACCCTAAACCTAACCCTAACCCTAATCCTAACCGTAAACCTAAGCATAACCCTAACCCTTCAGCAGTTAACCTTAACCATAACCCTAACCCTTCAGCAGCTAACCCTAACCATAACCCTAACCCTTCAGCAGCTAACCTTAACCATAACCATAACCCTAACCCTAAACCTAACCATAGCCTTAACCCTTCAGCAGCTAACCTTAACCATAACCCTAACCATTCAGCAGCTAACCTTAACGTTAACCCTAACTCCAACCCTAAACCTAAGCATAACCCTAACCCTTCAGCAGCTAACCCTAAACCTAAGCATAACCCTAACCCTTCAGCAGCTAACCCCAACTCTAACTGTAAACCTAAGCATAACCCTAACCCTTCAGCAGCTAACCTTAAACCTAAGCATAACCCTACCCTTCAGCAGCTAACCCTAACCCTAAGCATAACCCTAACCCTTCAGCTGCTAACCCTAACCCTAACCCTAAACGTAACCCTTCAGAAACTAACCCTAACAATAACCCTAACCGTTCAGCAGCTAACCCTAACCCTAACAATAACCCTAACCGTTCAGCAGCTAACCCTAACCCTGATCAATAACCCTAACCCTTCAGCAGCTAACCCTAACCCCAAACCTAATCATAACCCTACCCCTTGACCCTGTGTTTACTTTCTTCACAGAGACAGAGAAGAAACAATTCACACAGACAAAGCTGAGCTTTGAGGTGGGAGATGTGGGACAAGAGGCAAATGAGAGAGCTGTGTCCATCTTAGACTTTATTAATGTCATGGTCCCTGAATCCCCATCTGTTGAAAGCCACACAGTGAACCTCACTCCAGCTGACACCTCGACCCTCACAACGGGAGAGCTCAAGCGCCTTGGGTAAGCACTGCGGAGAGGATTCATGTGCCAACATACATGAATATTCATATATACATACATATCATTGAGAATCCAACAACAGAAAAAAAAATATTGTTTTGTTCTAGTTTGTGGTTTGTGAAGGAAGAAGACCTGTCATTGTTCTGTGCTATGGCTTGTTTTCTATCTAAGACTTTCTAATTTGGGTCAGACGTGTTATATGAACTCTGTCCTGCAAAGTCTCCTGACACTGAGAAGCTTCAGGCAGGAGATCAGTCACCAGCATGGTATCTGGAGTTCTGTCCCAGAAGCCCAACTGATCAGGTACACACACACACACACACACACACACACACACACACACACACACACACACACACACACACACACACACACACACACACACACACACACACACACACACGTATTCACACACGCACACAATTAGTTGGACACACAACCATTCCGTTGTAATAGTCCATAGTGTGCAGTCCGCTGAAGATATTTGTATATATTCAGCTCCTCCATGAACCTCGTAGACACAACAAACATGAGATTCTAAAATAACAAAAATAAAAGTCCTTTCCTTCCTTGCTTTTCCTTTCTCATTTCCCATTCTTTTCTCCAGGGACTTTGTGGGCATTGGTGTATCACAGCACTAGCCACAAAAGAGCCATCCTGAAGTCCTTCAAGAGGACTGTGTCTAACTCAAACTCCAAGTTTCAGGACAAAAGACAAAAAGTGAGACAGTCATTATGTCCAGTACATGACCTCACAAAACTATTTACAAATTGTTTCTGAAAATGTAATATTTCCTAATAGTTTCTTGTTTTAGCCTCCTTTATCATATATATATATATAGCTTTGTTAAAAGAAACACTCAACGGTAGGGAAAGTGCTCAACAAATAATGAGCAAATAATCCAGTGAGTCAACTAAATTATTTATATCTCATAAAGAATTTACTTGACTCACTGGATATTTTATATGTATATATGAAATGTGTGTGTCTGTATCCATGCAGGACGCTCATGAGTTCCTTATTAGTAGTAAATCAAATCAATTTTATTTTCATAGCCCAATATCACAAATTACAAATGTTCCTCAGTGGGCTTAACAGCAACACAACATCCTGTCCTTAGACCCTCTCATCGGATAAGGAACAACTCCCTAAAAAACCCTTTAACAGGGAGAAAAAATAGGAAGAAACTTCAGGGAGAGCAACAGAGGAGGGATCTCTATGTCAAGACGGACAGCGTGCAATGGATGTCTGGGCCAGGCAGTCGTAAAGTAGCCGTGGTAGCCAAAGTCTGTTTTAGTTGAGTGAGCGCTGCATCAGCAGCAGCCTCTGTCTGTCACATTGTCAGTTGGTTTTCGTCCATGGCCATGCATAATAAATGATAGTGGAGCCTCCAGGGATGTATAGTCACAGACCCACTGTCTAGTGGGTCTGTGACTCTAGTCCCCTCTAAAAATGAAATTAATTGGCTTAAAACGTTTTCGAATTTTGAGGACGGCTTCCACTCATTTTGAGCTCACTGGTTTACCTTTTTTTTAATTTGTATTTTTATTTAATTTATTTAGCGATCTTGTTTCCTAGAAAGGTGACTTTTTCATAGACAATTTACTCAGACTGGCCTTGTGGCCCTGCTCTGCCACATGTTTTAGCAATGTATGGTATCAATCTCCCAAGTTTGTTTTGTTGTAAAGTCCCCTGAGGCAAATTTGTCATATTGTGTTACACAAATAAAATTGACGGGACGTGACTTGACTTGCTGATGAACAGATCATCAAATCATCAACAACTGTAACAGTGCACTCTCTGCGAGAAGATCTAAACTCTCCAGACTTGCATGCAAAACCTGCGAGTAGGCTGCTGAGGACTCATACATAACCTTGTGGCATCCTGGTCCACGTAATTGCTTTACCCTGAAATGTGAAAACAAGCCAATACTGAGAGTCTGGGTGCACACGGACACTGCTACATTTACTGCTCGTAAATCTCACATGAATCATCGCTCTGCTGGCTGGTTCTGCGGCCTTGTCTTTTTAACTGGAAAGACAGGCATCCTCACTCGTCACTCACATGGGACAATGACTCCTGCTGCCTGCAAACTGTTAAACACTGCTGTTGTATCTATTACTGCCTCTGGTTTGAGCAGCTATTGTGCCTGACATGGACAGTATGTGCTCTTAGGTGTCACATGGAGGGGTTCCACCCCTTTAACTAATCCTCACATCCTAATTATCTTTAGCCCATCAAATTTGTGGCACTCCTTGCAACTCTGGTGAGTTAGTGGTTAACTGGGGTCATTTCTCTACTCCCTCAAGTTGAATTTACTGCTCTGTGCTAAATGCACAGTCCGTTTTCCTGTAGAGTGCTCTGAAATGGGCATCTGTATGCTTATGTTTGGGGTGATTATTTCGCTCCTCCCCTAGTCTCCCACATATGGTCTTGTCAACACTGACACCCTGTTTATACTTGGTTTTAAAATGCGTTTTGGGCGAACGGATCACAAGTGGACAGTGAGACACATCGCTGTTTACACCTGTGTCTGTCATGCCTCTCCAAACGTGTCCTGCTGACCACTTGTGACCAGATTTCATTACGCCGAAGAAGAAAACGATGTCGTTACTGTCTACGTCACTTCCGCTACAAGGTCAAAGGGCCTCAGTCAAGCGCCAGATTTGCCGACTAGCTGTGAAAACAGTAGCTAATGTCTGAAGATGTTTCAAGCACTAATACACATGTCCGGACTATTCCAGCTGTTGAGACTGACAGGACTGATTCTCCTGCCCAAACGGAGGTTAGGCATCTTGTCTCACTTGTCCTCCAACCACATACACTCTCCTCTCTCTCCTGTTTTTCCGAAGTTGGCGCGCTGTTACCAAAACAACCACCACATCCTGCATTGATGACGTATTTTCCTGTTAAGTCCCTGTCGGGGATGCATCAGGGCGCATTAGCATTTACACTACAAAAGACACGTGGTCAAATGCGTCCCAGACCACCTCGGCAAGTGGCTTGAGTAACCGGCTCACAAAACGTTTTGGTGGTCGTTCATGCCTGTATTTAGTGCCATCCACTTGTGCTAAAAAAACAACAACAAACGCATTTTAAAACCAAGTGTAAACGGGGTGTGGGTGACCCACGGCCCGAAATCCTCCACTGGATGTTTTGACTAGACAGGTGATGTGTTGAGTTATACTGCCAGTGGAACTGGGCTACGGCGGGGGTCAGCATAGGCATCAATGAGCACATGTCATCGTCCCAATACATCCAATCACTAGTCACAAGATCACTTTCTTACCCTTGCCTGACCCAAGCTTTCTCAAACTCATCAGCTCCCCTTACACTGGCTGTGGCATGCAAATCAGATGTGCATGAACACGTGCTGTGCTGACATGTGAGTGTGTGCCATGTTTAAGCAAACTGGAGGTTACTGATGTTGGAGCCGACGGTGGCAGATCCCATCCATATCCTGATCGTACACACTGACCTGGGATGTCTGACACTCTTAATACTTTAATTCCTTCCTCTGTACAACGCATTATCAAGCCCAACGCACACATCACCTCTCTGGCTAACAGATTTACAGGGCAACAGGAAAGAGTGCCCCCCCCCCCGTCACCGTCTTCCGTGGCAACTGGTGTGGTATTTAATTCTCTTACTGCAACACCTGATGCTCCTACAGTGTTAATATAGCTACCACTCGATTTTGGGGGAAATTGAAACTAATTTTGTTTTATTACTGAAACTTTAGCTCCGGAGTCAACCAAAGAAGTCATGTTGTTTATTCTCTGCTGCAACTCACTTCCAATAAAATGTCAAATCCACTCATTTTTGCCACATTGGATGTGTCTTGGCTGTCCTGTGTGTGTGTGTGTGTGTGTGTGTGTGTGTGTGTGTGTGTGTGTGTGTGTGTGTGTGTGTGTGTGTGTGTGTGTGTGTGTGTGTGTGTGTGTGTGTGTGTGTGTGTGTATTCACCAGACTCCGGAATCTCCCAGATCCCCGCTGCCAGCCAGGCTTCATCTTTGATGGACACACCGTGTGTGTCCAATGGGTGTCAGTCTATTTCTTGGTTCAGTACAGTCTTGCCCAATGATCAGGCGCCCCACAGTTCCAAAATTCCTCCAAAGGGCCTGCATTGCGGGGTCCCCTACTCAGAGCTCGGCCTCTGCTCCGACGGGGACCGCCGAGCCCTCTGCTCCCTCCACTGCCTCTGGTGGGGCTCTGCTGAGTCTGGAACTGTGCCAGCTGCGCCATTTGAAGCTTGTCAGTCCACCAAACTTTGGCTTGTTGTGCTTTTGTCTCTGAGAGTTTCACATTGCTTCACCATGGATGGCATGTTCTTGAACAGCGGCCAAACGTCCTCTGCCCCAGCCCACAGTGTTTTTGCACCTGACATCTGGACGGAACCAGACCAAGTTTAATTCAAGCGATATGTGGTGTGATTGCTTTTATTTTCAAACTCAAAATCATACTCACATAAAATGAATCACTACAACCAGGGAAGCAATGATTACTGGCATCTAGCCATTGCAGTTCCCATGGCTCTGTTATTTAAGGATGAGTAAGAAAGCAAGAGAGTTGGTGAGCATTACATGTGTTTTCTACCCTAGGAAAGCTGCACGACAAGATTTGACCAATGTTAAACCCTTACACAATATTCAGAATGAGTGCACAGCCTGCTTTGAAAAAGGTCAACATCAGACTGAGGTGCAAGGGTGCATCAGGGCTTTGGCTGAGAAAAAGGAGTGACTGTTTCTTGCCCTGATTGATGTTTTGGCAAAGGTACGAACGCGAGCGTCTGCATGACAGCTTATCTCATATAGCTCAGGGCAAAACAGATCCTGGCTAACTATGAGAACTAACTACATGAACACAAAACCAACATCCCAATAAATCAAGCCACTGTACAAAAATGCTGTTCTAATGAATCATTAATGCCATGCGTATTGACTTTGTGTTCATGTTCACACTCTTACCTAACTAAAGACATGAAAGGGAAAGGACAAAATTATCAGGCCATTTTGTGTCAAATCATTTCACTAAATATCAAAAAGTGTTGCCAGTTTTGTTAAACTACTTATCAGAAATTAGACTTTGAAGGAATTTTTAAAGCAACAAATTAATATCATAATTAAAGCCAAGTTAGAAAAAAAGAATTGCACTTTGAATGTCATGAATTAGTGCAGGTTTAGAATGTCTAGCCATATTGTAAGGGGTGTACATTTGTGTAGTGTTATTCATATAATTCGACCAGTAGTGGCACAGCTGTGCCACTACTGAACTCAGGCACCTCCTCAGTCTGACAAGGGTGATGTGCTGCCATCATTGGAGCATGTGCAATATTTACTTGAACGTCACTTCAAGCTGCTGATTTGTGCAGTATTTCTACACCAACCCCAAATGTCATTCAACACCATCACTCCATATCTGTCACACTCCACCTTTAATGCACTGTTGCCGATACTTTGGCACCCTCGTTGGTTCTATTTTATCGTTGATTGTATTTTATGCTTTATATTGCTTAGATTCAACCCATGGACCCACCACCCGCGGGGATAAGCATTGGGGTAGGGTGCAATGCAGGCCGGGCGGCAGGTAAAGGCAGGGACCGGGGTGTGCCGACTTCCGGCATCGCAAAGTGGTCCTCGGGACGTGAAATTACACCTCTCTGGCAGGGAAGGAGCCTGAACTGGTGCAGGAGGTGGAGTGGTACCAACTAGATATAGTCGGCCTCACCTCCACACATAGCATAGGCTCTGGTACCAAATTCCTGGAGAGGGGCTGGACTCTTTACTTTTCCGGAGTTGGCCAAGGTGACAGGCGCCGGATGGGTGTGGGGATACTCACAAGTCCTGGGCTGAGCACCGCTGTTTTGGAGTTCTCCCCATGGAATGAGAGGATCGCCTCTATACGACTGCAAAGTCGCTGGGGGGAAGGCTCTGACTGTTGTGTGTACTTATGCACTGAATAGCAGTTTGGAGTATACGGCCATCTTGGAGTCTTTGGGTGGTGTGCTGGATAGGGTTCCGCCTGGGGATTCCATAGTTGTGCTGGAGGACGTCAACGCTCACGTTGGCAACAATAGGGGCATGATTGGGAGGAACGGCCTCCCCGATCGGAACCCAAGCAGTGCCATGTTACTGGACTTCTGTGCGAGTCATGGATTGGCCATAATAAATTCCATGTTTGAATACAAGGTAGTTCATAAGTGTACTTAGTACCAGAACACCTTAGGCAGAAGATCGATGATAAACTTTGTGGTCGTATCATCAGATCTGAGGCTGTATGTTTTGGACACTTGACTGAAGAGAGGAGCAGAGCTGTTAACTGATCACCACCTGGTGGTGAGTTGGATCAGATGGCAGGGAAGGCCGCCGAACAGACCTGGTTAACTGGGACCGTCTGGCGGAGGCCGCTGTCCATGAGATCTTCAACTCCCACCTCCAGAAAAAGTTCTTGTGTATCCCAAGGGAGGCTGGGGACATGAAGTCTGAGTGGGCCATCTTCAAAGCCTCTGTTGCAGAGACAGCAGGTAGGAGCTGTGGTCATAAGGTCATCAGTGCCTGTGTAGGTGGGAACCAAAGAACCTGCTGGGTGAGGGAAGCCATCAGGCTGAAGAACGAGGCCTTTCAGGTTTGGTTCATTCAGGGGTCTCATGAACCAGCAGGCAGGTAGGGAGGCCAGAAAGGCTGTGGCTTTGGCAGCTGTGGAAGGGAAAACTCGGGTGTGGAAGGAGTTTGGCTAGGCTATGGAGAGGGACTTTCGCTTGGCCTTAAGGAAGTTCTGGCAAACCATCTGTGGTGTCAGGAAGGGGAAGCAGGGCTTGACTCAGGCTGTGTTCAGCCGGGGAGTGGACTGCTGACCTGGAATGGGGATGTTGTCAGGCGATGGAAAGAGCACTTTGAGGAGCTCTTGAACCCAGCTAGCACATCCTCAGTGGAGGAGGTAAAGTCCGAAGACTCGGGAGAAGCCACACCCATATCCCCGGCAGAGGTCTCTGAGGTAGTTAAGAAGCTGGCAAGGCACCGGTTGTGGATGAGATTTCCCCTGAGATGCTGAAGACTCTGGACATTGTTGGGCTATCTTGACTGGCACGCCTCTTCAGTGTCGTGTGGAGGTTGGGGACAGTACCTGTGGAGTGGCAGAGTGTGGTGGTGGTTACCATATTTAAAACAGGGGACCGAAGGGTGTGCTCCAATTACCGGGGCATCACACTGCTCAGCCTCCCTGGGAAAGTCTACTCTAGGGTGCTGGAAAGGAGACTCCGACCGATTGTCAAACCTCTGATCCAGGAGGAACAATGCGGATTCGGTCTGGGCTGTGGAACAACGGACCAACTCTTTACCCTTGCGGAAGTGCTGAGGGAGGCATGGGAGTTTGACCAGCCAGTCTACCTTTCTTTTTTGGACTTGGAGAAGGCTTATGACCGTGTATCCCGGGGCAGTGGCGCCGGCAGCTGTAATCCTGTACGCACCGTGCATACATTTTTTTATGATTTTGTTCGTTTTTTTTTTTCCGCCACTCACGCCGTTTGATGCAAATACATTTGAAGGCCGATGACTGGTGTTAATGTCACCGGCTAATAGCGCACGGTGCATACAGATCCCTGTGCGCAAGGTGCATACAGGATTACGGCTGCCGGCGCCACTGTCCTAGGGGCACTCTGTGGGGGTACTGCGGGAGTATGGGGTACTGGTGTAGTTGCTACAAGCCATCTGATCCTTGTATAACCAAAGTGAGGGCTGTGTCCTTATTCGTGGCATAAAGTCAAATACGTTTTCGGTGGGTGGATTCTGTTTGTGATATTCATGGACAGGATCTCAAGGCACAGCCAAAGTGAGGACTGTGTACGTTTTGGGGAACTCAGAATTGTATCTCTGCTCTTCGCAGATGATGTGGTTTTGTTGGCTTCATCATAACGCGACCTCCAGAGCACACTGCAGTGGTTTGCAGCGTGAAATGGCCGGGATGAGAGTCAGCACCTCCAAGTCTGAGGCCATGGTTCTAGGGATGAGTTGTTGCCTCACGTGAAGGAGTTCAAGTATTTCGGGGTCTTGTTCACGAGTGAGGATAGGATGGAGCGGGCGGATTGGTGCAGCATCAGCAGTAATGTGGACGTTGTACCAGACCATTGTGGTGAAAAGGTAGCTGTCCCAGAAGGTAAAGCTCTTAATTTACCAGTCAATCTTTGTTCCAACCCTAACCTATGGTCATGAGCTTTGGATATTGACCAAAAGGGTGAGACCACGGATACAAGCAGCTGAAATTAGTTTCCTCCATAGGGTGTCTGGGCTCAGCCTTAATAGGGTGAGGAGCTCGGACATCCGGAGGGAGCTCAGAGTAAAGCTGCTTCTACTTCGCATCAAAAGGAGCCAATTGACGTTGTAGCTAACCCAATTTTAACCACAACCACTTATTCATATTATTGCACGTCTTGTGGCGGACACTAGCGGCTATGCCTCTCACCCAGCAGGACTGTGAGCTGGGGGCGTGGTTTACGTTCCCGGGCTCGCCGGTGCAGGGTTGTTCCTGCTGCAGTTGGTTTTTGGAGTTGGGGAATAAACATCAAACTCGCCTTGGTCTCCTGTGTTTTTCCTCATTCCTGCCACATTGGTGACCCCGAATTGAACATGTTTGGAGCAGAAGAGGAGTGTGAATCCACTTCGGCCACGCCGCCCCAACTCTCACAGCCGGCCGTTCTCGCCGCGGCTGTGAAACTCCCAGAGTTCTGGCAGAGCGACCCGGCCTCGTGGTTCCAGCATGTCGAGGCGCTGTTCCACCTGCGTGGAATCTCCGCGGACGACTCCAGATACTATTTGGTCGTCGCTGCGCTGGACCAGCAGTCCACACGCCGGGCCATGCAGCTGTTGCGCGCCCCTCCGCAACACGGTAAATACGTCGCCCTCAAACATCTTCTGCTCCGGAGGTACAGCCTATCTACCGCAGAGAGGGCAGATAGAATCCTTTCCCTATCCGGTTTGGGCGACGGGACGGCTGTTGATCTCATGGACAATATGCTGTCGCTGCTAGGCTCAGACGAAGGTTGGTTCCTTTTCCCGCACGTTTTCCTGCGCCAGCTCCCGTCTCCTGTGCGCGCGGCTTTGGCTAACTCCCCGTGTCTGGCCGCTGGTGACTGCCAAGGTTTGGCTGAGGAGGCCGATCGGGTCCTGATGGCTACCAGACGGTTCTCTGTGCAGAGTGTTGCATCGGAGCCTCTGCAGCCGACGTCGGAGGACGCGGACCTGGCAGTGGTGGCTGAAGTGACTGCCCGGAGACGGCGCGGGAGATGCCTCTGTTTCTTCCACCAGCGGTTCGGCGGCAAGGCGAGGCGCTGCGTCCCTCCGTGCACGTTTGAGGCGGCGGGAAACTCCAGGGCCAGCGCTCAGTAGCAGCTGTGGGCGCTGGCGGACGTAGTGAGCTGCTCTTCATTAAGGACACGATGTCAGGAAGACGGTTTCTGGTGGACTCAGGCTCGCAAAAGAGCCTACTCCCTCCTGCTAAGACAGACAGGTCGGCCGAAGGCGGCGGCCCACAGTTAAGTGCAGCTAACGGTTCGTCCATTGCGACGTTTGGCACAAGGTTGGTGACTGTTTGCTTCCACGGGCGCCATTTTGAGTGGGACTTTGTAGTGGCCGCCATTACTGTTCCTATTATCGGCGCGGATTTTCTGTGCGCTAATGGTCTGCTGGTTGATGTTGCAAACCGCCGTTTAATTGATGCTGTGTCTTTCGCCAATGTTCCGTGCGAGACAGGGGGAGCCGGGCCGTTAACACACTCTAACTTTTTAGCATCAGGGGATGTTTTTCAGCGTTTGCTGGCGGATTTTCCATCGGTGACTACGCCTGCCTTTTCCACCGGGTTTACTAAACACGGGGTAGAACATTTCATTCCCACTCTGGGGCCGCCAGTTTTTGCGCGCGCGCGGCGCCTCGACGCGGTAAAATTGGCTATAGCTAAGGAGGAGTTCGCCATCATGGAGCGTCTGGGTATAGTGAGGCGTTCCAACAGCCCGTGGGCCTCGCCGCTTCACATGGTGCCCGAGGCGGATGGGTCGTGGCGGCCTTGCGGCGACTTTCGCCGCCTGAACAACGTCACCGCCAATGACCGCTATCCCATCCCACACATACAGAACTTTTCCATACGCCTGGCAGGTACCACTATTTTCTCTAAGGTGGACCTGGTGCGCGGCTATCATCAGGTTCCCGTGCGCACAGAGGACGTGCCCAAGACCGCAGTGATCACCCCGTTTGGGCTTTTTGAGTTCCTGCGCATGCCTTTTGGCTTGAAGGGGGCAGCGCAAACCTTTCAGAGGCTGATGGACTCGGTGTTGCGTGACCTTGATTTCGTGTTCGTTTATCTCGACGACATATTAGTGGCCAGTCCGTCAGCTGAAGAGCACCTGGCGCACCTGAAACAGGTTTTCCGTCGTCTGGACGAACACGGGCTGATAGTCAACCCGGCCAAGTGTCAGTTTGGCCTGCCGGTGATTGACTTCTTGGGTCACCGCATTTCGCCGCAAGGCGCGGTCCCGTTGCCTTCTAAGGTGCAAGCGGTGGCGGAATTTCCCCGCCCAGTCTCTGTTAAGGCATTGCAGGAATTCTTGGGAATGGTGAATTTCTATAACCGTTTCCTCCCTCGCGCTGCCCACCTCCTTCAGCCACTTTACGAAGCCCTGCGGCTTAAGAAGGCTAACGACCCTGTCGACTGGACTCCCGAACAGGTCCAGGCCTTTGACGGAGCTAAGTGCGCCCTGGCTAACGCTGCCCTCCTCGCCCATCCCACACCCACGGCGTCCATAGCTTTAACAACCGATGCGTCTGACATAGCCGTGGGGGCTGTGGTTGAACAGCTTGTGGCGAATGCGTGGCAGCCACTCGCATTTTTTAGCCGCAAACTGCGGGATAGCGAGCGCAATACAGCGTTTTTGACCGGGAGTTGCTGGCACTGCACCTTGCAACCCGGCATTTCCGCTTCCTGCTGGAGGGTCGCCCATTCACGGCTTATGTGGATCATAAGCCGCTGATTTTTGCCATGTCCAAGGTGACTGAGCCGTGGTCTGCTCTTCAACAGCGCCACCTAGCGGCGATCTCCGAGTTCACAACGGACATTCAGCATGTGGCCGGGAAGTCCAACCCTGTTGCTGATTGTCTGTCGCGTGTGCTTGTGTGTCCTGTGCACCTCGGTGTGGATTTCTCCGCTATGGCTGCCGACCAGCCCAGCGACCCGAACGTCCTTGCCCTTAGGTCAACGCGTACCGGTCTCAAGCTAGGGGACGCTGTGATGCAAGAAGGCAGTCCTGCCCTCCTCTGCGATGTCTCCACCGGCCCTTCCCTGCCCCGTTGTTCCAGTGGCCTGGCGCCGTCGAGTTTTCGATTCGATTCACTCCCTCTCGCACCCTGGAGTTCGGGCGTCGGTGAAGTTGGTCGGTTCCAAGTTTTTCTGGCCTGGCCTCCGCAAGGACGTCAAGGGGTGGGCAGCTGCATGTGTAGCGTGCCAGCGCGCTAAGGTCCACCAGCACACTAAATCGCCCCTCGAACCGTTTCCGATCCCGGCCAGACGTTTCGACCACGTGCATGTGGACCTGGTGAGCCCTCTACATTCTTCACAGGGTTTTACGCACCTGCTCACAATGGTAGATCGGACCACCAGGTGGCCAGAGGCTGTCCCTCTATCCTCCACAACATCCTCGGATGTTGCACGCGCTTTTCTTTCCTCCTAGGTCGCCCGTTTCGGCACTCCGTCAGATATCACCTCAGACAGGGGCCCCCAGTTCGTGTCAGAGCTCTGGTCGGCACTTGCGCGATCCTTGGGTGTGCAGGTACACCGCACAACCGCGTATCACCCTCAGGCTAACGGGTTGTGTGAACGTTTTCACCGGTCGCTCAAGGCAGCGCTGCGCGCTGCGCTCTCAGATGGTAACTGGGTGGATCGTTTACCTTGGGTTATGCTCGGGTTGCGTACGGCTCCTAAGGAGGACCTCGACGCGTCACCCGCTGAGCTGGTGCTCGGTCAGCCGCTCCGCGTCCCTGGGGAATTTTTGCCTGGGAGTTCCGCTCCTCGACCCGTCCGGCCGTTTATCCTTTTTTGTCCGACAGCACTCGGGTTCCAGGCTCCGTTCACCACTGTTTTCCGCGGTCGTTCGTGCCTGCGGAGCTCATGTCGGCTCGTTTTGTTTTTGTACGGCATGATGCTCACCGCTCGCCCCTCCAACCCCCATACGATGGCCCATTTCGGGTTCTTGAGACGGGTCCTAAGGGTTTTGTGCTAGATATGGGTGGGCGTAGGGAGCGTGTCACGCTTGATAGGCTTAAACCGGCGCACAGAGTGGCAGGCGAAGTTGTGTTTCCGGCCCAGGTTCCCCGTCGGGGTCGTCCTCCTTCCAGGACCCCGGCAGTGTCTTCACGGGTTCAGCGTTCTGCTTCTCAGCCGGCTTTGGACTGTGTTTCACCTACTGTTTCGGCTGAGGGACGGCGCAGCCGTTATGGCAGGCTGCTTAAGCCTCCAGTGAGACACTAAGTTTCTTTCCAGGAGTCCCTTCTGGGTGTTCGGGGGGGGGGGGGGGCTTTGTGGCGGACACTAGGGGCTATGCCTCTCAACCAGCAGGACTGTGAGCTGGGGGCGTGGTTTACGTTGCCGGGCTCGCCGGTGCAGGGTTGTTCCTGCTGCGGTTGGTTTTTGGAGTTGAGGAATAAACATCAAACTCGCCTTGGTCTCCTGCGTTTTTCCTCATCCCTTCCACAGTCTAATGTTTTAAATATATATTACAGTATTTCCCGTTTGTTTGCTTTGAGGGACTTTTATTCTGAAATTACGAATTGATTCTTAGTATTTCCTAGCGCGAACGAAGGAAGGAATATTAACGGTGAAGTGAAATCTCATTAAGTCGAATTTTACTGTATTAGCACCCTCCAAAGAGGCACAAGGTTAGTGTATTTTGTATTGTATTGTTGTGTGTTTTTGTGCTTTGATGTCATTTTGAAGCCTTAAGGAACTTCATAGCTCTTCTAAGTTGAGTATCTGGTAACAGATGTGAGCTAATGTTAAGCTAGGCTAACGCTTGACGCTACATGGCTATGTAGTTAATGTATTTCTGTTTGTGCTTTATATCTAGCTCTTACGGTGGTTTGGAGTTTTTAAATAAATGAAAAATTATCAGTTGGAGTGTTGACCATCATTCGGTGGGGATGCTACAGTAAGAGCTTGACCTGCACCTGCTATATCACGCTGCCTATGTCATCCAAGGACGGCACGGCAACACAAAGCGCAGTGAGTTGCAGCACGTTGTGTGATGGTCAAGGGAGACGGTAAGGACGGCATACAGCTAGCTACACGCACAATGGATGACAGTACGGAACAGATAAATAAGCTACAAACGGAAATACAAGAAAGTGGAAGTTTACTGCACCAAGGGGGATGTGAAAACATGTCTAGGCAGGAATTAAAGGAGCTAAATTAAAGTAAGGAAACCCGACTAGGTGAGCTTCAGCATGAAATGGATAATGATGAGCTAACTGTACCACGACGTTCAGAACGTCCTCCCAAGCCCACGGAGAAAATGCTAGCTTGCCAAAGGGAGGAACTAAGTAAAAATGAAAAAAAACACTGCTGAGCCGGTATGAACAATGGAACATTCAAATCAGAGCATCCAAAGAAAATTTAAAGAAAGACATATCAGAACGTGAATTGGCTACTATGGCAGACACCATCGAAAAAGAAATGAATGAATTCATGAAAGTGTATGATGAAATAAGAGAGCGAGTTACACCATCCACTGAACTTAGACGCAAAATTGATGCATGCGACGCCTTAAGTAAAGACATTGTGAAAATAGTCTTGGAACGCCTATCAGCGATAGATGGCGAGTTTGATGAAGAGTTCGAAAGACACCGTCTTCGTCACCTACGAGCCCATGACTACGCTCACGCCATATATGGTACTGCCTCTCAGTCATGAGCTGGTCAGCGCTCTGAATCCATGAGCATAGCTGCAAAAAGAGCTGAGGCAGCTGCAGAGCTTGCTGCAAAAGAAGCACGATACAAAATAAATTAAGAGGAAAGAAAGCAGGAAGAACAAATAAGAATGATGGACGAACAACATAGAAAGGAGCTAGACATACAGCGATCTGAATTAGATTGTCTACGAGCCGAAAAGGACATGGAGGCTGTTCGTGCTAGACTGGAGATCTATAACCGAGAACTCAAGCAGCAAAGTGTTAGTCCGCCCATACAACAGAATAACAGACAGCTTACTTTCAATGCATTCATACACCATCAAAATCCTCGCATTGATAGGCCATCGCCCCCTACTGATGTATCCTACCTGGCTCAAGCAATTCAAAAAAGCATGGCCACAAATAGACTCCTAATTCCAACTCCCACAGTGTTTACTGGTGATCCAATTCACTACATCGAATGGAAAGTCTCATTCAAGTCTCCTAACCAAAAGAGCATTTCCTCAGCCCATAAGCCCTATTACTTAAAGAAATGCATCAGTGGCCCTGCTCATAAATGCCTTGAAGGCACTTTTTATAGAGAGGATGATGAGGCATACAGAGATGCATGGAATAAGCTCAACCAACGCTATGGTCAGCCTTTTATCATACAACGAGCTTTCAGAGACAAGCTGTCAAAATGGCCGAAAATACAACCCAAAGAGGCAGAAGGCTTAAGAACATTTTCTGATTTCCTGAATGCCTCTCTACAAGCCATGCCTCATGTGAAGGGCCTTGAAATATTAAATGACTGTGAAGAAAACCAAAAGCTGATGCATAAAGTTCCTAATTGGCTGGAATCCCATAGGAATCTTCAGGTCACAGTAGCACTTTTGGACGTTAAAGAGTTTCCCACCTTCAAAGACTTTGCTAACTTTGTCACCCTCGAAGCAGAGATAGCATGCAACCCAATTACTTCCCTACATGCTCTTCACTCATATAATTCATCCTATGACAGAAGAAGCACAAAGGAATCAATGGGAAACAAAGCCAATGTCTTCAGCATCCAAACTGCTGTAAATGGTGACAAATCAGTATCAAGCAATGGAAAATCAAGACCTCCATGCATGTGGTGCAAAAATGTCAAACATCAACTACCCAAGTGCCCAGACTTCACAGAAAAGTCCTTAAATGATCAATGAAAGTATGTGAAAGAAAATAAGCTTTGTTATGGGTTTCTGAAACCAGGTCACAGTGCCAAGGAATGTTGTCACTGCCACACTTGTGATGTATGCAAGGGAAGACACCTCACCTGTCTCCATGATGAGAACTACTGAGGTCGTGAAGGTAGAGAAGGTCCTGTATCCACTGTGAACTCAGCTTCGAGCACTCCAGATGAAACCATGGCAGCAATGGCACTCAACATCACCAGAGGGGGTCAGTCATGCAGCACTTCTATGATCGTTCCTGTGTGGGTGTCCATGGCCACTGACCCATCAAAAGAACAGCTTGTTTATGCATTATTGGACACTCAAAGTGATATCACATTCATCGACAATGAGGTGAGCAATGAATTATAAGCAAATACCCAGCCTGTGAAGCTGAAACTTACCACTATGCTTGGAGAGAGCATGATCATGAAGTGTGAAAGGGTATCTGGACTCAGGGTGAGAGGCTACAATTCATGCATCCACATTGATCTTCCTTCTGCATATACAAAAGACTGCATTCCTGGGAACCATGATCATATACCCACTCATGAAACTGCAAGAAGATTGCCTCATTTAACAGCAATCACCGATAAAGTGCCACCCCTCCTCACCTGTGATGTTGGGCTCTTAATTGGGTTCAGCTGTCCCAGAGCATTAACACCTAGACAGGCATTAGCCGGAAAAGACAACAAGCCCTATGCCATCCTTACAGATTTAGGATGGAGCATTGTGGACTTCTCAACACCAAGTTTAGATGGAACAGACACCAGCCTGTGTCACAAAGTCTCAGTAAAGGTATTGCCTCCAGTAACACCAATGGATGTGATCAGTGCCCTGGAGTCAGAATTTAAGAACACGAAGGAGATGACAAAATGGTCTCGCAAGAGGATCTAATTTTCCTGAGCAAACTAAAAGAAGGCATAAAACTAAATGATGAGGGACATTATGAGATGCCTTTAACCTTTAAGCAACAGCCACACTTACCTGATAACAGAAAACCTGCTGAGATCAGACTCAGCCATTTACGCCAGAAGTTTTAAAGAGATGAGAAATATAAGAAGGACTACATGACATACATGAAGGAAATCATAGAAAGATGTTGAAGAAGTGCGAGAAGATGGAATAACAGGTGAACAATGGTACATCCCTTATTTTGGCATATACCACCCTAAAAAGCCGGACAAGCTGCGTGTTGTATTCGACTGCTGTGCGAAGTGTTGTGGCACAAGCTTCAATGAACATCTTCTTCCAAGGCCAGACATGATAAACAACCTCACCGGTGTCCTTCTACGGTTCAGACGGCATCCTATAGCTCTTATGTGTGATATAGAAAAAAATGTTTCGTCAGTTTCATGTGCCAGACCAAGATTGCAATTTCTTATGTTTTCTGTGGTGGAAAGATGGAGATGCAAGCACACAACCTCAGGATTGCCGAATGAAAGTCCATCTTTTCGGTACAGTGTCGTCCCCTGGCTGCACAAATTATGGGCTGAAGTACCTAGCCAATGAAAACAGACTCTCATACCCAGTAGGATCGCAGTTTATGGCAAGAGACATTTACGTTGACGACGGAGTCACAAGTACGGATACCATGGAAAAGGCCATTCAGTTGGCACAGGAGGCAAGAGAAATATGCACCAATATGCTCTGCTCCACAAATTTGTCTCAAACAACCATGCTGTCCTACAGAGTATACCCCCATCAGAGTAGGTGACAGATGCCAAGACAAAGGATTTGACTTTCTCTGACACACCAGTAGAGCAAGCTCTAGGGATTCACTGGAGCATAGACAGGGATAGTTTCAGATTCAACAACACTTTGACAAACCAACCAGGGACACATAGAGGCATATTGCCTACTGTCGCATCAATATTTGACCCTCTTGGCTTCCTTGCGCCATATGTCCTTACTGGGAAGAAGATCCTGAAAGAAATGTGCCATCAAGGTGTTGGCTGGGATGACCCCCTACCAGAAATGTTGAGGCCACGGTGGGAGAGCTGGTGACATGACTATGCCAACCTAGAGAAGATATACACTCACTGGCCACTTTATTAGGTACACCTTGCTAGTACCGGGTTGGACCCCCTTTTGCCTTCAGAACTGCCTTAATCCTTCATGGCATAGATTCAACAAGGTACTGGAAACATTCCTCAGAGAGTTTGGTCCATATTGACATGATAGCATCACGCAGTTGCCGCAGATTTGTCGGCTGCACATCCATGATGCGAATCTCCCGGTCCACCACATCCCAAAGGTGCTCTATTGGATTGAGATCTGGTGACTGTGGAGGCCATTTGAGTACAGTGAACTCATTGTCATGTTCAAGAAACCAGTCTGAGATGATTCGAGCTTTATGACATGGCGCGTTATCCTGCTGGAAGTAGCCATCAGAAGATGGGAACACTGTGGTCATAAAGGGATGGACATGGTCAGCAACAATACTCAGGTAGGCTGTGGCGTTGACACGATGCTCAATTGGTACTAAGGGGCCCAAAGTGTGCCAAGAAAATATCCCCCACACCATTACACTACCACCACCAGCCTGAACCGTTGATACAAGGCAGGATGGATCCATGCTTTCATGTTGTTGACGCCAAATTCTGACCCTACCATCCGAATGTCGCAGCAGAAATCGAGACTCATCAGACCAGGCAAAGTTTTTCCAATCTTCTATTGTCCAATTTTGGTGAGCCTGTGCGAATTGTAGCCTCAGTTTCCTGTTCTTAGCTGACAGGAGTGGCACCCGGTGTGGTCTTCTGCTGCTGTAGCCCATCTGCCTCAAGGTTCGACGTGTTGTGCGTTCAGAGATGCTCTTCTGCATACCTCGGTTGTAATGAGTGGTTATTTGAGTTACTGTTGCCTTTCTATCAGCTCGAACCAGTCTGGCCATTATCCTCTGACCTCTGGCATCAACAAGGCATTTTCGCCAACAGAACTGCCGCTCACTGGATATTTTCTCTTTTTCGGACCATTCTCTGTAAACCCTAGAGATGGTTGTGCGTGAAAATCCCAGTAGATCAGCAGTTTCTGAAATGCTCAGACCAGCCCGTCTGGCACCAACAACCATGCCACGTTCAAAGTCACTTAAATCACCTTTCTTCCCCATTCTGATGCTCGGTTTGAACTGCAGCAGATCGTCTTGACCATGTCTACATGCCTAAATGCATTGAGTTGCTGCCATGTGATTGGCTGATTAGAAATTTGCGTTAACGAGCAGTTGGACAGGTGTGCCTAATAAAGTGGCCGGTGAGTGTATATAGCTCGATGTTACATACCTGTCGATTTTGGAGAAGTCATTGAAACAGAGTTGCACCACCTTTCTGATGCAAGCACAAGCGGATATGGGCAGTGTTCTTATCTGAGAGTCAAGAACCAGAGAGGGGAGATTCACTGTTGTCTGGTGATTGGAAAGGCCCGTGTTTCTCCCACGAAGTGAACTACAATACCAAGGCTGGAATTAACTGCAGCAGTAGTTTCAGTTAATGCCAGCAATATGCTCAGAGAGTAGCTTAGTTGTGCTAATGTGAAAGAGTACTTCTGGACAGACTCCAAGGTAGTGTTGAGCTATATAAATAACGACTCAAGGTGCTTTCATACCTTTGTCGCCAACAGAAGAAGCACAAACCCCCAGCAATGGCATTATGTGCTCACGGATTAGAATCCAGCAGACGATGCATCCCGGGGAAGAACGGTGAATGAGCTGCTCAGATCCAACTGGTTCAGAGGTCCCATGTTCCTGTGGGAAAGTGAGATAGCTACACAAGAGGATGTGGTACCAGATCTGGCTGTAGGAGATCCAGAGATCAGAAAAGCTCAAGCACTGCAGACGAAGGCATCGGAACCATTCAGCATTGTGGATCGTCTGTCCAAGTTCTCATTGTGGTCCCGAGCCACCGCAGCTGTGGCCTGCCTTGTGCGACGGGCTAAGAAAATCAAGTCACATGCCCCTTCTACAGTGAGTGAGTGAGCAGAAAAATGCTGCATGTGTCATAATCAGAGAACTGCAAGGTCAGGCATATGAGAAAGAGATCAAGCAGTTAAAAAAGGGAAGTCAAATAACAAAAAACGGCAAACTGTATCACCTGGATATATTTACAGACACAGACGCCTTTCTGAAGGTGGGAGGAAGACTCTGCCATTCGTCTCTCACAGACTCACTCAAGCATCCCATTGTCATTCCTAAAGAGCATCATATCACAAAGCTGATAATAGCGCACAACCATGAAAATATCAAGCACCAGGCCAAGGGCTTTACTGCAAATGAAATCATATCCAATGGATATTGGATCCCAGGTATGAGCCGAGCAGTTGCTTCATTCATTCGCCAGAGTGTGATCTGTCGCAGACTCAGGAGACCTCCAGAGGGCCAAAGAATGAGCGACTTACCTGCAGAGCGCATTGAGCCCTCCCCTCCATTCACTTATTGCTGTATGGACTGCTTTGGTCTCTTTGTCACTACAGAAGGAAGGAAACCGCGCAAACGATATGGCCTGCCCCTTACCTGCTTTTGTTCACAGGCCATCCACCTGGAGATGCTGGAGGACATGTCCACCGACGCCTTCATTAACAGCTTGTGATGCTTCATTGCCATCAGAGGTGCTGTGCATCAAATCCAGTGCAATCGAGGCACTAACTTTGTTAGTGCCAAGAATGAGCTTAAGGCAGCCCTACGAGAGCTTGACTCTGACAGACTAAGCACACTTCTGTCACACAGGCAGTGTGACTTTGTCATGAACGCACTGCACTCTAGCCATGCAGGTGGTGTGTGGGAGCGCCAGATCAAGATGTTCAGGAGTGTCCTAAACTCCACACTATCACTTTCTCACAACAGACTCTATGACTCTGCACCACGGACACTGTTCTATGAAGCCATGACTATAGTCAACAGCAGGCCTCCCACGGTGGATAACTTGATCAGTCCAGACAGCCTGGAACCCCTCACCCCCAATCACCTCATCCAAATGAAGTCCAGCCCAGTCCTGCCTCCGCCTGGCACATTCCCCAGAGAAGGCTTATACGGAGCAAAGAGATGGCGACGGGTGCAGTATCTGGCAGAACAGTTCTGGAGCCTCTGGAAATGAGAATATTGTCACAGCATAATGACAAGACAGAGATGGCACTCGCCAAGGAGAAATCTGCAAGTGGGTGATGTTGTAATGGACACTGATGAACTGTCACCCAGAGGTGAGTGGAGACCTGTAAGGGTCATAGAGACTGTCAAGGGTAAGGATGGACTCATAAGAGGAACAAAAATCTCAATAGGAGATAAGAGATTGAGCAAGAAGGTGAGCGTCTGGGTAAGCTTTCCATATTGGAGTGCCCAGTGTAGAAGCTAGTCCTGTTGTTAGAGACTTCTTAAGCTCATGACTTTAATGAAACATTGTCATTCTTTCTGTGAAAATTATTTGTAGTTCATGTTGTTTAATGAAACACTCATAATTTTGGTGGGACTGTAGCTAACCCAATTCTAAGTTTAATTCTAGAGATTTCCCTGTTGAACAACGACTTATTCATATTATTGCAGGTCTAATGTCTTAAATATGTACTACAATATTTCCCGTTTTGTTTGCTTTGAGGGACTTTCATTCTGAAATTACGAATTGATTCTTAGTATTTCCTAGCGCGAACGAACGAAGGAATATTAACGGTGAAATGGAATCTCATTAAGTCGAATTTTATTGTATTAGCGCCCTCCGACGAGGCACAAGGTTAGTGTTCTTTGTATTGTATTGTTGTGTGTTTTTGTGCTTTGATGTCATTTTGAAGCCTTATGAACTTCATAGCTCTTCTAAGTTGAGTATCTGGTAACAGATGTGAGCTAATGTTAAGCTAGGCTGACGCTTGAAGCTACATGGCTATGTAGTTATTTCTGTTTGTGCTTTATATCTAGCTCTTACGGTGGTTTGGAGTTTTTAAATAAACGAAAAATCATCAGTTGAAGTTGTCATGTGCATAAACGACAGGCAAGGGAGTCGCGATTAATAACGTGCTTTATTCAGCCATCTGCTTCCAGTCCCCAACCCGGACAATCCCCAGAATGCCCCAGTACAGAACCGCGCTAAAACATATAGTTGCTTGCCCCTCCTCTTACGTACACAGCATGCTGGGCACTGTAGTTCTCATCACATCTCCCTCCATTTAAAGAACTTGTATGTTCCAATGGAAACAATAACATTGCTAGATATAAAGCATAGCAACAGCAATACCATATTAGCAATTTGCTAATTAACAGCATAACCAGCTAACAATGAAAACATGCACTTCAAAATTCAAAAATTAACCTGAAGGGTGGGGTAGACTGCCCAGCCCTTCGACTGAGTGTGGGGATTATTCTGCCCAATTGCTCACTCAGTATCTAAACATCATACCGCTTTGGGGGTTTTACAACTCTGCCACTGGAGGTGATGGTGAACCCAGAGGGCCTTGCTGGCACGTCCGGCTCCGTGGGAGTGCCTGATGAGGTGGCGACCGGTGGGCTGAGTTGTTCCTGCTGCAAGTCATTGCTGTCTCTGGCTGGTTGGGTTGCAACAGTTGCAGGGGCAGGCACGGATTGCAGGTGCCTGCGGTTCCGTCTGAAGACAGCCCCATCTTCCGTACACACCGTGTAGGAGCGTGGTTCCCCTGAGGGATTCACCACGACTGCGGGCATGTTCCACCCCTTTTGCCCGTCTAGTTTGACTTGTACCCTCTCACCTGAGTGCAGTTCGGTTAGGGCACGTGCAGAGTGTCTCCTGTCGAAGAAAAACTTATAAGCCTCTTTTGCCCTTCTGTCATTCTTCTCCACCTCCTTGTGGTCGAAGAGCTGTGGCTGGAGTTTCCTCTCCAGCAAAGGCATGTTGGTCCGGATCTGGCGGCAGGTCATGAGCTGCGCGGGGCTCGCACCTGTGGCAGCAATTGGTGTAGCGCGGTAGCACATCAGCGCTAGGTGAGGGTCAGGCTGCCGCAAAATTCTTTTGGCCGTCCCGACGGCCCTTTCGGCAGCTCCATTTGCCTGGGTGAAGTGGGGGCTGCAGGTTGTGTGGCGGAAATCATAGTTCCTACAAAACTGCCTAAATTTGGCTGACGTAAACTGTGTGGCATTGTCACTAATGAGTTCCCCAGGGACGCCCCATCGTGCGAACATACCTTTCAGCTGCTCAATCACCTGTAGACTGGAGGTGGTCCGTAGCTGGGTGATCTCAATGTCCCTGGAATAATAATCAAACACCACCAGGTAGTTTTTTCCATCCTGCTCGCAAAGGTCTTCCCCAATCTTGTGCCATGGGCCGGGCAGCAGTGGTGTTGTACGTAGGGGCTCTTTGTACTGTGAGGGCTTATTGATTTGGCAGAATGTGCACTGTGTAACTTTCCGGTAAATGTCCGATCCGATGCTGGGCCACCAGACAGACATCCTGGCTCTTTCACGACACTTTGTAAGGCCTTGGTGCCCTTCGTGAATCCTGTGTAGGATGTCTTCCTGATACATGGGGGGAATTACAATCCTGTCTTGGTACAGGAGCAGCCCGTCTGCCTCGGACAGCGATGCCCTCGCAGCGTGGTAGCCATGCAGATAAAAGGGCACGTGCCTCAGCCATCCCTCTCTGGTGTACCCGATCGTCCTGACGTGTGGCCTGCTTTAACATGTCCAGCTTCGTGCTCGACACCGGTTTGGTTTCGATCACAGCTTCGACATGCGCAGGCATATCCCCGTCTGTGTCTGCCCCGCGGCCATGCTGGAGTGGGTTCCTGGAAAGGGCGTCGGCCACCACCAGCTGTGAACCCGGAACATAAACTGCTCTGGGGTTAAAACGCATTAGACGAATTAGAAGCCGCTGGCATCTTGGTGGCACTTTGTCCAGATCATATGCATTAATGAGGGGGGCCAGGGGCTTGTGGTCTGTCTGTAAGCTAAACTCAGCTAAGCCCAACAGATAACGGGAAAACCGCTCACAGGCCCACACCCCTGCAAGGCATTCCCTCTCTAACTGAGAGTATCTCTTCTCTGCATCTGTGAGAGTTCTGGAGCAGAAGGCAACAGGCTGAACTTTGTCCCCCTGAACCTGCAACAGTGCTGCCCCCAGCCCGTAACTACTAGCGTCCGCGCTCACAATGGTGGGCCGTGCTACATCATAGTATGCCAGGGCAGGAGTGGAAGACAACATTGCTTTTACCTTGGTGAAGGCTTGCTGTTGGGGCTCCCCCCACTGCCACTCTGCGTCTTTCTTCAGCAGCTCACTCACCAGGTGTAGCACTGATGACAGTTCGGGTAGAAACCTCCCCAGATAATTTACCATACCCAGCCACTGTCTCACCTGAGGGACATTCTCAGGGCTCTGCATGTCTGAGATGGCCTTCACCTTGCCTGGATCAGGTTTGATGCCGTCTTTGCTGATGATGTGCCCGAAATATTGCAACTCACTCCTGCTGAAGCGGCATTTCTCCCGGTTGAACTTCAGCCCCGATGTTTTGATTGTCTGCAGTACCGCCTCCAAGTTTCTATCGTGCTCGTCCTGGTCCTTGCCGTACACGAGTATGTCATCCATGACGACGACCGTGCCCTTGTGGTCTCTCAGCAGAATGCACGTTTTCCTCTGGAAGATCTCCGGTGCCGATGTGATGCCGAACGGGAGCCACTGGAAACAGAACCGGCCTCTGGGAGTAATGAAAGTGGTTAGTTTTACACATCTGGGATCCAGCGGAATTTGCCAGAAGCCAGACGATGCATCTAGCGTTGTAAAAACCCCTGCCCCTGCTAACTTGGGCATAATGTCCTCCAGCATGGGAAGCATAAACTGCTCGCGCTTAACAGCCTGGTTTAACTGCTTTAGGTCCACACAGATCCGTATCTTGCCGTTCTTTTTGACTACGGGCACCATGGGTGCGCACCACTCTGTGGGCTCGGTCACTTCTGTGATGATCCCCAAGGACTGCATGCGTTGCAGCTCGCCATCCACCTTTGGCATGAGAGGGAAAGGGACCCTGTGTGGCGTGCTGAGGGCATAAGGCTGTATATTGGGCTTAAGCTCAATCATGACAGGTTCACAATTAAGCAATCCAATGTCCCCGAAAACGTCTTCCCTAACCTGACCTGTTCTAAAAACTAGGTCCATTTCACATGCAGCCCTGCGACTCAATAGATTGTTGGCATTTGGCCCTTTTATCACAAAAATCCCAATTTTGTGCATCTTCCCCCGTCTCTCCGTGCACGCCACAAATTTCCCCGCACACTGCAGTGCTCCCCCTGGGCTTCTCAGGTCGATTGATGTTTTAACCAGCTGTGGCCGTTCAGGCAGTGACCTATATGCAGTCTGTGACATGGTAGTGATGTCCGCCCCCGTATCGATTTTAAAATTAACCAACTTGCCGCAGATCGGTAACTCCACTTGCCACTTTTTCTCAAAATCCATCCCCTCTATGCAACCGAGGAAGTAGGGGCGGCTTTCACTTTCCGCTTCGCCCTCATACGCATCATCCTGGTAAACGACCTCCCTCACGTCTCTGGTTTTGCATACAGCAGCAAAATGTCCCAGCTTGTCGCATTTCCTGCAACGCCTGTTGCGTGCAGGGCATTCCCGCTGCTGCCCATGCACGCGATTACATCTGGGGCAGGCTGTTTTGGGCCGCTGTGCGTTTCCGTTGCCCTTATTTAGTGGTTGCTAGCGTTACTGCAGTCGCGGTTGGTATTGGCGCCCTGTGCTTTGCTAACTACATTCAGTTCAGCTGTAATTCCTTCCGCATTTCGCTGTTTAACCAGTTCGGTCTGACGGGCCATTTGCGCCGCTTTTCCTAGCGTGAGCTCATCTTCCACCTGCAACTTCTGTGACACGTCTCGGTCAGCAACTCCGATCACAACTCTATCACGAATATGCACTTCCTTTAATGCCCCGAACTCGCAGTGTTCTGCCAATGTTCTGCCAACTCATATAAACTCCTCACAAAGGCCTCGACAGTCTCTCCAGCTCTCTGCGAGCGCTGGTGGAAACATGCACGTTCGTGGATTACATTTCTCCGTGGTACGAAATGCTCGTTGAATTTACTGACGACCCTGTCATAATCGTTAGCGTGAGAAGCCTCTTCGAACGTAAATGAGTTAAAAATAGCTTCTGCATCTTTCCCCATTGCGTATATCAAGGAATTGACTTGGATCTCACCATCCTCCGCATTTAGCTTGGTTGCTAGTCGAAACCGGGAAAACCTCTGAATCCAAATCGGCCATGCCGCCGGTTGCGTGAAATCAAATACCTCGGGGGGATTAAATTTTGCCATTCTTCGTCTCACCGGACCAACTCCGTTCCCGATTATTGAGGTAAGTGGATTCGAAGATCTTCTGACACCATGTCATGTGCATAAACGACAGGCAAGGGAGTCGCGATTAATAACGTGCTTTACTCAGCCATCTGCTTCCAGTCCCCGACCCGGACAATCCCCAGCATGGCCCGGTACAGAACCGCGCTAAAACATATAGTTGCTTGCCCCTCCTCTTACGTACACAGCATGCTGGGCACTGTAGTTCTCATCACAGAAGTGTTGACCACCGTTCGGTGGGGATGCTACAGACATGGTTCGGGCATCTGATTAGGATGCCTCCTGGGCGCCTTTCTTTGGAGTTTTTCCGGGCACGTCCACCTGCGAGGAGACCCCAGGGTAGACCCAGAGCTCGCTGGAGGGACTACATTTCCAATGTGGCCTGGGAACGCCTTGGGATCCCCTAGGAGGTGCTGGAGGGCGTTGCTGGGGAGAGGGACGTCTGGAGTACCCTACTTAGCTTGTTGCCACTGCGACCCAACTAAGGAGAAATATTTGCCGAAGTGGATCCCTTCGTCGGGGGAGCGGGTTATCCGCATAGAGAGGGCCCATAGAGTTTACAGCAGAGTTAGTACAGATGCCACACGTCCAGATGTCACACGTTGATCTTCAAACTGGTGGACTACTCTGATCGTCAAGCCATTTTGAAGGGAGCTAGAGCTCAGCCCGTTAAGCAAACATTGCCGTTCTTCCCGGGTCGCCCCGGTCCACAATAGGATGGTTTCGTCTGGGCTTCGGCTTTTCCTGCCCAGCTGAAAAATCCCCTATCGTGGGCACATCGTCAACTTTGGGATGCCACACGAAGCCGAGAAGTCTCTTTAAAACCCATTTCAACCTCTGCCCGCCCTACAACACCAAGAATGGCCGCTTTGCTCCGGGAGCCGGACACCGGCGACAAAATGGACGCCTCGTCGCTGCCACCGTGAGTGAATGTTGCCCACAGCTAAACGATCTTGCGACATTATGCCGCACTCTCTAGCGTCTTGACTTTTCACTGACTGACTACCTGCCAGCTTAGCTATGCCAAGGTGATGGGACTCGGACTGACGTTGCTGTTGTTCACTCTTTAGGGCTGTTTATTCCTCACATTGCTTAACTAAGCTGGTTGAAGTTAACCACGTCTTGCTGTGCGGGTTATCTGACAGTTTATATAATGGGGACTTGACAAGTATCGTATATGGACAAGTATCGCAAGATCACATATTGCTCACTCTTTAGAGGGGGTCAATCTTCCTATTGTTTAGATAAGATGGTTGATATCGATGACGTTCTGTTACGTGTTTTATTTATGTAACGGACTGAATAGCCCACAGTGATGAAGCTCTTTGTATACTTTGTGTATATGCCAATTTCAGCATATTGTCTGTGTGGGGTTTTATTTTTTCCCCTTTCTGTTTGTTTTCTGTTTGTTGAACATCATGAGACATAGGAGGGGAGAGGGGTCGTGAGGAGTGGCCTTGATGTACGCGCCACCGGAATGACTAGTGCATGTTTTATGCCAACTTAGTTCTGTTGTTAAATTCTGAATTTATCCATGTTAAATGTATTGTGCGGCCATTAGCTATTAAGAGACATATTCTCAGTTTAAGACTTTTCTTTACTATTCATATAAAGTGGACTGTTTACATGTTATTTTGCTACACTTTTACACCACCATTTACATGGCCAACTTAAATATCTTGAGCTGGAACGTTCGAGGTCTGAACTTACCCATTAAGCGCACTCACTGCCTGGCATTTTTACACCACAAACATGTTTCTATAGCTCGGATTCAAGAGACACACCTGACAGCGAAGGGCGTACATCCAGTCTTGTATAAAGTACTTTGTAGAGTTATTGTGTGGTCACTTTAAATTACAGGCGATTATTTATGACGTACACAAGTGGCGACCTCAGTGGTAACGTAGCACGAGGGGTGATTGAGGCAGTTGACGTGTGTACAGCTTAACCGGTCCACTGTGGAGTTTATAGGCACGTTACATGGTGTCAGAAGTCGGATAATGGCTCAAGGGCTTGGTCGCGTCGACCCCTTATTTTTCGATGACAATATTGCCGATAACTGGCGGAAATTTGACAAGGAATGGATAATTTATTGCAACGCGGGGCTGTCGGATAAGTCGAAGAAAGTGTAAGCTTACACGCTCCTGAACCTCGCCGGTCCTGAACCTCGCCGGTCCTGAACCTCGCCGTTGAAAACAGGGACTCATTCATTTACGAAAACGGAGAAAGTCACGAAGATCCAGAGGTTCTACTGGAAAAATTTGCTGAATTGTGCTTGCCTGCAAAAAACATCATTATGGACAGGCATGCGTTCAACACCGCTAGTCAAAAGCCTGGTGAGTCAGTTCAAGCTTACATTTCCAATTTGAAAATACTGGCTAAGGAATGTGATTTTGGCGCGCTCCGCGGCGACTTGATAAGGGATCGCATTGTGTGTGGCATAGAAAGTGACTTTGTTCGCAAGCAGCTACTCCGTGAAAAGAATTTCACCCTGGAATTATAGTCCATGGGCCAGAGCCCAAAATTTCCTATTTCGGTACACTCAAGGTGGCAAAATTTACTTATAATTTTTGAAAGGATCCATGTCTGTAGATGATATTTTGGTATGATAACCATTCCTGAGTGGCAGCTGTATCACAGTTATCAGCTCATGAAGTTAACCACCCCCTAAAGTAAATTGCATTTTAGACGCTGGTGCATATCCTGGTTTAGCCTCATGGTCAGGACATTTTTCAATGTTCTATAATATTGTCTTTGGTATCATTTTAAAGGGGACCTTCTTAGCTTTCATTCAAGCCCTGTTGTGGATATTTCTCACAAATATAGAGGTCACTTGAGCTCTTCAACCCGTCAATAACACACATCTTTCTGCAATGTTCGCCTAAACTATATACTTTCTTTTAGCCATGTGGCATCTAGGAATATCAGGGACACAAAACACAAAAACTGGAATACTCACAGGACTGTAAAGATTCAGGAAATGTATAATATACCCATACTATTTCATTGTGTGAGGTGATTGTGAACCTTAAATTAGAAGGGCATTATTACTGATTCAGGAAATGTATAATATACCCATACTATTTCATTGTGTGAGGTGATTGTGAACCTTAAATTAGAAGGGCATTATTACTAAGAAACTAACTAGACCAAAGCCAGTTAGTCCATGGGTCAGACCAGATATCGATATCACCCAAGGTGACACAACTTCACTGGTGCCATTTTATTTGGTACACTAACAGAAATAAAATAATACATGATAACCTTTCCAAATGAGCAGCTATTTCATTTTTCTTTCAGGAAACCTGTTTCTGTGCCTCTCACGATTGTGTATTTGCCCAGATTTGAACAAGCAAGTTTTTACCCAATACCAAAGCGCCCAAGGGTGGAGTGCATTATCTACTGTTCTGATGATACAGATAAGCTGGTTTCACTACAAAGTGTCGACTCATGGAGAACTCTGCTCAGGGCAGCTCAGATACGAAATCATGCACCAGTTTTGAAACTGGCAAAAGACATTCCTGAGGGACAGATTCCAGCAATCTACTACCACAGAAAGTGTCGCAGTATCTTCACTATGAAGCAAATTCTTGATGGCCTCCTTGCAAAAGAAAAGAAAAGTTGTGTCTCTGCTGAAGAGAAACAATCTAAGAGAGTAGCTCGACATGCTCCAAGTACATCTAGGACTTATGATGCAGAGTGCATATTTTGTCAGAAAAACAGCAAATATTCCAAGAGACAGAATACGAGAGAAGTACTGGTGCAGTGTCGAGAACTGCGAGCTGATGCAAAGATCAGGAATGCAGCCACAAAGAAAAGAGACAGCAGAATCCTTGCCATTGTGAGTAGAGACCTTGTAGCAGCTGAAGGGCACTACCACAGGTCATGCTATAGACTTTACACCAAAGAAGAGGTTTCCAAAGGAAAGGTTGCCAGCAATGAAGATGATGATGCTGCAGCTCAGTATGAAGCTGCTGTGAATAAGGCATACAATGAGCTGTTCCTCTTCATCAGGATTGAGCTTTTTGGCAATCCTCAAGTGATGACAATGACTGATCTCTCTTCTAGACTGGTAGCTTCAATGAACTCCCAAGGCATTGCCCAAGTCAAGGAATCAACCAAGAAGCACATAAGGCGAAACCTGGAGAGTGAGTTTGCTGGAGCCTTGCAGATATTCCCTGATGAGAAAGGAAAATTCCTCCTCTATCCCGATAACTTGTCCATGAGGGAACTTGCCAAAGAAAATCAGTCTCTCAAAAGGGAGCTGCAGACCCTGAAAAGTGTCAGTGCACAAGATGTTATAGCCAAAGCAGCCATCAAATTGAGAGCAGACATTAAAAGTCAAGATGTTCCTCAAACCTGGCCGCCTGAAGTCAAACCAGAAGCAGAATGTCCTACCATTCCAGAGTCGCTCATTATCTTCCTGTACTCTCTACTCACAGGCTCAAATGATCCTGATCATGCATCCCAGAGAGTGTAGTGCCTTCTGCAGTCATTTGGCCATGACATAGTATATGCAGTGACATGTGGAAATACCAAGCCTTCCAAGCACATTGTTCTGCCATTCAGTGTCAAATCGTTGACAGGAAATGTAGAGTTGATAAACATCCTCAACCGACTTGGTCACAGTGTGTCCTATTCACAGATGGAAGAGATCAACACTGCCCTGTGTCTCCAGAAACTCTCATCATCAGGGAGTGGCATTGCCCTTCCAGCTAACATCCATCCTGGCATATTCACAACTTTAGCCTGGGACAATATCGACCGTCTTGAAGAAACTGTCAGTGGTGAGGGAACATCTCACAGAGTAAATGGGATTGCTGTGCAAGCAAAGCCAGTCAACCCACTTCCTGTCCAACCCATGCCCACTGTTCCCAAAACAAAGAAGAGAAGCATTGATGGACCCCCACCAATGTTACCAACTTACAATGCTGGACAACGGGTAGGGCCCCCACAAAGCAAAAAGTCAGATGCCGATACTGCAGCCAATACTAAGCTTGCCAGAGAGAAAAACCTTCTTTGGGTCCTAGCACGCATGTCACAACAAGAAGAACAGTCAGTCAGCAGCTGGACAGGCTTCAACATCCTGACTCGAGGAGAGATGACGGTCATCCCCGACAATATAGGCTATCTGCCTACCATCAATGCTCCAGCGACACAAATGTCTACTGTCAACGAGGTGCTTAACCAGTCACTGAGCATCATGCAGTGCTTAGGCCTGAGGAAGATTGTCTGTCTTTGACCAAGCCCTGTATGCGAAGGCTGTCGAGATCACATGGAAACACCATGACAAGTTCCATGATATCATTGTTAGGCTTGGGGTATTCCACACCATCTGCACACTGCTGGCAATAATAGGAAAGCGTTTCCAAGATGCTGGACTCAAAGACCTCTGCATTGAGTCTGGCATGATTGCAGAAGGCTCAATTGCTGGTGTTATGGATGGCCGCAAGTACAACAGGGCAGTGCGACTACACAAGCTCCTGTATGAGGCTCTCATGCGACTGACCTTGAATGGTTTCCTGTCCTGGTTGGAAGAAACTCACAGGAATGACATGGTTCACCTGAATGAGACACTGAAGACCATTGACAGCCTTGGGAAAGAAGTCTCACAACATGCTTTGAAGGAGGTCCTCGAGAACAGCTCTTGTACACGCATCATGGATCTATTTGAAGTCTACCGTGAGTTCCTTAGAGGTGGAAACGGCAGCCTCTCGAACTTCTGGATGTCCTATTTGGACATGGTTGAAATCTTGTTGGGGCTCATCCGAGCATCCAGAGAGGGAGACTGGATGCTACACTTGGCTAGCATTCGAGCAATGATCCCATGGTGCTTTGCTTATGACAGGATGAATTATGCAGACTACCTCCCCTACTACTACACCCAGATGTCTGAGCTGCCCATCACACACCCAGATGTGTACACAGAATTCATGGAAGGAGGCTTCTCAGTCCAACTGGGCTCCACCAATCCCTTTGGCCGAATCTCTGTTGACCAAGCTATAGAAGAAACGGTGAACAAAGACACCCAAACAGCTGGAGGGACAAAGGGATTCAGCTTGAAGCCAGGAGCTGTGACCAAATATTATCTCACAGCTGAGTATAGAAGCATGTACCTCAGACAGCTGAGAGACCTGCCAGGTCAAGGCAGGTGCAAATGGTCTCATCCAGATCTACAGAGTCCAAGGATCAAGAGAGATGAAGCAGATGTCCAGTCTCTCATGGACCTTATGGAGAATAACTGGCTCAATCCTATGTCCCCTGATGAGATTGATTTGGTTAGCCTCTCCACTGGCAACATGGCTCCACCGGATGTGACCATAGATCTCTTGAGAGCTCTTGAGAAAGGAGAAGAGGCCTACCAGGCATTCCAGCAAACAAGGTTAGATGCAGACCCACCACCTGTGAAATTCCACGACAAGATGACCAAGCAAAGTCTGAAAACATTCTCCAATGTCAGCACAAAACAAGCTCATGGAAAGAAAGCACAGGATGTGGTTCTGAAGGCAGATAGAAACCTTTTCAGTCACATGATCCTGGTGGCTGAAAGCAGGAAGGTGAATCTGAAGGATGTCCTTGCCTACCCATTGGGCCCACTACCATGGGCACTGGCAAATGCTGATGGGTCCTTACGAAAAACAAACAAGGCTGCACTTGCCAGAGAGCTTGAAAAGAATGTATCTCCTGCAGAAGACATCCTAATCCCATCTACTTCCATCATTGATGGGATGAGCCTGGTCCAAAAAATGAATGGCAACAACAAAACCTTTGCACAGGTGGCAGAGTCAGCCTTGACCCAGGTCCTCCATGAGGGAGCACAGAGTGGGAGGATTGATGTTGTTTTTGATGTCTATCACCAGACTTCGATCAAAGATGCTGAACGACTGAACCGGGGTGGAGACATCACTCTCCAGTACAAGAATCTTGCAGGGGGACACCACGTCCAGCAGTGGAGAAAATTTCTGTGCAGTTCCTCCAACAAGACCAGTCTCATCAAGTTTCTGGTGGGAGAGTGGAAACTCCCACGATACAGAGCTATGCTGCATGGCAAGGTGTTGTACATGACCTGTGAGGAAACCTGCTACAAGTTGACAGAAGATGGGTGTGAGGAAGCAGCAGAACTGCACTCCACACATGAAGAAGCTGACACCCGTCTGCTCCTGCATGCATTGCATGCAGCAAATGCGGGCTCAAAGTCAGTTATCATCACAGCTGAGGACACTGATGTCATGGTGCTTTGTCTTGGCTTCCAGAAGGACATCACCTGTCCTATCTACCAGAAGTGTGGGACTCAGAACCGCACACGGTTTGTCGACATCACCAAACTGGCAAGTTCACTTGGAGACAGCATCTGTGACAGCCTAATTGGCTTACATGCCTTCACAGGCTGCGACACTGTCAGTGCATTCGCTGGTCGAGGGAAGCTGAATGCCCTGAAGATAGTGAGAAAGCACACTTCCTGCCAAGAGGCTTTTAGTCAACTGGGACAGACATGGAATGTGAGTGATGAGCTGTTCCAGAAAATTGAGCAGTTCACCTGTCGGATGTATGTTGCTAATAGCAGCACTGCTGAGGTGAACAAACTGCGTTACCAGCTCTTCTGCACCAAAAGGGGAGAGGTTGAGTCCAGCCAGCTGCCACCATGTAGAGACTGTCTCTTTATGCATGTTCAACGAGCCAACTATCAGGCAGCAATATGGAAGTGCTGTCTGCAGGCTAACCCTGTGGTGCCAAGCCCTACTGAGTATGGATGGACAGACGATGAAGGCAAGCTGGCCATTTACTGGATGCGCTCCCCACCTGCACCAGATGTGGTCTTGGAAATGCTAACATGCAAGTGTGTGCATTCATGCAAAATGCCAAGCTGCATGTGCCTGTCAAATGGACTTCCATGCACAGACATGTGCAGGTTACAGACCTGCAGTAACCAAAAACAGCAGGATGGTCCAGAACTGGACTTTGAACTTGGGGAGTCAGATGATGAGAGAAACGAGCAGTTTGATGAATGACAGTGTGATGATTCTGATGGTATTACTGTGGTAGTAGTCTATTGATGCACAGGATGTTGATTCTGGACTTGGTTACCCAGAGCTTGATAACAATAATGTAACCATATTCACATATACCCATTACCCTACCCATTACCATTACATATACCCACTAATGATATGGGATTACATGTATCATTGACTAAGTATATGTAAATGTCAATGTTATTTAAAATATTAAAATAGTTCATTACCTCACTATGGTATTCCTTTTTATCATGTATTTTGATTGTGTATTTAAACAAATGTATAGAGACCAGTTTGTGACCTAACTGGCTTTGGTCTAGTTCTCATTTAAGGCTCACAATCACCTCACACAATGAAATAGTATGGGTATATTATACATTTTCTGAATCTTTACAGTCCTGTGAGTATTCCAGTTTTTGTGTTTTGTGTCCCTGATATTCCTAGATGCCACAGGGCTAAAAGAAAGTATATAGTTTAGGCGAAAATTGCAGAAAGATGTGTGTTATTGACGGGTGGAAGAGCTCAAGTGACCTCTATATTTGTGAGAAATATCCACAACAGGGCTTGAATGAAAGCTAAGAAGGTCCCCTTTAAAATGATACCAAAGACAATATTATAGAACATTGAAAAATGTCCTGACCATGAGGCTAAACCAGGATATGCACCAGCGTCTAAAATGCAATTTAGTTTAGCGGGTGGTTAACTTCATGAGCTGATAACTGTGATACAGCTGCCCCTCAGGAATGGTTATCATACCAAAATATCATCTACAGACATGGATCCTTTCAAAAATTATAAGTAAGTTTTGCCACCTTGAGTGTACCGAAATATCGTCTGGCCCATGGACTATTAGCGACAAGTACCTGTATGCTCCATGAACAGTTAGAAAGGAGATCCAAGGAGTTAAAGAAAGAAGTGGATGTGTGCGCTGTTCAGGAAACTCGCTGTGGCAACTGCAATGGACAACACGCTCCTGACCCTAATAAGTGTTATGTATTCAATAAACAATGCAATAATTGTGGCAAACTCAATCATTTTGCTAAATGCTGCAGATCCACACAAGTATGGCCCATAGTTGGCGCCAAAGCTCCCAGTCAATACAGAAAAAGACAGCCAGACAGAGTGAACGAACTGATCAAACAACCAGACAGTGCTTTGGATGATACTTTTTATTGTGACCCAGTTGATTCAACCACTCAGAAAGGAGAAATCTTCACAATGCTGAAACTGAAAAGTGAAAAGGAGCAACTGAAGGTATAAGTGGACACTGGTGCCAAATGCAATATGATGTCCAAACGCATGTTGCATGCAGTTGACTGCACAATCCATGTGAATGCAGATGAAAGAGTCAATCTTGTGGCCTATGGGGGTGAGACAATTAATACAGAGGGCACAGCAATACTACACTGTCTGCAGGGGCAGTTCAAATTTCACGTGGTCAATAGGGATTTGAGACCATTGCTAGGACTACAAGACAGTGTTGCCATGGGACTCATACACCTTGGACCTGACATCCACACCCTACAACAAGAAGCACCAGAGGTATGGGAATACAAAGACCTGTTTGATAGCAACACTATAGGTAAATTGCCAGTCATATATCCCATGAGGCTAGATGACAGTATTGGTTCTACAGTGTGTGCACCTTGCAAGGTTCCAATAGCCATGAAAGAAAAGGTTAAAGCAGAGCTTGATCGAATAGCTGCACTTGGTGTCATAGTGCCAGAAAAATGAAGCCACAGAATGGGTGTCCGCCATAGTTGGAGCCAGGAAAAAGATGGAACTGTGAGAATTTGCATCGACCCAGTGCACCTGAACAAGGCCCTTCTCAGACCACGTCACCCCCTGAAATCTATTGAACAAATCATTGCAGACATGCCTGGTGCTAAAGTTTTCAGTATTCTGGATGCCAAATGTGGTTTTTGGCAGATCCCTCTTGATGAAGCTTCCTCAAATCTTACAACTTTCATGCTCCTGGGATCCGCCACTTCAATAAAGACTTGAATTCTTCCTTACCTGGTTATCCCGTCTGCTTTTGGGTTTTTCCAGATACGTGACAGTACGTTCCAGCCACTATGGACCCAGCAGACCATTCCACCACAGACCTGGCCACGGACTGCCAGGCTGTAGCCAACCAGTAATCGGTCCTCAGCCAGCACAGCCAGGTGCTACAGGGGATGGCTGACGCCCTCCGTGAGCTCAGCTCAAAGATATCCGGAATCCAGACCCAGCTTGGTGCCTCCGCTAGCCCGGGTCCCGCCCCTCCAGCTCCGCCACCCTCAGCGCCATCAACTTCGGCTAAGGAACCATGGGTTGCCCTGCCCGATAAGTATGATGGAGATTTTGGACTTTGTCGCCCTTTTTTGATGCAGTGTGAGACTGTGTTTAACCAGCAGCCCCAGTCATATTCCACAGATGGAGCCAAAGTCGCTTACATCATGGGTCTTCTCCGGGGAAGCGCTCTGGCTTGGGCTACAGTGGTGTGGGAGATGCGGGCCTCCACTTTCTCATCCTACGCTGAGTTCACCACTGCTTTTCGCCAGGTTTTTGATCATCCCGTGCGGGGAAAGGATGCTTCAAAAAGACTGATCTCTCTCCGCCAGGGTTCCCGCAGCGTCGCTGACTACTCAGTTGAGTTCCGTACGCTATCAGCGGAGAGCGGATGGAACAACGAGTCCCTCCCGGCCGGGTTTGCCAACGGTCTAAGCGAATCCTTAAAGGACGAATTGGTTTCCTACCCCGAGCCTGGAGGGTTGGAGGAATTGGTTACCCTGGCCATTCGTGTGGACAACCGTCTCCAGGAGCGAGGAGAGAGAGAGGACGCGCCGCTTTCCTGGTCACAACAACTTTCCACGGGCCACACCTCCAAACTCAGGGGGCCGAGCTCGCTCGACTGAGGCTGACGTCCTCCGAGAAAGCCAGAGGCGTGCTTCTTCCCCAGCTTCGGAGCCGATACAACTTGGCCGCTTCCGTCTCGACCCGGAGGAGCGTCAACGCCGCATCACCAAGAACAGCTGCTTGTATTGTGGTCAGCCTGGTCACTTTCTCGCCTCCTGCCCTCACCGTCCGTCAAAACTAGCAGGCTCCCGAGGGGGGCGATCCTCGCGAGCCCAACTGTCTGCCCTCTGTCTCCTTGTCCACGTACCTAGTTGCAAGCTACCATCAGTTTTAAAGGTCAGTCCACTAAACTTTTGGCTTTAATTGACTCTGGAGCTGATGAAAGTTTTTTGGATGCAAACGTTGTGAAGCAGTTAGGTCTTGCCACTGTGAGTCTGGACCAGCCTCTTGAAGCTAATGCCCTGGATGGACGTCTCCTGGCCCGGATAACCTCTAAGACCGAGCCTGTGCGCCTCCTGTTGTCGGGAAACCATCAAGAGGAGTTAAGTTTTTTTTGTTATTAATTCTCCATTTGTTCCCATTATACTTGGTCATCCCTGGCTTGTTAAGCATAGTCCCCATATTGATTGGTCATCGGCCAGAATTTCAAGTTTGAGTCCCGTCTGTCATGCCATATGCCTCCAGTCTGCTCTACCACAGTCTGTCCCCTGTCAGGTGTCAAGCCCTGAGACCTCTGACCTGTCACTGGTGCCTCCAGAGTACCATGACCTCCAAGCCGTGTTCAACAAGCAGCAAGCTCTCTCCCTGCCTCCTCATTGCCCCTATGATTGCGCTATTGACCTGCTGCCGGGCACTCCCCTCCCCAGCAGCCGTCTATATAGCCTCTCCAAGCCTGAGCGGGAGTCCATGGAGAAGTACATCAAAGGCTCCTTGGCTGCTGGTCTTATTCGCCCTTCATCATCACCCCTTGATGTGGGGTTCTTTTTTGTGGCCAAGAAAGACAAGACCCTCCGGCCATGTATTGACTATAGAGGCCTCAATAACATCACAGTCAAGAATAAGTATCCTCTGCCCCTCATGACTTCTGCTTTTGATTCTCTCCAGGGAGCCACAGTGTTCACTAAACTAGACCTCCTCAATGCTTACTACCTGGTCCGGGTTCGAGACGGAGATGAATGGAAGACTGCCTTCAACACCCCCCTGGGGCATTTTGAATATCTGGTGATGCCGTTTGGTCTCAGTAATGCCCCAGCTGTCTTCCAGAGTCTGGTAAATGACATCCTATGTGACATGTTGGATCGTTTTGTTTTTGTTTACCTGGATGATATCCTGATTTTTTCCAGAGACCTGTCAGAGCATGTCATGCACGTCCGCCAAGTCCTTCAACAGCTTCTGGAGAACCGCCTTTTCGTGAAAGCAGAGAAGTGCGAATTCCATGCGCCTTCAGTCACCTTCCTGGGCTACATCATGGCCGATGGGCAGGTGAGAATGGACCCCGCCAAGATAAGAGACTCTCGTCGCCGCGGTCGCGGCCTGCAGTATCTCGTTGACTGGGAGGGATATGGCCCGGAGGAAAGGTGTTGGGTCCCTCGTCGCTTTGTCCTGGACGCGACCCTTGTCCGGGACTTCCACAGGACACACCCTGACATGCCTGGTGGGTCGCCCGGTGGCGCCCCTCGGAGGGGGGATACTGTCACAACCCCTCTCCCTTGACACCTGCTCACTCCTCCTCCTCCTCCTCCTTCACTCTGGCACTCCTATCCATGGTTTCAATCAACACACCTGCTGGCCATCAAGCAATCACCCTTACCTTTAAGAAGCTTCCACTGTGGACCAGTCTTCGCTGGAATGTTGCCATTCATGGTTTCTTGCCTAAAGGTTATTGCACATCCAGTCCCAGTCCTAGCCTGCATTCTCTGATGTTCATAGTTTTTGCATTCTTGCCTGCCTTTCTGATTTTTTGCTCTCTGCTCTTCAGGACTTCAGCCTGTCAGTCTCCCTGCCACTGAACCAACTCCTGCTCTACTCCTGGGATCTGCCACTTCAATAAAGACTTGATTTTTTCCTTACCTGGTTGTCCCGTCTGCTTTTGGGTTTTTCCAGATACGTGACACAAACTGGTTTGTACATCCTCAGTGGTTGGGTTGATAAAGGGAGCCCAATACTTAAAATATGCTTCCTAACATTTGAGTTATAAATGTAAAAGTCAATTATATAAAATCTGATCTATTAGTACTTTGGCTAAAACTATCATTGTTATTTTTAAGAATTTTAAAATTGGCCTTTGAAACTTCAAAGCTATTGGTGGAGTACATTTTTCCCTCCGTGGAGTTGTTTGGGAAAGTCTGACTCTATACGACAGGATAATTGCTCCTTTTTTGCCCATCCATATACCCCCTGACAGCAAGTGGGCTTTGTTCTGTCTTTTTAACTGGTGAGCTAAGAAACCACTTCTACTTCACTCATCCTGTGAATTAGGGTATCCTCCCCTATTACCTTTGCTCTACCCCTGCTGGCACTCTGGCCATGTCAATTCCAGACAGTTAAAATAATCAGCTTCCTTAGTAATTCCACCCACTGCATTTAAAACTGCTGTCCCGTTTCTACAGAGCCCGTCTCTGTTTCCCACATTGAGGTCATACTCTCCACCACTGCTTTGGGCTTTGAGTCAACTGATGGTACAACCAATCCTTATTAGGTTGATTGAATTGATGAGCTTAAACTAATTTCTCCCTCCTCAATCTCCACCATGAGGTTTCCATGATTGCTTCTGTCTTAGTCAGCCTCAACTTCATTTTACTGTCATTTAAATCCAGACATAGACACGGATCTCTTTCAGCTATGTTAAAAATGCTGTTTCCACAGACTTATAAGAGAGCTTTAAAGTCTCACCTCGATGTGGTGCTCAACCCCATGTTTGGTCGTAGATGACGAGAATGTGGGCTGAGTGAGGTCAGGGAACTCGGAGAGAAGATGGAGAAACACGTCCTCATTGGAGAGCATGCTGGACAGCCTGACGGAGCCTGTATCGCTGAGTGCACACGCGTGTGAAGCGAAGGTGACGGCGTCAATCAGGCGTCGATTCCTGACGTCCACCAGCAGCCCATGAGCACAAAGAAAATCTGCACCGAGTAGGGGAAATGCCACGTCGGCGGTGACAAAATCCCAGCTGAACCGCTGTCCGTTAAAACACATGTCAATGTGCCTCGTGCTGTACGTACGGATAGAGCTGCCGTTAGCAGCGTCCATGGGAGGGCCGTGAGCGCCCGACAGGGCGTCCACACTCGATGCAGGTACGACACTCCTCTGCGCCCCAGTGTCGCATAGGAAACGCTGCCCCGAGATGGAGTCTCGCAGGAAAAGTAGCCTGTTGTCCTCCACGCCGACGCCCATGGCCACTAGTAAGCGCCAGCCTTGGCGTTTCCCGACGAGCTGAAATTGCACGGGGAGGTGCACTTTTTCGCCTTGGCCCCGAACTTTGCATGGTAAAAGCACAGGCCGGGCTCCTGTCGCCGACCGGGGGTTGCCGGGGCGACCACCATGGAGTCACCAGGTGGTGGCGTGTGGGGGTGGGCAGGGGTGAGCGCGGACGCGCAGTGCTGCTGTTGGCTGGCCAGGAAGAACTTGTCAGCTTCTTCAGCTAGCTTGCGGCAATCGGTAATGCTGGTGTTAGCCAAAGCGGTCCGCACCTGAGCAGGCAGTTGTCGCAGAAATAGTTGTACAAAGAGGAAATCAGGTGTGTGCGCCGGTCCCAGCAGATTCAGCATCTTGTCCATGAGCTCGGATGGCTTGCTGTCACCCAAGCCTTGCAGAGAAAAGAGACGGTGGGCCCTCTCGGCGTCGGAAAGTTCAAAAATCTTCAAGAGTTGATCTTTGAGCCCCTTGTATTTGTCTGCCGCCGGAGGATTTGTAAGGAGACTCGCCACTCTAGTTGCAGTCGAACATCCGAGCGCCGATACCACGTAGTTGTATTTAGTAGCATCATCCGTTATTTTGCGGATAGCAAACTGCGCTTCCGCCTGGGCGAACCATGTCGTTGCCAATGACTCCCAGAACTCTGGCAATTTGAGAGAAACCGCGCTGATTTCGTCAACCATGTTCGTTCGAAAGATTGTCTCTGATAACTACCAAGAGACAAACGTCGGGGTCACCAGTGTAGAGGAGCTCAAGCAGGAGTCGTGACAACTTTCTCTTTCGGCTACACAACGTGCACCATTTATTCCGTCCACCATTACAACAACAACAAAAAACCCGCGCAGCGGAAGTGTGTCACTGTAAACCCGAACTGAGAAAACAGCAGCTGTAAACTAACGTTCCTACTAGCTCAATAAGGGGAATTATGTAGCCCCATAACCACTACAACCTCTTTAGACGGGCTTTTATTGTATAATGTCCCAATGCTATTATGTCCTCTGCTATTAATCTACTTTTTAATTATCTTCTGTTTATTCTTGTCCTTTGTTCTCATCTTATGTAAAGCACTGAGTTTTAGAAAAGCGCTTTAAAAATAAAATGTATTATCCCTAGGGGTGTGTGTGTGTGTGTGTGTGTGTGTGTGTGTGTGTGTGTGTGTGTGTGTGTGTGTGTGTGTGTGTGTGTGTGTGTGTGTGTGTGTGTGTGTGTGTGTGTGTGTGTGTGGGCCTTACGATGGCCGGTGGCCTGTCAGGGTTATCTCCCCGCCTGCTGCCCAATGACTGCTGGAATAGGCTCCAGTATCCCTGCGACCCGGAAAGAGCAGGATAAGTGGTTCAGATAATGGAGGGATGGATGGATTATTATTATTATTACTAGAAAAATGTTTTTCCACAGAAAAAGCGTGTGAATGCTGAGCTGCTGAAAGAAATCGCGAAAGCATTGCTGAAAATGGATAAATAGGAAAAGTCAGAAAGTCACTAGCCTACCTGAAATACCTGGAAACTGAAATGTGAAATGGCTGAATATTTTAAAAGTTTTAAAGGTATAAAAAAATGAAAAAATTGCCATAATGTGCTAAATACCTAAATAGTTTGATTGTTGAATGGTTTCTGTAGTTTAAAGTATGAAAAAGTGGAAGTGGTGCAAAGATTTCAAAGTGCTCCCAGTCCCATTACAAACACACACAACAAGGCTGTAACAAAACTTGCAAGCATTTGCAGCAATGCTTTATGTATGGAAAAGGTTTATAGTCTGAAATATGTGACCCCCCCCCCCCGCCGCTGGTAAAAGTGTCCCCAAGTAGACCTAGGTTATCGAACTGCAAAACCTGACCTGAACATTGTTCTTCTAAAAGAAGAAAAAAGAGCTACAGTACATCAGAAGAAATGGTCTTTATTTGTCACGTGACATCAACGTCCCCTTCAAACATGGTCCCACATATATCTCATGTTAAGTAGCCTACTATTTTCACTGCAAATTTACAAAACAAAACAACATATTGCATCACTTTTTACGAGGTAAAAAGTTGAATTTTGTGAAATTAAAAAAGTATAATTATAGGGAAATTAATTTCCAAAATAGAACTGTAGATGAATATTGTAAATTGACAAGTTCTGGAAATCATTCCGGACAGAGGGAAGGATGGTATCATTACACTAGAAAAATTGTGACTGTAGGCTACCTCCAAATTGGTATGTGATGTCACAATAGGGCTGAACATTCTAACAGGCAAAGTGTATGGCAGAATTGCTAAACTTTAGAGCGGAATTGTTCAAAATCTATAAAATATTTTTAAAATCTGAATATGATTCTGAAAGAGCTGAATGCCCTGAACTGTTTAAGCTTTAAATGGGGTTTCTAGCTCAAAAAATGAAGGAGGAGATACAGTTCAAAGGTGATGAGGGTTTCAACCTTTCCCCATAGACTTCCATTGTTTTGAAAAAGTAGAAAAAGCTTAATATGTCTAAAAGTATAAAATATTTAAAAAAAACGAAATGTGAGCCTTAATGGGCTTAAAGAGATGAACATTTTGATACCTGAATGGTTTCAGTTGCTAAAAGTATGAAGGAGTAAAAGAGGTGGAAATGTTGCAAAAGTCCCCCATTGACTCCAATTCAAAAAATCGCTGAAAAAAGTTGAGTATTTCAAAAAGTTCAAAAGGTATGAAAAATCTGAAAGGGGAGCACTAATGTCCTTAATGAGTTGAACATTTTGATTGTTGAATGGTTTCAGTAGCTAAAAGTATGAAGGAGCTACAAAGTGTCAAAAAATGGGCGGAAGAAAAATAAATAACTGCAAAGCAATAGTGTGAATGCTGGGCATTCACACTAATTATTATTATGACATAGGTTAATTACTGCACACTCAGCTCTTGAGCCTATTTTTCCTTATCTATCAATTACATCTCTTCTGTGGTCTCTATTGTTAACCTTAGTTCCTCTGAAGGCCTCGCTCCATCTACTAAGATCTCCATTGAAGGACCGTCCAGATTTCACAGCTGTCCAAATGACTCCCAAGAGTCATGTGCGGTATTGGAGCTAGGGTTGTTGACAAAGCTTTACCCACAATATTTACCCCGTCCTTTGAATTAGCAGCTGTTCATGCTGAGCTTCAATTTGTCGATCTACATCAGTGATGGTGCATGTTGGGAGCAGTTTCTGGAGTTACGATAGTCATTCCCACAATAGGGTTTCTGGCTATTGATGTTAATTTTCTCCTGCGTCTTTAATTTTGATTAAAGGGTGAAATTGTTTGTTGTGCTTGAGAAAACAATCAGGCTTTTTCCTAAGCTTGCTCTTTATATCCTGAATCTATGACATAATTTCGTTGTTAAAGGTTCTTTGGTAGATGCTTGGGAAGTCATACCCAAATCCTCATCTGAGAAACTTTAGGAGGGATCATTGTCATTGACTTGTTCAATTTGAAGGGCCTTACTTTCTTCAGTATTCTTTAGTGTCATCATCTTCTGTAATCTGAATTTCTGTCTCAACAAGTTGCTCATCAGTTATTGTACTTGCTTCAGCTGACATGCAAGGGTTATTGGTGTCATGGCAATAATCTAATTCCATTCCGACAATAAGTGAGAAGCGAGACAAAACAGCTTTGACAGTATTGTCACACTTTAATATGCTCATGAAAAGACACACAAAGCATAGAAACGAAGTGTGCATCCTGATCTCAGAGTGCACTCCCTTTATACCATGCAGTCCAAACATGCTTATTGTCATGATCACAATGGTGTGTACCCAGAGTTTATCCCTAATCCTGTTTGGGGGAAGTAGCTCATCTTTATTGCTGGACTGCCAAATTGATAACAAAACTTGCTCAAGGAGTTCATAAGTCAGGTCTCCTCTCGTCCTTATCTTCCAGCTCGCAATTCTTCAGGGCGGTTCCTTCAGACCTTGTTACTCTGAAATGAGCTTCCCATACATTTCTCTGTTATCAGCTAACAGTTAACAATAGGCCTTTAGTAGTTCATATGGAGAAGACACTTTTTACACTACCTTTGCTCTGCTACACATGAGCTTTAAGCATCTATCTAAGCAATATAGATTAAAGTTAAACATAGTATAGATCATACAAGGTCAAAAATTAGAAGTAAGCAAACGTCATATATGATTATATATGTCATAAAAATTGCCTTCACAATAGGTTCCTCTGTGAGTGTGTCAGGTTACTGGACTGGTTTGGCAGATACATCTGGTACTGATAATAAGTCCAAGATGGCACTCTCAACTCTTTCCACCACAGAGACTTTGTCGTCTTTTTGTCTTCCAGAGCACTTTCGAATCCCTGACTAGGATTCTTCAACATTCAGTGTCGTCTCCTTTTCCAACATGTTACGTTATCTCATCCTCTGATGTTTTTTTTTCTATTTCATATTGATCCCTTATTTCATCCTCTGATAAGTTTTTTCCATTTCATTTTGATAATTCTCTCATCTGTCGATGTTTTTTTTTAATTCTATTTCATTTTAAGTAAAGCAGAATCCATCCTGTCTGACAGCACCTCCCCCCCTGCATCTAGAGTTTCAGAGCTTGCCTTCTGGTTCCCGCTTCAAAAACCTAATAGTCAAAACCAATAGATACAAACACTCCTTCATTCTCTCAGCCATTTCACTAGTAAACTCCAACAGCAAGAGGTAATACCAGCTCCACCTTGATAAACACTGTTGACACTGTTTACTGTTGCACTGCTTTTCATTGGCTTTGTTCTCCTCACTACATGTTGTATTTATTTGCCTTATGTGTTCTGTGGAGTGTTGTTTTGTGTGTTTAAATATTGCTGCTGCTACACAACTGTTGCTCCTCTGGGGACAAATAAAACCTACTTGACTTGATTTTGATATATTATCTCATCCTCTGATAGGGTTTTTTTTTCATTTCATTTTGATGTATTAACTCATCCTCTGATGGGGCACTTTCTGTTTCATTTTGATGCATTAAATCATCATGTGATGGTAATTTTCTGTTTCATTTTGATGCATTATCACCTCGTCCTCTTGATAGGTGTTTTTCCATTTCATTTTGATGCATTATCTTATCACGTGATGGGGCTTTTTCTGTTTAATTTTGATCCATTACTTTCTCACCCTCGGATAGGCCTTTCTCTGTTTCATTTTGATATGTTATTTTATCCTCTAATAGGGCTTTTTCTATTTCACTTCGATGTGTTATCTCATCCTCTGATAGGGTATTTTCTGTTTCCCTTTGATGCATTATCACCTCATACTGTTTAATTTTGATCCATTATTTTCTCATCCTCGGATAGGCCTTTATCTATTTCATTTTGATCTGTTATTTTATCCTCTGATAGGTCTTTTCCCATTTCATTTTGATGCATTGTCTCCTCCTCTGATAGGTCTTTTTCTATTTCATTTCGATGCATTATCTCATCCTCTGATGGGGCTTTTTCTGTTTCATTTTGAGCCATTATTTTCTCATCGTCTGAGAGGTCTTTCTCTGTTTCATTTTGATACGTTATCTCATCCTCTGATAGGGTATTTTCTGTTTCCCTTTGATGCATTTTCACCTCATCCTCAGATGGTTTCCCCCCCATTTCATTATGGTGCATTGTCTCACCCTCTAATAGGTCTTTTTCTATTTCATTTTGATGCATTATCTCATCCTCCGATGGGGCTTCTTCTATTTCCTTTTGAGCCATTATCTCCTCTTCTGATGGGGCTTTGTCTGTTTCATTTTGAGCAATTATTTTCTCACCCTCTGATAGGTCTTTCTCTGTTTCATTTTGATGCACCATATCATCCTCTGATGGGCCTTTTTCTGTTTCATTTTGATCCGTTATTTTCTCATCTTCTGACATGTGTTTTTCCATTTCATTTTGATGCATTATCTCATCGTCTGACAGGGTTTTTTCTAGTTCCCTTTGAGACATTATCACCTCATCCTCAGATGGTTTTTCCCCCATTTCATTATGGTGCATTGTCTCACCCTCTGATAGGTATTTTTCTATTTCAATTTGATGCATTATGTCATCCTCTGATGTGCCTTTTTCTGTTTCATTTTGATCTGTTATTTTCTCATCATCTGATATGCCTTTCTCTATTTCATTTTGATGCATTATCTCATCATCTGATAGGTGTTTTTCTATTTCATTTTGAGCCATTATCTCATCCTCTGATGGGGCTTTTTTTGTTTCATTTTGAGCCATTATTTTCTCATCCTCTGATAGGTCTTTCTCTATTTCATTTTGAGCCATTATCTTATCCTCTGATGGGTCATTCTCTGTTTCATTTTGAGCCATTATTTTCTCATCCTCTGATAGGTCTTTCTCTATTTCATTTTGATGCATTATAACGTCCTCTGATGGAGCTTTTTCTGTTTCATTTTGATCCGTTATTTTCTCATCTTCTGATATGCCTTTCTCTATTTCCTTTTGAGGCATTGTCACCTCATCCTCAGATGGTGTTTTTCCCGTTTCATTTTGATGCATTGTGTCATCCTCTGATAGGTGTTTTTCTATTTCATTTTGAGCCATTATCTCATCCTCTGATGGGGCTTTTTTTGTTTCATTTTGAGCCATTATTTTCTCATCCTCTGATAGGTCTTTCTCTATTTCATTTTGAGCCATTATCTCATCCTCTGATGGGTCATTCTCTGTTTCATTTTGAGCCATTATTTTCTCATCCTCTGATAGGTCTTTCTCTATTTCATTTTGATGCATTATAACGTCCTCTGATGGAGCTTTTTCTGTTTCATTTTGATCCGTTATTTTCTCATCTTCTGATATGCCTTTCTCTATTTCATTTTGATGAATTATCTCATCCTCTGATGGGGTTTTTTCCATTTCATTTTGATGCTTTATTTCATCTGCTGTTGGTATTTTTTGTATTTCATTTTGATGCATTATCTCAACATGTGACGGGGCCTGTTCTGCTTCGTTTTGATGCATTAGTACCTCATCCTCTAGGGCGTTTTCTATTTCGTTTTGATTCGTTGGCTCATCTTCTGAAGGGTTTTTTTCTGTTTCATTTTGATGCAATATCCCACCCTCTGTTGGGGCTTTTTCTGTTTCATTTTGATCCATTATTTTCTCAACCTTCGATAGGTTTTTTTCAGTAGTTACCAAGGTATTCACATTATTTGTCTGTTCATTCTTTGGTGAAGCTTCTCTGTCTGCTATTTGGATCCAATGGTTGCCCCGTGTTTGTCCCCATGGAGAAACTACTTTGCTACCCGGTTCTAATTGGTCTACTTTGATCTGTCTAATTTCATTTGGACTATTCCCAGCTGTCTGAACTTCATGATGTCTAAACTCATGCCTGGCTATCATGTGTCCCCCACTGGGGTGCTCGACACCACACCCTACCACACTGACTGACTCGAACCCAACCTGCCCAGGCTGCCCAACCCAAGTATTACCCAAATTTCTGTTTGATAAATATTCAATCCCTTCTCTAGTCATGGTGTGTCCTGGCAGAATGCCATACACACAGCCCTGGGCTGCTGAGCCTAACACCCCCTGAGAGGAAGCAGCCTCTTTAACCAGCACAGCATCTCTGGGCAAAGTGCCCTGAGATGATCCTGCATTAGGCCTCAATGTATCAGCTGAACTAGTCTTATTCTCTACCAACATGTAGTTACCATCAGAATCTGGGCCAATCATTTTCCAACCACCTGTGGGTAACAGGACTGTTGGACTGGCTGGGCTGGTGGGACTTGGGACACTGGCAATGCTGGTTGGGCTTATTTGGCCTTGTGTACCCTGGATAACCAGCCCAGTAGGGGAACTCTGGGCCCCATTGACTACAAACATACCCTGAAAGTTCGCTCCACAGGTCCCATCAGCCAAAAGGACAGTATTCTGAAGCTGAGGTTGAACCATGTAGTGCATGGGCTGCAGCATAGGAGCGGTAGCATAGTACAAAGGCTGCTGTTGCAGCAGAAGTGTCTGGCCAGGAGAGGGTAGTGTAGGAGACTGGATGATGTTACTAACCTTGGTAACAGAACTAGAGAGAGGTTGTGATGGAGGGCTGTTTGTTGATTGAACAGTGTTTACAGTGCTAGCAGAGGTTTTGCAAACGTTAACAGTATTGGAAGAGATAATGTTCTTTGTTTGGATATTAGTATGCATTGTCTCAATAAAATCTTGAGTTTTGGCCTTAACAATTGGCTCAACAATGCGGTTAACTGTAGTTTTGAGAATGCGATCAACTTTGGGAGGTTTTGGTGGTGTTGGAGGAGCAGGAGGAGAGCAGATCTCAGCCAGAGTCTTGAACTTTTTCCCCAGGTCGTTGAGGAACTGGAGGTCATCGTCAGATTCCAGGAGGCTGCAACAGCCAACCGAGCTGGTAGGAGAGCCTTGGCCTTCATATTCATACACCAACAAACTGTCCTTCACCGGTGAAGGAAACATTGCTTTCTGTAGGGAGAAATTATTATATTGGTCACTGGTGTAACAGTCACTGAAGATATATGTCTCTTCAGTTTACTTTTTTAATCAAAAAGCCTCTGATTTCATTTTAACTCAGTTGCTGCATTATAGTAATTTGCTACATTAGAGAACAACTGCACAGAAATGAAACAACAATTTACCTGTGAGTAGTAATCATTGAGGACAATGTCTGGTAGGGCCATTTCTTCATATATAGCTGACCTGAGAGTAGCATGTGCGTATTTTCCATATCCGGTGAATGTAGCACTGGGACTGCCAAAGTTGTATGTACCCTTTGAGGATCCATAGGGGCGACTGACGTCAATGAAATCCTGACCGGTTTCTTGAGATGTAAGTCCTGATTCATTGTACAATCTGCTTGTCCGACAAGTTGTGACTCTTGAAGATTTTGTGACAACATTGTGATCCTTTTGTATGTCAACATTCCTTCCAGGACCCAAAATTACAGGAACACTCAGCAGGGGAACTTCCTATTGATATGAGACAGAATGTCAGTACTGCACTTAATGTATCACAATTTCCTAAATATCTCTCCAACTCTTCATGTTTATGACAGTAAACATCTCAATAGAAGCAGAACATGATACCGCTGATTAAGGATTAGTGCATACTTCAAAGTACAATCTCCAGTGAATGCACACATAAGCTCTCTGCCCCACCTCTGGTATTGTTTTGGTCAGACTTCGTAAATATTGTTTTCTTTCCATCCATTTCATCACCCAAGCCGCTTATCCGAATTTGGGTCGTGGGGAAGCTGGAGCCTATCCCAGCAGTCATTGGACGGCAGGTGGGGAGACACCCTGGACAGACCGCCAGTCCATCACAGGGCCCACACATTCACACCTAAGGACAATTTATTAAGGCCGTTTCACCTGACCTACATGTCTTTGGGCTGTGGGAGGAAACCGGAGCACCTGGAGGGAACCCATGCAGACACGGGGAGAACATGCAAACTCCACACAGGGGACGACCCGGGATGACCCCCAAGGTTGGACAATCAAATCAAATCAAATCATTTTTATTTGAAAAGCCCGATATCACAAATTACAAATTTGCCTCAGTGGGCTTTACAGCAACACAACGTCCTCTCATCGGATAAGGAACAACTCCCTAAAAAAAAACAACCCAAAAAACCCTTTCACAGGGAGAACAAATAGGAAGAAACCTCAGGGAGAGTAACACATGAGGGATCTCTCTCCCAAGACGGACAACGTGCAATAGATGTTGTGTTTACACAATACAACATTGAAATCCCGGGGTTCGAACACAGGTCCTTGCTGTGAGGTGACCGCGCTAACCACTGCGCCACCGTGGCGCCCTTTAAAGGAACAATATAGGTGAAATCCAGATAACTGGATTTGATGCCCCTGCTGTGGTTCTATGGTATTCTATGGAATGGTCATGCACCATCCAATGAAGAGACCTGGCCTCTTTAGAGCATGTTGAACCAATTTCAGTGTTTGATGATGCTAACAGCTCATAAATGTCATTTTAGTTCCACCAACCGATAAGAATGAAGGAGGGGCATTGAAAGATAGACCTACTCCATCAGAGCAGAGGGGGAAAATGGAAAACGAAAATGAATCAATAGTGTCGGTAACAGGAAACCGCTGTGGGACCTTTTATACGCGCAGTATTGTATAAGCGGGAGGCCACATAGTACCCACAGCAACATCATCCCTGTATGTTCCCTGAAGGTGGCGCTAAACTATGACAATGCGAATCATATGCTGAGGCAGAACCTTTATTCCCTTTAAATCACTGCCTGGGGTAATTAGATGTAAAAAAAACAAAAACAAAAACAAGAATAACTCAAAAAAGCTGACCCCCCCTCAAAACAACAAAATAAAACAAAACAAAACATATAGCTGCACATCAGTAAACTGACCTTATCCTCGCCTTTTCCCTCGGTAGGATAAGATATGAGATGCTCCTTGACATCAAATGGGAATTCAGTGAATTGTTCAGGAAATATGGTGTCCTCTCCACCACACTGACAGAACACTAGTATGAGTGGGATGACTGGGAAACGAAGCAAATCATTCAATTAAATCCTATATCATATTTATCATTATCATGATATGAATGATCTATATCATGATATGTATCATTATCATGATATAAATCATGATATAAATGATCTATATCATGATATGTATCATTATCGTGATATGAATGACCTATATCGTGCTATGTATCATTATCGTGATATGAATGATCTATATTGTGATATGTATCATTGTCGTGATATGAACGACCTATATCGTGATATGTATCATTAACGTGATATGAATGACCTATATCATATGTATCATTATCGTGATATGAATGACCTATATCGTGATATGTATCATTATCGTGATATGAATGACCTATATCATATGTATCATTATCGTGATATGAATGACCTATATCGTGATATGTATCATCATGATATGAATGACCTATATCGTGATATGTCTCATTATCTTGATAAGAATGACCTATGTCATGATATGTATCATTATCGTGATATGAATGACCTATATCGTGATATGAGATTTTGGTCATATCGCACAGCCCTAAAAGAAAATCAGCATTCTATCTAATCATGTGCTGAACTGAATTTTAGGTGTAAATACGATTTTTTACAACGTGAACATCAATCAGTTTGCTTCATCAGCGATACTCACACAGCAGTAAGCACATGGCACTGAGAAAAAGGCTGATGGCTGGGGCGGAGAGCTTGGTTGAAGTGGTCTGTAATCTGGCTGCCTTGCTGCCGCAGCCTTTCGTCTCGCCACAGATACACACCTCCAGCTGGAAAACCTCATTGGAGGGGCAGGACAGGCCCTGTTCATCTGCCACCTCCACCTCTAGTTCATAGATTCCTGGCCACAAGTCTTCCAGAGAGTGAAGAGCTGCACTTGTTTCTAGCGAAAGGAAAGGAGAGGTGAGAGTTGAGTGAGCACAATGATAATAATAATAATAATTTTAAAAATGCCCTTTGCAAATTACTTGCAAACTTCTGTGAAATTCAGCATTAGTAAAGTGATCTACTTTGTTGGTAGGCTACTGGATTAGTTTCTGAAACTAATCTAGTAGCCTACCAACAAAGTACTTACTGGCATAAGTAACAACTTAAGTTGTTAGCATAAGTTACTGGCATCTAGTAGCCTACCAACAAAGTTGCTACTGGCATAACCTATATGAAATAGTTTCATATAAGTTATGCCAGTAACAACCCAGTCTCACCAATCTGCGTACAAATAACACTTTTTATGCAGTGCATACGCCAAAATCCAGTTTTGTGTGCAGACGATACGCCGATCCTTTCCATTATCTTCTGCGGAGAGCTGATGCGTCCAAATACCATGCATCACCTTGAACGGTCATGACGTCACCAGTGAGGCTCAGTTCGTCCAGTTCACCAGAAGCACGGGAATCCACAACCAGGGCCAGGGTCAGGGTCAGGGTCAGGGTCAGGGTCAGGGTTAAGGTTAATAGAATAACCAGGTTCACCAGAAGTGCGGGAATCCACAACCAGAGCCAGGGTCAGGGTCAGGGTCAGGGTCAGGGTCAGGGTTAAGGTTAATAAAATAACCAATACTACCGTTAATACCATGATTTAATTACAAAGAAGGCTGTTTCCCTGCTTCCCTGCTTGTGGATGTCCTCGCATCAGGTGACCTGGGCGAACTGAGCCTCGCTGGTGACGTCATGACCGTTCAAGGTGATGCGCGGTGTTTGGACGCATCAGCTTGCCACAGAAGTTAATGGGAAGGATCGGCATGCAGAATGGGACTTTGGCGTGTGCATTGCACTCAACGTGAAGGCGTGATAGCGTGTGCGCAGGAAGGGGACACGCTGTGGAAGTGTCCTTGTCAGGTTATCACTTTGCTGCAGCAGAACAGTAGATAGTTTCACCGTCATTATCCTGGCCTTTCACCATGTGGTGGCTCAGCCGTTCACATGCTTACCGTTGATGAGCTCTACCTCCCAGGTACCGTGCGTCCCTTCGGGTAGGATTCTGAAGCTAAACGGGGCGCCATTGGGCTTAACATCTTCGTCGAAACCAGTGACATAGACGGTTTTGTCATCGGAGCAGAGGCTATCATAAGTGGTGGCCAGGGTGGGGCAGTGGTCATTTGAGTCCACCACTTGAATGGCTATTGTTCCCGTAGCTGTCTTAGCCGGCATGTCTGTGGATCACAACAGCCCAGTTTGTTGAAATGAGAAACTTGGTCATAAAAACAGCGTGAAGGGTTTTGCAGTAATATCACAGTCATGTTGAGTGGTCATGTGGGTTTGCACTACATGCAGTTTGATTCCGGGTCCATGGCTCTCACTGTACTTAACAAGGAATAACAACACTACCACACAAACTACCACACAACATGACCTTGTCTGGGCCGTCCGGGTAGCATAGCACTCTACTGCACCTGCCTACCAAGTCAAGCCCATTTGATTTGTACTATAGCCCAATGTCACAACATGGGGATCGCCGGTTCGAGCCGGGACGCGGACCTGGGGGTTGTTTAGTCAACTGGGTAACGCAGTCGCCCGTGGTGAGGGAGATCCGGGTTCGTGTCCCGGCTGAGGCGGTCCCCGGCTGCCCCCCGAATTCGCTACAGTATAAATCAAGTTGTAGATGGACTGCACTGCAACAGCCACTCAGAGCACTTCACCGTCAAGGTAGGCCTCACATTCACCCGCGTGCACACACACACACACAGACACAGACACACACACATACACACACACACACCCCGATGGCGTTTTCCGGTTTCAACCATCTAGGTAAGCACCCTCTCACCGGGACTTGGTAGGGGTGAGGTGTCGAGGAGGCGTGGGTCAACCCGGCAGCCGCCCCGTCAGCAGACGGGCCGCTCTCCCTCCGAGCCTCGTGTGTACTGTATGATAACGTGGCTGCTGTTAAGCAGTCATGCTGGGCGCGCTACCCATTTTAACAGGAACATTCTGACACAACTACAGGCGTCGTGCCGAATAACGCACAAATGTCGCCGCCACCTGCTGCCACGGACGGCTCTCACTGCCTTCTCACATGTTCAGCATCCACACAAGACAGCTGGGCCCTAGCCTGGACCATCCATTTGTCTGCTGGGGCGTGCGTAATTCCCATTGGGGACGGGGGGGCATGTCCCCCCGCCCTCTTTTCAAAATCCCATTTGTGCCCCCCCCCCACTTCCACTTCCACAATCTTTTCATTATTATTACTACTATAAAGAGCCTGGTAATACCAGCGATCAGCGGTCTGGTTGTTACTACGCCCGCCTGGCGGGGGAAATAGTCCCCAGCCCACCACGTTGTTCCAAAGGGGGTAAAAAGCAAAATGGCGAAGTAATGTTTAAGGTGGTTGTAAAACAGCATACTTTTATTAAGCTATGTAACTTGAAAACGAGTCCACCTTAAGCCACAGCACATATCTGTGGAAAAGGTATGAACAGCAGAGTCTCGCTCGCTGCTAGCTTACTTTAACATTAGACCCACACACCACGGGCTCGGGAGGATAACGCCACTTTGCTTTCCTGTCACACCCCCGGCAGGTGGAGGTGAAGGAGGGAGACAGGGAAGGGGAGGCAGGAGAAGCAGCACTGGGTTGCAGGTAGGTCATGTGTGCTGTATAACGGGTTAGGTGATATATTCAAAACTCATTCATAGCTGTCACATAAGCTACTAGTACTACTACTACTACTACTACTGCTACTAGTACTACTATTACTACTACTACTACTAGTACTACTATTACTACTACTACTGTGAATGTTGCACATGTCTGAATGACTACCGACCCATAGCACTCACCCCCATTGCCACGAAGTGCTTTGAGAGACTGGTTCTGGCTCACATCAAAAACATTACCCCCCCACATTCGACCCACATCAGTTCGCCTACCGTCCCAGAAGGTCTACTGAGGATGCCATTGCCACTACCCTGCACTTTGCTCTGACCCACCTTGAACTTAACAACACATACATCCGGATGCTGTTTATAGATTACAGCTCTGCCTTCAACACTATCATCCCTGGCAAGCTAACCACCAAACTCCTCTCCCTTGGCCTCAACCCCTCCCTCTGTAGCTGGATCCTGGACTTCCTGACCAACAGGCCTCAGTCTGTTAGGTCAGAGCCCGCACTACCAGGCTGAAAAACACCCTCTTTCCACAAGCTGTTGCCCACCTGAACCTGGCAACCCACTGAATGTCTGTGGATATTTTTAAATATTTTGTACTCGTGCCCTCTGTTAACTTATTTTTAGCTTTTGGTCTTCATGTGTGTATATCTTATACTGTGTTTGGTCTTCATGTGTGTATATTTTATACTGTGTTTGGTCTTCATGTGTGTATATCTTATACTGTGTTTGATCTTCATGTGTGTATATCTTATATTGTGCTTGCTGTATTTGTTTGTGTCTGTCTTGCACTGTCTGGTGAAGCCACAGCCCTCATTTCATTTTTAACATGTGCCTGCACATTGTTTTTAATGACAATAAGTTGAATTGAATTGAATTGAATTGAATACTACCACTACTACCACTACTACTACCACTACTACTACTACTACTACTACTACTACTTTCCGCTGCTCCTGTTAGGGGGCGCCACAGTGGATTATCCATTTCCATCTCTTCCTGTCTTCTGCATCTTCCTCTGTCACACCAGCCACCTGCATGTCCTCCCTCACCACATCCATAAACCTCCTCTTTGGCCTTCTTCTTCTCCTCTTCCCTGGCAGCTCCATATTCAGCATCCTTCTCCCAATATACCCAGCATCTCTCCTCCACACATGTCCAAACCATCTCAATCTTGTCTCTCTTGCTTTGTCTCCAAACCGTCCAACCTGAGCTGTCCCTCTAATATACTCGTTCCTAATCCTGTCCTTCTTCATCACTCCCAGTGAAAATCTTATCATCTTCATCTCTGCCACCTCCAGCTGCACCTCCTGTCTTTTCATCAGTGTCACTGTCTCCAAACCATATAACATAGCTGGTCTCACAACCATCTTGTAAACCTTCCCTTTGACTCTTGCTGGTACCCTTCTGTCACAAATCACTCCTGACACTCTTCCCCACCCACTCCACCCTGCCTGGACTCTCTTCTTCACCTCTCTTCTGCAACCCCCGTTACTTTGAACAGTTGACCCCAAGTATTTAAACTCATACACCTTCACCACCTCTTCTCCTTGCATCCTCACCATTCCACTGTCCTCCCTCTCATTCACACATAGGTATTCTGTCTTGCTCCTACTGACTTTCATTCCTCTTCTCTCCAGTGCATACCTCCACCTCTCCAGGCTCTCCTCAACGTGCACCCTACCGTTGCTACAGATCACAATGTCATCCGCAAACATCATAGTCCACGGAGACTCCTGCCTGATCTCGTCCATCAACCTGTCCATCACCGTTGCAAACAAGAAAGGGCTCAGAGCCGATCCTTGATGTAACCCCACCTCCACCTTGAACCCATCTGTCATTCCAACCACACACCTCACCACTGTCACACTGCCCTCATACATATCCTGCACCACTCCTACATACTTCTCTGCAACTCCTGACTTCCTCATACAATACCACACCTCCTCTCTCTGCACCCTGTCATATGCTTTCTCTAAATCTACAAAGACACAATGTAACTCCTTCTGGCCTTCTCTATACTTCTCCATCAACATTCTCAAAGCAAACATCACATCGGTGGTGCTCTTTCCTGGCATGAAACCATACTGCTGCTGCTGATCATCACCTCTCCTCTTAACCTAGCTTCTATTACTCTTTCCCATATCTTCATGCTGTGGCTGATCAACTTTATACCTCTGTAGTTATCCCTCTGTGTAGCTGTCACATAAGCTATTGTCAGTTATTTGCTAATGATTGGTTACTGTAGTCCCTAAATATATGTAGAAATGCAGGAAATTAGATTCAAATCACAAGTTTTTTTCTGAGGAAGAACCCCCCCCCAGACCTCTCATTTTATTGTGTCGCCCCCACTTCTCAAACCAAAGTTATGCCCTTGTCTGTCTGTACCTACTCACAGGGTCCTACCTACTACAGTTCCACCATCGCATGAGGCCTCAGGCCGTCCAAAACATTTGGCCTTCATATTCTCACAGGATTCCTGTCAGAAAGCTGCGAGAATGGAGCGATCACTAAACAAACTATTCTTGTGTTAAAAGGCAATCTGCTTTACTTATCTTCATTTGCTTACATTTCTGATAAATCTGAAAATAGAGCTCCATATAATTTCTGTGTGTCATTTAGGTTACTGACTGACACACAGGGAAAGGTAGCTAAGTGGTTTGGCAGGTTCCATCAAAGACCAGACAGGCTGGGAAAAGGTTCAGAGGAGCGCTGCATTGTTTTTAACTGCAAACCCCTTCAGCTGTTGAAGCAGTTAACTATGAAGGGACAACAACAACAAGAGAGCAATTATTGAACCACTGTGATTCCATTCCATTATCATCTATAATATGCTTGCAGAGTCTGAAAGTCCGAATATTACCTTGGGTCATGCAGACTATTTTGGCAATATATGTGCCGTTCACTAAGAAGTTGGACTCTCGATCTGGTATCTTGTTAAGCTTAATCTCAGCAGTTTCTTCATCAATAGTAACCCAGTTGTCTGGATCATGGGCTTTGGCATACCTAAAATAAATGCAAATATACGAGTGAAGAATATACAGGAAGAAAGCTATAGGGATCGAGTTTAACTTTGTATTGTTTGATTACTTAGGCAGTAGTTTGACTGACCGGACATCTTCAGCTGGTTTTCCTGTGTCTGGATCAACAGCAGCAAACACTGCGATCACTCCATCCTTTGGCATCTTATTTGGGTCTTCTGACACAGGAACGGGCTTGGTGCTTGGCTTGAATGCTGGTCCCTCTGGCACATTTTTTACTGCAATCTTAATAGGATAGCTTTCCCCTGGTTTAGGTTTAGGTTTTGGTCCTGGTTTGATGCCTGGTTTAAGACCTATTCCTAGCCCAGGCCCCACACCGGGTTTAATCCCAAGTCCAGGTCCTAAACTCACACCAGGACCAAGCCCTGCATCAAGCCCTGCATCAAGCCCAGCATCCAACCCAGCATCCAACCCAGCATCTAACCCAGCATCCAACCCAGCATCTAGTCCTAGATCCAAACCTAAGTCCACCCCAAGGTCTACACCAGGCCCTGCACCACCTCCGGCACCACCTCCGGCACCAACACCAGGACCACCACCTTCTCCTATCTCCACATCCACATCCATTGCCACAGCGCTTCCCATCACAAAAGGAGCTACATTTTCAATAAGCAACCCTAGCTCAAGGACCTGGACCTCTTCAAAATCCACTGCCTGTTAGGAAGACAATGGAGTTGAGGGAGGTGTTGAAGGAAAAAAGTGAGAAAAACCAAAGGTAAAAATAAAATACTGGTAAAAAAAACAACAATAAATAAAAAACTTAGTAGATCAATATTCTTAGATCAAGAAATGGTAAAAAGAATATAAGTAATCATACTTTGATCAGTTTCAGAGTGCCCACATTGGTGTCCTTGTCTGTCTTAATGGAGAAGAGTCCATTCTCATTTCCTGTGACAATGTGAAATACAGCCAGCCAGTTGTCTGTGTGCGCAAGGTCTTTGTCTATAGCTTTGATTTTCAGCACAGTGACGTCAGCAACATTTTCATCCACAGTGCCGTCGTACTAAAAAAACAAACAAACAAACACAAGATTTGCATTCAGGAAGTGAGTATGGTCATGTGCAGTTCTTGGAATCAACACCAACATCCAACTAAATGACAGTGTTGTGCCCAAAAGTATGTCGACTCTCAATAGCGTAAGTGAATTATGATTAACAACTTAAAGGGACATTTCACTTCACCAATTTACAACCTAATTCCCATGTATTAATCATAGGAGTGGCATCGTTATCACGTACACAATACTTAACCAGTGTCGTCTGTACTGTCATGGCTCGCTACAACAAATTGGCTTACTTCCACCATCCATTACTGCTAATGGATGGTGGAAGAACTACAAGGCTGAGATGTTCATCTCCTAATTTCTGCTGCTAGAAACTCTCGTGCACTGCATTCTAGTCCATGTATGGGCAACGTGGAACCGCTGTCTTGGCAGGACGAAGTCAGTTTCTCCGTCAAACTGAATTGCTCCAAGCAGTTATGGTTTTAAGACAAGATAGACCACCAGCCATTATAGGACATGCAGATTATTAGGGGCATAATTACCCTTTAAATTGGCAAGTGAAACTATCTTAGATGACAACTGTTACTGTCACACCCCAGCTGACAGCAGCGATCCATACACCAATATCAGTACTCACTGGAAAATGTAACATGGTAGGGTGTGCTTGTGGTGATTTGTGGTTTTCAGTGGTTTTTGTGGGTCAAAATAAGGCAATGTTGGCAATATGAGCACGTCCAGATGTCTCGTTTGCCTGGGGCTCATGATCATTTGGACTGCAGTAAGATTAGCTGATTTCATATTGACACCGGTCCATGTGTCTCACCTCATTTTTCTCCAGTGTGGGGATGTTGTCGTTGATGTCCAGGATGGTGACCTCAACAGTTCCTGTGCCTGTCAGCCCCCCTGCTTGACCTCCCATGTCAACCCCTTGGACAACCAGTTTGTAGAAGTCATGAGTCTAGGAGAGAGAGGAATCACAATAATCACCAGTGGTATAATAATAATAATAATAATAATAATAATAATAATAATAACAAAATAATAATAACAACTTTATTTATATATTAATATATATTATATCATATTTAATATATCATATCATGTATATTTATATATTATTATTTATATATTAATCCAGTGAGTCAAGTAAATTCTTTATGAGTCAGTACTGTCTGATAAATAATTTACTTGACTCACTGGATTATTTTGCTCCTTATTTGTTGAGCACTTTCCTACCATTGAGTGTTTCTTTTAACAAAGTTATATGTGCGTGTGTGTGTGTTTATATATATATATATATATATATATATATATATATATATATATATATATATATATATATATATATATATATATATATATATATATATATATATATATATATATACAACACGGATAGAGGAAAAAAAAGATTTTAATACATTACAGTGCAGGCTTGTTTCATGCATCTCGCACTCATCACAGCATGGGTTAGCCGTGCAGCTGATGAGTGTGGATGCATGAAACAGGCCTGCACTGCAATGTATTAAAATCTTTTTCCCTGTATCCATGTTGATATTCCACCCCTCATTAGTTGAGCACTCAACACCATTTACGGTTTCGGAAAAAAAAACGTTATATATATATATATATATATATATATAATATTATTATATTATATTATTATATTATATTATTATATTTGTTTGTGTATTATATATTATTGTTTATATTATATATATGCTTTATTATTTATCATATTATATTATGTATTTGTATATTATAGATTTGTATTTCTTCATATATCATCAGTGGCAGAAAGGTGTTGGTATTGCGTGGTGCTGTATACCGAGTTTGGTTCAAGAGGTTGTGTGAGGTTCTGACCTCTCTGTCCAGTGTGACCTCCTTGACGTACAGCTTGCCTGTCTTCTTGTCCAAAGCGAACATGTTACCCGAGCCCGCCGGCTCTTGACTGATAATGCTGTAAACAATCTCAGCATTTATTGTTCCTTCTTGGTCTTTGTCCTGTCCCTCAATCTGCATTACAAAGGTTCCTATAGTGGAGCACATCAAGAAGACCATCTCAGCAGACACCCTCAGTTCATGGGTATAAAATGAAAACTGGAGGACTTCAAATCAGCACCGCTGATTTTATCTGGAAGAGCTGCGTATGACATGTAACCTGTTAGAGACCCGTTAGAGACCTGTTAGAGACCCGTTAGAGACCTTTTAGAGACCTGTTAGAGACCTTTTAGAGACCCGTTAGAGACCCGTTAGAGACCCTTTAGAGACCCGTTAGAGACCCGTTAGAGACCCGTTAGAGACCCGTTAGAGACCCTTTAGAGACCTTTTAGAGACCCGTTAGAGACCCGTTAGAGACCTTTTAGAGACCCGTTAGAGACCCGTTAGAGACCTGTTAGAGTAGGTTAGGTTAGCTTTACCTTTTTTGCTGCACTCTGTGATGTTGCCGGAATGCAGCTCAAAGTAAGGCGGGTTGTCATTCTCATCGAGCACCGTGACCGTTAACGGGATGTTCTCCTCTGCCGTGGTCCCGTTTCTGTACTTAGCCACTCCTGTAAGCTGCACCACAGCCAGTTACGCCAATCTCACTTAACTGGTTTTCAAGGCTTAAAGATTGCATGCCACTACATAAACACATGCTTTCATGCTGTTAATACTTAACCAAAAATGACTATTCCTTCCTTCCATCCTTCCATCCTTCCTTCCATCCATCCATTATCCAAACCGCTTATTCTGCTCTCAGGGTCACTGGAGCCTATCTCAGCAGTCATTGGGGCAGCAGGCGGGGAGACACCCTGGACAGGCCGCCAGGCCATAACACAGGGCCCACACAAACACACACACACACACACACACACACACACACACACACACACACACACACACACACACACACACACACACACACACACACACACACACACACACACACACCTAGGGACAATGTAGTATGGTGAGTCACCTGACCTACATGTCTTTGGACTGTGGGAGGAAACCGGAGCACCTGGAGGAAACCCACACAGACACGGGGAGAACATGCAAACTCCACACAGAGGACGATCCAGGGCGGCCCCCAAGGTTGGACTACCCCGGGGCTCAAACCCAGGACCTTCTTGCTGTGAGGCGACTGCACTAACCACTGCGCCACCCTAAAACCCAACTATTCCAAAGCCTGATAATAGAAAATGAAAAGTGATGTCATCAAGATACAAGATGTGGACATGCTGAGCCATATAAGACATCACGCTAGCACGGGGAGGCGTTCCAACCAGTGTGGCGTGCGGTGTTCCTGTTGGTTCAGGAGTGTTTGGAACTGGCATCTGCTTTCTCTAGAGCAGCTCCAGATGAGAAATATAATGTTCTGTTCTCTGGGCTTGGGCAGTTGTTGATATTTAGAGATATTATTTGATTTTCCTCAAGTCAGAGAAGGGACATGAATCTCCATTTGCACGTTATGCACCTGGAACTGATAATCTTTGTTCCTTTCTTTAAAATATTTTGGCCCCTCAGACATCTGAGGCTAAGGATCCATTCAAATCACTGCATTTAGTGGGACATGCCCTGAACAAGATTATTGTTCTGCTATTTCATTTGATTCGGAGACTCACGTTGTAGAATGGCTGTTTCTCCCGATCCAGGACTCCAGTAATACGTACAAACCCAGTGTCAGGGTCAACCTTGAAGAGGTTGAAGGGTGCCCTGTCAGCGCCTGGTCCGGTTAGAAAGTACTCCACCTGGGCATGCTGGTCCTTATCAGAGCGAATCTGACCACAGAACCGAAAGGTAATAGAGGGAACGTGTGCTGTTACTTTATACATACAAGTATTACAGTATGATATATATGGAATTATTGCATGTAAACACCATACCCCCCCCAGCTCACCCTGAAAACCTTCTATTCGGTTTAAAATCGATTAAAAAAAGCCACTCATTTTTCTCCTTGTATTCTTACAATAAGTGTAACCCATCCTATTGTATAGGAGCAGGGGGCAGCAGCAGCACCCGGGGACCAACTCTAGTCCTTCTTTCCATCGCCTTGCTCAGGGGCACAGGCAGGAGTATTAACCCTAACATGACTAGCTTGGTCTAGTCAGAAAGGCACGAGCTGAGGAAGCCTCTTGGATGAGAGGCGAAACGTCTTCACGGATATATACCAAGTCCAGTTGCACTTGATTCAACTCCTTTGCATAACCATGACCTGGATGGACGAGAACATTCACAGACACACCCTAACATGCATGTCTTTTTGATGGTGGGAGGAAACCCACGCAGACACGGGGAGAACATGCAAACTCCACACAGAAAGGACCTGGGACGGCCTGGGGTTCGAACCCAGGACCTTCTTGCCGTGAGGCAACAGTGCTGACCACTGGGCCACCATACCATCAGCACACCAGCTACGATATAATTATCAGATAGACCCTGTCCCCGTTCCCTGTTATATTTAGTTATGTTGGTTTCCACGTTTACAGGAATTTATAAGCAATTAGCTATAAATGGATTTTATAAGTAATAATCATAATCATAATCATCATCATCATCATCATTAACTCACTTCACCCACCACCGGTGTATAGCACCACCTGGGTGATGCACGGCAGCCATTTTGTGCCAGAACACTCGCCACACATCAGCTTGAGGTGGAGAGGGGGGGTCATTGAGCCAGGTACATGGGTGATGATTAGGTGGCCAGATGGAGAAAGCCAGGTTGGGAATGTTGCCAGGACACGGGGGGGGGGTGGTGGACCCCTACTCTTTGTGATAAGTGTCATGGGATCTTTAATGACCATAGTGAGCCAGGACCTCGGTTTAACATCTCATCCGATGGACAGCATCTCCTAAAGCACAGTGTCCCCGTGACTGCCCTGGGGCATTAAGGTTTGATATTTGTTGTTTTTATTAGGACCAGGAGGAAGACTGCCCCCTACTGGCCCAGCAACACCCCTTCCAACAGCAACTTAGATTTTCCCGGAAGGTCTCCCATCAAGGTACTAGCAAAGCCCACATCTGCTTAGCTTGCGTCACTTGGCAGAGCCAGGGTGCATGTTGGTATGGCTGTCGACAAGCTGGGAGATGCAGGTTGGGGAGGGGCAGGTTGGGGAGATGCAGGTTGGGGAGGTGCAGGTTGGGGAGATGCAGGTTGGGGAGATGCATATCAATACTGCTGTTACCTGTTTGAGTGAGTATACAGGGCGATGGGCAGGGAGACACCCTGGACAGCTTACCAGTCTATCAAATGGCCCAAAAACACCATCCCTTGCGCCCCTTTTTCTTACTTGTATGGGCATTATAATAACAATAATAATAATAATAATAATAATAATAATAATAATAATAATGATAATAATAAATCAATCTTATGTAGCGCTTTTCTAGTACTCAAAGTTGCTTTACAATAAATGGAGTGAAACAAGATGACAGATATAAACAAAACACAGACATGCAGGGGTGGATAGGAAGGGGGGACAGACATACAGGGGTGGATGGGAAGGCGGGGCAGACATACAGGGGTGGATGGGAAGGGGGGCAGACATACAGGGGTGGATTGGAAGGGGGGCAGACATACAGGGGTGGATGGGAAGGGGGGCTACGAGAGGGGTAAGTGGCAGCCACACACGACGACAGCAGGACTCTCCCACTTGGACAGATATAAAGGGAAAGAAAAACAAACATAATAAATCACATAAATCACAGATGCAGGTGAAACGTTCAGTCCCCAGCCTGCCCCAGACCAGGGGTGGATGAGCGGACGGGGGGGGGGGGGGCACGAGAAGGCAAAGGCAATAGAGAAAAGGTGTATCTTGAGACGGGATTGGAAGAGTGGGAGGGATTCTGAGTCTCTAATGATTTGGGGGAGTGAGTTCCAGAGCCTGGGAGCTGTCCTGGAGAAGGCTCGGTCACCAAGGAGGTTGGACCTGGGGTGGAGAGAAGGGAGACTGAGGTGGATCTGAGGGACCGAGAGGGTTGGTAGGGGGAGAGGAGACCGGTGAGGTATGGGGGAGCCAGTTTGTGAAGGGCTTTATAAGTAAGAACCAGGAGTTTGTAATTGATCCGGTGGGAGATGGGTAGCCAGTGGAGGTCTTTTAGGACTGGGGTGATGTAGTGCCAGGATTTGGTGAAAGTTAAAAGTCGGGTGGATGCGTTCTGAACCAGTTGGAGTCTCTTGATAGAGCTAGCACTGATTCATAGAGGAGTGAGTTGCAGTAATCAAGGCGGGAGGAGATGAAGGCATGGATCAGTATCTCAGCAGCAGGGCGTGAGAGAGAGGGTCTTATTCTGCAATGTTGTGAAGGTGGTAGAAGGAGGATTTGACCATTTGGCAGATATGTGGCTCAAGGGAGAGGGTGGGATCGAGGATCACACCAAGGCTGCATGCCTGGGGGGAAGGGGAGACAGTTGTGCCATCGATGGTGATTGCTTTTATTATAGTGGGTCCGCTTCACCTAACATGCACGCCTATGGTTTATCAGGGGAAACTTGAGTCCCTGGCTCAAACCCATACGGCCACGGAGGAATCAGAACACTTCCCCGGCCCTCACTTCTCTTTTTCATCCTGTATTTGTCTGTTGGTATCTCTGCTGTCTTTTTCTCCCTGTCCCTCAATGCATTCAAACCAATTCCTATTTGCTGGAGGCATACCGGTGCCGGGCTAGTTTCTAATGATGTCATAAGAACCCATTTCTGGTTTTGGTTCTTGAAGCGCCCTTTGGGCAGAATGGATGCCAGGTTTCAAAATGTTTGGTTATGCTACCTGACGCTACTTGTTTATTCACCTTGGCAATGAACTCCCTATCGGTGTAGTCCTTATTCTCTTTCAGCTTGGCAGGAGGAAGAATCCACTCTCTCTTGTGTCTCCTCGGCTTCTTGGGCTGCTTTGACTCAGTGCTGACTAGCTGTAAGGAAAACCAAAAAACAAACAAACAACAACAATTGACTATACTACATATTTGTACACAGGTTGGCAAGAAAATAAAAACAATGTAAGTGCGCACAAGAGACAGCGGTTATGCTAGTTTTTCATGTGCTGTCTGTCTCGTGTTATTTCTCCTCTCTCAAGTGTCCATCATACTAAGCTGCCCACACATTGCTTATTTATAAATGTAGATGCCCTGTTCATTAAGACAGACCACAAGGAGCCATGATAGCTCAAAACTAATAGAATAGAAGCATGGATGCGGTCTATTCCGTTGGCTACCAACACGGGGATCGCTGGTTCGAATCCCCGTGTTACCTCCGGCTTGGTCGGGCGTCTGCGGGTGGGGAGCCGGGTGTGGGTATGTGTCCTGATCGCTGCACTAGCGCCTCCTCTAGTCGGTCGGGGCACTTGTTCAGGGAGGAGGGGGAACTGGGGGGAATAGTGTGAGCCTTCCACGCGCTACGTCCCCCTGGTGAAACTCCTCACTGTCAGGTGAAAAGAAGTGGCTGGTGACTCCACATGTATGGGAGGAGGCATGTGGTAGTCTGCAGCCCTCCCTGGATCGACAGAGGGTGTGGAGCAGGGGCCGGGACGGCTTGGAGGAATAGGGTAATTGGCCGGGCACAATTAGGGAGAAAAAGGCGGGGAAATTATATGTATATATAATAACAGTGGTAAACATGATTATGTAGGTGTGCAGACATGACACCAGAAGAACCGTCACATGGGCTGTGCAAAGTGTGCAATTGCACTTGGCCTCGCACCTCTATGGCCTCATGCCTGGCCTACAGTTCTGCAGTTTTGTTTTGGGTTTATTTGTATATAATGTTTTGACTGTCCTTGCCACAACATGTTTCTAAAATTACATTCATATGTGTCCATTCCATTCCATGAAAAACATCTAACAAATTATTCTTTTTTTTTCTTGATATTGCATCGTTATGTAGTATTGAGATGGTGTGGACATGTGTGGAGGAGAGATGCTGGATATATTGGGAGAAGGATGCTGAATATGGAGCTGCCAGGGAAGAGGAGAAGAGGAAGGCCAAAGAAGAGGTTTATGGATGTGGTGAGGGAGGACATGCAGGTGGCTGGTGTGACAGAGGAAGGTGCAGAGGACAGGAAGAAATGGAAACGGATGATCCGCTGTGGCGCCCCCTAACGGGAGCAGCCGAAAGTAGTAGTAGCATCGTTACATAGTACGTGGTCCATTTCACTGTTGATTGAGAGGAAGAAGGACAAGGGGAAACAATGTCGGTTGCACGGAAACAGGAGTTTGGTGCTGAGAGAAGGAAAACAAAAATAAAAAACAAAACAGAAGGAAGAATTTCATAAATCAATGCGGGGATCGCTGGATAAATTTGTCAACACTTCCAGAGATGTGGTGGCTGAGCAGGGGCCTCACGTATCAGTCGTTACTGTGGGCAAATTTGTTCTTACGCACCCATGGAATTTTTTAGACCTCAAGTTTGCCTGACAGTCAGCAGCAAAGCATGATGGTTATCTGTAATTCCTTCCTCCTAACGTCTATCGTCCACCTCTTGCAACGAGCAATCACCCAGGCCTGCAGAGGCATCAGCGTTAGCCAACCGGTGTCTAAATTTGGGGGTTACCTGTGGTGTATTGGATCGAGCACTCGGTGCTCGATTGGGTTGGACTGTCACCACTACTGAGTTCTGTAATACACTGGTCGAGCCTAGTAGTGTGTGATGTCTCCGTCAGTAAAGATCAGACTTGTGCCGCATCCTCGTCTCCGTGTACTTATATATATTAGTGATTAAGTTAGTAACCCACGAATAGTAACACTACAATAGTGTACATAAGAGAAGTCACAACATGGTGTCAGAAGACGGAGTTACGGTATAATTCGAAGGCGGTACTTCAACGAGTTCGCTGGTAGCTGAGGCAGCTAGCTAACAAGTGCTAGCCTGAGCACAAATATGGAACAGTTCAAGCCGCCACCACCGCTGATACTTACCGGGAATGTCGCAGAAAACTGGAGAAGATGGGAACAGCGTTTCCAGCTGTACATGACCGCTTCAGGTGCGTTGGATAAGGAAGAGACGGTTAAAATAGCCATTCTGCTTCACACCATCGGCGAGGAGGCGCTAGAAGTGTATAACACACTCACCGTCATCCCAGAAGGAGACGACGAATCGATGGAGGACGTTCTGAAAGCCTTCAAGGACTACTGCAGCCCTCGGAAGAACGTCGTGTTCGAACGCCATCAATTCTGGTCGCACACGATGTCAGCAGGAATATCGGTGGACGGATTCATCACAGAACTGCGCCAGAAGAGCAAAGACTGTGAGTTTGGCAGACATGAAGATGACATGATAAGGGATAAATTAGTGTTCAGCATAAATGATGCCCGTTTGAAAGAAAGATGTTACGTGATAATGAGCTTACTTTGCGCGGGGCCGTAGAGATATGTAGATCAGCCGAGCTCGCTAAGTCACAAATACAAGCGATGCAGACGTCACATGTTGTCCAAGACGCCTCAGTGGATGCATTAAAGAAAGCAACAGGGCAAATGCGCACGGGCAGCTGGAACAAGAACAAAACGAGCAGCAAGAGGCATGTAACAACAACTCTCTGCCACAAGTGTGGAACTAAACATGAGCCCCGTCAATGCCCAGCTTATGGTGCAGTGTGCCACAAATGTGGTAAGAACAATCATTTTTCCAAGGTGTGTAAATCAAGCACTGAAAAAAGCGGCAATTACAAGACAAAGACAGTGCATAATCTAGAAAGTGAAATTGATTCCTTATATATAGGCATGATTGGAAAATACAAAAACAAAGCAGCCCACCAAGCTAAAGGCACTGTATGGCGTGAAACAGCCACGGTCAGAGGCGTAGCAATTAACTTCAAGTTGGACACAGGCGCCGATGCAAATGTGCTTCCTATGCGCATATTCCGGCAGCTACCAGGTCCCGTTCAGTTACGGCCCACAAAGACTGTGCTGATTGCTTTTGGTGGGGCACGACTACTCTCAGATGGTGTTGCATCTCTAGATTGCCGCATGTCTAAGCATACGACTATATTGGACTTCCATGTGTCTAGCCGAGCTGGCAAGCCAATCCTGGGTGGAGGTGCGTGTGAAGAGCTGCAGCTGGTGAGAAGAGTCGAGGCGCTTGCAGTGGAGTCCCCACAACCAGCAAAACCTCCGGCCACCAAAGAGGAGCTGCTGCAGAGGTATGCGGAGGTCTTCGCAGGATTAGGCGAATTTCCTGGAGTTCATCACATACACATTGACCCCAGCGTCACGCCTGTGATTCATGCGTGCAGGAACGTACCACTCTCCATCATGGACTCACTAAGAGAGAAACTCACAGACTTGCAGAACAGGAAAGTCACAACTCCTGTCAATGAACCTACAAGAATGGGTGAACAGTCTTGTTGCCACAAAGAAAAAAAACGGTGCGCTAAGGGTATGTTTGGATCCTTGCAACCTGAATGAGGCAGTCAAGCGTCAACACTACTCCATTCCTACACCGGAAGACGTGCGCAGCAGGCTAATAGGAAAATCCATCTTCTCCATCCTAGATGAAAAGGATGGATACTGGCAGATCAAGCTAGATGAGCCGTCGTCTAAGCTATGCACCTTCAACACGCCGTGGGGCCGGTTCCGCTTCCTCAGACTCCCATTCGGGATCAAATCGGCCAGCGAAGTGTTTCAACAAAAGAACTGTGAGACCTTCGGCGATATCCAAGGTGTGTACATTATAGCAGACGACATGATCATCGCAGTGTCATCAGAGCAGGAACACGATGAAATCCTGCAGAAAGTAATGGAGAGAGCCAAGACCGCACATGTGAAATTTAACAGGGACAAGATCCAGTTTAAAGTTGATACTGTAAAGTACATGGGACACGTCATCACGGCAGCAGGACAGAGAGCTGACGACACAAAGATCAAAGCGATTGTCGACATGCCAACCCCGGAAGACAAACAAAGTCTCCAACGTCTGCTGGGAATGACAAAATTCCTAGCGCAATACATACCAAACGAAGCCTCACTCACGGCACCCCTCAGACAGCTGCTCAAGAAGGATGTAGCGTGGCAATGGTGCCCGCACCACAGCTCAGCGCTAAAGGCACTAAAGACCACCCTCACACAAGCCCCTGTGCTGAGATACTACGATCACAAGCTGCCTCTCACTCTACAAGCAGACTCCTCAAAGGATGGACTGGGAGCCTGTCTGATGCAGGACGACCGCCCAGTGTGCTATGCCTCACGAGCGCTCACCGACACAGAAAAGAGGTACGCACAGATAGAGAAAGAGTTGCTCGCTATAGTGTTTGCTGCTAAGAGATTCCACCAGTATGTCTACGGCAGACCAGTAACTGTCCAGTCCGATCATAAGCCTCTGGAGGTCATCATGCGCAAGCCGCTGAGCAAAGCACCTGCGTGGCTGCAAGGTATGCTTTTACAACTGCAGAGGTATGATCTGAGTGTAACATACACACCAGGCAAGCACATGTACATTGCCGACACACTCTCACGCGCTACAGCTAGCAGAGAAGGTGACCATATTGATGAAAACCCTTGTGATGAGAGAGTTGTGTATGCCTTGGATGCCACAGATGCCTTGAGCGAGGAAACACTCAACCAATTAAAGAAAGCAACGGCAGCAGATAGTGTGCTGCAAGCTTTGTGTGAGAAACACAAGAAAGGCTGGCCTATGAAAAAGAAAAGTTTGGACAGAAAACTACACGCCTATTGGGCAGTAAAGGACATTATTAGCATGGAAGATGACATTGTCTTGGTTGGAGACAAAATCATCATACCCCAGAGCTTCAGGAGCACGATTTTGGAGAAGCTGCATCTTGCACACCAAGGAGTGCAGCGCACAAAAGCCAGAGCAAGAAAGTCTCTCTACTGGCCTGGCATGGCACGAGATATAGAGGCAATGGTGGAAAAGTGCGTGCAATGCCAGCAGCTACAGCCCAAACAGCAGGCTGAGCCACTTATGCCGCATCAGGTCCCAAAACTGCCATGGATGAAAGTCGGAGCTGACATCTTCGAGCTACACGGTCAGTCATACCTGTTGTTAGTTGATTACCTAACCAAATATCCTGAAGTGCTCAACATATCTGACAAAACAGCATACACAGTAATCCAGAAGATGAAGTCTGTGTTTGCCAGACACGGGATTCCTAGGGAGATAGTGAGTGACCATGTCCCATTTGCCAGCTATGAGATGAAGTCATTTGCAGCTTCATGGGAGTTCAAGCTCACACACTCCAGCCCAGGTTTTCCCTCTTCAAATGGCACGGCTGAGAGAGCCATAAAGACAGTGAAACGTGCACTGAAGAAGGCAATGCAGACCGGCACTGACCCACATCTGGTGCTGCTGTCACTGAGGAACACACCGGTGACAGGACTGGACGTATCACCTGCACAAATGTTGATGGGGAGAGTTCTACGAAGCACACTTCCGTGCTCCAGTGCTGTGCTGACACAATCAGTCCCACAGCACATTCACAGCAAGATCCGGAACCTGCAGTTCCGCCAAAAACAACGTTACGACCAGTGTGCAAAGCCCCTGCCAGTGTTGACCCCAGGAGACACCGTACACATGCAAACGCGGCGCGGCTGGGAGCCTGCCGTTGTCATCCGACAGCGAGATGAACCACGGTCCTACACTGTGCAGACACTGGCTGGGAGGATGCAAAGAAGGAACAGGCGACATCTGAGGAGGATACATCCGAGCCTATTCAGAGACACGGACAGTGATGAACATTTTGACTCAGAGGTACAACCCTCACCCTCACAAGCGCCTGTGCCAGTCGACTCACCACCACATGACCTGCCACCACACGACCCTCCTCCGGTGACTACAGGCAGTACACCCACATGCTACACAAAGTGCAGCAGAGCAGTTAGGCGCCCTGCCAGATACAATGACTAACCTCAGGGTTCTTTTGTGTGATCATTCAAGTGTTTATTAAGAAAAAAAAATGAAAAAAAGAAGGTGAAACAAAGAGTACAAGGTGTGTTTAACCTGAAATGTTGCAAGATTGCTGAATGTTCAAAATGTTTACATGCTAACCACCAGAATGTGAAAAGGAAATGGTTTATGTTGTTTAATGAGAGTCATCTGTCATTTAAAAAAAATGCTGTATTAATCACTGAACTACGCAAGTAGAAAAGACTTGTTCAGTGTTAATGCCATAGTGTTAATGGTTCGGTAAAGGGTCTACTGTTGAAGCAACTGATGAGTAGGCCACATCTCAGTTGGAAAAGAGGGATGTGGTGTATTGGATCGAGCACTCGGTGCTCGATTGTGTTGGACTGTCACCACTACTGAGTTCTGTAATACACTGGTCGAGCCTAGTAGTGTGTGATGTCTCCGTCAGTAAAGATCAGACTTGTGCCGCATCCTCGTCTCCGTGTACTTATATATATTAGTGATTAAGTTAGTAACCCACGAATAGTAACACTACAATAGTGTACATAAGAGAAGTCACAACATTACCCAGGTTCTGCACTGGTCTCTGAGACAAACTTCAGGGCTAAAATATCCCATGGGTGTGTAAGAACACATTTGCCCCGAGTAACGACTGATATATGAGGCCCCTGGTGTCCAAAGCTAGTGGGTGCATGTGACTGGGACTGTAGGCTACGTGTAATGACCGGTCTCAAAAATTAGCTAAAATCTGAATGAAATGGAGACTATAGAACTGAAACATTGACTATAACATAGTGTCACACTTGAACATGCCAAAATAAAGTGACAGCTGAGCTGTCTTGATGACGTAAAGCCACTAGTTTTACAGCTTACTTTTTTTTCTTTGAAAGACTATAATAGCAAAAGGCCATAGCTGAGACTATGTGCATGATGATGCTGTACTTGTTAAAATGTATTGCACGCATGCAGTAGAAGTAGAATAGCTGCATGCAGTAGAAGTAGAATAGCTGCATGCAGTAGAACTAGAATAACTGTATGCAATAGAACTAGAATAGCTGCGTGCAGTAGAACTAGAATAGCTGCATGCAGTAGAAGTAGAATAGCTGCATGCAGTAGAAGTAGAATAGCTGCATGCAGTAGAACTAGAATAGCTGCATGCAGTAGAAGTAGAATAGCTGCATGCAGTAGAACTAGAGTAGCTGCATGCAGTAGAAGTAGAATAGCTGCATGCAGTAGAACTAGAATAGCTGCATGCAGTAGAACTATGTGCGTGTGACCATGATTCATGCACTTGCATGTCAATAAGCAAGGCCTCGCACACCTCCTGTGACGGCCCTGGTCACAAACTTGAATTTTCTGTGTGACAGGGTAGAGTGTTCCTCTCACCTCAAACTCAGTTGCAATTATACAATTACTAATTTAGAAACTAACCAATCCATGCTCTTAGGCAAATGGTCATCTTTGTACAATTACAATATTGTTTTTACAATATTGCACAATCTACTTCTTTTAGGTTGTTCCCTGTTTTTCAGTATTGCACAGTATTGTACTATAAATCTTCAATCTTGAGCCGTAAATGTTCCTACAACTCTGCCTATCAGAGTCACATTATGAGAAACATCCATCCATCCATCCATCCATTATCCAAAGTGCTTATCCTGCTCTCAGGGTCGCGGGAATGTTGGAGCCTATCCCAGCAGTCACTGGGCGGCAGGCAGGGAGACACCCTCGGCAGGTCGCCAGGCCATCATAGGGCATTTTACGCCGGTGTTCTAATGATTTATGCTGCCTTGTGGAAAAATGCTACTGCCCCTCACCAGCCCTGTTGGTAGTCCTACCGGCCAGCGTACCTCTCCCGCTCCTGCTGACAGAGTAATCTAACGCATGCTAGTGATAGGAGACTCCATTACCTGCAATATCAGATTAGCTTCTCCAGCCTTGGTTCACCGTTTACCCGGGGCCAGAGTCTCCGACATAGAGGCTAATCTTAGGGTGCTGGCATCACGGAGGGAGAGTCAGGGAACCCAAGCACACAGCACCACTACTTTCAGCAGCATGGTTATTCATGTCGGCACCAATAATACTAGGATGAAGCAATCAGAGATCACAAAAGCCAGCCTAGTCAGAATGCTTGAGTTTTCCAGAAAGATGTGTCTGCATCCGTTAATTGTCTCTGGTCCCTTACCTTGGAGGGGTAATGATGAGATGTACAGTAGGCTCACCTCAATGAACCGCTGGCTAGCTCGTTACTGTAATGAGCAGGGATTTGGTTTTGTTGATAACTGGCCTTCTTTATGGGGCCGCCCTTACCTGCTGAAAGTGGACGGCATTCACCCTTCCGGGGGTGACTGATCACTTCAACAAGACACTTGAATTTGGTTTCATAAATGTCAGATCACTGTCTATCAAGGCCTTATTAATAAATGATGATTCTCGAACATCGATTTGATATGACTGGGTTAAGTGAAACATGGCTGAAACCAAATGTTTTCCTTCCCTTAAAAGAAGTTTCCCCACCTGACTATACTTACGCCCATGTAACTTGGGCATATAATCAAGGTGGGGGGTGCTGCCTTAATATTTAATGTATATTCGATTTAACTTCTAAACTTGAATCTAAATTCCAATATTTTGAGGCTCTTTTTCTAAGACCATCTCGCGCAGCCACGAACAGACTCTGCTCAGTCCACATTGTGATCTATCTGCCTCCTGGCACATACTTACTGTTACTTGAAGAATTTATCTCAGGTCTTGTTACTCATTCTGATTACATTCTAATTCTTAGTGGTTTCAATATTTATCTGAATAAGGCTGCTGATCATCTAAGAAAAGCCTTTCTGGTGCTGGCTAATACTTGTGGGTTCACTCAGTTTGTATAAGTCTATGCTACTGTTGGATGAAGGAGAAGGAGAGGGGAAACGTATTTCCAGGGGCAGCGGGAGAGGAGGAAGGGTAGAAGGGTGGAGGTGAGAGTCGTAACTTTGAATGTTGGCACTATGACTGGTAAAGGGAGAGAGCTGGCTGATATGATGGAGAGAAGCAAGGTAGGTATACTGTGTGTACAAGAGACCAGGTAGAAGGGGAATAAGGCCAGGAGCATTGGAGGTGGGTTCAAACTCTTCTACCATTCTGTGGATGGGAGGAGAAATGGGAGAAATGGGGTAGGGGAAATTCTGAAGGAAGAGTAGGTCAAGAGTGTGCTGGAGGTGAAGAGAGTGTCGGACAGAGTGATGAGTATGAAGCTGGAAATCGAAGGTGTATTGCTGAATGTTATCAGCGCATATGCCCCGCAAGTTGGGTGTGAGATGGAAGAGAAAGAAGGATCCTGGAGTGAGTTGGATGACATGGTGGAGAGGGTACCTAAGGAGGAGAGAGTGGTGGTTGGAGCAGACTTCAATGGGCATGTTGGTGAAGGGAACAGAGGTGATGAGAAGGTGATGGGTAGGTATGGTGTCAAGGAGAGAAATGTGGAAGGACAGATGGTGGTGGATTTTGCGAAAAGGATGGAAATGGTGGTGGTGAATACATATTTCAAGAAGAGGGAGGAACACAGGGTGACATACAAGAGTGGAGGAAAGTGCACACAGGTGGACTATATCTTATGCAGGAGGCGCTATCTAAAAGGGATTGGAGACTGCAAGGTGGTGACAGGGGAGAATGTAGCTAGGCAGCATCGGATGGTGGTCTGTAGGATGACTTTGGAGACCAAGAAGAGGAAGAGAGTGGAGGCAGAGCCAAGGATCAAATGGTGGGAGTTGAAGAAGCAAGACTTGTGTGGAGTTCAGGGTGGAGGTAAGACAGGCACTGGGTGGTAGTGAAGAGTTGCCGGATGGCTGGGCAACCACTGCAGAAATAGTGAGGGAGACCGCCAGGAAGGCACTTGGTGTGTCATCAGGACAGGAAGGAAGACAAGGAGACTTGGTGGTGGAATGAAGAAGTACAGGAAAGTATACAGAGGAAGAGGTTGGCAAAGAGGAAGTGGGATAGTCAGAGAGATGAAAAAAGTAGACAGGAGTACAAGGAGACGCAGCGTAAAGCGAAGAGAGGGGTGGCAAAGGAAAGGTGTATGGTGAGTTGTATGACAGGTTGGACACTAAGGAAGGAGAAAATGACTTGTACTGATTGGCTAGACAGAGGGACCGAGCTGGGAAGGATGTGCAGCAGGTTAGGATGATGAAGGACAGCGATAGAAATGTGCTGACAAGCGAGGGCAGTGTGTTAAGAAGGTGGAAGGAGTACTTTGAGGGGTTGATGAATGAAGAAAATGAGAGAGAGAAGGTTGGATGATGTGGGGATAGTGAATCAGGGAGTTCAGTGGAGAGCGTTTTGAGTGGCTGTTGCAGCAAGAAAAGCGCTATAAAAATGCAACTTGACTGACTGATTGGTTAGCAAGGAGGAAGTGAGGGCAGCTACGAAGAGGATAAAGAGAGGAAAGGCGGTTGAACTTGATGACATACCTGTGGAGGCACGGAGATGTTTAGGAGAGAGGGCAGTGGAGTTTTTATTTAGATTGTTTAACACAGTCTTGGAAAGTGAGAGGATGGCTGAGGAGTGGAGAAATAGTATACTGGTACAACATTTTCAAAGCTATAGTAACTACAGAGGTATAAAGTTGACCAGCCACAGCATGAAGATATGGGGAGGAGTAATAGAAGCAAGGTTAAGAGGAGAGGTGATGATCAGCAGCAGCAGTATGGTTTCATGCCAGGAAAGAGCACCACAGATGTAATGTTTGCTTTGAGAATGTTGATGGAGGAGTATAGGAGGGCTTCCATGCAACGTCATCACAGAGAAGATCCGTGCGCAACTAGGGGGCAGAAAGCAGCTACAGCGCAGAGATTTTAACCAAGATAGAGCTCAGATACAGCAGAGATGAGGCGCAGTCGTTGTGCAATAAACTGCACAAACCGCCAAAGGGATAGGGGGGAAATTGTAAACATTCCAAAGCAAAGGCATGTGACCCATTTGGAATGTTGAACAGGTTCGTTGTTGAACCACTTTGGTAGCTCTCAATAGATTATGCATCTCATAATCACTGGCTGCACACGGACCCAGTAATGTTTGTGAACAGGAAACCCGTCTGTAGAGAAGGCCTGAAGGAGTTACATTGTGTCTTTGTGGATTTAGAGAAAGCATATGACAAGGGTGTCGACAGAGCAGGTGTGGTATTGTATGAGGAAGTCGGGAGTGGCAAATAAGTATGTAGTAGGAATGACAGATGAGTTCAAGGTGGAGGTGGGATTACATCCAGGATCGGCTCTGAGCCTTTCCTTGTTTGCAATGGTGATGGACAGGTTGACGGACGAGATCAGGCAGGAGTCTACGTGGACTGTGATGTTTGCGGATGACATTGTGATCTGTAGTGAGAGTAGGGTGCAGGTTGAGGAGAGCCTGTAGAGGTGGAGGTATGCACTGGAGAGAAGAGGAATGGTAGTCCGTTGGAGCAAGGCAGAATACCTATGCGTGAACAAGAGGGAGGACAGTGGTAAGGTGAGGATGCAAGGAGTAGAGGTGATGATTGGGGACAACTGTTCAAGTAACGGGGAGTGTGGAAGAGAGGTGAGGAAGAGAGTGCAGGCAGGGTGAAGTGGGTGGAGAATAGTGTCAGGAGTGATTTGCAATTGAAGGGTACCAGCAAGAGTTAAAGGGAACGTTTACAAGATGGTAGTGAGACCAGCTATGTTATATGGTGTGGAGACAGTGGCACTGATGAAAAGACAGGAGGAGGAGCAGGAGGTGGCAGAGGTGAAGATGATAAGATTTTCATTGGGAGTGATGAAGAAGGACAGGATTAGGAACGAGTATATTAGAGGGACAACTCAGGTTGGACGGTTTGGAGACGAAGCAAGACAGGCAAGATTGAGATGGTTTGGACATGTGTGGAGGAGAGATGCTGGGTATACTGGGAGAAGAATGAAAAGAGGAAGGCCAAAGTGGAGGTTTTTGGATATGATGAGGCAGGACGTGCAGGTGGCTGACGTGACAGAGGAAGATGCAGAGGACCGGAAGGCTGGGCCATATTAACGCACGGGCTAGCGGCGCTGCAGCCGTGGGCCCAGAGCTCCAGAGGGCCCAATGGTTGGGGAGAAGAAAAAAAAGTTGTTTTTTTCAAATTTCAACGGCCTTTACAGTCTCTGCAATGGACAACGGGGGGGGGGGGGGGTTATTGACCAATAAAAATGATTGAAATCGTTTTGGCTCGTTTCTGTCATTGTTATGGTCGAATTAAATCATAGGCTGGCGGTTACGTAGGTCGGCCGCAAGAGCTACGTTTTTGGCTGAGGACTAACAGGTTAGCAGGCTAGCAGGCTGAGGACTAGCATGTTAGCAGGTTAGGGGACTAGTCTAGCAGGTAGGATTAGCAGCAGCTATGTTTACTAGCGGCTTGAGCAGTGGTCAGAAAAGAAAAAATTAAAAAAGAAAAAGATGCTCGCGAATTCCTCAAGGAAATCTCTAAACTGACAGGGTGCTTCACCAAATCATCCAGCACCAGCGATCATCATGCCAATGCCAATGCTGCAGGTTGCCCTTCATTGACATCCGAGACCGAAACAACTGCAGCGGGTGAGCTAGGTACTTTCTAAAAAGCTGACATTTGAGGGATTAGTCCGTTGTCTATTATTTATCTATGTTAGTTAGCAATCATTAGGCTAATGAATAGTAGCCATAAGTAGGGATTTGAGCTAGATAGGTAACGTAGCTTGGTCAGCTAAGTTAGCTACCGTAGGCTAGCTAACGTTAGCAAGCAATGCAGGATATGTCTAGACTAGGAGCATCAAAATGTAGGGTAAGAATCGAATTGGGAGAAGTCGACCGTTTACAGATGGTGCTTTGCTTGTTTCAAACGTTATTAGGCTCAGATGAGCTGCCTGATGGCGCAGTTCCACTTCCACCATCCACCTCGGACAGCGCTGTTGAGCAACGAGCTGCTGCGCCACCACCACCGGCAACACCACCGACTGCGACTATAAATAGGCCGGTGAAACCACCTGCCTACACCAGCGATGATCCGGGATGCTGGGGCGAGACAACCGGAGAAGCCAGGTGTTACTGGACAAATAAAGGGCCGCTATCCTGTCAAAATCACACAGACAGTTTTGCTGCTTGGGAAAGACAGTACAAACACCAAAAAAGAAGTTTTTCCAAAAGCCTCTTTAGGAAGAGCCTTGGTAATGGCGAGGCAGTACCCCGGGACTGGTTGCTTTATTCGCCTTCCAAGGGAGCAGCGTTTTGTTTTGTGTGCCTTTTATTTCAGGGAAAAGTGGAGCACCCCTCACATGTTTCCTCTGCATGTGGCCACTCAGATTGGAGCATGCCAATGGACGTGTTTTGGAACACGAGTCTTCTGAACCCCACCCTAAACGCATGCTTACTTGGGATCACAAGAACAGCAGAGCAGGGTCAAGTTGACTGTGGCCTGAGGAAGCAAGTCACACAGGAATGCCAGTATTGGAAAAGTGTGTTGGAGAGAGTAGTTGCGGTGCGGTGGTGAAGCTGCTATCTGAGCGTGGCATGTCTTTCGGGGGGGGGGGGGGGGGCTGTACATTTTGGTTCTGTCAACAACGGGACCTACATGGGCCTTCTTGAACTGATTAGTCAAGTTGATCCTTTTCTTAAGGAACATATTACTCGATTTGGAAACGCAGGGCGGCCTTCCATCCTTCCTATCAAGCACTATTTGTGACGAGTTTGTTAATTTGATGGGGGATAAAGTATTATCTGAGATTGTTAACCAAATCAAGTTGGCGAAATATTTCTCTATAAGTGTGGACTGGACACCTGACATATCCCACATAGACCAGCTAACTGTGCTTATGAGATACGTCTCCTCTGAAGGGACCATGGAAGAACGCTTCCTGGACTGTCTTCCAATTACAAGTCACACAGGCAGGCGAATCCTCGTCTCATGAAGTTACAGCAGTATTGGAAAGGATGGGAATTGATATGGAAAAGTGTAGGGGACAATGCTACGATAGTGTGCCAGTAACATGTCGGGCGCGTATAAAGCAGCGCAACCACGCACACGTGACTAAACCCTCTCGCCGAAAGGATCCCGTGCGCAGCCCATACACTACATTTAGGTGGAGTGAATAACAGTTAACTGCTGCCTGGGAACCGAGGAGGTCTCTTCCGTCATTCAGTCTCTTTTTAAGTTTTTCAGCGCTCTATGGCGTAATGACGCGTTTGGAGACTGCGCTCTTATGCACCCTTTTGGAGCTCTGTGCTACAGCGGCTTCAAAGTGTAAGCAGGCACCTTCAAGAAGTTGCTCTTGGCATCTCCACTGCTGCGGGCTTAGTTGCATCACTGAGACACCACGTTGCTGGCCTCCGTGCTCACTATGACCTGTTCGAAGCCCAAGCTAAAGGCACGTCACCACGTGTCTCCTGATGGTCAACAACATCTGTCTGGGAAAGAAAGGGTTGCCGTGAACGTGTTCGCTGGTATTGTCGACACACGGGTAGCATATCAGGAAACTGATCAGTGTTTTGGATTTCTTAATAAAATACAATCCCTGCCAGACAACAAAACTCGTTCTTCATCCATTAGCCTACAAAAGAAATATCCAAATGATTTGCGAGAAGGCTTCGTCGAGGAAATGGTCCACTTTAAAGAGCTTATAGAAAAGGAACAAAACCAATCCGCAAGGCAAGTCTTACGCATGATGAAGAAAAGGAAGATCAGCCACGTATTTCCCAACGTCGACATAGCTCCTAGAATATATTTGGCTTTGCCGGGGCCCAACGCATCTGGGGAGCGGCCGTTCTCCAAACTGTCGTTGATTAAGAACAGAATGAGATCCACCATGGGACAAAACAGACTAAAGCATCGGACTCGCGCGTCTTTGGAAAGTGACTTGTTAGGGTAAATGGATTTTGAGGATGTTATTGCGGACTTCTCAGCTCGAAAAGCAAGAAAGAAGACCTCCTCAGTGGGTAACTTAAGCTATTTTTTTTCATCAACTGCTTTGAATGTGAATGTCCAGTGCTGATGCAACATGGTGAGCTCCGTTATTTGAGTATTAATATTTGAGTGTGATGCTGCGGTGTTACCTCGAGTTTACAATGATGATCATTGGTGTGCGTGTGTTGTGATGACTCTGCTGGCTACTTGCTGCAAATGTCTGCGCTATCTGTGCATCGCTTATGTTGAAAGCGCAGGCCCTACGTATGTTGAGAGCTTGTATACGACGCCATCTAATGTAGCCGACTGAATGTTATTTGATGGGTAACAGGCCGAGATACAGATGGACCGTTGTGCCCGTGTCTGGATACAAACACTGCGCTGTCTATGGTGCTGAAACACTGCGACAGGCAGCCCTATAGGCGCTATACAACCACAGGTGAAAGGGGGGCTCAAACCTGGTCAAAGCCCTGGGCGACCCCCTAACTGGAGCCGCCAGATGTAGTAGTAGTAGTAGTAGTAGTAGTAGTAGTAGTAGTAGAGGTAGTAGTAGTAGTAGTAGTAGAGGTAATAGTAATAGTAATAGTAGTAGAGGTAGTAGTAATAGTAGTAGTATTATTAGTAGTAGAGGTAGTAGTAATAGTAGTAGTAGAGGTAGTAGTGGTAGTAATAGTAGAGGTAGTAGTAGTAGTAGTAGTATTAGTAGAGGTGGTAGAGGTAGTAGTAGAGGTAGTAGTAGTATTCGTAGCAGTAGTCAATTGGTTCAAGAGATGTAGTTAGGGAGCGCAGCGCCAACAGCGACTTGGCCAGTCTGCAGAAAGTGCACGGTGTGCCTTTTCATTTTACATTGACTGTACCAAACCTGCAGCTGACTGCGTAATCGGTGCATATCACCGCCCTCTAACCGTAATTTGCACCACCTGGAGCGACCAAGGACGTCATTTTGACGGTTTTTGATTTTCAAAGTTTAATAAGTTTTTGAAGAAGAAAAAAAAGAGATCTGCCGCTCCCGGAAATCTAATAAAATTGAATTTATTTGCGTTAAGATTAATTTAGATCAACTGCACAAAAAAAGTTAAGATAAGCTCCATCTAAAACGACAATGAGCCGTCAAAAAGCAAAAAGACGGCTCGCAATTTACGCGTGATCGTGCGCGTCATGTCAGTATTGATGACGTGTGTTGGTGGCGTCATTTCCTTGGTGAAGTTCGTTGCTCTGTCCTAGAAACACACTAGCGCCATCCAGTGCAGAGAAATAGTCTAAACTTGATTTTTGATTACCTCCAACATGTCTGGTTACAGACGCACCATGACTACCACCGAGGCGCTGGACAGCCGCCATTTTAAATTGTTTGAAAAATAGTGTTAAAGTTGTTAAAATGTTAATTTTAGTGTCAGTCTTTTCTTAAAAGACACACTAACTAATGCAATGCATCAATATCTCAATTGGGAATTTATCTTGACAACCCAGATCTTGACAAACCGTGGGCGGTCATTTTGGCGGCCCATGGTCGTTCTAGGAGTTTTAAGTGCCGGTCGTTGTTTGGGACCGTTTCAATATTAATTTTCAGTTCTTTTTTTACATGTCACGTGTTATAGGCCTTGGTACGTTTGTTAGATTAGCAACATGTGTTTCCGTTTTGTTTTTCAGGTAATATTTTCACTTTTTCAATTTTGCTTTTCAAGTTCCAACATGTTGACCATGCCTCATGTGACTGGTCTAGAAATATTAAGGAAACCAAAAGCTGATGCAGAAAGTTCCTGATGGGTTAGCATCCCGTTGGAATCATCTGGTCACGGTAACCCCCATGGAAGGTAGAGAGTTTCCCACCTTTGAGGATTTCACTAAATTTGTGTCAGTTGAGGCCGAGATAGCGTGCAACCCAGTCACTTCCCTGCATGCTATTATGTCATCTAACTCGTCCCATGACAAAAGAAGCACGAAGGAAACAAAGGGAAACAAAGCCAATGTCTTTGCCACTCAAACTGCCATAAACAGTGATAAATCAATATCAAGCAATGGGAAATCAAGAACCCCCCCCCCCCGCCGCATGTGGTGCAAAGCTGACAAGCATCAGCTCACCAAGTGCCCAGACTTCATGGAATTCCCCTTGAGGATCAACGAAAACACGTGGCAATGAGCAGCGTTACGGATGTGTGAAACCAGGTCATAGCACCAAGGAAGGTCGTCACCGCCACACTTGTGATGTATGCACGGGAAGGCACCCTACTTGCCTCCATGATGAGAACTACAGAAGACGTGATGGTAGAGAAAGGCCTGCTGTATCCATTGTGAACAGAGCTTCAAATACGGCGAACGAAACCACAGCAGCCACGGCACTTCCATAGTCGTCCCTGTGTGGGTGTCATCCGCCACAAACCCAACCAAGGAGCAGCTTGGCTATGTATTGTTAGACACTCAAGAGTGACAGCACCTTCGTCCACAATGACGTAAGCAATGAATTTCCTAGCAGACACTTACCTTGTGAAACTGAAACGTACCATTATACTGGGAGAGAACATGAAGAGTGAAAGAGTATCTGGACTCCGTGTGAGAGGCTACGATTCATAATAGCTCACAACCACGACCTTCTTCCTTCATATACAAAAGACTGCATTCCTCTGAACCGTGACCATGTACCCACTCACGAAACAGCAAAACGATAGCCTCGCTTGACAGCAATCACCGATAAGATGCTACCTCTCCTTAGCTGTGATGTAGGACACCTAACTGGGTACAACTGTCCCAGAGCACTAACACCCAGACAGGTATTAGCAGGAAGACAATGAGCCCTATGCCATCCTTACCGATTTGGGGTGGAGCATTGTTGGCTGCTCAACACCGTGCCTTGATGAAGTAGAATCCAGCCTGTGTCACAGAGTCACTGTAAAGAACTCCCTCTAGTAACGCCGATGGATGTGATAAGCGCCCTGGAGTCAGGCGTTAAGGACACCAAACGAGATGACAAGACTGTCTCACAATAGAATCTCGTTTTCCTGGGCAAACTCAAAGAAGGCATAAGGAAAAATGGCTAGGGACATGATGAGATGCCTCTGCGCTTTAAGCAGCAGCCACGCTTACCTGATAAGAAGAAACTTGCTGAACTCAGGCTCAGCCATTTACGACGGAAGTTCTACAGGGATGAGAAATATAAGAAGGACTATACAACATACATGAAAGAAGTCATAAAGAGAGGTGATGCCGAAGAGGTACAGGAAGACAGCGCTCACGGTGAACGATGGTTCATTCCCCATCATGGCTTTTACCACCCCAAAAACCCTAAACAACCGCATGTCGTGTTCCACTGCTCTGCAAAGTACGATGGCACAAGCCTCAACGAACACCTTCTTCCGGGGCCAGACACGATAACAACCTAATGGGCATCCTCATACGGTCCAGACAGCATCCCATACGGTCCAGACAGCATCCCGTAGGTCTCATGTGTGACATAAAGAACATGTTTCACCGATTCCATGTCCAGGAGGATGACCGCAACTACCTGCGCTTCCTGTGGTGGAAAGACGGAGATACGAACTCACAACCTCAGGAATACCGAATGAAGGTACATCTTTTCGGTGCAGTGTCATCACCTGGCTGTGCCAACTACGGGCTGAAATACCTAGTGAAGGAAAGGAGTCACTCACATCCAGTAGGATCCCAGTTCATCGCAAGAAACTTTTAGACTTTTATAACTCGTAGACGGTGGATGATTGACAGTCGAGACGAGGCGGCGTGATGGGTGTGAACATGATTGACAGCCACGAGAATCGTCCAATCACATTAGATCAAAAAACATTAAAACAATACCAATTCACTGCCAATAAAAGGGGGTTGTGTCTGAAAATCTGAAGAAACCAGTCAGACAGCAGCCTCAGGTCACCTGCTCGCCACAAGTCTGAGGGCTTACATAAGGTATGGTTTGGCCGGCGCCCCTCACCCAGGAAGTATATGTATTCAGACAGGAAGTATATGTATTCAGACAGAAATCAACCAAATACCATTTGAACCAATATTTAATGCTGCTCACAGACTGACAACACTTTTATTTCATCATTATTTGCATCATACAGCTACATTATATTGACTGCTGGTTATAGGCTCCAGAATCCCCGCGACCCCGACTGAGATAAGCGGCTTGGATAATGGATGGATGGATGGATGTTTAAGTAGATTTTCATCTCTTGATATTTGAAGGGGGCGGCGCCCCAGCGCCCTCTACTGGCCAGCTGCCACTGTAAATTGTGACTATCTGGTTTTTCCCTCGTCACAGTGCAGAAAGACTGCGTTTAATCAATGGACACCACTCGTTTTTATAGGGTCAAACATGACCCACACATGTCTTAGGGTCAAACATGACCCTAAGACCATCTTAGTACCCTAGTGGTGTACAGCTTTCATGGAAATATGAACAAAAACAATGTTTCCCTTTTTTCAAACCATTTCACACTAATGTTGGGGTCACTCTAGGGAAAGTCATCACATCTAATGTTGGGGTCACGCTAGGGAAAGTCATCACATCTAATGTTGGGGTCACTCTAGGGAAAGTTATCACAACTAATGTTGGGGTCACTCTAGGAAAGTCATCACATCTAATGTTGGGGTCACTCTAGGCTAGCGAAAGTCATCACATCTAATGTTGGGGTCACGCTAGGGAAAATCATCACATCTAATGTTGGGGTTACTCTAGGAAAAGTCATCACATCTAATGTTGGGGTCCCTCTAGAGCAAGTCATCACATCTTATGTTGGGGTCACGCTAGGAAAAGTCATCACATCTAATGTTGGGGTCACTCTAGGGAAAGTCATCACATCTAATGTTGGGGTCACTCTAGGGAAAGTCATCATATCTAATGTTGGAGTCACTCTAGGGAAAGTCATCACATCTAATGTTGGGGTCCCTCCAGGAAAAGTCATCACATCTAATGTTGGGGTCACTCTAGGGAAAGTCATCACATCTAATCTTGGGGTCACTCTAGGAAAAGTCATCACATCTAATGTTGGGGTCACCCTAGGAAAAGTCATCACATCTAATGTTGGGGTCACTCTAGGGAAAGTCATCACATCTAATGTTGGGGTCCCTCTAGGAAAAGTCATCACATCTAATGTTGAGGTCCCTCCAGGAAAAGTCATCACATCTAATGTTTGGGTCACTCTAGGGAAAGTCATCACATCTAATGTTGGGGTCACTCTAGGGAAAGTCATCACATCTAATGTTGGGGTCACTCTAGGGAAAGTCATCACATCTAATGTTGGGGTCACGCTAGGAAAAGTCATCACGTCAGGTTGAAAAAAGATCATGTAGATTCTTTTCTCTGCTGTTAAACGCTGTTATGGGTCATCTTGACCCGGAAGACAGCAGAAGAACTAACACATTAGTACATCTGCCACTCAGGGACTTACGACACATTGTCTTGAGATGTGAGAGGGTGTCAGTCAGACTTTATTTCGTCTTTTCAAAGTCTTTTCAAAGTCTTCTAGTGTATGGTAGTCGTTAGTTTTCCATCTTTGATAAGTTCTCAAGACAGAATAGATTTTTACACGTTTTGATGTGGATTTTTGTTTTCTTTTGTAGTTGAGTATCTACAAATAAGACTATATTACAGCACATATTCTGATTAACGATACATCATAATGTAGTGTAATAAATCCATGAATAATTTCATAAATAAATAAGTTATAAATGTGCTGTTTGTTTGTGGCTAAACTAGACATGAAGAGAAGTCCATTCATATGGCAAGCCTTTTGATCCTTTATTCACTGGTCACTAAAAGTTAGACACTAGTACTTACTATCACTAGTACAAAGTCGTGTCTGTAAAGTAACCAGTTGCTAAAAATGAGGTGCTAGTTTTACCAAATGAAGCACTATTTACTAATGTGATAATAACTACACACTTTTCTCTTTCACAGATAACAATTTCATCAACACATCAGTAAACAATTTCAAGGCACGAGTCAGTATTCCATCCCTCCAATACGAAGATACAAAGTTTCCTCTCAGTTAAACATTATGGGGTGTCGCATACTGCATATCAACTTTGGCTTGACTACTGGTCACTATTTAAATAGTACTAGTTGTCACGCCGGTCGTACAAGTCAGCAAACATTATTTATAGTAACTGTTCATTGATGTTAGTTGCTCTTCTGGTTTTCTCATCTTACAGCTACATTGTTATTAGTTGCTATTCGGTTCTGACAACAAACTTTTAAACGACACATAGTTTCCATTCCAAATACCTGACACGTATTTTTTTGAATCTTTTTATTGATTTTTGAACCAGTGTTGCATACAAAACATTGCTATTTCAACAACTTGTCCAACTGAACTGGTTCCACACATATATAGACAGAACCTGTTATAGTGGGCTACACAAACAGCAGGAAAAAGCAGCAACAAGAACAGTAGTCACCCTATTCCAGTTAATTCTTACCCAGTCTTCCTATAGCCATTAGCCCCGTCATTCCTCCCACCCAATCCCACCCACTTGTTACGAGAGTTGGGATGACAAGTCAAAACTAGATGTTGCTGTTAACAGTTTACATTTGACCTGTCAAAATAAGAAGTCGATGGTGTCAAATTGAATAGCAGCCTGTCTGTTTTGAAAAACTTTTAGGCGTTACTGAAAAGCAACTAGTTACTGTGGGACTTCCATTAGCAATTGCTGGAATAGCAACTAGCATTAATAAATAGTTATTACTGACTAATACATACATACATACATGTTGATATCTTTATTTGGAATAGAAATCAGATCTCATTAAAATAGTACTCGTCAATATTGAACAGCAACTACTAACAATGTAAATGTGAATTTCATTGTTATAATAAAATAATAATAATAATAATAACGACAATAATAATAATACGATACTAATAATAGTAATAACGATAATATTAATATTATTTGTTTTGATTTGTGCTGTGGCTGCTTGTTGTGCTCTGTGGTAGTGCAGCATAGATAGGGTGTTACGTGCACCATAGTTGTTGATATATTTTGTTCTTATTTCTATTTCTTATTTTATCTTTTATTTCTATTTGTTTCTGTTTTTCTTGTTTCTATTTGTTTCTATTTTTATGTTATCTTGTATCTTGTTGGTTTTAGGTTTTTCTTACTAGAACGTGGCTGTCTGTAATAGAACCCAATTTCCCCTCGGGGATGAATAATGGAGTATTCTGACATTAAGTGAAATAATAATAATATATTATATATTATACAAATAATAATATATAGTAATTGAACATTAAAAGTGCAACTGACATTGATGAATACTTTCTAGTAACTAATGTAAAACCACTAGTGAACGTGGATTAACAACTAGTGCTATATAAATACGACTAGTATTAATGAAACGTGGATATCTAATATGTGACGCTCCATGAAGTTCAGTTGATAAGCAGTTTATTTTCCAAAGAACAATAGAATAGTGTCTAGTGCCTTTAAATGAGGTACCAGTAACTGCAATGAAAGAACTGGCGGTTCATGAATTGTTACTAGTAAGAGAGCAGTATGGCTTATTTCACACTAGCGCTTGTTTTAATTGACCTAGCATCTACGTTTTAGCGTCTAGTGACTTTACAATGGCGTCTAATGACAGTCAGAATAGTTACTAGTTTTTAGAAAATAAATTTTAGTGACTTATTTTTAGTGATTAGCTTTTTACGATGAGTAAATGATAGAACGGCTTGCCATACATGTACCTATCACTAGTTTTTAGAGAAGTGCAGTGGAGTAGTGTTTCCTTTACACTTTTAACCAGGGACTTGCAGAACATTTTAGGATGGCTCAAATCGTCCTGCATACAGCTCTCTGTGTTTCATGAACATAGGCACTTCTGTGAGACCACACAGCAGTTTTAAGCCTCAAGGTAAATTCCTCTGACGCCAGAAAAATGGGTCAGGGTACAACAACACTTAGGAATACAGCACTATTTCCCTAGAGTCGCAGTACACTGTGACAGAAATCACGTTAAACCTCTGCAAGGTAACATCTATAATCTTCAGATTCATTTGCGAGTTTTTGGTCTAACCAGACATCATCTGGGCACTCCCTTAGGGCACCAGGTATTACTGAAAGGGAAAACTGTGTAGATTGCAATGTGCAGAGGTGACTTTTTACTTCTCAAGTATTTCCCAGGCCAACTTTGGCTGGGTGAGCAGTAGATATTTTGTCAGACATCACATAGAACAAGAAAGGATGAAGCCTGTGCTATTCCAACAGGACAATAATGGAACCTGCCTCCGCCCAGTATAACCTGGCCATGTCGTTGGGCTGAGCTATACTTTGAGAAAAATAGGTAATAAACAATCAACAAGAAACACCCACATTTCTTTCCTTTGTCATATGGTTGAACCCATATGTTCTTAAGAAACGTCATACGTTCTTAAGAAACGTCATATGTTCTTAGGAAGCATCGTATGTTCTTAAGAAGCGTCATATGTTCTTAAGAAGCGTCATATCTTCTTTTGTCTGGCAAACTGCACCATACTGTCACAATTTACTCTGGAATTATGGAAAACCGTTTTTCACACGGAACATTTCAGGTGGCTTTTCAGAAAAACATAAGCCATTTTGCAGTAATATCAGGATGCTAAAACCTGTAAGAAAGGCGGTTAGAGTGCAATTAAATCTAATTGAGGTGCAAATTGATTGCCTGTTGTGGCAACCTGCCTTACCCCATGCAGGAAGTCAAGTCTTGTCAAGATTAAAATTATCACTTCAGCTGCTTCAGCAAGTACTCACCAAGGCCAGCATTAACAGAAGCACAAAGCCCAATGCAAGGGAGACCCTAGCCATGGCAGTGTGGACCACCACACCGTACACAGCCTTATGTAAAACTTCTCTTTTCCCTTATCGGAATTTTGCTGACTGAGGACCTGAGGGTTGATCAAGTTTAGATAAGGGGAGGCTTTTGCCTGCTGAAGACACACCCCACTCCATATAGACACACCTTGACGTGCAGACCCTTCCCCTCCCCTCCCTCCCTCCCCCATCCCTTTCCCAGTGTCCCACTTCTGATCCTCAGCATCAGCTCTCTCGCCCTCTCTCCTCTAAGCCCCGCCCCACCACAAGTGTGAGGCGAGCGTTTTCTCAAGGTGTGCCTTGTGGTTTAGGCTAGAGGCGGCGTCATGTCCTCAGGTGCTGCCGCTGTTCGGCTGTGCAAGTCCTCAAAAGCCTCCGAGGACAGAGCAGGAACAACAGGTTTCATGTTTTATCACCAACCACGATTAGAGTGCACATCCCCAGTTCTTCTGTAGGTCCTAGCGTCTAATTATCTTTGCGAGGCATTCAAGTCAAATCAGATCACGTCAGGGCAAGCCGGGTTTTGTTGATCTCAAATTGAGTTGTTACATATATGGAACTGGAATTGGCAGAATGCTCATACCAAACAACTCAAGCGACTAACTAACACAGCATCCTAAGCGTGGGAAGACCGAGTCTCTGAAGGCCAGCACACATCGCTGCACAAACACAGCCAACGACTCGAGTCAAGCGTCATGTGGAGTGCACGGCTCAGCCGACGCCCGTCAAATATTAGAGCACTATATTGAAACACTCTAATGCAAAACCTTTCTTTTTTAATTCAAGTCTATCCAGCCCGGGACCGATGCCGCTCTACTTTACGAGCTGCAAATTCTCAGGACAATGTTCCACCCCACGGGTCAGCGCCCCTCTAGAATTGTATTAAAAAAGACTTGTATTAAAAAGAAAGAAAGAAAGATGGGCTGAGGTGAGCCCATTCTCACTCCCAACTCGGCACATGTGGACGCTTGTTGAGGGCGACCTCTCCGCCGCTGTTCAGCCCTCCAGGGACCCCTTTAACGCCAACTTCCAACGCGGAGGGCCTGAAAAAACCCAACCCTGACCCTGACCCTAACGCCATTACATCAAAATGAGTTATATCACACACAAAGCAGCATTTTTAGAGAGCCTGGAGCCGGCACGCAATGTTAACACAACACATTCATTACGTGCCACAACCACATGACGCGAGCGTTAAGAGGTGGTGGTCATTTCTGGGAGATCGTGTTGATGAACGCACACAGATAAAGGACAGATTTACATTCTGCACTTCTGTGTTTTGTTTTTGTGCGCCTACAGCTTCCCTCCACGTTGAACCCTGGCGGTACCTGGAGCGCTGGGCAGTGACGGACAGGTCGTCCTCAACAAGCGTCCACATGTGAGGAGCTGGGAGTGGGAATGTGCAGACCGCTGTGGTTTTATGCTGAACTGGAAGGGGGCGTTGCTCTACATTCATATCCGCCAGTGTCGGTGTGTAGTGGCTTAACATCATCCAGAACAACGTGCCTACAAATGAAGAATCTCCATATAGAGAATTTGAAGGCGACATATTTCAATTCAGCAGTTAAGTTTTAGAATTGGGCGACAATCCCTTCGCTTTAAAATTCATTTGTGAAGGTTGTGTAAGTCTGTACACTAACATCCACACAAACCCACGTCAGAGGAGTCGGGAGTCTCCATGCGTCCCCTAAACTGGCCTGTACTGCTGCGGGATTGGTCTGTCACCCTCTCTCGGAAGGGCGCCTTTGCGCTTTGGTATTCCCGCGCTCCGATGAGACTTCTGAGGGTCTGCACGTTTTCGGACACTTCCGGATCCCACCGCTGCCACCAGTGTAACTGAGTAGGGGCGTCCGTTTGCTTTGGAAAAGTTCCGGGGGCATTTACCATGAGCACCGCCAGCGAGTTTTGAAAAGTGCTGAGGACTATGACGGGTTCGACATGTTCACACCTGTTTTCAGTGGGCCGGCCTCATAATGTCGATCGAGGGATGTACATGACCTTTAAAAGCGACACCTTTTATGGGTTACGACGCGGTCACGTCAACCTGCTTAGCCTAAATAGAGGACATGGCCTTCACAATGCTGCATCATTCATTCTAGTGTTTTGCAAGTCACTGTCATGTAAAACAATGAAACGTTTATGAAATCCACAAAACCCACATGTTTAAGTCTGTCAAGCACACCAGCATGTTTCCCAAATACTGAGACCTTACACCTTTTGGCATCGCTATCCCAAGTCATAACTGCAGCACATTAAAAGCAAGTGTAGCCCGTGGAATTAGATACCACACAGGACACAATTACTTCCGGGGTTCTTGTAGCTTTAATTTTATTGTTTGAACCTTCGAATGCAGATCGTTTTACTGAGTGCATAAATTCCTGTGTCTTTCGAGCAAACAGCTCATAAATGTTCACAGATGTGGCAAGTTTAACAGAAAAGATTTTAAAAGGAAAATAAATACAACATACAACATACGGTGCAAAATACGGCAGTGGACTATGTACGTTAAACAGGGTTTAACAAAGACATGTGGAACTTCCTGAAGATTGCGCAACTTCTTACTCTGTCAGTTACCTTGTCATGCCTGCAATGGCGAACAGTGGTCGACGGCTCGCGCCCAAAATCACCGAACATCAACTCCAGTAGCGTCTTTACTTACTACGGAGTCAGAGCACCGTCACACCGCAATCTTCAGGTGCTCCACACAAGAAAAAAAGAAAGAATACCCAAGATGCACTTGGATAACTTGCACGGAGTTACAATAAAAGTCCGCAACACTGCCACTTACTGGTCAAAACATGCAATGACAACCAAAACTATAAAAATACACTCACAATCTGCTTCACAATTTAACTACATCAAATGACATTTTACATGGCTTGACAGTGTAACAATCACATATATTAACAGTTAAACTATACTAAATTTAAGTGGAAAATAATTTAACATATTTAACAGATTTACCACCCGGCTACATATTCCCCTGCAAATATAGTCAACGTCCTCGGTGACTACGAAACATGAACTGACTCAAATACTCCCTGCAAGGCCTTTTCAAAGAGAGCAGCACCCAGGCTTGTCAAAACCTTAGAGACCATGTCTGTGCTGACTGAGACTGCATTACAGGCTGACTTAGGCAGATGAAATGGGTTTGAATGAGATCCAGCCATTTCCCGCTTGCTTTTCCTAATGGCAGGTTTAGGTGCATAGGTTCTACGTCCTGCTCCACCAGCATCATCTGTTAGTGCGGGCCTGTCCCTGTTTTCAATAATGGGCAAGTCACTGTCGCTAACGTCTGGATGCACATCATTAACACATTCTGTTTCTGTGCCACAATTTCTCATATCTGAATAACCTTCCTCAGGTCCTTCACCGTCACTCTCATCTGTGGGTGCTGTCACATGTAAACTAACACTTTCTGCTGCAAGAGGCAGGTTAGGTACTTGCACAAGCCGGCGAGGGATGACTTCCTCAACAATAACAAAATCAGCCTCAGGTGACTCAGGCTCATCCTCAGCTACAGGCTGTGTAGTGGTCTGTAACCTAGTTCTAGTTCTTGGTTTGGGAACTGGTTTTGCACAAGGTCGCAACTCTGACCTATGAACTCTTTTAATGGGACCTCCCTCAAAAGGTTCAACAGTGTGTGTGGTACCCTGGATGTCAACTACCTTGTAGACTGTTGAGGTCCATGTGTCCTGAATCTTATGTCTACCTGGGGGTCTGTGACGTAGGAAAACCAACTGACCAATGTCCACAGGAGGACAATACACCTTCTCATTTTGCAGTGAGATCCTCTCAGCTGCCTCCTGCTCTGAGTACTCTCTGGCTCTCTCATGTGCCTGTCGGAGTCTCTCCTGATGAACAGACAACCAATCCTGTTTCCTGTCTGACACACACTCACGCCCTAATAAAGCATCTACTGGGAGATGTGGCTGTACCCCGAAAAGCAAATAATAAGGCGAGTACCCTGTGGTGGAATGAGGAGTGACATTATAGGCATATACTATTTCAGACAGATGCTCTGGCCAACGCTTTTTTTTCTCTGGTGGGAGTGTCCTTAACAAGTCATGGAGTGTGCGATTGTATCTTTCACACTGACCGTTTCCCTGTGGCCTGTAGGGAGTTGTCCGTGTCTTTTTAACCCCATAGATTTTGCACAGCTCTGCTATAATTTCACTCTCGAAATTTCGACCTTGGTCTGAGTGCAGTCTCTCTGGGACCCCATATTTCATGAACCACTCCCTGAGCAAAACTTTAGCTGTAGTGTCAGCCTTCTGGTCTTTGGTAGCATACGCTTGTGTGAACTTTGTAAACACATCGGTCACAACAAGGACATTTTCACGGCCATCTGAAGCTGCCTCCAACACTGTAAAATCAACAGCCACCACTTCTAGAGGTCGGGAGGCCAGGAATGCCTGAACTGGAGCATGGATTTTTGGCTGAGGCATCTTGGTCAAAATGCACCGCTCGCAGTTTTTAACCCAGCTTTCAACATCCTCGCATACATAGCCCTACCCAAAAACACCTCCCTCTTAGCAAGTTTACAGTGCGCTCTATGCCCTGATGTCCCATGTTGTTATGTACATTTTCTAGAACTTGGTCCCTCAAACAACTAGGCACGAGTAACTGCCACACTTCTCCATGACGTGGGTCTGTGATAACCCTGTACAACAACCCTTCTCGTTGTTGTATGCATCTCCATTGTTTCAACAATCTTTTCACTTGACTAGACAGGGCTGCTCTCTCTCTGGGACATGGCCTCCTCCCCCGATCCCAAAATGCCCTAAACTCTTTTAGGGTGGGGTCACTGGCCTGAAAACCTACCAGCTCCTCTCTGGTATAACCTGGCCGTGTGGGGGTGTTGCCCTGTTTAGTACCTGTCTCACCAGACCTCGACTCCCCAGCACGGATCTGTCTCACTTTGTAACACTCCAGACCTCTAGAGACAAGACCAGGATCCAGAACTGTTCCTCGCTCAATCAGGTTACACACAGTGATACAGTCGTCAAAATCCGAGTCAGGGTCTGTTTCAGGCTCCCCTGCAAACTCCTGCCTAGAGAGAGCATCTGCGGCGGCATTACTGCAACCAGGACGGTACTTAACCTCGAAATCAAAAACAGACAGTTGCGCTACCCACCTCTGCTCTATAGCACCTAACTTGGCTGTCTTGAGGTGGCAGAGGGGATTGTTATCAGTCAGGACAACAAACTTTGAACCAAGCAAGTAACCCCTGAATTTTTCAGCAACTGCCCATTTTAAGGCAAGCAACTCCAACTTCATGCTACTATAATTTCGGTCATTCTTCTCAGCCTGGCGTAGTCTGCGGCTAGCATATGCTAGGACACGTCTGGTGTCACCTTGCTGCTGACACAATACAGCGCCTAATCCATGCTGACTAGCATCTGTCTCAACTACAAATGGTTGTGTGAAGTCGGCAAAACCCAAAATGGGAGCAGAGGTAAGTTTTTCCTTTAACTGCTCAAAGGAGGAGTCACACTCTGGTGTCCACATATTACAAAACTGGTGACCTACTTTCCCTGTTTTTTTCACACCTGAACATTTGTTGACTAGGTCATGCAGTGGCCCGGCAATCTGTGAGAAGCCTCGAATGAATCTCCTGTAGTAACTACAGAAACCCAAGAACGACTGCAGCTCTTTGGCAGTGGTTGGGACCTTCCAGTTCTTAACAGCAGAGACCTTGGAGGGGTCAGTTCCTATACCTTCTGCTGACACCTGATGACCCAAAAACTTTACTGACTGTTGTAGAAAAGCACACTTCTGCAACTTCACCTTAAGGCCCGTCTCTGCCAGTCTCTTAAACACAGTCTCAAGTCTCTCCAAATGCTGCTCAAATGTCTCTGAAAAAACCAAGATGTCATCTAGGTAGACCAGGAGTATCTGAAAAATGAGATCATTCATAGTAACTTGCATAAGTCTCTGAAATGTAGCTGGACCGTTACAAACACCAAAAGGCATTCTCACGTACTCATACAGACCAAACGGTGTAGTAAATGCAGTCTTAGTCCGATCTCTCTCATGCATAGCTACCTGGTGGTATCCGCTCGCCAGATCTATGGTCGAAAAGAACTTTGCCCCTCTCAGCGCATCAAAACTCTCATCAATTCTCGGGAGCGGGAATGCATCACGTCTTGTCTTTGAGTTGAGTTTCCTGTAATCAACACATAGCCTCAGACTACCATCTGCCTTTCTCACTAGTACTATGGGCGAAGCATAAGCACTAGAGCTTTCTTGAATGACCCCTTTTTTAAGCAGCTTGCCAATATGTTCCCTGACTTCACTGTACTGTGTGGGTGGGATTCGTCTGTATGGCTGTGTTACAGGTATGTCATCTGTCAGATGGATCTCATGTTGTACTTTGTCAGTGTGGCCTAGATCTTCATCTTCTGTTGCAAACACAAAAGAGTACTTCTCCAGTAACAAAGTCAGCTGTGCTTGCTGTTCTGGGCTACCACAAAAATTGAGCTTGCCGAGAATTTCCTGCACATCTGTCGGTGTTTCGGGGTGTTCACTGATATTCACTTGTTCAGTGTCTGCTGAGATTCTCTGGAACTGTACCTCACAAAGCTCATCACTTTTCACACAGTCTACCTGAGTCAAAACCCCTAGCCTAGTCCGTGGCCCTAGCCAGATATCTTCATCAGACATGTTCATGACTCGGACTGGAAAAATGTGATTGCCCGATGAAACCAAAGTAGGCACAACAACCAAACCTCCAGGAACGGGGGCACCCACAGACTCCAGGAACAAAAAAGAACCATCCTCACTCACGGTCCTGAGTCCCCTAGCCATAACTGTAGCAGCAGATGAAGCGGGTATATGGACTACATCCTTACCAGCTACCCTAGCGAAAGAGAGTCTGTCTGTGGCATGTACAGCATGAAGATGATTAAAAGCCTCTCTCCAGTTTGAGTCAAACCTCTCCTGCAGTGTGGTGTCAAACTCAGTGTGTACTAGCTCTCTGCATTTTTTTGACAATGTTCATCCCTATTAGACCTGGAACAGAGGAAGAGTGTTCAGAATCTTTAACTATCAGAAAACCTCGCTCTGGGATAGTCAGACCCATGGCTTCTACATCAAGCTCCACATAGCCCATATAGGGTATGTCTAATCCATTAGCTGCAGTGATCTTTAGCCACTCAAATGCCGGGTGAATGTCTTCACCTTTCACTGACAGGTGTTCCCTGAAAAAACTCTCAGAAATTGTACTGACCTGGCTACCAGTGTCAAGTAAACAGGACACTGTAACACCTCGTAGTTTCACCTCAACAGTTTTACATTCTCCGACTGCACGCTCTAAGATCCTGCTTCTGTCTGGAGTCTCTTTTGGTGAGCCAGCTTCCTCCCCTCGAGTTGTGTGGCTCATGACAACTGAGGGTGCGAGTTTTCCTGCACTACATAAGAACTAGGTGTTGCGTCCCCTTGACCCCCTCTGGCCTGTGAGCATTTTCTTGCAATGTGACCTATGCCTCTACACTTGAAACAGATAGGCTGACCATCTGGTGTGAACTTTGGCTGGGGTCTAGGTCGTGGCTTGGGCTCTAGGAATGTCTGTTGAGTGCTGCGCTTACTCAGTTCACCTACAGCAAAGGCAAGATCAGCAAGTGTTTTGCCTAACTCTGCTAGCTGTTTTTCCTGATGGGCTACTGCTCTCCGAACATCATTTAATGCAGTACCTTGGTCATTGTTTGTTTTAATAATAGAGCACTGGGTTTCTGGAACCTCTGATGTAACTTGGTTGCTCTTTATGACCCTGGGACGATGAGACCTGCTGTCCTCCATCTCCCACAGGAGGGCCTCGTTCCTCACATCTAGAAGACTGCTCTCTGGTTTGTCCCTAACCATTTTCCTGAGTTCACGCCTGAGTGCTGCTTCTCTTAAACCCTCAATAAACCGGTCTCTGAGCACAGTTTTCTCATTAGGTATTACATCTGTGGACTGTTTCACTACAGAGCTCAAAATCTGGGATAGTGCATGGGAGTAGTCACGGAGGTCTTCTCCATCAGTTTGGTTACGGTTGTAAAAGGTCTGCAAAAGCTGTGTGGAACTGCGCTTTTCCCCAAATGCATTGCTCAGGTAAGAGTATAAATCACTGGGCCCCACTGACTGACCCCTCATGCATAGTCGCACCTCTTCCAATGCAGGGCCACGCAATAGAGATAGTATATAGTCACATTGTTCTTCTGTTGTTTGCTCTCTGTATCTTAAAACCCTTTCAACCTCTTCAATAAACTCTTCGACAGATCTCCTGTCTGTACCACACTCCCCACTAAATGCTTGGATCTGGCGTTCTCTTGGAACGTAGATGTATGAACGTGTGGGTGCACTGTTATCACTTGCTCTCTGAGCCCTTGCTTCACCATTTAACCTGGTGAGCTCATCTCGCAGTCTGGCGAGCTCTTGCATGGTGGTCTGCATTTCTTTTGTAGCACCTTCACCTATACCCATTATGCCACCTGAGGTGTGGCCATTATCATTACGTGAACTCCCTTCATCACCAGAATCACTAGACATAATGATATATTAATCTTTACTCAGTCCAGTATAAATGAGGATATTTAGTTCAAAACCTGGTTCAAGGATACTACAAGGACAGTCTTTAACTTGGAGCCTTGCTGAATCTTGGTCTTTGTAGCTGAAGTTAGCGCTGGAGTCCTCTGCGCTGGTACGGCTGAGTCGTGTGACACAGGAAGCACCAGAACCTCGTAGAGCCCCTCACGTCGTCTCTCGCTGGTCACCACCTCCACAGCAGGATGGCTTCAGACTCAACACCAACGGACGTCACCAGCAATCTTCACCACTGCCGTATTTTTTTAAGTAAAAATAAGCCACTCTGTTGCCAATTTAAAAAAAAATGTTTTAGCTACACCCCACTCCTGGTACCAAAATTATGTAGCCCGTGGAATTAGATACCACACAGGACACAATTACTTCCGGGGTTCTTGTAGCTTTAATTTTATTGTTTGAACCTTCGAATGCAGATCGTTTTACTGAGTGCATAAATTCCTGTGTCTTTCGAGCAAATAGCTCATAAATGTTCACAGATGTGGCAAGTTTAACAGAAAAGATTTTAAAAGGAAAATAAATACAACATACAACATACGGTGCAAAATACGGCAGTGGACTATGTACGTTAAACAGGGTTTAACAAAGACATGTGGAACTTCCTGAAGATCGCGCAACTTCTCACTCTGTCAGTTACCTTGTCATGCCTGCAATGGCGAACAGTGGTCGACGGCTCGCGCCCAAAATCACCGAACATCAACTCCAGTAGCGTCTTTACTTACTACGGAGTCAGAGCACCGTCACACCGCAATCTTCAGGTGCTCCACACAAGAAAAAAAGAAAGAATACCCAAGATGCACTTGGATAACTTGCACGGAGTTACAATAAAAGTCCGCAACACTGCCACTTACTGGTCAAAACATGCAATGACAACCAAAACTATAAAAATACACTCACAATCTGCTTCACAATTTAACTACATCAAATGACATTTTACATGGCTTGACAGTGCAACAATTACATATATTAACAGTTAAACTATACTAAATTTAAGTGGAAAATCATTTAACATATTTAACAGATTTACCACCCGGCTACACAAGCAACGTTGACATCAGTGCCAACATGAACAACGCCGCCACTGGGTAGCGCTCATCTACCGCCAGCCCCCAAACACGAGGACATGAGACACTAACAGCCAAGTGCAACCACAGTCCCTTCCCCTGAGGCGGTTGGATGCAACCACAGTCCCTTCCCCTGAGGCGCATGCAACCACAGTCCCTTCCCAGAGGCGGATAAGACCACAGTCCCTTCCCAGAGGCGGATGCAACCACAGTCCCTTCCCCAGAGGGGGATGCAACCACAGTCCCTTCCCCTGAGGCGGATGCAACCACAGCCCCTTCCCCTGAGGCGGTTGGATGCAACCACAGTCCCTTCCCCTGAGGCGGATGCAACCACAGTCCCTTCCCCTGAGGCGGATGCAACCACAGTCCCTTCCCAGAGGCGGATGCAACCACAGCCCCTTCCCCTGAGGCGGTTGGATGCAACCACAGTCCCTTCCCCTGAGGCGGATGCAACCACAGCCCCTTCCCCTGAGGCAGATGCAACCACAGTCCCTTCCCAGAGGCGGATGCAACCACAGCCCCTTCCCCTGAGGCGGTTGGATGCAACCACAGTCCCTTCCCCTGAGGCGGATGCAACCACAGTCCCTTCCCAGAGGCGGATGCAACCACAGTCCCTTCCCCAGAGGCGGATGCAACCACAGTCCCTTACCCTGAGGCGGATGCAACCACAGTCCCTTCCCCAGAGGCGGATGCAACCACAGTCCCTTCCCCTGAGGCGCATGCAACCACAGTCCCTTCCCAGAGGCGGATGCAACCACAGTCCCTTCCCCTGAGGCGGATGCAACATCAGTCCCTTCCCAGAGGCGGATGCAACCACAGTCCCTTCCCCAGAGGCGGTTGGATGCAACCACAGTCCCTTCCCCTGAGGCGCATGCAACCACAGCCCCTCCCCCTGAGGCGGATGCAACCACAGTCCCTTCCCAGAGGCGGATGCAACCAGTCCCTTCCCCAGAGGCGGTTGGATGCAACCACAGTCCCTTTCCCTGAGGCGGATGCAACCACAGTCCCTTCCCCTGAGGCGGATGCAACCACAGTCCCTTCCCAGAGGCGGATGCAAGCACAGGACCGAGTAACTTAAGGGTCGGGATACCAACATCACCAGTGGTGTTTTTCCTGCCCCTGTGTTCCAATATGAACATCTTCTAGCCTTGCTATACGCAACGGTCTGTGACTTACACAAAATAGCGCTATATTTCTCCAGCTAACGTCAGCTATCTGCCAGCAGCTACTCCCAGTAGCCTGTAGAGTTTAGCAGCTAATAGCTAGCAGTGCAGTAACCCCAACAGTTGAGCAAACACACACCGAACTTAGCTAACAGCAGCAACGCTTATTAATAAGCCTGTCTTACCTTTAAATTGGCCTCTAAAAGTTGTCCATGTCCCACGGCGTTCTTCTGTGTCCATAGTTATTTTCATAATAGTGTAACGTGCATGAATAAGAAGACACGCTGGCTGCTGGCTAGCGGGTCTGACCCGTTAGTCTAGCGGTTAGCGACGTCTCCTGCGATGCGGGCGATAGGGGTTCGCTTCCCGGCCGCAGCAGTTCCCGTGGCTGCGTTGTCCCCCGAATTCGTTGCAATAGTTTAGTTTATTGTTTATTTGACAGGGACAACGCAGAATTTTACAACTGCACCAGAGTTAGCTGGCAGCTAATTTGCATCTGCAGTCCCTGGGCAGGCAAACAAACAACAATTAATAAAGAAGTAAAATCATAACAATGCATAAGAAAACTATTGGACAGGCGGACAAAGAACAACCAAGACAAATCATAAATTGCTTGATTACTTTGCGAAAGTAACGCGGTTTTCAGACGCAGACTACAGTGAATGGCTGGCTTCCGTGTGTGTTGTTAGGGTCACGTCATCAAGGTCACGAGTACAATTCCACCAATCATAACTCACAACTACGTGAATTAAGTCATAATTACCACTACACTGTCGTCATCTGAGCAAATTCATGAAAAAAGTAAGTCACAAATGAAAACTGTTATGTATGCATGTATGTATGTATGTATGTATGTATGTATGTATGTATGTATGTATGTATGTATTTATTTATCATTTTTTGACAAAAACTGGCGATCTACAACCAGCCATTCTGAGGGACTCGCGCCCACTACCAAAAAAAATAAAAAAATAAAAAACGTTAACTCTTAACGTAGTTGTGTGCGTCGTGGCTACTGCTGCTGCTGCTGCTGTGCGTCATGTCCGGGAGAGAAGACGGAAGTGGTATCGGAGCATTTTCACAAAGCACAGATGTACTGTAAGTGACATGCGCCAGCTTAGCACAGAGGTGCTATAAGCTGCTAAAATATGAGACATTCGGACATGCTAGAGAAGGGCTATTCTCACACGAGGCTTAGTTTAGCCAGTCATCGTAGCCACATGCCCGTTAGCGCGTGTACCGCAGTCCGCAGCTCGCTTCGCTCTCTCTGGCTTCCGCTTATCGAGCTTGGTGACTTGCATGAAGAGCTTAACGTTTTATGTCAAATCTGTGCTATCGATCAAACAAAACTAGATAACTTATAAGCAGCCGATAAACAGACCAGGTATGAGGCCATTCCAAAACATGCCTAGTTTTGTTTTGCTTTTCAAAATACCTTTGATAAGTTTTCCAAACGCCCAGACGTCAAGAATTACAGGCCAACGCTTCGTTGATAGTTAGATGACAATTCACTGGCGAGGTCCTTGGTTTTAGCAGGCCCCTCGTGTTAGCTAACGTTAGCTATGCTATCCTAGTTTAGCTAAGCTAGCTGCTTGACTGAAGCACACAACTCACTTCAGCAATTTTCAACACTTCGATTTTGTTAAGTTGATCGTAGTTAATTGTCCTTATCTGACAGTGAGCACCAACGTTTGTGGAGTGGCTGCAGAGATTTAACGCTGCTAATTAGGCTAGTTTATATCAAAGTAGAAGTAAGCTCGTTTTCGAAGGATGCTTTATAAACATCAATGCAAGCTATTTGCTTTTACGTAGAATAAAATATGACCGGTGTCTGCTTTCCCTTGATCCATGCTGCAGCCAAAAAATCACCACACTGGTGAAGAAAGAAGCGTTTCTTCTTCATCAGTCCGTTTCTTTATCAGTTCATCAGTCCATTTCTTCATCAGTCCGTTTCTTCATCAGTTCATCAGTCCATTTCTTCATCAGTCCGTTTCTTTATCAGTTCATCAGTCCATTTCTTCATCAGTCCGTTTCTTTATCAGTTCATCAGTCCATTTCTTCATCAGTCCGTTTCTTCATCAGTTCATCAGTACGTTTCTTCATCAGTCCGTTTCTTCATCAGTTCATCAATCCGTTTCTTCATCAGTCCGTTTCTTCATCAGTTCATCAGTCCGTTCCTTCATCAGTTCATCCGTCCGTTTCTTCATCAGTTCATCAGTCCGTTCCTTCATCAGTTCATCAGTCCGTTTCTTCATCAGTTCATTAGTCCGTTTAGTCCATGGGCCAGACGATATTTCGGTACACTCAAGGTGGCAAAACTTACTTATAATTTTTGAAAGGATCCATGTCTGTAGATGATATTTTGGTATGATAACCATTCCTGAGTGGCAGCTGTATCACAGTTATCAGCTCATGAAGTTAACCACCCGCTAAACTAAATTGCATTTTAGACGCTGGTGCATATCCTGGTTTAGCCTCATGGTCAGGACATTTTTCAATGTTCTATAATATTGTCTTTGGTATCATTTTAAAGGGGACCTTCTTAGCTTTCATTCAAGCCCTGTTGTGGATATTTCTCACAAATATAGAGGTCACTTGAGCTCTTCAACCCGTCAATAACACACATCTTTCTGCAATTTTCGCCTAAACTATATACTTTCTTTTAGCCCTGTGGCATCTAGGAATATCAGGGACACAAAAACTGGAATACTCACAGGACTGTAAAGATTCAGAAAATGTATAATATACCCATACTATTTCCTTGTGTGAGGTGATTGTGAGCCTTAAATGAGAACTAGACCAAAGCCAGTTAGGTCACAAACTGGTCTCTATACATTTGTTTAGATACACAATCAAAATACATGATAAAAAGGAATACCATAGTGAGGTAATGAACTATTTTAATATTTTAAACAACATTGACATTTACATATACTTAGTCAATGATACATGTAATCCCATATCATTAGTGGGTATATGTAATGGTAATGGGTAGGGTAATGGGTATATGTGAATATGGTTACATTATTGTTATCAAGCTCTGGGTAACCAAGTCCAGAATCAACATCCTGTGCATCAATAGACTACTACCACAGTAATACCATCAGAATCATCACACTGTCATTCATCAAACTGCTCGTTTCTCTCATCATCTGACTCCCCAAGTTCAAAGTCCAGTTCTGGACCATCCTGCTGTTTTTGGTTACTGCAGGTCTGTAACCTGCACATGTCTGTGCATGGAAGGCCATTTGACAGGCACATGCAGCTTGGCATTTTGCATGAATGCACACACTTGCATGTTAGCATTTCCAAGACCACATCTGGTGCAGGTGGGGAGCGCATCCAGTAAATGGCCAGCTTGCCTTCATCGTCTGTCCATCCATACTCAGTAGGGCTTGGCACCACAGGGTTAGCCTACAGACAGCACTTCCATATTGCTGCCTGATAGTTGGCTCGTTGAACATGCATAAAGAGACAGTCTCTACATGGTGGCAGCTGGCTGGACTCAACCTCTCCCCTTTTGGTGCAGAAGAGCTGGTAACGCAGTTTGTTCACCTCAGCAGTGCTGCTATTAGCAACATACATCCGACAGGTGAACTGCTCAATTTTCTGGAACAGCTCATCACTCACATTCCATGTCTGTCCCAGTTGACTAAAAGTCTCTTGGCAGGAAGTGTGCTTTCTCACTATCTTCAGGGCATTCAGCTTCCCTCGACCAGCGAATGCACTGACAGTGTCGCAGCCTGTGAAGGCATGTAAGCCAATTAGGCTGTCACAGATGCTGTCTCCAAGTGAACTTGCCAGTTTGGTGATGTTGACAAACCGTGTGCGGTTCTGAGTCCCACACTTCTGGTAGATGGGACAGGTGATGTCCTTCTGGAAGCCAAGACAAAGCACCATGACATCAGTGTCCTCAGCTGTGATGATAACTGACTTTGAGCCCGCATTTGCTGCATGCAATGCATGCAGGAGCAGACAGGTGTCAGCTTCTTCATGTGTGGAGTGCAGTTCTGCTGCTTCCTCACACCCATCTTCTGTCAACTTGTAGCAGGTTTCCTCACAGGTCATGTACAACACCTTGCCATGCAGCATAGCTCTGTATCGTGGGAGTTTCCACTCTTCCACCAGAAACTTGATGAGACTGGTCTTGTTGGAGGAACTGCACAGAAATTTTCTCCACTGCTGGACGTGGTGTCCCCCTGCAAGATTCTTGTACTGGAGAGTGATGTCTCCACCCCGGTTCAGTCGTTCAGCATCTTTGATCGAAGTCTGGTGATAGACATCAAAAACAACATCAATCCTCCCACTCTGTGCTCCCTCATGGAGGACCTGAGTCAAGGCTGACTCTGCCACCTGTGCAAAGGTTTTGTTGTTGCCATTCATTTTTTGGACCAGGCTCATCCCATCAATGATGGAAGTAGATGGGATTGGGATGTCTTCTGCAGGAGATACATTCTTTTCAAGCTCTCTGGTAAGTGCAGCCTTGTTTGTTTTTCGTAAGGACCCATCAGCATTTGCCAGTGCCCATGGTAGTGGGCCCAATGGGTAGGCAAGGACATCCTTCAGATTCACCTTCCTGCTTTCAGCCACCAGGATCATGTGACTGAAAAGGTTTCTATCTGCCTTCAGAACCACATCCTGTGCTTTCTTTCCATGAGCTTGTTTTGTGCTGACATTGGAGAATGTTTTCAGACTTTGCTTGGTCATCTTGTCGTGGAATTTCACAGGTGGTGGGTCTGCATCTAACCTTGTTTGCTGGAATGCTTGGTAGGCCTCTTCTCCTTTCTCAAGAGCTCTCAAGAGATCTATGGTCACATCAGGTGGAGCCATGTTGCCAGTGGAGAGGCTAACCAAATCAATCTCATCAGGGGACATAGGATTGAGCCAGTTATTCTCCATAAGGTCCATGAGAGACTGGACATCTGCTTCATCTCTCTTGATCCTTGGACTCTGTAGATCTGGATGAGACCATTTGCACCTGCCTTGACCTGTCAGGTCTCTCAGCTGTCTGAGGTACATGCTTCTATACTCAGCTGTGAGATAATATTTGGTCACAGCTCCTGGCTTCAAGCTGAATCCCTTTGTCCCTCCAGCTGTTTGGGTGTCTTTGTTCACCGTTTCTTCTATAGCTTGGTCAACAGGGATTCGGCCAAAGGGATTGGTGGAGCTCAGTTGGACTGAGAAGCCTCCTTCCATGAATTCTGTGTACACATCTGGGTGTGTGATGGGCAGCTCAGACATCTGGGCGTAGTAGTAGGGGAGGTAGCGTGCATAATTCATCCTGTCATAAGCAAAGCACCATGGGATCATTGCTTGAATGCTAGCCAAGTGTAGCATCCAGTCTCCCTCTCTGGATGCTCGGATGAGCCCCAACAAGATTTCAACCATGTCCAAATAGGACATCCAGAAGTTCGAGAGGCTGCCGTTTCCACCTCTAAGGAACTCACGGTAGACTTCAAATAGATCCATGATGCGTGTACAAGAGCTGTTCTCGAGGACCTCCTTCAAAGCAGGTTGTGAGACTTCTTTCCCAAGGCTGTCAATGGTCTTCAGTGTCTCATTCAGGTGAACCATGTCATTCCTGTGAGTTTCTTCCAACCAGGACAGGAAACCATTCAAGGTCAGTCGCATGAGAGCCTCATACAGGAGCTTGTGTAGTCGCACTGCCCTGTTGTACTTGCGGCCATCCATAACACCAGCAATTGAGCCTTCTGCAATCATGCCAGACTCAATGCAGAGGTCTTTGAGTCCAGCATCTTGGAAACGCTTTCCTATTATTGCCAGCAGTGTGCAGATGGTGTGGAATACCCCAAGCCTAACGATGATATCATGGAACTTGTCATGGTGTTTCCATGTGATCTCGACAGCCTTCGCATACAGGGCTTGGTCAAAGACACAGACAATCTTCCTCAGGCCTAAGCACTGCATGATGCTCAGTGACTGGTTAAGCACCTCGTTGACAGTAGACATTTGTGTCGCTGGAGCATTGATGGTAGGCAGATAGCCTATATTGTCGGGGATGACCGTCATCTCTCCTCGAGTCAGGATGTTGAAGCCTGTCCAGCTGCTGACTGACTGTTCTTCTTGTTGTGACATGCGTGCTAGGACCCAAAGAAGGTTTTTCTCTCTGGCAAGCTTAGTATTGGCTGCAGTATCGGCATCTGACTTTTTGCTTTGTGGTGGCCCTACCCGTTGTCCAGCATTGTAAGTTGGTAACATTGGTGGGGGTCCATCAATGCTTCTCTTCTTTGTTTTGGGAACAGTGGGCATGGGTTGGACAGGAAGTGGGTTGGCTGGCTTTGCTTGCACAGCAATCCCATTGACTCTGTGAGATGTTCCCTCACCACTGACAGTTTCTTTAAGACGGTCGATATTGTCCCAGGCTAAAGTTGTGAATATGCCAGGATGGATGTTAGCTGGAAGGGCAATGCCACTCCCTGATGATGAGAGTTTCTGGAGACACAGGGTAGTGTTGATCTCTTCCATCTGTGAATAGGACACACTGTGACCAAGTCGGTTGAGGATGTTTATCAGCTCTACATTTCCTGTCAACGATTTGACACTGAATGGCAGAACAATGTGCTTGGAAGGCTTGGTATTTCCACATGTCACTGCATATACTATGTCATGGCCAAATGACTGCAGAAGGCACTGCACTCTCTGGGATGCATGATCAGGATCATTTGAGCCTGTGAGTAGAGAGTACAGGAAGATAATGAGCGACTCTGGAATGGTAGGACATTCTGCTTCTGGTTTGACTTCAGGCGGCCAGGTTTGAGGAACATCTTGACTTTTAATGTCTGCTCTCAATTTGATGGCTGCTTTGGCTATAACATCTTGTGCACGGACACTTTTCAGGGTCTGCAGCTCCCTTTTGAGAGACTGATTTTCTTTGGCAAGTTCCCTCAGGAATGTCTTTTGCCAGTTTCAAAACTGGTGCATGATTTCGTATCTGAGCTGCCCTGAGCAGAGTTCTCCATGAGTCGACACTTTGTAGTGAAACCAGCTTATCTGTATCATCAGAACAGTGGATAATGCACTCCACCCGTGGGCGCTTTGGTATTGGGTAAAAACTTGCTTGTTCACCAGTGGCCATATTCAGTCAGTTTTCACCTGCCACATACAGACAAATACATGTAACTTAGGTGTATGAACACTACTAAAACAAAGTTTACTTTGCTTCACCAGCGTCATATTACCATTATTTATCTTACATAGCCACAAATAGATACATTACCTAGTTGCTATGCAACAGCTGTATTTTGTCCACATGAGGCCGCTAAAATCAACACAAGATGAAAGTTCCTCGTAGCCACTTTAACTAATCATATTAACATATACATTAAAAGAACATGCTAACATTATGGGAAATTAGCTTACAATCTTCTCCAGAGTGAGACAAGAAGATAGATACCAGTTTCCTCTATATGTGTTTAGTAGAAAGCTATCTGGCTGCACGTTAGCCTAGCTTAGCACAATGAATGGAAGTACACAGTACTGGTTATCCTTGGTTGTTGGCCAACTAAGAACTGTCCCAGAGTTTAAGCTAGGCTAATCAGTACCAGGGGTGTTGAAATGCTATATTTGTAAAAATCTGGGCAAATACACAATCGTGAGAGGCACAGAAACAGGTTTCCTGAAAGAAAAATGAAATAGCTGCTCATTTGGAAAGGTTATCATGTATTATTTTACTTCTGTTAGTGTACCAAATAAAATGGCACCAGTGAAGCTGTGTCACCTTGGGTGATATCGATATCTGGTCTGACCCATGGACTAACTGGCTTTGGTCTAGTTAGTTTCTTAGTAATAATGCCCTTCTAATTTAAGGTTCACAATCACCTCACACAATGAAATAGTATGGGTATATTATACATTTCCTGAATCTTTACAGTCCTGTGAGTATTCCAGTTTTTGTGTTTTGTGTCCCTGATATTCCTAGATGCCACAGGGCTAAAAGAAAGTATATAGTTTAGGCGAACATTGCAGAAAGATGTGTGTTATTGACGGGTTGAAGAGCTCAAGTGACCTCTATATTTGTGAGAAATATCCACAACAGGGCTTGAATGAAAGCTAAGAAGGTCCCCTTTAAAATGATACCAAAGACAATATTATAGAACATTGAAAAATGTCCTGACCATGAGGCTAAACCAGGATATGCACCAGCGTCTAAAATGCAATTTACTTTAGGGGGTGGTTAACTTCATGAGCTGATAACTGTGATACAGCTGCCACTCAGGAATGGTTATCATACCAAAATATCATCTACAGACATGGATCCTTTCAAAAATTATAAGTAAGTTTTGCCACCTTGAGTGTACCGAAATAGGAAATTTTGGGCTCTGGCCCATGGACTAGTTCCTTCGTCAGTTCATCAGTCCGTTTCTTCGTCAGTTCATCAGTCCGTTCCTTCGTCAGTTCATCAGTCCGTTTCTTCATCAGTTCATCAGTCCGTTCCTTCATCAGTTCATCAGTCCGTTCCTTCATCAGTTCATCCGTCCGTTTCTTCATCAGTTCATCGGTCCGTTCCTTCATCAGTTCATCGGTCCGTTCCTTCATCGGTTCATCGGTCCGTTTCTTCATCGGTTCATCCGTCCGTTTCTTCATCGGTTCATCGGTCCGTTCCTTCATCGGTTCATCGGTCCGTTTCTTCATCGGTTCATCGGTCCGTTTCTTCATCGGTTCATCGGTCCGTTCCTTCACCGGTTCATCGGTCCGTTCCTTCACCGGTTCATCGGTCCGTTCCTTCATCGGTTCATCGGTCCGTTCCTTCACCGGTTCATCGGTCCGTTCCTTCACCGGTTCATCGGTCCGTTCCTTCATCAGTTCATCAGTCTGTTCGTTCAGTTCATCAGCCCGTTTCTTCATCAATTCATCAGTCCGTTTCTTCATCAATTCATCAGTCCGTTCCTTCATCAGTCCGTTTCTTCATCAGTTCATCCGTCCGTTTGTTCACCAGTTCACCGGTCCGTTCCTTCATCAGTTCATCAGTCCGTTTCTTCATCAGTCCATTGATTTTGGATCTGAACTTGACTCTGTTAAGGGGTCTGTCGCGCTGCTGCATACCGAGTGCACCGCAGCAAGATAGGGTGCAGAAGATAAGCGCTCAAGAACATGTTGTTTGGATTTAGATTTACCTGGATCATAGTGATTTTAGGTATCTCTTTTAATGACAAGATTTGCACAAACGTATTTATTTTTTTCCAAATACCAAGTTCGACTAAGCAAAGGCTTGCAAGAAAAAGAAAATAAAAGAGTAGGGTCAAAATGGGCCATGACAGAAAGTGGTGGGGACAGGTCCCCAGCGTAGCTGGCCATATATTTCCGCCCGCTGCGGGATTCGATCCGGTTGTACTGCACCACGAGGCGACGTCGCTAACCTAAAGGGGGGGCGACCGGCCAGTCAGTCTTTTTGTAGGTTACAATTGTCAAGGGGGTTGATGGTGGGCTTCAGACAGTCCATGTAAACACAGCTGGTGATTAAAATATACAACATGCAAAATAACTTAAAAAAGTTCCACAAACTCAAATCTCAGTTCATAGGGCTTTTCATCAGACTCTGCAAGTCAAGCACATCTAAGAATTTCTTCTAAGACCGTTTTTGAAAACGTTCATGCCACAGCCACCTGTTTATTCAAAAGGAGTATACAAGTGCAGATATTTTTGCTGAAATAACAAGACACACATGCAATGGTTACCGTGTACCCCTTGCCTTTTAATTGCATCACACACAAGTAGCCTGAGGAAGCATCATGACAGCTGCAGGACACTGTCCAACCTCCATCTGTCGCTGTTTCGTGTCCAGCACCATAGCTGCTCAGCTCTCAGACGCTGTTGCAGTGTAGTCATAAGCTTTAAAAGAAAGGTTTACATTACAACTTGGCTGGGAAAGGCATTTAAGTCAGATTTTTTTTCTTCTTGTCTTTTAGGTTGAAATAAGAGGTTACTTTGATACTTAAATCTTTTTTTCCTGGATGTTTCCCCCCTTTTTTCTCCCCAATCACCCCACTCTTCCGAGCTGCCCCGGTTGCTGCTCCACCCCTCTGCCGATCCAGGGAGGGCTGCAGACTACCACGTGGCTCCTCCCATACATGTGAGTCACCAGCCGCTTCTTTTCACCTGACAGTGAGGAGTTTCGCCAGGGGGACGTAACACGTGGGAGGATCGCGCTATTCCCCCCACTTCCCTCTGAACAGGCGCCCCGACCGACCAGAGGAGGCGCTAGTGCAGCGACCAGGACACATATCCACATCCGGCTTCCCGCCCGCAGACACGGCCAATTGTGTCTGTAGGGACGCCCGAGCAAGCCGGAGGTAACAGGGATTCGAACTGGCAATCCCCGTGTTGGTAGGCAACGGAATAGACCGCCACAGCACCCGGACGCCCTCCGAAATTTCAAACTTTAACATATCTAGGAAGGGCTTCACTTGCAAATGTAGAGCCGGGAAAGCAGCCCAGCACTGCTGCAGCTGTTTTGCAATGCAGGGGTATCACTGGAATAGTTACCCTGCTCAGTGGCACCTCAGCACTAGCTGCTAAAGAGGGCAGAGTGTCAGTCAGATTTTGCAGTAGTTGTCAGATTCAAAATAGGGACTATTGGTCACAAGCCTATACCAATTAAACACCCCAAGTATATCATGCAAATATATGGACAAACATTAATAGTGCAGAAAATTCAGTGAAGAAAGACAGACAGATGATAAATGCATAAAGCAGAAATAACAAAGGAATATTATTGTCCTTAGAGTTCCCTTAATAACTAGGCAAATAGAAATACAAAATGGCCAAAAAGCCTAAAAGCGCATAAATGAAATTGTAGTCAAAGCTCTCCTTATCTACGTATCTTACAAGCAGTAACATAATTCTTCAGAATACAAAAAAAAAATTAAAATATATTTTTAAATTGTATCTGATTACTTTGTTTTAATGGACAAAACCTTTAACAGAGCTGTGACAAACTTTTTGACATCAGCTGGATGTAATCTTGAACATGTAATCGCTTCTTTCTCCACTGTTCTGATCTTCCCTAGGTTTCGGTCACCTGTTTCCTAACCGTGCGCAGTGTTTGCAGGGAACCTGACACTGATCCTGCGGAGGATGCAACCAGGGGCAGTGGAGCAATAAACCCAGAACCAGCTGATGCTGGACTTGTGACTGCTGAACACAGAGGGTCTGGATTGGGAGATACTGAGGGCAGATTTCTGGGCCTCTCTATCATGATATGTTGGCCAACTTGACACACCTGCCCTGACAATGCCTGTTCAGACACCACCTGTTCCAGGTTTATGCCTCCACCTGTCAACATGATGCTCTGAGCAGCCGGCAGTGCCTCCTCGCAAATGTGAGCTTTCTCCAGCCTGACTCCTACCCCTAGAACACTCTGACCCCCGCCTCCACCCCTCAGAAGCCCATTTACTCCGTTGTTTAATGTGGCATGTCCTGGACCATCAGACTTGGTCTGGAATCCTCCCCTGTGGCTCTTGTTCGTAAAAGTCACCATTTCACCCTCATCTATCACTGGTGCTGGGAAAGTAATCACACCATTGCTATGTCTTTCCTGTGTGATGCACTGTGTATACCCAAGACTTTCATTGACAATTATCATGCCCTGCAGGTTGGTGGAAACCGGCCTCTCAGCAAGCAGGGCACTGTCTTCAAGCTGTAGCTGGACTATACAGGGCATGGGCTGCAGCACGGGAGTGGTGGTGTAGTACATCGGTTGCTGTTGTAGTATGAGTGTCTGGCCAGGCGGATGCAGCATAGCCAGGTTAGCTGTGCTTGCAGGGCTGACAAGATCTGCATGGCCAGTGCTGCTAGTGCTGTTGAAGGTCTGGCTTGTAGTGATGTTGGAGTTGGATATTTGGTTAAAGCAGGAACGACTCATTGTAGATGACTGGATGGTGTTGACATTTTCATTATCAGAACAACTCCCATTGCTGATGGTGGATTGTTTAGACTCCAAAATAGGCTGGGCAGTTTGTTTAACCTGACTCCCGTGACATTGAATGACAGAGGTTTCAGACCCTGGAGAGGCTACAGGTTCTGGCAAGCACACATCAGCCAGTGTCTTGAACTTTGGCCCCAGGTCACTGAGGAACTGGAGGTCATTTTCAGATTCCAGGAGGCTACAACAGCCCACTGAGCCAACAGGAGAGCCTTGACCCTCGTATTCATAAACCAGCAGACTATCTCTTGACTCCAGGTGCTCAGATCCACGGCGTGTGCTCTGCAAGACAACAGAAATGAAAACTGAAGAGCATGTTTTCTGCAGACTGAACAGCCAAGTAGAAAACCAGCTCGCACAATATCCAACTAATCATGAGATAAACCACCACTCCAATAATCTTTAAATACGCAATCCATTTGTAAACTAATGGCAATGTTCAGTTATTTTATTGTCAAGCAATATAGTTTCATCTGTATTAGAAGAAATGTGGAGAAGAACTGTGAGTTGTGTTGATGTAGGAAGATGCTGGGTTACATGTTGCTCTGACTCCATTCCCGATTCATTCTCAAGATTTGTGGAACTTCACTGTCCACACTACAATTAGACTGGTCTTTTTTATTTACCATATTTATCTTTTTTGGCTTCCCCCCCTTTTCTCCCCAGTTGTACTTGGCCAATTACCCCACTCTCCAAGCCGTCCCGGTCACTGCTCCACCCCCTCTGCTGATCCGGGGAGGGCTGCAGACTACCACATGTCTCCTCCCATACATGTGGAGTCACCAGCCGCTTCTTTTCACCTGACAGTGAGGAGTTTCACCAGGGGGACGTAGCACGTGGGAGGATCACGTCATTCCCCCTAATTCCCCCTCCCCTCCGAACAGGCGCCCCGACCGACCAGAAGAGGCGCTAGTGCAGCGACCAGGACACATACCCACATCCGGCTTCCCACGCACAGACACGGCCAATTGTCTCTGTAGGGACGCCCGACCAAGCCGGAGGTAACATAGGGATCCAAACCAGCGATCCTCGTGTTGCTAGGCAACGGAATAGACCGCCACGCCACCCGGACGCCTTGTTTACCATATTTCTGACTGCTTTGTCAAAATGTGAAATGTGGAGACAGTGGCACTGATGAAAAGACAGGAGGTGGAGCTGAAGGTGGCAGAGATGAAGATGATAAGATTTTCATTGGGAGTGATGAAGAAGGACAAGATTAGGAACGAGTATATTAGAGGGACAGCTCAGGTTGGACGGTTTGGAGACAAAACAAGAGACAAGATTGAGATGGTTTGGACATGTGTGGAGGAGAGGTGCTGGGTATATTGGGAGAAGGATGCTGAATATGGAGCTACCAGGGAAGAGGGGAAGAGGAAGGCCAAAGAGGAGGTTTATGGATGTGGTGAGGGAGGACATGCAGGTGGCTGGTGTGACAGAGGAAGATGCAGAGGACGGGAAGAGATGGAAAAGGATGACCTGCTGTGGCGCCCCCTAACGGGAGCAGCCGAAAGTAGTAGTAGTAGTAGTAGTAGTAGTAGTGGTGGTGGTAGTAGTGGTAGTAGTGGTAGTAGTAGTGGTAGTAGTGGTAGTAGTAGTGATAGTAGTAGTAGTAGTAGTGGTAGTAGTGGTAGTATTAGTTGTAGTAGTAGTAGTGGTATTAGTGGTAGTATTAGTTGTAGTAGTAGTAGTAGTGGTAGTAGTAGTAGTGGTAGTAGTAGTAGTAGTGGTAGTAGTAGTGGTAGTAGTAGTAGTGGTGGTAGTGGTAGTAGTGGTAGTGGTAGTAGTAGTGGTAATAGTAGTGGTAGTAGTAGGAGTAGTGGTAGTAGTAGTAGTAGTGGTAGCAGTAGTAGGAGTAGTGGTAGTAGTAGTAGTAGTGGTGGTAGGAGTAGTAGGAGTAGTGGTAGTAGTAGTAGTAGTAGTGGTAGTGGTAGTAGTAGTAATGGTAGTAGTAGTAGTAGTAGTGGTGGTAGTAGTAATAGCAGTAGTGGTGGTAGTAGTAGTAGTAGTAGTGGTAATAGTAGTGGTAGTAGTGGTAGTAGTAGTAGTGGTAGTAGTAGTAGTGTTGGTAGTAGTAGTAGTAGTAGTAGTAGTGGTAGTAGTAGTAGTAGTAGTGGTAGTAGTAGTAGTAGTGGTAGTAGGAGTAGTGGTAGTAGTAGTAGTGGTAGCAGTAGTAGGAGTAGTAGTAGTAGTAGTAGTAGTAGTGGTAGTAATGGTGGTAGTAGTAGTGGTGGTGGTAGTAGTAGTAGGAGTAGTGGTAGTAGTGGTAGTGGTAGTAGTAGTAATGGTAATAGTAGTAGTAGTGGTAGTAGTAGTGGTAGTAGTAGTAGTAGTAGTAGTAGTAGTGGTAGTAGTGGTAGTGGTAGTAGTGGTGGTAGTAGTAGTAGTGGTAGTGGTAGTAGTGGTGGTAGTAGTAGTAGTAGTGGTGGTAGTAGTAGTGGTAGTAGTAGTGGTAGTAGTGGTGGTAGTAGTAATAGCAGTAGTGGTGGTAGTAGTAGTAGTGGTAGTAGTAGTAGTAGTGGTGGTAGTAGTAGTAATAGTAGTAGTGGTAGTAGTAGCAGTAGCAGTAGTAGTAGTAGTAGAAGTTTGTGAAAATGTGAAAGCAAGCCAGTTGATGGTGAGCAGTACGTGAATCAGAACATGGGCGGTGATACTGAGTACTATGTGCATATGCTTGTAATCAGTAGATTAACAGATTTGCTGACCTGGTCATAGAATTCCTGCAGGTACACATCCGGGAGGGCGATGTGTTGTGAGTAGACACTGCGTTGCTGTGCTGCTGTAGTGTAGGACTCCCTCTGGCTCATCTGGCCATGGAAGAAACCCCCAAAACCACTGCTGTCCACCCTGTCCTTGCTCTCAGCCCTGGTGCTGTAGATGGCGGGCCTGTTGACAGCCATCAGGGAGACGTTCATGTTACTTGCCACGTTGTTGGCATGGGTGGCACTTACGCCATCATGTGCCATCTGGGCAGGAGCACAAGCAAGCAAGGGAACGTCCTGTCAGATGGAAAGGAAAGGTGTTAAAACAATCGTATAAAGTAAGAAAACAACAATTTAAAGGCTTGTATTGATGCTTTTCAAAATTCACATATGTCAAAAATTAATTCCATTCGCCTGGAGCTCATTACAGTGTTGTGAAGGCATTTTTGTAGTTTTTTAGTTGAGGCTAAGAGAACACTACTACTACTACTGCTACTACTACTACTACTGCTACTACCACTACTACTACTGCTACTACTACTACTAATACTACCACTACTACCACTACTACTACTACCACTACTACTGCTACTACTACCACTACTACTGCTACTACTACTACTACTGCTACTACTACCACTACTACTACCACTACTACTACTACTGCTACTACTACCACTACTGCTGCTGCTACTACTACTACTACTACCACTACTACTACTACTACCACTACTACTACTGCTGCTCCTACTACTACTACTACCACTACTACTACTACTACTACCACTACTACTACTACTACTACTACTACTACTACTACTTTCGGCTGCTCCCGTTAGGGGTCACCACAGCGGATCATCCGTTTCCATCTCTTCCTGTCGTCTGCATCTTCCTCTGTCACACCAGCCACCTGCATGTCCTCCCTCACCACATCCATAAACCTCCTCTTTGGCCTTCCTCTTCTCCTCTTCCCTGGCAGCTCCATATTCAGCATCCTTTTCCCAATATACCCAGCACCTCTCCTCCACACATGTCCATACCATCTCAATCTTGTCTCTCTTGGTGTGTCTCCGAACCGTATAACCTGAGCTGTCCCTCTAATATACTCGTTCCTAATCCTGTCCTTCCTCATCACTCCCAGTGAAAATCTTATCATCTTCACTTCTGCCACCTCCAGCTCCACCTCCTGTCTTTTCATCAGTGCCACTGTCTCCAAACCATACGACATAGCTGGTCTCACTACCATCTTGTAAACCTTCCCTTTAACTCTTGCTGGTACCCTTCTGTCACACATCACTCCTGACACTCTTCTCCACCCACTCCACCCTGCCTGCACTCTCTTCTTCACCTCTCTTTTGCACTCCCCGTTACTTTGGACAGTTGACCCCAAGTATTTAAACTCATACTCATTTATAACTTATGTAATATCTATTATTGTGCGACGGTTCCACATGTGTTACCCGGTCCTCCCCTTGGCCCTCTGTGTGATAGGGAATCATGTGTTCTCTGGTGTCAAACGGAAGCTCCATGAACATCGCTGGCCCACCTCCAAATGAGCAGGTCATCAGTAACAGACCTAGGAAGAAAAAAACAAAACCTAGAAACCAACCCTCATATTTTTTCAAATTGATTCCATTTTTCTGATACAGGCTGAATGAATGGTACATTTCAGACATATTTAGATCCAATGCTGTATTAGAGAGTGAATTGATTTACTATTTACTTTTTACCCCCCCCTTTTTCTCCCCAATTGTATCCAGCCAATTACCCCACTCTTCTGAGCCGTCCCGGTCTCTGCTCCACCTCCTCTCCTGATCCGGGGACGGCTGCAGACTACCACATGTCTCCTCCCATACATGTGGAGTCACCAGCAGCTTCTCTTCACCTGACAGTGAGGAGTTTCACCAGGGGGACATAGTGCGTGGGAGGATCACGCTATTCCCCCCAGTTCCCGCCCCCCTGAACATGCGCCCCGGCCGACCAGAGGAGGCACTAGTGCAGCGACCAGGACACACATCCACATCCGGCTTCCCACCCGCAGACACTGTGTCTCTGTAGGGATGCCCAACCAAGTTGGAGGTAACACAGGGATTCAAACCGGCGATCCCTGTGTTGGTAGGCAACGAAATAGACCGCCACGCAACCCGGACAGCTTTACTGTTATTTCTCACGAAACTCATACTCACAAAGCAGTATCAGCATTCCCAAGACCAGGAGCCCTATTCCCAGCATTCCAAAGGTGGATGATCGCTCCTTGAGAGCAGCTGATCTGTCTGTGGCCTCTGGGCTGCAGGCCTCACCCTGGCCACAGGTGCACAGCAGCAGGGTCAGGAGCTGTGGCTCTGGGCAGGCCACACCCTGCTGGTCCCAGATGGTGAAGGAAAGCAGGACATTTCCAGGCCACAGGGGCCGGAGAGGCCTAAGAGAGGCACTGGTATCTGGACCAAAAGAAGCAGTAATTCAAGAGCTCAACCCACTCAGGAAGACACACCATTTCCCTCAAGAGAGGATAAGAAGAATAATGCATTTTTATTTTAGTAAACTTTTAAAACTGTGGCTTCCTCATGTTTACAGTTTGGTCAGCATGGGTTGTAGAAGTATTTCATATCTGTGTCTTACAAGTTCCAACACACTGATGACTAAATAAACCCATGTGGTGAGTGAATGGTTACTGGGTCGCACCAGCAGCAGCTGTGAGGCGTTTTGCTACTGTGAAATGAGACAACTTAGTTCTGATAACTCTGTCTTTGCAATCAGTTTTTCACAGTAACGAGTTTAAAGGAATAAAACTTGCAGTATTCTAAGTTCATGGTTTTGATCTGCACAGTAATAAGGTACCAACTGTAAACCACGTGGGACTCTTGCACATTACATTGTATTGTATTGTATCATATTGTTTTGTATAATATTGTGTTGTATTGTATTATATTGTATCATATTGAATTGTATCATATTGATTTGTATTGTATTGTATCGTATCATATTGTATTGTATCGTATTGTATCGTATTGTGTCGTATTATATTGTATTGTATTGTATCATATTGTTTTGTATTGTATCATATATTGTATCATATCGTATTGTATTGTATCATATTGTATTGTATCGTATCACATATCATATTGTATTGTATCATATCGTATTGTATCGTATTGTATCGTATTGTATTGTATCGTACCGCATCGTATCATATCATATTGTATCATATTGTATTGTATCATATTGTATCATATTGTATCGAGTCGTGTCGTGTGGTATCGTATTGATTTTGTTTTGTTTTCTCTTACATTGTAATGTGCTTTTTAATTCAATCTTATTCTGACTGTAAGAAAAAATAGTTATAATCTGAACTGTTAACCATATTTCATATTAAACATCACGTGAATATTCTAATAAATTCTATCCCGTTATCCAAGCTGCTTATCCCAGCTGGGGTCGCGGGAAGCTGGACAGGCCGCCAGGCCATCACAGGGCCGACCCCCCCCCACACACACACACACACCGAGGGACAATTAGGTACGGCTGAGTCACCTGACCTACATGTCTTTGGACTTGGGGAGGAAACCGGAGCACCCGGAGGAAACCCACGCAGACCCGGGGAGAACATGCAAAGCAAGCTTTAAATAGAGCCCTCCATACCACTGAGGGGCTTCACCTCCCAGTCCCTGCCAGAACCCTCGGGCACGAGGCTGAACCGGAAAGGGGCTCCGTTGGGGTCTCCATCCTTATCCTGTGCTGTGATGTTGACCACCTCGGTGTCTGTACAGATGTAGTCCACAGTGCTGGTCAGCTCGGGACAGTTGTCATTCACATCCCCCACCTGCAGGGCGATGGTGCCGGTGGCCGTCTTAGAAGGGACATCTGTTGGACGCACAGGGACATGTCACACATTTAAATGACTTTGCTGAGTAGTTGAATGTCACTGTTGCAGGCAGCCAGATGAAGGAGAATATCACTGGAATCTTTTTTCTTTTGGGGGGGGGGGGTCCCCCAATTGTATCCGGCCAATTACCCCACTCTTCTGAGCCGTCATGGTCGCTGCGCCGCCTCCTCCGCCGATCCGGGGAGGGCTGCAGACTACCACGTGCCTCCTCCGACAGTCTTGAGTTTCACTAGGGGGGCGTAGCGCGTGGGAGGATCACGCTGTTCCCCCAGTTCCACCTCCCCCCCGAGCAGGCGCCCCGACCGACCAGAGGAGGCGCTAGTGCAGCGATCAGGACACATAGCCACATCCGGCTTCCCACCTGCAGACACGGCCATTTGTGTCTGTAGGGACGCCCGACCAAGCCAGATGTAACACAGGGATTCGAACCGGCGACCCCCGTGTTGGTAGGCAACAGAATAGACCGCCACACCACCCGGACGCCTCACTTTCCAGTTTGTACCTTGTACCCGGAGCCTAAAAGAGCCAGCCTCTTCAGTGAAGGTGTTAGTTGGTTTGATGACCTCACCGTGTGTCAGGCAGAGTATGTGAGCTCTGTACGTCCCGTTAACCAAGAAGGGCGATTCTCTGTCGGGGACTTTGTGAAGCCTGATCTCTGCTGTCTCCGGGTCAACGGACAGCCAGTTGTCAGGGTCGTAGCCTTTAGCGTATCTGCAGGGAACGAGGAGCACCAGTGTTCCAACTCAGAAGATCGTTTTGTTTGCTGATAACAGCGTCAAAGGTTCTCTGACAGGTTGAATATTTAAGATTTAGCTGCTGAAGAACTTAGATATAAATACTTGTTGAATACGTGCATGGAACGGACAGATGACCACTGTTTGACATACTAGTACTTGTTAGTACTCGTCCTACATGATAGTCACTTTGAGACAACATACACATAAAGAACTGATATGGGGTTTTAACACGGACAGGAGTGGATGTGGAGACAAGTCAGAATACTTCTCACAGAACATTCTCTGCAGGACTTCCGGAGTCGGCGTCGGTAGCTTGGTAGACAGCGATCACCTGTGATAAAGGATGATCTGGGTTTTCCGACACTGACACGGGCTTCGTTTTGGGATAAAATGCAGGTCCTTCACGCTCATTTTTCACTTCAATATTTACTGGATAAGATTTGAGTTTCTTTTGACCCTTCCTCCTTGAAGATCCAGTACCTACACCCACCCCAAACTCCATCCCAGCCCCCGGCCTCAACTTGGCCGATGTTCCTGCTGCCGTCTCTGCCCCAGCACCTGCTACTCCCCCCCCTGCAGCTCCACCTGCAGTTTCTCCCCCTCCTTCCCCTCCACCATTCCCTCCCCCTCCTCCTCCTCCATCTGCCCCTCCCCCTCCGTCCCCTCCTCCATCTCCCCCCCCTCCTCCGCCTCCACCACCCTCCACCCCAACCTCAGCAGCTGGTGCTACATTGAAGACCACCACACCAAGCTTTATATCCGGGTTCTCTTCGAAATCAACAGGCTGAGGAGAAGCAGAATTGAAGACATGTGAATTTACTCTTACTCTGAAGATGATATGGATACAAAGGCAACGGAAACAACAGTATGTATGATAGACGTGTAAATAATACGTATACGTTGATTTCAAAAACTACACTTAATGCTAATTTAAGCACTATAAGCAATAAAGTTTTAATTTCCAAAAACTGTAGGGATTAAATTTCTTCTCTGGTAAATTTACAGTAAAGGAATCATCTCGAAATGCATTCAAATTCATACCACCTCTATGATTGTGAAAAGTAGCAAATCAAAAATTAATATCTGCCTAGAATCTGTTGTAAAATGATTAAGATGCTTCATCATGAACTTAAAGCTGAACTGCAGAGTTTTCCATGCACACAAAGAAGTTGTGTTTTAGATGTTTCATTTCACTCATGGAGACATGTCGTATCAGGGCTGCATGTTACCTTGTTAGCACAGAGCTCTGGTGTTACATAGCTCTGGTGTTACACAGCTCTAGTGTTACACAGCACTGGTGTTACAAAGCTCTAGTGTTACAGAGCTCTGGTGTTACAGAGCACTGGTGTTACACAGCTCTAGTGTTACAGAGCACTGGTGTTACACAGCTCTGGTGTTACAGAGCTCTGGTGTTACAGACCACTGGTGTTACACAGCACTGGTGTTACAGAGCTCTGGTGTTACAGAGCACTGGTGTTATACAGCACTGGTGTTACAGAGCTCTGGTGTTACAGAGCTCTAATGTTACAGAGCACTGGTGTTACAGAGCACTGGTGTTACAGAGCTCTAGTGTTACAGAGCTCTGGTGTTACACAGCTCTGGAGTTACAGAGCTCTGGTGTTACAGAGCACTGGTGTTACAAAGCTCTAGTGTTACAGAGCTATGGTGTTACAGAGCACTGGTGTTACACAGCTCTAATGTTACAGAGCACTGGTGTTACACAGCTCTGGTGTTACAGAGCTCTGGTGTTACAGACCACTGGTGTTACACAGCACTGGTGTTACAGAGCTCTGGTGTTACAGAGCTCTGGTGTTACAGAGCACTGGTGTTATACAGCACTGGTGTTACAGAGCTCTAATGTTACAGAGCACTGGTGTTACAGAGCACTGGTGTTACAGAGCTCTAGTGTTACAGAGCTCTGGTGTTACACAGCTCTGGAGTTACAGAGCTCTGGTGTTACAGAGCACTGGTGTTACACAGCTCTGGTGTTACACAGCTCTGGTGTTACAGAGCTCTGGTGTTACAGAGCACTGGTGTTACAGATCTTGATAGTCTTTTAGCTCAGGCCACATAATTGTAGCATGTGTATAACATGCCTGTTACGATCTCTAAAACAGCCACAAGTTGAGCAGTTTAAACAGGCATGTGCAGGGCCGTCGCAAGGAGGGCGCAAGGCCCTGTGCAAACTTGATGTAAAAGGTCCTGCTCACACACAGCTATTCTAGTTCCACTGCACACAGTTGTTCTAGTTCCACTGCACACAGCTATTCTAGTTCTACTGCACGCATCTATTCTAGTTCTACTGCACACAACTATTGTAGTTCTACTGGACACAACTATTCTAGTTCTACTGCACACAACTATTCTAGTTCTACCGCATGCAACTATTCTAGTTCTACTGCACACAGCTGTTCTAATTCTACTGCACACAGCTGTTCTAGTTCTACTGCACACAGCTATTCTAGTTCTGCTGCACACAACTAATCTAGTTCTACTGCACACAGCTGTTCTAGTTCTACTGCACACAGCTATTCTAGTTCTACTGCACGCAACTATTCTAGTTCTACTGCACACAACTATTCTAGTTCTACTGGACACAACTATTCTAGTTCTACTGCACACAGCTGTTCTAGTTCTACTGCACACAGCTATTCTAGTTCTACCGCACGCAACTATTCTAGTTCTACTGCACACAGCTGTTCTAATTCTACTGCACACAGCTGTTCTAGTTCTACTGCACACAGCTATTCTAGTTCTACTGCACACAGCTGTTCTAGTTCTACTGCACACAGCTGTTCTAGTTCTACTGCACACAGCTATTCTAGTTCTACTGCACGCAACTATTCTAGATCTACTGCACACAACTATTCTAGTTCTACTGCACACAGCTGTTCTAGTTCTACTGCACACAGCTACTCTAGTTCTACTGCACGCAACTATTCTAGTTCTACTGCACACAACTATTCTAGTTCTACTGCACACAGCTGTTCTAGTTCTACTGCACACAGCTGTTCTAGTTCCACTACACACAGCTGTTCTAGTTCCACTACACGTATAATCTCGGTGCAGTATATGTTTAATAAGTAGAATAATACAGCATCACCATGCACATAGTCTCAGCCACGACGTTTTGAGTTTATAGTCTTTCAAAGAAAAAAGTCAAGTATAAAACTCTAGGCTTCACATCATCAAGACAGCTCTGCTGTCCCTTCGTTTTGACATGTTGAAGTGTGACAGCATGTTACAATTGAATATTTCAGGTCTATAGCCTACATTCATTCAGATTTGAGCTCGTTTTTCAGACCGGTCGTTACACGCCTGCTCAGGCACCACACCTCTGAAGGAGCTGGCTAAGCTATGCAGAGATCCTCGCAGCGAAGTGAGGAATTCTTCTTTCTTTTGAATTTCTCCTTTTAGTCCATGGGCCAGAGCCCAAAATTTCCTATTTCGGTACACTCAAGGTGGCAAAACTTACTTATAATTTTTGAAAGGATCCATGTCTGTAGATGATATTTTGGTATGATAACCATTCCTGAGTGGCAGCTGTATCACAGTTATCAGCTCATGAAGTTAACCACCCGCTAAACTAAATTGCATTTTAGATGCTGGTGCATATCCTGGTTTAGCCTCATGGTCAGGACATTTTTCAATGTTCTATAATATTGTCTTTGGTATCATCTTAAAGGGGACCTTCTTAGCTTTCATTCAAGCCCTGTTGTGGATATTTCTCACAAATATAGAGGTCACTTGAGCTCTTCAACCCGTCAATAACACACATCTTTCTGCAATGTTCGCCTAAACTATATACTTTCTTTTAGCCCTGTGGCATCTAGGAATATCAGGGACACAAAACACAAAAACTGGAATACTCACAGGACTGTAAAGATTCAGGAAATGTATAATATACCCATACTATTTCATTGTGTGAGGTGATTGTGAACCTTAAATTAGAAGGGCATTATTACTAAGAAACTAACTAGACCAAAGCCAGTTAGTCCATGGGTCAGACCAGATATCGATATCACCCAAGGTGACACAACTTCACTGGTGCCATTTTATTTGGTACACTAACAGAAGTAAAATAATACATGATAACCTTTCCAAATGAGCAGCTATTTCATTTTTCTTTCAGGAAACCTGTTTCTGTGCCTCTCACGATTGTGTATTTGCCCAGATTTTTACAAATATAGCATTTCAACACCCCTGGTACTGATTAGCCTAGCTTAAACTCTGGGACAGTTCTTAGTTGGCCAACAACCAAGGATAACCAGTACTGTGTACTTCCATTCATTGTGCTAAGCTAGGCTAACGTGCAGCCAGATAGCTTTCTACTAAACACATATAGAGGAAACTGGTATCTATCTTCTTGTCTCACTCTGGAGAAGAGTGTAAGCTAATTTTCCATAATGTTAGCATGTTCTTTTAATGTATATGTTAATATGATTAGTTAAAGTGGCTACGAGGAACTTTCATCTTGTGTTGATTTTAGCGGCCTCATGTGGACAAAATACGGCTGTTGCATAGCAACTAGGTAATGTATCTATTTGTGGCTATGTAAGATAAATAATGGTAATATGACGCTGGTGAAGCAAAGTAAACTTTGTTTTAGTAGTGTTCATACACCTAAGTTACATGTATTTGTTTGTATGTGGCAGGTGAAAACTGACTGAATATGGCCACTGGTGAACAAGCAAGTTTTTACCCAATACCAAAGCGCCCACGGGTGGAGTGCATTATCCACTGTTCTGATGATACAGATAAGCTGGTTTCACTACAAAGTGTCGACTCATGGAGAACTCTGCTCAGGGCAGCTCAGATACGAAATCATGCACCAGTTTTGAAACTGGCCAAAGACATTCCTGAGGGACAGATTCCAGCAATCTACTACCACAGAAAGTGTCGCAGTATCTTCACTATGAAGCAAATTCTTGATGGCCTCCTTGCAAAAGAAAAGAAAAGTTGTGTCTCTGCTGAAGAGAAACAATCTAAGAGAGTAGCTCGACATGCTCCAAGTACATCTAGGACTTATGATGCAGAGTGCATATTTTGTCAGAAAAACAGCAAATATTCCAAGAGACAGAATACGAGAGAAGTACTGGTGCAGTGTCGAGAACTGCGAGCTGATGCAAAGATCAGGAGTGCAGCCACAAAGAAAAGGGACAGCAGAATCCTTGCCATTGTGAGTAGAGACCTTGTAGCAGCTGAAGGGCACTACCACAGGTCATGCTATAGACTTTACACCAAAGAAGAGGTTTCCAAAGGAAAGGTTGCCAGCAATGAAGATGATGATGCTGCAGCTCAGTATGAAGCTGCTGTGAATAAGGCATACAATGAGCTGTTCCTCTTCATCAGGATGGAGCTTTTTGGCAATCCTCAAGTGATGACAATGACTGATCTCTCTTCTAGCCTGGTAGCTTCAATGAACTCCCAAGGCATTGCCCAAGTCAAGGAATCAACCAAGAAGCACATAAGGCGAAACCTGGAGAGTGAGTTTGCTGGAGCCTTGCAGATATTCCCTGATGAGAAAGGAAAATTCCTCCTCTATCCCGATAACTTGTCCATGAGGGAACTTGCCAAAGAAAATCAGTCTCTCAAAAGGGAGCTGCAGACCCTGAAAAGTGTCCGTGCACAAGATGTTATAGCCAAAGCAGCCATCAAATTGAGAGCAGACATTAAAAGTCAAGATGTTCCTCAAACCTGGCCGCCTGAAGTCAAACCAGAAGCAGAATGTCCTACCATTCCAGAGTCGCTCATTATCTTCCTGTACTCTCTACTCACAGGCTCAAATGATCCTGATCATGCATCCCAGAGAGTGCAGTGCCTTCTGCAGTCATTTGGCCATGACATAGTATATGCAGTGACATGTGGAAATACCAAGCCTTCCAAGCACATTGTTCTGCCATTCAGTGTCAAATCGTTGACAGGAAATGTAGAGTTGATAAACATCCTCAACCGACTTGGTCACAGTGTGTCCTATTCACAGATGGAAGAGATCAACACTGCCCTGTGTCTCCAGAAACTCTCATCCTCAGGGAGTGGCATTGCCCTTCCAGCTAACATCCATCCTGGCATATTCACAACTTTAGCCTGGGACAATATCGACCGTCTTGAAGAAACTGTCAGTGGTGAGGGAACATCTCACAGAGTCAATGGGATTGCTGTGCAAGCAAAGCCAGCCAACCCACTTCCTGTCCAACCCATGCCCACTGTTCCCAAAACAAAGAAGAGAAGCATTGATGGACCCCCACCAATGTTACCAACTTACAATGCTGGACAACGGGTAGGGCCACCACAAAGCAAAAAGTCAGATGCCGATACTGCAGCCAATACTAAGCTTGCCAGAGAGAAAAACCTTCTTTGGGTCCTAGCACGCATGTCACAACAAGAAGAACAGTCAGTCAGCAGCTGGACAGGCTTCAACATCCTGACTCGAGGAGAGATGACGGTCATCCCCGACAATATAGGCTATCTGCCTACCATCAATGCTCCAGCGACACAAATGTCTACTGTCAACGAGGTGCTTAACCAGTCACTGAGCATCATGCAGTGCTTAGGCCTGAGGAAGATTGTCTGTGTCTTTGACCAAGCCCTGTATGCGAAGGCTGTCGAGATCACATGGAAACACCATGACAAGTTCCATGATATCATCGTTAGGCTTGGGGTATTCCACACCATCTGCACACTGCTGGCAATAATAGGAAAGCGTTTCCAAGATGCTGGACTCAAAGACCTCTGCATTGAGTCTGGCATGATTGCAGAAGGCTCAATTGCTGGTGTTATGGATGGCCGCAAGTACAACAGGGCAGTGCGACTACACAAGCTCCTGTATGAGGCTCTCATGCGACTGACATTGAATGGTTTCCTGTCCTGGTTGGAAGAAACTCACAGGAATGACATGGTTCACCTGAATGAGACACTGAAGACCATTGACAGCCTTGGGAAAGAAGTCTCACAACCTGCTTTGAAGGAGGTCCTCGAGAACAGCTCTTGTACACGCATCATGGATCTATTTGAAGTCTACCGTGAGTTCCTTAGAGGTGGAAACGGCAGCCTCTCGAACTTCTGGATGTCCTATTTGGACATGGTTGAAATCTTGTTGGGGCTCATCCGAGCATCCAGAGAGGGAGACTGGATGCTACACTTGGCTAGCATTCGAGCAATGATCCCATGGTGCTTTGCTTATGACAGGATGAATTATGCACGCTACCTCCCCTACTACTACGCCCAGATGTCTGAGCTGCCCATCACACACCCAGATGTGTACACAGAATTCATGGAAGGAGGCTTCTCAGTCCAACTGAGCTCCACCAATCCCTTTGGCCGAATCCCTGTTGACCAAGCTATAGAAGAAACGGTGAACAAAGACACCCAAACAGCTGGAGGGACAAAGGGATTCAGCTTGAAGCCAGGAGCTGTGACCAAATATTATCTCACAGCTGAGTATAGAAGCATGTACCTCAGACAGCTGAGAGACCTGACAGGTCAAGGCAGGTGCAAATGGTCTCATCCAGATCTACAGAGTCCAAGGATCAAGAGAGATGAAGCAGATGTCCAGTCTCTCATGGACCTTATGGAGAATAACTGGCTCAATCCTATGTCCCCTGATGAGATTGATTTGGTTAGCCTCTCCACTGGCAACATGGCTCCACCTGATGTGACCATAGATCTCTTGAGAGCTCTTGAGAAAGGAGAAGAGGCCTACCAAGCATTCCAGCAAACAAGGTTAGATGCAGACCCACCACCTGTGAAATTCCACGACAAGATGACCAAGCAAAGTCTGAAAACATTCTCCAATGTCAGCACAAAACAAGCTCATGGAAAGAAAGCACAGGATGTGGTTCTGAAGGCAGATAGAAACCTTTTCAGTCACATGATCCTGGTGGCTGAAAGCAGGAAGGTGAATCTGAAGGATGTCCTTGCCTACCCATTGGGCCCACTACCATGGGCACTGGCAAATGCTGATGGGTCCTTACGAAAAACAAACAAGGCTGCACTTGCCAGAGAGCTTGAAAAGAATGTATCTCCTGCAGAAGACATCCCAATCCCATCTACTTCCATCATTGATGGGATGAGCCTGGTCCAAAAAATGAATGGCAACAACAAAACCTTTGCACAGGTGGCAGAGTCAGCCTTGACCCAGGTCCTCCATGAGGGAGCACAGAGTGGGAGGATTGATGTTGTTTTTGATGTCTATCACCAGACTTCGATCAAAGATGCTGAACGACTGAACCGGGGTGGAGACATCACTCTCCAGTACAAGAATCTTGCAGGGGGACACCACGTCCAGCAGTGGAGAAAATTTCTGTGCAGTTCCTCCAACAAGACCAGTCTCATCAAGTTTCTGGTGGAAGAGTGGAAACTCCCACGATACAGAGCTATGCTGCATGGCAAGGTGTTGTACATGACCTGTGAGGAAACCTGCTACAAGTTGACAGAAGATGGGTGTGAGGAAGCAGCAGAACTGCACTCCACACATGAAGAAGCTGACACCCGTCTGCTCCTGCATGCATTGCATGCAGCAAATGCGGGCTCAAAGTCAGTTATCATCACAGCTGAGGACACTGATGTCATGGTGCTTTGTCTTGGCTTCCAGAAGGACATCACCTGTCCCATCTACCAGAAGTGTGGGACTCAGAACCGCACACGGTTTGTCGACATCACCAAACTGGCAAGTTCACTTGGAGACAGCATCTGTGACAGCCTAATTGGCTTACATGCCTTCACAGGCTGCGACACTGTCAGTGCATTCGCTGGTCGAGGGAAGCTGAATGCCCTGAAGATAGTGAGAAAGCACACTTCCTGCCAAGAGACTTTTAGTCAACTGGGACAGACATGGAATGTGAGTGATGAGCTGTTCCAGAAAATTGAGCAGTTCACCTGTCGGATGTATGTTGCTAATAGCAGCACTGCTGAGGTGAACAAACTGCGTTACCAGCTCTTCTGCACCAAAAGGGGAGAGGTTGAGTCCAGCCAGCTGCCACCATGTAGAGACTGTCTCTTTATGCATGTTCAACGAGCCAACTATCAGGCAGCAATATGGAAGTGCTGTCTGCAGGCTAACCCTGTGGTGCCAAGCCCTACTGAGTATGGATGGACAGACGATGAAGGCAAGCTGGCCATTTACTGGATGCGCTCCCCACCTGCACCAGATGTGGTCTTGGAAATGCTAACATGCAAGTGTGTGCATTCATGCAAAATGCCAAGCTGCATGTGCCTGTCAAATGGACTTCCATGCACAGACATGTGCAGGTTACAGACCTGCAGTAACCAGAAACAGCAGGATGGTCCAGAACTGGACTTTGAACTTGGGGAGTCAGATGATGAGAGAAACGAGCAGTTTGATGAATGACAGTGTGATGATTCTGATGGTATTACTGTGGTAGTAGTCTATTGATGCACAGGATGTTAATTCTGGACTTGGTTACCCAGAGCTTGATAACAATAATGTAACCATATTCACATACTATACCCATTACCCTACCCATTACCATTACATATACCCACTAATGATATGGGATTACATGTATCATTGACTAAGTATATGTAAATGTCAATGTTGTTTAAAATATTAAAATAGTTCATTACCTCACTATGGTATTCCTTTTTATCATGTATTTTGATTGTGTATTTAAACAAATGTATAGAGACCAGTTTGTGACCTAACTGGCTTTGGTCTAGTTCTCATTTAAGGCTCACAATCACCTCACACAATGAAATAGTATGGGTATATTATACATTTTCTGAATCTTTACAGTCCTGTGAGTATTCCAGTTTTTGTGTTTTGTGTCCCTGATATTGCTAGATGCCACAGGGCTAAAAGAAAGTATATAGTTTAGGCGAAAATTGCAGAAAGATGTGTGTTATTGACGGGTTGAAGAGCTCAAGTGACCTCTATATTTGTGAGAAATATCCACAACAGGGCTTGAATGAAAGCTAAGAAGGTCCCCTTTAAAATGATACCAAAGACAATATTATAGAACATTGAAAAATGTCCTGACCATGAGGCTAAACCAGGATATGCACCAGCATCTAAAATGCAATTTAGTTTAGCGGGTGGTTAACTTCATGAGCTGATAACTGTGATACAGCTGCCACTCAGGAATGGTTATCATACCAAAATATCATCTACAGACATGAATCCTTTCAAAAATAATAAGTAAGTTTTGCCACCTTGAGTGTACCGAAATATCGTCTGGCCCATGGACTATTTTCTCAGCGCCCGACTCGTGCTTACGAAATCGGTCGTGCTCTCGTGCAGCCGACGCTGTTCCCCTTCTCCTCCCTCTCCCTCCCCCCTCTCCCTCCTCCGTCGCAGCGAGATGGAGCACGCACTACGTAACAACGCAATATCAAAATGAAAGCAACTAGAATGACTTGTTAGATGTTTGTTCTTGTCACCTGGACTATATGCATAATGCATCTGACACACAGGCATTTCACTGCAGAAGCATGTTGCGGCAAGAGCAGGCATAGAAACCGGATGTATTCACCGCTCATAGAAACCGGATGTATTCACTGCTCATAGAAACCAGATATATTCACCGCTCATAGAAAAGGGATGTATTCACCGCTCATAGAAACCGGATGTATTCACCGCAGGACGCAGGCCAGGTTGGGCTCCTAGAGGCACCGGCCCTGTGTGATGCTTCTGACTAAAGCCAGTACATTTAAAGCCGATGGGATGCAGTGGTTATATTAGCAGTATAAAAGGTTCACAGTTCTGAATAAGAGTAAAACTATGCAGCACACTGGTAACTGGTCATATGACATGACATGGAGTTATGCCACATCATATTGTTAATACATTATTATGATGCATTAGGTAATGCCATAAATACTATTAGGTCAGGTTGTGCTGTAGGGGGCGATCTAATAGGGTGTTATAATGATGGTATTTGTTAAAGTATATACACATGTGTGGTATAGCAGAGTTAATGTGAGCTCACCGAGTTAAAGAGAAATGGGCTTATGTGCACTCTTATAGTATTTTGTGAAAATTGTGAATATTTTATACAAATTCATATCTTTATATAAATTTTAAACAAAGGAAAAAAGAGAAAATACAAACAAGTGTTTGATTTTGAATAGATTCTATTGAGAGCAACGTGTGAAAAGCAGCATACGTTTCTGTGTCAACTTACTTCTCCCGTATTACAGGGAATATAACCCGCTGCAGGGTCGCGACCCGGGGCCGCGACCCGGGACCTGAGCTCTCGCTGCACCCTGTCCCTCACACACACCTGCAGGACGGCCTCGCACGGTGCTGCTGCGGCGACTTCATTCAACGCACACACCGAACTTCTCGTAGCACGTGCGACATATATGTTTCACTGTGCAGCCCTGAGTACTGTAGCGAATTCGGGGGGGGGGGGGGGGGCAGCCGGGAACCGTCGCAGCCGGGACGCGAACCCGGGTCTCCCGCACCACGGGCGACTACGTTAACCAGTCGAGTACAGGGTCCGACCCGTTGGCCAAGGTCTAACGAATCTAGTAACCGCTGGTCGTTACAGCATGTTACAGTGTGATGACGAGCACTTCGTTTCTGGAAAGATGTTTCTGAAATCTGAATGTTCAACATAGAGAAGGCTGCAGCGCTCTCAGAACAAGGCTCCAATGTTAACGTTCCGATCTCAGCATCGCAGCTCAGAGTGGAAGATCACATGTTAGTGGTTGTGTTATTGCATGGAGACCCACCTTACGCAGCAATGCTACTAGTGGCCAAAAACTCTGCAGGTCATCTTTACGTTCAACTGCAATTTACATCCGGGTAGAATCAAGAAGCAGCTACCTTTTCAAGCATGAGAATCCCTTCGTTGGTTTTGGGGTCTGTTTTTATACTGAATATTCCGTTTTCGTTCCCGGAGATGATCTCAAACATGGCCAGCCAGTTGTGGCTGTTTTCCTCATCGGCGTCCAGCGTTTTGAACCTCATGACTTCCACGTTGGCTGTGTTTTCCACAATGCTGCCAGAATACTGCAATACAGCCAAGACATGAGTCAGCTGGAACTTACATGTGAGGACATAAATAAGAACGTGGACATGAGGACTTGATAACAATAGCTAGGGGCCAAATATAGGGTACACAGGCAAGCAGAGGGATAGTTAGCCAGGCTAGTAGGTAGTATCACATCATATACTCAGCAAGTTTCATTCTTCCACATTTAATCTACTTTTAATCATTCTGATTATAAAACAGGAATGACTGGAAAGAGAACTGCCCCCCTTTTTTTTCTCTCCAATTGTACTTGGCCAATTACCCCACTCTTCCGAGCCGTCCCGGTCTCTGCTCCACCCCCTCTGCTGATCCGGGGAGGGCTGCAGACTACCATATGCCTCCTCCATACATGTGGAGTCACCAGCCGCTTCTTTTCACCTGACAGTGAGGAGTTTCACCACGGGGACGTGGCGCGTGGAGGATCACGCTGCCCCCCGAGTCCCCCTCCCCCCCGAACAGGCCCGCGACCAACCAGAGGAGGCGCTAGTGCAGCGACCAGAACACATACCCACATCCTGCTTCCCGCCCGCTGACACGGCCAATCGGCTCTGTGCATAACTGTAGTCCACTGACTTCCGGTTTCTACTGCAGTGGTCATACCAGTTTCCTGTTTGTTGGCGTGTGCTATTGACAACGGCATATTTTTGGCGATGGTTGCGAGATTTACCATGGATACATGTCAACCACATGCACACAACTGTCCACACACTTTCACCTGCACCTACCAGCACACGGGTGAACAGTTTCAAGTACATATCAAGTTACGTCCACAACTATAAGGATAAGTGGACAGACGGACGGAATTGTCCGCCATTGCACACGCCAACCAACAGCAAACTGGCATGACCGCTGTAGTAGAAACCAGAAGTCAGTGGACTACAGTTATGCAGAGTCGATTGTGTCTGTAGGGATGCCCGACCAAGCCGGAGGTAACACGGAGACTCCCAAGTGACCCTTTGCATACAGAGGCAGCTAGTGGTACAGAAATGCCATATGTAGGGTGGGTAGAAGTGACCTGTAGATTAGCAGCCGGCTCTGAGTTGCATGTCCTGTGCTTGTTATGAGAGGTAGCCAACAACCTCGCCCTATAATAGGCTTCACAAATCACAAAGTTGGGATTTCTTTATAATACCTTGTTCATTGTACTCTTGTTGCTGTGAAACACAAGGGTGTACTCACTAAGATGGAGGACAGTTCTTTCAGTCTAGTCCAGCGGTGGCTAACCATGTGCCATGGAGAGCCATGTGTATGCAGGTTTTCGTTCCAACCCGACTCCACACCAGGTGACGTCACTGAACAATTCTTCCTCTTTGGGTGAAGGGTTGCTAATCAGTGAAATCACCTGGTGTGGAGTCCGGCTGCAATGAAAACCTGCATGCACATGGCTCTCCATGGCACATGGTTAGCCACCCCTGGATTAGTCTAGCAAAGAGACAAAGAATCAAATTGTCATCGAGCAATCATTCAAAGATTTGTCTTCAGATGCTGGACACCCAAGTCTTCCCATATCAGTTCTGACAGTCCACTTGTGCTACATAAATCGGAGCTGAGCTGTACCCTGGCCTACTCTGTAGTTGTGCTGACAAATGAAAAAAACAAAAGCCAAGAAAGTGTTCAAACCTGGTCTTTCTCCAGCGTGGGGATGTGATCATTGATGTCTGTCACTTTGACGCTGACAGTAGTGGTGCCTGTGTTGCCTTCAGGTGCTCCATCCATATCTTGTGCTTGAACCGTCAGCCTGTAGGAACTTACTCTCTGTGGACAGCAGAAGCAAAGCCCAGAGTGGTCTTACGGACGTATCGTGCTCATCAATACAAAGAGACAGTGGTTTGACAGTGTGGGACACAGTGTTATCTAGTTGCAGTCAAAGAATTGCTTTCTAACAAAACATTATGTCCAGGATATTAGAAAGAATGGTTTTCCTATACTACTGGACAACACATTTTTTCAAACATGTTGTTTCCTGAAAATAAATAAATAAATAAATGAAATTGCAGATCATGCACCTCTCGGTCTAGAGTTGGCTCTTTGACATATATGAGTCCTGTGTTCCTGTCTATTGCAAAGAGGTTGGAGCTTTCAGAAGGCTCCTGTTTCACAATACTGTAGGCAATCTTCGAGTGCAGAGTACTGGGCTTATCAGCATCTGTAGCCGTCATGTTGGCCACCACAGTGCCTGGACAAAAAGAGAGCGGAAGACAATAGGACAGGATTAGCTGGTTCTGCATGGCCTTTCTTTTATTATTATCGTTATTATCTTTATTATTATTATTATTGTTATTACTATAGTTCATGGCATATACACACAGACGTGCATCCCTAGACAGAAAGCTTCTGGGTCTCTACCATGGTTTGGAATGTACCATGAGAGACCTGGACATGCTGTTTGTCTTCTAACTATGTGGACGCCCTTTGGGAATGTACTTACACCAACACTGCACAGCAGTCTGGTGCTGTCACGCAGGCCCATCACTCACCTGACTGATCTACAGGCTGTTGGAATATGTGAAAGAAGTGAGCACCATGTTGTCCTACACATATTGTCTGTCCTATTTTCCATTATTGTCCTACACAGCTGCTAATACAATATGAACTGGAGATATTAACATTTCAGTCACATGAGGCTTAAATCAAGACGGTCATTATGGCTGCTTTGGATTTTCAAAGTTTAATAACTTTGTGAAGAAAAGAAACAGACCTGCCGCTCCCTGAAATCTCCTATACATATATTTCCAAACGAGTTTTAGACCAACTGCACAAAAAAGTTATAAGATTTACCTAAAACGACCATGCGCGGTTAGAATGACTGCTTGTGATGGTGTGCGTCATGTCAGTATTTATGACGTTGTTGGTGATGTCATTTCCTTGGTGAAGTTCGTTGCTGTGTCCTAGAAGCACACTAGCGTCCTCCAGTGGAGAGAAATAGTCTACACTTGATGTGTGATTATGTCCAACATGTCTGGTTACAGACGCACCATGACTACCACCAAGGCGCTGCAGTATTTACAAGCGTTGGACAGCCGCCATTTTTAATTGTTTAAAAATAGTATTAAAGTTGTTAAAATGTTAATTTTGGCGTCAGTTAGCTTCATAACAGACATACTAACATATATAATGCATTAATATCTCAACTGAGTATTTATCTTGACACAATATAGAGTTTAAAAATCGTGGGCGGTCATTTTGACCGCCAGTGGTCGTTGTAGTAGTTTGTAAGTCCCGGTCGTTGTTTGGGACTGTTTCAATATTTATTTTCAGTTCTTTTTTTGCATGTCAGGTTTTATAGGCCTTGTTACGTTTGTTAGATTAGCAACATGTGTTTTCTGTTTTGTTTTTCAGGGTATGTTTTCACTTTAAAAAAAAAACTTTTTTGGGGGTGGGATTTTCCCCCCTTTTTATTCCTAATTGGACCCAGACAATTACCCCACTCTTGCGAGCCGTCCCAGTCTCTGCTCCACCCCCTCTGCCGATCCGGGGAGGGCTGCAGACTACCACATGTCTCCTCCCATACATGTGATAAAAATATATAAAAAATACAAATAAAAAGAGAGTGGAAGACAATAGGACAGTATTAACTGGTTCTGTATGACCTTTCTTTTATTATTATTATTATTATTATTGTTATTATTATTGTTATTGTTATTATTTTAATTGTCCATGGCATACACACACAGATGTGCATCCCTACACAGAGCGCTTCTGGGTCTCTGCCATGGTTTGGGATGTACCATGAGAAACCTGGACACAGAGGCGCCGTCACGTTATGAAGATTCTAAGGGCGCCAGACTAGAGAGGGCGCTCAAAAATAGTGAAAAGAAACATAAATAAATCGGTTTTAAAAAATCAGTCATTCTTCAGAAGTGTTATTAAAATGACTGTGTGGCGGACACTAGGGGCTATGTCTCTCACTCAGCAGGACTGTGAGCTGGGGGCGTGGTTTACGTTCCCAGGCTTGCTGGTGCAGGGTTGTTCCTGCTTTAGTTTGGTTTTGGAGCTGAGGAATAAACAGCAAACTCGCCTTCGTCTCCTGTGTTTTTTCCTCATCCTGCCACATTGGTGACCCCGAATTGAACATGTTTGGAGCAGAAGATGAGTGTGAATCCACTTCGGCCACGCCGCCCCAACTCTCCCAGCCGGCCGTTCTCGCCGCGGCTGTTGAAGCTCCCAGAGTTCTAGCAGAGCGACCCGGCTTCGTGGTTCCAGCATGTCGAGGCGCTGTTCCACCTGCGTGGAATCTCCGCGGACGACTCCAGATACTATTTGGTCGTCGCTGCGCTGGACCAGCAGTCCACACGCCGCCCCCCCCCCCCGCAACGCGGTAAATACGTCGCCCTCAAACATCTTCTGCTCCGGAGGTACAGCCTATCTGCCGCAGAGAGGGCAGATAGAATCCTTTCCCTATCCGGTTTGGGCGACGGGACGGCTGTGGATCTCGTGGACAATATGCTGTCGCTGCTAGGCTCGGACGAAGGTGGGTTCCTTTTCCCGCTCGTTTCCCTGCGCCAGCTCCCGTCTCCTGTGCGCGCGGCTTTGGCTAACTCCCCGTGTCTGGCCGCTGGTGACTGCCAAGGTTTGGCTGAGGAGGCCGATCGGGTCCTGATGGCTTCCAGACGGTTCTCTGTGCAGAGTGTGGCATCTGAGCCTCTGCAGCCGGCGTCGGAGGACGCGGACCCGGCGCTGGTGGCTGGAGTAACTGCCCGGAGACGGCGCGGGAGCGGCCTCTGTTTCTTCCACCAGCGGTTCGGTGGCAAGGCGAGGCGCTGCGTCCCTCCGTGCACGTTTGAGGCGGCGGGAAACTCCAGGGCCAGCGCTCAGTAGCAGCTGTGGGCGCTGGCGGACGTAGTGAGCTGCTCTTCGTTAACGACACGATGTCAGGAAGACGGTTTCTGGTGGACTCAGGCTCGCAAAAGAGCCTACTCCCTCCTGCTAAGACAGACAGGTCGACCGAAGGCGGCGGCCCACTGTTAAGTGCAGCTAACGGTTCGTCCATTGCGACGTTTGGCACAAGGTTGGTGACTGTTTGTTTCCACGGGCGCCATTTTGAGTGGGACTTTGTAGTCGCCGCCATTACTGTTCCTATTATCAGCGCGGATTTTCTGTGTGCTAATGGTCTGCTGGTTGATGTTGCAAACCGCCCTTTAATTGATGCTGTGTCTTTCGCCACTGTTCCGTGCGAGACAGGGGGAGCCGGGCCGTTAACACACGCTAACTTTTTAGCATCAGGGTATGTTTTTCAGCGTTTGCTGGCGGATTTTCCATCGGTGACTACACCTGCCTTTTCCACCGCGGTTACTAAACACGGGGTAGAACATTTCATTCCCACGGTGGGACCGCCAGTTTTTGCGCGCGCGCGGCGCCTCGACGCGGTAAAATTGGCTATAGCTAAGGAGGAGTTCGCCATCATGGAGCGTCTGGGTATAGTGAGGCGTTCCAACAGCCCGTGGGCCTCGCCGCTTCACATGGTGCCCAAGGCGGATGGGTCGTGGCGGCCTTGCGGCGACTTTCGCCGCCTGAACAACGTCACCGCCAATGACCGCTATCCCATCCCACACATACAGGACTTTTCCATACACCTGGCAGGTACCACTATCTTCTCTAAGGTGGACCTGGTGCGCGGCTATCATCAGGTTCCCGTGCGCGCAGAGGACGTGCCCAAGACAGCAGTGATCGCCCCATTTGGGCTTTTTGAGTTCATGCACATGCCTTTTGGCTTGAAGGGGGCTGCGCAAACCTTTCAGAGGCTGATGGACTCGGTGTTGCGTGACCTTGATTTCGTGTTCGTTTATCTCGACGACATATTAGTGGCCAGTCCGTCAGCTGAAGAGCACCTGGCGCACCTGAAACAGGTTTTCCGTCGTTTGGACGAACACGGCCTGATAGTCAACCCGGCCAAGTGTCAGTTTGGACTGCCGGTGATTGACTTCTTGGGTTGCCGCATTTCGCCGCAAGGCGCGGTCCCGTTGCCTTCTAAGGTGCAAGCGGTGGCGGAATTTCCCCGCCCAGTCCCTGTTAAGGCATTGCAGGAATTCTTGGGAATGGTGAATTTCTATAACCGTTTCCTCCCTCGCGCTGCCCACCTCCTTCAGCCACTTTACGAAGCCCTGCGGCTTAAGAAGGCTAACGACCCTGTCGACTGGACTCCCGAACAGGTCCAGGCCTTTGACGGAGCTAAGTGCGCCCTGGCTAACGCTGCCCTCCTCGCCCATCCCACACCCACGGCGTCCATAGCTTTAATGACCGATGCGTCTGACATAGCCGTGGGGGCTGTGGTTGAACAGCGTGTGGCGAATGCGTGGCAGCCACTTGCAATTTTTAGCCGCAAACTGCGAGATAGCGAGCGCAAGTACAGCAGTTTTGACCGGGAGTTGCTGGCACTGCACCTTGCAACCCGGCATTTCCGCTTCTTTCTGGAGGGTCGCCCATTCACGGCTTATGTGGATCATAAACCGCTGACTTTCGCCATGTCCAAGGTGACTGAGCCGTGGTCTGCTCGTCGGCAGCGCCACCTAGCGGCAATCTCCGAGTTCACAACGGACATTCAGCATGTGGCCGGGAAGTCCAACCCTGTTGCTGATTGTCTGTCGCGTGTGCTTGTGTGTCCTGTGCACCTCGGTGTGGATTTCTCCGCTATGGCTGCCGACCAGCCCAGCGACCCGGACGTCCTTGCCCTTAGGTCAACGCGTACCGGCCTCAAGCTGGAGGACGCTGTGATGCAGGAAGGCAGTCCTGCCCTCCTCTGCGATGTCTCCACCGGCCGTCCCCGCCCCGTTGTTCCAGTGGCCTGGCGCCGTCGAGTTTTCGACCGATTCACTCCCTGTCGCACCCTGGAGTTCGGGCGTGGGTGAAGTTGGTCGGTTCCAAGTTCGTCTGGCCTGGCCTCCGCAAGGACGTAAAGAGGTGGGCCGCTGCATGTGTAGCGTGCCACCACACTAAGTCGCCCCTCGAACCGTTTCCGATCCCGGCCAGACGTTTCGACCACGTGCATGTGGACCTGGTGGGCCCTCTACCTTCTTCACCGGGTTTTACGCACCTGCTCACAATGGTGGATCGGACCACCAGGTGGCCAGAGGCTGTCCCTCTGTCCTCCACAACATCCTCGGATGTTGCACGCGCTTTTCTTTCCTCCTGGGTCGCCCGTTTCGGCGCTCCGTCAGATATCACCTCAGACAGGGGCCCCCAGTTCGTGTCAGAGCTCTGGTCGGCACTTGCGCGATCCTTGGGTGTGCAGGTACACCGCACTACCGCGTACCACCCTCAGGCTAACGGCTTGTGTGAACGTTTTCACCGGTCGCTCAAGGCAGCGCTGCGTGCTGCGCTCTCGGATGGCAACTGGGTGGATCGTTTACCTTGGGTTATGCTCGGGTTGGTGGGGACGTTGTCAGCTCGGTGGTGCAGCGTCCTGAGGACTCCTAGTTTGTGCTCCAGTGGATGATGAGAGTCAAACCTTAAGTACTGATCAGTATGTGTTGGTTTACACTAAACATCAACCATCACATGTCCCCCATCACCAGTTGTAATTCCACAGGGTAAGAAGACTACCCTGTCATGTTCCACATCCTCCCTGGTGAACTTGATGTGGTGTCCACAGAGTTAATGTGGTGGGTGAAATGTGCTACATCCTGAGGTTTAATTTTAACCCAGGTGTCGTCCACAAATCTGAACCAGTGGCTAGGTGGTGTCCCTGGATAGGACATCATACCCTCTTTTCCACTTCCTGCATACACAAGTAGGCCACTACAGGTGAGACTGGGGTACCTATAGCGCCCCCATGCCTCTGCCTATAGTACTGCCCCCTGTATGTGAAGTGAAGTATGTGGACTGAAGACACCGCTTCAGGAGCAGACACACTTGGTCAGTGTTAAGGGTGGTCCTATTGCTAAGGGTGGGGTCGTTTTGTAATTTCATATGGACTACCTCCACTGCTTCATCAACAGGAACACACGTGTAGAGAGACGTAGCATCATAAGAGACCATTGTTTCTTCCCCTCCATGATGAAGTCCCTCACCTGATCCACAACATCCATAGTGTTCTGCATTTGATGTTCAGTACTGCCTACCAACGGGTTCAGAAACGATGCCAGAAACTTAATTAGAGAGGTTACAGGTCACTGAGTTAATTATACTAACAATATAGTATGACAATAGAGTATGGGTAACTATAACATCTCCAAGTTTCTGGCATCTATTCTTAACTTGAACAGATGTAGAAACAAATACATGTAACAACAATTCCCTGAACTTAAGAAATTGTTCAGACATTTGTCAGACGTTCAATTTTGCTGTAAAACATTTATAAGTATTCTCTTAAAAATGTAATGAAAGTAATAAATTCCAGAAATTTAATGAGTTTTGGCTTAAATGTGTGACAATTTCTGATATTTAGCTTGAATAATGGAATATTTGCACCTGAAGCATGTATATATTTTCGTCCCATTTGGCACCCCATACCGAGAGTCCGCCTGAAAGCGTGTATATATTTTAGTCCCGTTTGGCACCCCATATTTTCAAGCTATTTGTGGTTTTGTTCGACATTATTCAGCAGACTTTGCAGGGATATACTCACTCCCCGAAAGCAACGCAAAGCTTTGTCATTAAATTTTTTTATTTTATTTTGACCTTTATTATCATAGTCATGTACGGTTTAGAGAAACTCATATCATTACAACAAAGCACCTTTTCTTATGATTTTCACTTCCTGCGGACTCTTGGTTAATCCACGAATGAATTATGAAGTTAGTTTGGATTTGAGACTTGAAACTTATATGGGAACTAAAATGGTAAATGTGTTACATAATTATCAGGAACCTTTTCTTTCTTCTGTAGGTTACTTTATAAACTTAAAATTAAACATATAACCTTACAATTGAAAAAAATATATGTAGCTTACTTTATATTTTTCCAAGTTAACTTTATAACCATTGCCCAATGGTAAGAGATCTTCTCAAACTAGATCTGTGGGTCATTTGGTATGTTGGATAAAACATGATTTCTCCCCTGACTCTTGAGATGTTCCACACCCTCTCTCCCCCCCCCCCCCCCCCACAGCTGTGTAAATCTTCTGAAGCCTCTAGTGTTCACTGGGCATCCATCGCTTAAAGGGTAGCCTTGGATTTCCTGATTTACCCAGGGCAGGACAAGTGCCATGGAAAATATTGCTTAGTGGTGCGAGAGTATATAACTTAATCTCTATTGTCTTTAGAGACGCTAGGATTCTTATGCATATTTATTTATTTATCTATTTTGATGAAAGCACATTATTCTCTCCTCATTGCAGGGTTCTGAGGAATGTTACCTGCTGGGCTTGACTCGTAGACTTCAGCACGGGGTACTGGGAGAAAGACAGGTGGATTGTCATTCTCGTCTTCCACATCGAGCCTCAGGTTGATTTCGCCCTCGGCCACGGTCCCGTTGCGGAATCTGGCCACACCTGTCAGCTGTGAAGCCACGAAGACACACTGAACTGAAGAGGTCTCGTATCATTCAGAAAGAAAACAGGGTTCAGTGATTCATAAACTCTCAATTCAGTCCTGTGTGTACTTTATATTTTTGTACTTACAAAATAAGTTTCCATCTCCTCCCGATCGAGAATCTTTAGGACACGCACCAGCCCTGTTGCCTCCCCCACGACAAAGAGATTAATGGGCTCCAGATTGGCACCATGACCCAACAAAGTGTAGTGCAGCTTCTCCCTCTTATCCAGGTCCGACCTGATCTGGGAATTCAGTTGTGTTAACGTCACTTCAGATCAACTCGTTACAGGTATTTACAGTACTCATCGTGCACTCACACAAATTGTAATGTCCGTAGACGCCTTGTCTTACTGACATAAGAATAATTCAAGAATGAGCCGACTTCGTAGGTTCTTAACTGTGTAGCTTTTACTAGCGTTTCGTTCATCATACAACCTTCATAACATGCCCGTCTAACTTCCTGTATACGTCACACGCACTGCACGTACACCCGTGAGTAGGTCAAGTTAAACACGTGACAGGACCTTCAAAATAATAACATCTTTCATTCATTACATCTCCCCCTCTAAGATGATTTTCTAACCTGTATATCACCCCCCTTTTCACAAAAAAATAAAAAATCCCCCACAGTACACAAGTCCATACGCCTCACAGATCCAGCCGGATTGCTGGCTTGCTCACCCTGCCAGAGCGAGTAACATATGGTGTGGAAGTTGGCATTTCTGCTGCTCGGGACTCATCCGTGTTTCCACTCTCCCCTGGAGTGACATGGTCAGGATCCCTGCTGACAAAGGTGAGTGTTTTGGGTGTGGCCAATAGGTGGCGCCTGTTCCTTCTGTAATGTTCACCTTGAGCTGTCTCCACTATGTAGGATCTGGGAGTGGAGCTCTGACTGTGAACAACTGCTGGCATTGTCCATGTTTTCTGTCCATCAAGTTTGGTGAGTACTGCGTCACCCGAGTTCAGTGGGCGCAGTGACCGCACGCCGTTCCTGCGGTTGTAGTAGAAAGCCTGCCTCGATTTGGCTGCGGCGTCAGCGGTTTTGATCAGTTCCTCTTTAGGCCAGGCCGGTTTCAGGTTATGCTGCAATGTGGGTAAGGTGGTTCTGATTCTCCTACCCATGAGCAATTCCGCTGGACTGGCTCCAGTGGAAGAAGAGGGTGTAGCTCTGTATGTCAGCAGGGCGAGGAGAGGGTCTTCCTGTCTTAATATGCTTTTTGCTATCTGAACAGCCCTCTCTGCCTGTCCATTACTCTGGGGGTAGTGTGGGCTTGAAGTCACATGGATGAAATCATAATCCTCACTGAACCTCCTTATCTCTTCTGAAACTAGCTGTGGCCCATTATCGCTAACTACAATTTCAGGGATACCAAAACGTGCAAATGTAGCCTTCAGCCTAGCTACAACCTGACTGCTAGTAGTTGTTGGTAGATTTAGGATCTCCAAAAACCTGGAATAATAGTCAGACACTATCAAGTAGTTTTGCTTTTTGTACTCACACAGGTCTATGCCAACTTTCTGCCATGGTCTGGATGGGAGCTCACTTGACATTAAAGGCTCTTTTCTCTGTGTGTTCTTGTGTTCTCTGCATAATTGACATTGCTGTATCTTTGTTGTAATGTGCTCTGTCATTGTGGGCCACCACACTGACTGGCTAGCTCTCTCTCTGCACTTAACTATCCCCTGGTGCCCGTCGTGTATTCTGTCTAAGATCACCTCCCTCATCTCTGTGGGAATGACGAGATACGACTGCCTCTGATGACTAAACCATCTACCTCAGATAACTCCCCTCTCACCTGATAAAAGTCTCTGACTGTCTCCGGCACTTTATCGACATACTCAGGCCAGCCGTGTCTGATGAAGCCCAACACTGCCTGGAGCTGCAGATCCCCATCCGTGCTCTGTTTTATCTCCTGCATCCTTTGAGGTGTGGCAGGCACCTGGCACACGATGGCATCGATGTGTGCCGCAACATCATCATGAGAAGCACCATCTCCGTAGCGCTGCTCTGGGCCTCTGGAGAGTGCGTCAGCCACAGCTAACGTTTTGCCTGGTGCGTATTCAGCCACTGCATTGAAACGCATCAGCCTCATTAACAGGCTCTGGCACCTAATGGGCACATTATCCAAGTCTTTGCTGTTCATGAGAGGCACTAGTGGTTTATGATCGGTGACAAGTCTGAAATTGTCAAGCCCAAACAAGTACTTCTCGAACCTTTCACATGCCCAGACGCTGGCTAAGCACTCTTTCTCGATCTGTGCATACCTTGTCTCTGCGTCACTCAGCCGTCGGGAGCAGTAGGCCACGGGTTTCCAGTGTTCCCCGTGCTGCTGGAGCAGAACGCCTCCCAGCCCGTAGCTGCTGGCATCTGCTGACACCAACGTAGCCTTAGTGACGTCATAAAAGGTGAGTACCGGGGTGGTGGCGAGTGCTGCTTTAAGGTCTTGGAATGCTGTGTTCTGTGCAGGTCCCCACAGCCACTCTGTCGTTGCTTTAAGCAGTCCATAAAGCGGCTGACCTACCGTGGACAGCTCTGGGACGTATTTTGCCAAATAATTCACCACCCCGAGGAACCTCTTGAGTTCCGTCACGTTTTGGGGCTGAGGAAAGTTCTCTATTCTGGCCACTTTGTCCGGGTCAGGTCTGATGCCTGCCTCGTCGATGATGTGACCAAGGAAGCGGACTTGTTTCTGTTTGAACTTGCATTTCGCTTGGTTCAGTTTGAGACCTGCTGTTTCAATGACCCCCAGCGCCTCTGCTAGGCGCCGGTCATGGATTTCCTCAGTCTCTCCATGTATAAGGATGTCATCTATGTACATCTCTGTGCCCTCTAGCCCGGTCAGAGTTTCCGCCATCTTTCTCTGGAAAATCTCTGGAGCACTCGTTATACCAAATGGAAGGCGGCAGAAAGCATACCTCCCAAATGGGGTGATGAAAGTGGTGAGCCCCCTGCTGTCTTCATGCAAGGGGATCTGGTAAAACCCACTTGCTGCATCCAACGTTGTGAAGAACTTTGACCCTGCAAGCCTTGGCATTATTTCCTCCATAGTGGGCAGCACGTATTTCTCACGTTTCACCGCTCAATTCAGCCTCCTGAGGTCAGCGCAGCAGCGAACCTCTTTCTTGTGCGGTTTCAGCACCGGCACCATAGCGGCGCACCATTCTGTGGGCTGAGTCACTTTTTCAATAATGCCCTCATTTTCCATGCGCTGCAGTTCTTTCTTAAGCAGTGGTACGAGTGGCAGCGGTATCCATCTGGCTGTATGCACCGCGTATGGCTGGGCACCCTCCACCAGAGCTATTTTCACTGGGTCGGTTTTCAGCAGTCCACTTGAACCGAAAACTCCACTGACCTCATCCATCCACTTCACTAGACCCATCTCCACTGCCTCTGGACGACTCAGCAGACAGCTGCCTCTCCCCTTGATCACATACACTGGAAAGGAGTATTGTTTCTCCTTGTATTTGGTTGTGGCCTGAAACTTTCCTATGCAGCTGATGTTTCCATCTGGGTTTATGAAGCATGTGTCAGGAGGTCCCAGTTTTATGTTTGGCTTCAGCTTTTTAAATGTCCCTTGGTTGATAACAGTAGCGTCAGCCCCCGTGTCAATTTTAAAGGTTATTGGTACATCACTTATTATTAAACTAACAGTCCAATCTTCCTTATTGCTCTCTTTGCCAACTTCTCCCAGAAAGTACAGCTGTTTAACCTCTTCAGTGACTTCTCTCACCGCTTTAGAGTGACATACACGCTCCCAATGTCCCTTTTTATGACACTTGTTGCACTTACTGTTCATTGCAGGACACTTCCGCTCATCGGTGTGCTGCGTCTTGCCACACCTCCCGCATTCATCTACTTTGTTGGTTGCAGGACTGCCGCCACCATGACGCTGTCCGCCCTTTTTCTTTTGGCGTCCGTCCCGCCGTTGGACAACATTGACGTTAGCCAGCTGGGCCTCTGGTTGGTTAGCTTGGAGGCTGAGCTGCTTTGTTATTGCCTCCGCCTGGCGCACTTGTTCAATGACTTTCACCAGAGTAAGGTCCGCTGTGAGCTGGAACTGACGGGAGAGCACTTTGTCTTTTATGCCCACTACCAGACGGTCTCTGATATGTTCATCCCTCTTGTCCCCAAACTCACAGTGTTCAGACAGCTCATACAATGTCCGGATGTACATCTCCGCTGTTTCTCCTGGCTGCTGGCTATGTTGATAGAAGCACGCCCTCTCATGTATGATGTTACGGCGGGGAATAAAGTAGTCGTCGAACTTTTTCAGTACGATATCATAGTCCACTTTATCACCCTCCGCCGCGAAGTCAAACGAGCTGAATATCTTTTCAGCCTCGCCTCCCATTGCATAAATCAGCGAACTCACTTGAATCTCCCCGTCGTCTTTATCCAGCTTTGTCGCGAGCCTGAAGCGCGAAAACCGTTGTTTCCACTCCGGCCATTCAACGGGGCAGTCAAACTTGAATTCACTCGGCGGATTAAACTTCGGCATGACCGCTCGTGTTCAGATACACAGACTATTCTGACACCATGTAATGTCCGTAGACGCCTTGTCTTACTGACATAAGAATAATTCAAGAATGAGCCGACTTCGTAGGTTCTTAACTGTGTAGCTTTTACTAGCGTTTCGTTCATCATACAACCTTCATAACATGCCCGTCTAACTTCCTGTATACGTCACACGCACTGCACGTACACCCGTGAGTAGGTCAAGTTAAACACGTGACAGGACCTTCAAAATAATAACATCTTTCATTCATTACACAAATAGCAAGCGGTTCCTTCATTGTATAATTCAGTTGGAGTGCATGGTCAGCCAGGACCACCACCTTTTCAGCAAGCACACCTTCAGGATCTTGCTGAGACACCTTGGTAAGAATGAACCAGTGGCTTTTTTTGGGGAGGGGTTTCCCCCTTTTTCTCCCCAGTCGTACATGGCCAATTACCTCTCTCTTCCGAGCCGTCCCAGTCGCTGCTCCACCCCCTCTGCTGATCCGGGAAGGGCTGCAGACTACCACATGCCTCCCCCCACACATGTGGAGTCACCAGCCGCTTCTTTTCACCTGACAGTGAGGAGTTTCACCAGGGGCAGGTAGCGCGTGGGAGGATCATGCTTGTAATGATCTGTGCCCTCTGGCTATGTTAACTTATAACATTAATAAAGCAAGGACGACTTCTCTCGTGCTGGGTGTTTATTCACCGACCGGATTCCCACTGACGTTGTTACGTACATCACGTGACTTTGTTGTGGCGCTACGGAAAGCCGTAAGGGACATTAGCAAATCAAATATTACTAGCAAATATTACATCTCCCTTTTTCTGAAAAGTGCTGCTTTCTCTGCAGAGATACAGACCACGTTGAGCACGTTTATAAGCGAATACAATCTTAATAAGAAAGAATATGAAAATGGAACTCTTATATAACTGGACTGCAACAAAGTAGTGTAAAACATTTCCTTCCCTGTCTAAATGTGACACCGTAATAACATTTCATCTTTTTTTTTTTTTTTTTTTTTTACATTCATAAGTCAAGGATTTGTCTTGGTTTGACCGTGCGACCTGACCTCGTGGTGTAACCAGGCTGTGTGTCTGGTTGTCGCTGATTGTTCGTGTCTGGAGGTTCAGCATGCTCTTGCTGATGGGCTTGTGTGTTGTTGTTAGCGCTGGTAACAGTCTGCTGTGAAGTGTGTGTGTGTGTAGTGTGAGTGTTCACTCTGCTTTGTCGCAGGTGTTGACGGTTGCGTCGGTAGATCTGACCTTCTTTGGTTTGGATGTGGTAGCTCCTGTCTGTGTTCGCTGGTCTTTCCACAGTTGCAGGTCTCCAGGATCCATCCTCCTGCCGGAAGCGGATTGGTGTGCCTGCGGGCAGGTGGGGCAGAGGTTTGGCTGTTCGGTTGTAGTATGCCTGCTGGCGCTGTTGACATACCTCTCTCCTTTTGTGAACATCCTCCTGACTGGCGATCTGTGGCTGCAGGTGTTTTGCTGTTGATGGGAGAATGGACCGCAGCCTCCGACTCATCAGTAGCTGTGCCGGTGATTTCAGGTTGTCCACCGGTGTGTTGCGATACTCAAGTAAGCTCATGTAGGGGTCTTTGTTCTCAGCTTTGGCTTTGTCCAGGATGCGTTTGGCCGTCTGGACAGTCTTCTCGGAGAGGCCGTTGCTCTGTGGGTAGTGGGGGCTTGTGGTGGTGTGTGAGAAACCCCATGTCTGTGAGAAGTTGCGGAACTCACCAGAGCTGTAGCACGGACCGTTGTCGCTGATGATAGTCTCGGGGATTCCGTGTCGAGCCATTGCTGCTTTCAGCTTCATGATGACGGCAGATGAGGTGCAGCTGTAAAGTCTTTCTAGCTCGAAGAATCTGGAGTAGTAGTCCACAGTGACTATGAAGTCCTGTGAGTTCCATGTGAATAGGTCTGTGCCTATCACTTGCCACGGCCGCTCGGGTATGGCGTGTGACATCATTGGTTCCTTTGCATTTGCGCTGCGCCGTTCTTGGCATATGCTGCAGTCTGCTACCGCATCCTCGATCTGTTTCCCCATGCCAGGCCAGAACAGTAAGTCTCTTGCTCGGCATTTGCTTTTTTCCACGCCAAGGTGGCTGGCATGGATGCGCTGTATCATGTCCTTGCGAAGCTTTTGGGGGACAATGATTCTCTCACCTTTGAACAGGATACCGTCCATTTCTGAGATTTCTGCTCTGTGGTTCCAGTATTCCTGGATGCTGGGCGGGCACTTTTTCTTTGTGTCTGGCCAGCCAGTGAGTGTGGCTCGTCTGAGTGCGGTGAGCTGTGGATCTTGCGCTGTTTCCTGCTTGATTTCTGTGAGTCTTGTGTCGCTCACAGGGATGTTGCTGAGGACTGTGTGCACTTGGGCCTCCATCCCTTCCTGTAGGTCACTGTCGTGGTGTTCTATTGACTTGCGTGACAGTGTGTCGGCCACCGGTATGTCCTTACCGGGGCGGTGGATGATTTGGATGTCGTATTTTTGGAGCGCCAGGATCATCCGTTGCAGCCGGGGTGGTGCTGCTGCCAGTGGCTTTTTTAGTATTGCCTCCAGAGGCTTGTGGTCTGACTCCACAATCACTTTTCGTCCATACATGTACTCGTGGAACCTCTTGCAGCCGAAGACCACAGCGTAGAGCTCCTTCTCTATCTGTGCGTAGTTTTCTTCAGTGCTGTTGAGTGACTTGGACGCATAGGCAATTGGTTTGCCATCTTGGAGCATGACAGCCCCAAGGCCACTTTTGGATGCATCCACTTGGAGTCGCAGCTCTTTCTGCGGGTCGAAATATGAGAGTACTGGACCTGGGTGCTGTGTAATGAGATTCTTCATCTCTTGGAACGCCTTGTCGTGGACTGCATCCCACACAAACTCACTGTCCTGTTTCAGAAGCTGTCTGAGGGGTGAGTTTATCTGTGAGAGGTGTGGAGCAAATCTGGCGAGGTAGTTGATCATGCCGAGGACTGTCTCCAGCTCTGCTTTGTTCTGTGGGGGTTGCATGTCCTTGACCGCCTTCACCTTGTGTGGGTCTGGTTTGATGCCTTCGTGTGAGAGCGTGTGGCCGAAGTAGCTTACCTCGGACACGCATATGTGACACTTGTCGGGGTTGAGCCGCACCCCTCGCTCCCTTGTGCGCTTCAGCATCGCTCTGAGACGCTGGTCATGTTCCTCTTTAGTCTTGCCGAACACTAGTATATCGTCCACTATGGCCGTCACACCGTCCAATCCTTCATATGTTTCATCCACGCGTCTCTGGAACTCGTCTTGAGCGGACACGATTCCGAATGGCAGTCTGAGGAAACGATACCTGCCAAACACTGTGTTAAATGTCGTCAACATTGAGGATTCAGTGCTCAGTTTGATGGCCCAATAGCCTGACCGCGCGTCTAACACGCTAAAGTACTCAGCTCCAGCAAGCTTTGTGGTGGCGTCCTCCAGCGTGGGGAGGGGGTAGTGAGGTCGTTGTATCACTTTGTTAAGAGCTCTGGGGTCTAAACACACTCTAAGTTTGCCTGTCTTTGGCTTCTCAACAATGACGAGTGCGTTCACCCATTCTGTGGGTTCTGTTACCTTACAGATTATGCCGCCTTTCTCCATGTTGTCAAGCTCGTCCCTCAGTTTGCTGCGTAGGGCGATGGGGATTCTGCGTGGCGGGCAGACGACCGGCGTTGCATCTGGTGTGACGCGGAAGGTGCACTCGCCTGGGAACTCTCCCATTCCCTGGAAAACATCTGCATACTCATCCATTATGCTCTGTGATGTGACATTGTTTTCCTCGCTCACAGCCATCACTATTTTTACCAAGTTTAGGTCACGGCATGTTTTCATTGCCATGACTGGTGGGGCGTTTGTGTCAATGACGTAAAAGTCCAGCATCATTGCATTGTCTCTGTACTTACATTTGAGTTTGCATGTGCCTTTCACGCTCAGCGTGCCTCCTCCATATTCAGTGAGTCTGTGTATTGCTGGTTTCAGTGTCACATTTTTGAACAGCGCCTGGAACAGGTTGGTGGGAATAGTATTGGCCTGTGCCCCAGTGTCTAGTTTAAACTTTACCTTCTGTGGAGGTGTGCCAATTCCAACCTCTACGTAAGCCTGCTCGTTGCTTTTTCCGTTGTTCTCTATTGAGATGCAGTCTATGTACAGCTCTGTCTGTTCTCCCACAGCGGTGCTCTCCACTGTAATGTTGTCGAAGTACAGTTCTTCCTGTTCTCTGTCAGTGGTGCACTCTTCTGGGTTCTCTCCGACGGCATGTACTGTGCCGCGGTAGTACTTTGTCTGTCCCTGGGAGCTAGACTTGCATACTTTAGCAAAATGATTGAGCTTCTTGCATTTAATGCATTGTTTACCCTTAGCTGGGCAAGTGGCTTTAGCGCCGTGTAGCCCTCCACAATAGCTACACGCCCTGGCGGCGGTGCTAACGTCCCTTTGTCTGAAGTTAGCGTTAGCTGCTTTGGGTGCGTTCGGTTTGTAAGTCTTTCTGCCTATTGCGTGCACCGTTTCATGTGTGCTGCCCTGGCCCATAAACGTTAGCTGTTGCTTTGCTAGCTCGTGTGAGCGGGCTACATCTATGGCTTTTTCTAGCGTTAGCTCAGCTCCCTGGCTAAGTAGCTTTTCTCTCACTCTGGGTGAGTTGGTGGCAAACACGATGCGGTCCCTGACCATCTCGTCGGCATTTGGGTAGCCACAGTCTTTGACTAGGAGCTTTAGCTCAGTTACAAATCGTTCGAAGGATTCACTCTCTCCCTGCATCTTTTCATGAAATTTATATCTGGCATAAATCGGGTTTGCTTTGGGGGTGATGTACTCAGTGTACTTATCGTAGTACGTTTCTAGCTTCTTGGCTTGTTCTCCGCTGAGTGTCCAAGTGTTGTGCACATCGCGCCCTTTTTCCCCTATCCAGAGCAGGAGGTAGCTGCATTTCTCCTCTTCATTCTTCCCGCGCAGGGGGCCCGTGAACATTAGCTCCGTTGTTTGTCGAAATCGTCTCCATGCTTCAGGTAAGTTCGCCGATTCCCAGTCCATCCGTGGAGCTGGAACGCCGTACGAATCCATATTGGGTATTTAAACTCCGCTACTCTGACACCATGTAATGATCTGTGCCCTCTGGCTATGTTAACTTATAACATTAATAAAGCAAGGACGACTTCTCTCGTGCTGGGTGTTTATTCACCGACCGGATTCCCACTGACGTTGTTACGTACATCACGTGACTTTGTTGTGGCGCTACGGAAAGCCGTAAGGGACATTAGCAAATCAAATATTACTAGCAAATATTACAATGCTATTCCCTCCAGTTCCCCCGACCGACCGACCGACCGACCGACCGACTGACTGACTGACTGACCGAGCGACCGGAGGAGGCACTAGTGCAGCGACCAGGGCACATACCCGGCTTCCCACCCGCAGACATGGTCAACTGTGTCTGTAGGGACGCCCGACCACGCCGGAGTTAACACAGGGATTCGAACCGATAATTCCCGTGTTGATAGGCAATGGAATAGACCGCCACACCACCCGGACGCCCGGACCAGTGGCTTTTATAGAGCTATGTCGCCTATGTGTAAAAAACATCATGAATAACATAATGGCTTGCGTTTTCTTATCCTCTCAGATAACAAAAATAATGACAATGGTTTCGGGATAATGTCAGTCCTGAATATTAAGCTGCAGTTTGTAATTCTGAAAGTCCAAAAGCCATTCATTAAATGAGAAACGAGGGGGCACATCTCAAATCGGAGGGTAAAAGTTTACTAGACAGATCACTACTGTTATTTCAATTACTACTACCAGCACTATTTTAACAGAGTTTACTCTATCTTCCACAGTGGTTCAGATGTGTAGAATACATTTGTTTTTATTTCTTACGGGGCAGCATGAGCCCTTCATGTGGTTCAGCTGTGCCATGCATGTTGCACTAGCTTCTGAATATGTATTCCTTTATTCATTTTCAGCCGCTTGTCCGGGGTCGGGTCGCGGTGGCAGCAAGCTAAGTAGGGCACTCCAGACGTCCCTCTCCCCAGCGACGCCCTCCAGATCCTCCCGGGGGAGCCAAAGGCGTTCCCAGGCCAGATTGGACATGTAGTCCCTCCAGCGAGTTCTGGGTCTATCCCGGGGTCTCCTCCCAGTTGGATGTGCCCGGTAAACCTCCAAAGGAAGGCGCCCAGGAGGCATCCTAATCAGATGCCCGAACCACCTCAACTGACTCCTTTTGATGCGAAGGAGCAGCGGCTCTACTCTGAGCTCCCTCCGGATGTCCGAGCTCCTCCCCCTATCTCTAAGGCTGAGCCCACACACCCTACGGAGGAAACTCATTTCAGCCGCTTGTATCCCCAATCTCACCCTTTCGGTCACTACCCAAAGCTCATGACCATAGGGGAGGGTTGAAACGAAGATTGACTGGTAAATTGAGAGCTTTACCTCCCGGCTCAGCTCCTTCTTCACCACAACGGTCCGGTGCAACGTCCGCATTACTGCTGATGCTGCACCAATCCACCTGTCAATCTCCCGCTCCATCCTTCTGAAAATATGGGGCATTATCCTGCACAATTAGCCTTGACTGGACAAGAGTAGACAAGACTGGACAAGCGTGCTGGAAAATGAGTTGGAAATTGGACCACTCAGAAAACATTTCAGCAAGAATAATGGTCCCATTGGCGCAGGGGTATTGAAAGGCAGGTACAACCAGGTGGTAAAAGTCTTGACCTCAAAGTAAGTAATCTGGTATAGAACATATCAACACCATTACAAAAAAAAACCACAAACAAAACAAACTGCAATTCAAGAACATTATCAGCAGAAGAATGTGTAGCTTCTAAAATTAAGTTAGCAAAACAGATGAACTTGAAAGGTGTAAGCGAAACGGTGAGAAATGACATTAGAATGGGGATTCATTAGTGGAATATATAATGTTGTATTGTTTGGCACGTGCTCTGAATTTTAGGTGTGTTTTTCATGGGCCTTAGACACAAGTAACTACACAACTACACAGTCAATTGCTCTCATTGGTTTTACATATTTAATGGGTTTGGAAAGAGACAGGATCAGCTAGCTGTCATAGTATCAAAAGCAGTCTTGTCCAAAGAACACTAGCCTTTAACACTTTTTTTCTGAGTAAGAACATTTAGGAAGATATCAAGGAGGCGGTCACCTATTTTAAGAAAGTTATTTCCCACATCATAGGTTCCTCAGTCATTATACTGTACAGTCAGATAGATTCAGTAGAGAGATTCTCTGCGAGGATCTTCACGAGTGTTTCAGGAAATTGTGAACTCTCAATTGACCTTGCGTTTTACTTTCTGCCTGTTCATTGACTTCTTCTAGTACTTTAGCTGCTCCCGTTAGGGGGCGCCACAGCGGATCATCCATTTCCATCTCTTCCTGTCCTCTGTCACACCAGCCACCTGCATGTCCTCCCTCACCACATCCATAAACCTCCTCTTTGGCCTTCCTCTTCCCCTCTTCCCTGGCAGCTCCATATTCAGCATCCTTCTCCCATTATACCCAGCATCTCTCCTCCACACATGTCCAAACCATCTCAATCTTGTCTCTCTTACTGTGTCTCCAAACCGTCCAACCTGAGCTGTTCCTCTAATATAATAATTTCCAATTCTGCCCTTCTTTGTCACTCTTAATCTAAAATCTTACCATCTTGAACTTTAGCCCCTCTAGCACCACCTCTTATCTTTTTGTCAGCGCCATGTTGTACAAACCATATAACATAGCTGGTCTCACTACCATCTTGTAAACCTTCCCTTTAACTCTTGCTAGTACCCTTCTGTCACACATCACTCCTGACACTCTTCTCCACCCACTCCACCCTGCCTGCACTCTTCTTCAACTGTCTTCCGCACTCCCCGTTACTTTGGACAGTTGACCCCAAGTATTTAAACTCATCCACCTTTGCCACCTCTACTCTATCCCCAGGCACTCTGGAGGAGGGGGTGGCCTAGCTGTTTTTTCATGTTAGGTCTTAAGTGCCATCCTGTTATTTTTGGTAATTTTATCTCCTTTGCGGTTTTATGATTTTTAATCACTGGTCCTCCCCCTTTTCCCCCGGATCTTAACTTATAGGCCCCCTATTTCAGTTAGTTTTATTTCTGAGTTGTCTGACCTATTGTCGTGCCAAAATATGACAGGGTGCTTATTCTTGGTGATTATAATATTCATGTGTATAGTCCTTCCCATTTCCTGGATCTTATAGACTCTTTTAACCTCGTTCAGTCTGTTAAAGGGGCCACACATTCCAAAGGTAACATTTTTAGATTTTTAGACCTTGTACTCTCATTTGGTTTCTTTCTCATGTGTCTTAATCTGTTGGATATGCTTGTAACTGACTATAAAGCTGTTGTCAAAGTTCCACAACAGCTCTATATTCCTAGTTGCTCTCCTAAAACATGCTCTTGCATTCTCAATGCTGGATCTGCAGTTAAATACTGTGATGCTTCTAATGCATCATTCTTTAATCACTCTATATCCCCTCTCAATCCAGGTGCACTGTTAAAATTCCTTCAATGATCAGTACCTATCCATCCTTGACCAAACTGCACCGTTTAAAACTATGAAGTCAAAATCAAATAACCTCCCTTGGCTGAATGATCACACCCGTGCCCTTAGAAGACTGTAGAAAATCTGAATGACAGAGGAAGGTCAACAAATCCAAATTGGCACATAACATCCTTAAAAAAACAAATGTTAATTTACTAGAAGGCATTTAAGGATGTGAGATCAGCGTACTTAACAGAATTGATGATATCTAAAAGAGCTATATAGGGTAATTGATTCTGTTATTAATGGTCCCTACATTTCTTTTTTTTTTAACCTGATGTTGAGCTGTCCAAAAAAACTTCTCACTCATTTTGTAAATAAGGTGGAGGATATCACATCCCAAATCCAGCCTGGCCATTGCATTCTTTCAATTCACCATGTCAATTCTGCCTCTTTTACCCAGTTTCAACCAATTACAATTTCAGTCTTAGAGAGCACATTCTCCCGTATGAACTCCTCCTCCTGTATCTTAGACATCATTCCCACGAAGCTGCTCAAGGAGGTATTTTCAACGATTAGCCCCGTTATTGTGCAAATTCTTCATAATTCTCTGGCCTCTGGTTCTTTTCCAGACAAGTTTTAAGCATGCTATTGTTCACTCATTGCTGAAGAAACCTAATTTAGATCCCGTGTCCCTAAGTAACTACAGACCAATTTCCAAATTGTCTTTTTTATATCAGGTTCTGGAGAGACTAATTTCATCTCAATTGATTTCTTTTATGAACACTAATAGTGTTTTTAATAGTTTCCAGTCTGGTTTTAGAGCACTTCATAGTACCGAGACAGCTCTAAGTTAAGGTTACTAATGACCTACTGCTGACTGCAGACAGAGGCGACTGCTCAATTTTAGTTCTTTTACACTTAAGTGCTGCCTTTGACACAGTCAATCACAATATCCTCTTACATCGCTTAGAGACTTGGGTTGGCATCAAGGGCTTTGCTATTAGTTTATTACACTCTCACCTCTCCAAAAGAATGTTTTCTGTTGTTCTGGGTAACTCTACTTCCTCAATGGGTCAGTTGAGTTGTAGTGTCCCTCAAGGCTCAGTTCATGGCCCCCTTCTCTTTTCTATATACATGCTGCCCCTTGGCCATGTCATTCAAAATCATGGTGTTTTACAATTTGTATGCTGATGACAGTCAGTTATACATTACACTAAAACCCACAGATCCTAGCAGCCTAGCAAATCTCACAACTTGCCTCTCTGACATAAAATCCTGGATGTCTGAAAATTTGCTTAAATTTAATGGTGATAAGTCTGAAGTCATTTGGTGGCACGGTGGTGCAGTGGTTAACACTGTCACCTCACAACAAGAATGTCGTGGGTTTGAACCCCAGGTGGCACGGTGGTGCAGTGGTTAACACTGTTACCTCACAACAAGAATGTCGTGGGTTTGAACCCCAGGGTTGTCCAACCTTGGGGGTCGTCCTCTGCGTGGAGTTTGCATGTTCTCCCCATGTCTGCGGTGGGTTTTCTCTGGGTTCTCCGGTTTCCCTCACCACCAAAAAGACATGCATCACCGCTGCAAACACGAAAGGGCTCAGAGCCGATCCTTGATGTAATCCCACCTCCACCTTGAAACCCATCTGTCATTCCAACCACATACCTCAACACTGTCACACTTCCCTCATACATATCCTGCACCACTCCTACATACTTCTCTGCAACTCCCGACTTCCTCATACAAATACCACACCTCCTCTCTCGGCACCCTGTCATATGCTTTCTCTAAATCTACAAAGACACAATGTAACTCCTTCTGGCCTTCACTATACTTCTCAATCAACATTCTCAAAGCAAACATCACATCTGTGGTGCTCTTTCATGGCATGAAAGAGTGTTGGATAGAGTGATGAGTATGAAGCTGGAAATTGAAGATGGGATGATGAATGTTAGCACATTTGCCCTGCAAGTTTGGTGTGAGATGGAAGAGACAGTAGAATGTGGTGTCAAGGACAGGAATGTAGGAGGACAGATGGTGGTGGATTTTGTAAAAATGATGGAAATGGCTGTGGTGTATACTATGTAGTTCAAGAAGAGGGAGGAACACAGGGTGATGTACAAGAGTGTAGAAAAGTGCACACAGGCGGACTATATCTTATGTAGAAGGCACGATCTGAAAGGGATTGGAGACTGCAAGGTGGTGACAGGGGAGAACGTAGCTAGGCAATATTGGATGGTGGTGTGTAGGATGGCTTTGGAGACCAAGAAGAGGCGAGTGAAGACACAGCCGAAGATCAAATAGTGGGAGTTGAAGAAGGAAGACTGTTGTGTGGAGTTCAGGCAGGAGGTAAGGCAGGCACTGAGTGGTAGTGAAGAGTTGCCGGATGGCTGGGCAACCACTGCAGAAATAGTGAGGGAGACAGCTAGGAAGGTACTTGGTGTGTCATCAGGACAGAGGAAGGAAGACAAGGACACTTGGTGGTGGAATGAGGAAGTACAGCAAAGTAGGCAGAGGTTGGCAAAGAAGAAGTGGGATAGTCAGAGAAATGAAGAAAGTAGACAGGAGTACAATGAGACAGCGTAAAGTGAAGAGAGAGGTGGCAAAGAAAAAGGAAAAGGCGTATGGTGAGTTGTATGACAGGTTAGACACTAAGGAAGGAGAAAAGGACTTTGGCTAGACAGAGGCAGTGAGATGAGAAGGATGTGCAGCCTGTTACAGCGATGCAAGATACAGACGGAAATGTAATGACAAGCAAGGGGATGTGTAAGAAGGCTAACCTCTCTTTTTTCACATCCTCCCTGGTGAACTTGATGTGGTGTCCACAGAGTTAATGTGGTGGGTGAAATGTGGTACATCCTGAGATTTAATTTTAACCCAGGTGTCGTCCACAAATCTGAACCAATGACTAGGTGGTGTCCCTGGATAGGACATCAGACCCTCTTTTCCACTTCCTGCATACACAAGTAGGCCACTACAGGTGAGACTGGGGAACCCATAGCACACCCATGCCTCTGCCTATAGTACTGCCCCCTGTATGTGAAGTGAAGTATGTGGACTGAAGACACAGCTTCCAGAGCAGACACACTTGGTCAGTATTAAGGGTGGTCCTGTTGCTAAGGGTGGGGTCGTTTTGTAATTTCATATGGACTACCTCCACTGCTTCATCAACAGGAACACACGTGAAGAGAGACGTAACATCATAAGAGACCATTGTTTCATCCCCCTCCATGATGAAGTCCCTCACCTGATCCACAACATCCACAGTGTTCTGCATGTGATGTTCAGTGCTGCCTACCAATGGGTTCAGAAGAGATGCCAGAAACTTAGAGAGGTTACAGGTCACTGAGTTAATCATACTAACAATAGGCCACGATGGCACGTCCTGTTTATGTATCTGAGGTAACCCATACAGACTAGGTGTAGCGCCCCCTGGGTATAATCTGTGGTACAACATCCTGTCAGTAGCACTGTCCTGTTCTAACAGCTTCAGAAAATCTATCACCTTTTTCTTGTGACCACCGCCTGGATCGATTCCATGGGCTCATACGTAGTCATGTAACAAAGTAACGTCATAACGTCCTCATGATGGTCTGTCTGGTTTAATACAACATTTCATCTGCCTTTGGATGCTGAGGATGATGATGTTATTGTCCTTATGTAGCCGGGTGGTAAATCTGTTAAATATGTTAAATGATTTTTCACTTAAATTTAGTATAGTTTAACTGTTAATATATGTAATCGTTACACACAGAAGGGTGGTTCACTTCATGTACACACGACGTTTAGTGGGACACACGTTTCATCGTCCTCCAGCCGACTTCATCAGTCTCACCTGGCTGCAGGCCACAGCAGGACAATGCTGATGACAGAATGTTGTACCGTGGATAATACCCAGGGGAGGCTGCACCTGGTCTGTATGTGTACTGTCAGCAGTCGAGACCAAAGAACTCTATAGACGGGCTCCCTGTTTACAAACATTACTGGGTGCGTGCGCAGCCAGGGGGCACAACCGCTTTGGTAGCTCTCAAAAGATTATGAGATGCATAATCTTTTGAGAGCTACCAAAGCGGTTCAACAAGGAACATGTTCAACATTCCAAAGGAGTCAACATTCCAAAGGGGTCACATGCATGTGACTCCTTTGGAATGTTGAACATTTTCCACCCATCCTTTTGGAGGTTTGTGCAGTTTATTGCACAACAACTGCGCGTCATCGCTGCTGTATCTGAGCTCGGTCTTGGTTAAAATCTCTGCGCTGTAGCTGCTTTCTGCCCCCTAGTTGCGCACGCATCTCTGTGATGACGTTGCACGGAAACCTTCCTACATGCTCTTTAAGAGACCTTGGTCTCGCTGATGACGTCATCTCAATGAGGTAGTCTCGCGATGTCTGCGCACAGTTATGAGGTTTGTGTGACGTCACTTGATATGTACAACTTGAAACTGTTCACCCGTGTGCTGGTAGGTGCAGGTGAAAGTGTGTGGACAGTTGTGTGCATGTGGTTGACATTTATCCATCTTGCAGCCATCGCCAAAAATATGCCATTGTCAATAGCATACGCCAACAAACAGGAAACTGGTATGACCGCTGCAGTAGAAACCGGAAGTCAGTGGACTACAGTTACTATGCACAGAGTGGATTATATGTTTGAAACAATACAACAGACTCCAACATGTTTGATGCATGTTTTGTTTATGTAAAACTTAGTTATAGTCGTTGTATTGTGATCCTAGTTTTCCTCTGCCTCTAGTTATTAAGCGAAGTTGAACTGAATGTCGTCTTCAACGAGGTGATTGGTTGGGGGAGGAGTTATCTGTCTGTCGGCTCATGCAGGACGCATGAGGGAGACAGAACAGTAAAACAACAGCTCCCGGGCAGACTGATGTACAGCGGACCAGACCAGGCAGACTGATGCACATCGGACCAGACCAGGCAGACTGTTCTACAGGGGACCAGACCAGGCAGGCTGTTCTACAGCGGACCAGACATGGCAGACTGGTCTACATCGGACCAGACCAGGCAGACTGTTCTACAGCGGACCAGACCAGGCAGACTGATCTACAACGGACCAGACCAGGCAGGCTGTTCTACAGCGGACCAGACCAGCTCCACTGCTACATCGTCACGGCGAAGAGCAAGCTAACGACAGTACAGCAGTCTACGGACAGGTCCACAGTTTATCATGGAAGAAAGCAAAACAACGTCTCTCCATTCCTTTGTTACCAGATGTGAAGTATCTTTGTCCTCTAAGTGCTCTCATAGCTCCTCTAGTGGCACAGCTGCAGTTAAAGCTAGAGCTGAAGCTGAGGCAGCTAAAGCTAAAATACGGTTCGCTGAAAAAGAGATGGAGATGAAAATGGCAAAAGCACGTTTAGACGTAGAAAAGGCGTGCTTAGATGCACGTTTGAATGTACTGGACGTTGAAAGGTCAGCTGCAATAGTCAAAGCTTGAACCTTTTGCAGCAGCACTTGTAAATGATAGTTTACAAGTGCTCCTTACAGCAGCACTTGTAAACTATCATTTACAGTCGAGTCGAGTTGTAAGTCCCACAGCGAGCTTAGAAGTCAGTCTTTCAACGCCTCACGTGTTCGCAGTGCAGCGAATTCGGGGGGCAGCCCGGGAACCGCCACAGCCGGGACGCGAACCCGTATCTCCTGCACCGCAAACGACAACGTTAACCAGTCGACTAAAGGGTCCGACTCGTCAGCCAACGGCCAACGTATCTACTTATCCATGCACGTTACAGTATGTTCAAGAACAAGCTAAAGCACAGGCTAAGCATTTAACACCAGTGCTACAGCATTAGGGACCCTGTATCTTTAGAAAACACTTTGCAAAGTGGGCTGTCTATGCACAACATTGCCAAAGTGGATGTCTCTCGTCAGCCCACATCTAGCGTTAAGAGAGAAGTAACTGACAACGGTGATAACACAGCTAAGTCAGTCCCCAGCAGACCTCATTCACCTAAAGGAGAAGTGACGCATAACACCTAGCTGCAGTCGGCAACCAGATGGTTGCAATTACCCACCTCCTCATACTCAGTTGTATGTAGGACCACAACCCTCAGCTGCCCTATCCCATGCTTCCCAACATGCTGACATACCTGCACAGCCTTCCCAGGCTTACCAGCAACAGCGGCGAGCGTCAGAACATGTCAGACTTCGTCAAAATTCATGGCTCGATGTGAAATTGTTGCTACTGGTCTGGAGCATTGAAGGCATCCTTCCTAGATGCTACCAGGGGCCTCAGCCTGACAGCAAATGAAGAGATGGATCTCTTAGTTAGGTGGTTTGGCTCAAGGGTCAGCAGCACAAGTGAAACGCATGAGAGCTGTGCATGTAAACAGGCAAAGGCGTCCGGATGATGTGGGAACATCTCAACAAATGTTATGGAGCGCCTGAGATCACTGAGAGCGTTGGAAGAGTTGACCGCTTCCCAAATATCTCTAAAAAAGACTACAAGAAGCTCAGACAGCTCGGAGACTTATTAATGGAACGCCAAGCAGCACAACCAGAGGGCGCCCTTTCAGAACTAGCACACTAAGACAATGCTCGAGGTATAAGTAGCATTGTGCAAAAGTGAACATTTAGCTTACAAGAAAAATGGATGACGTCGGGTTGCACATATAACGTTCAAAATAAGGTTTCTTCCCCTCCATTTTCGGTCCTTGTTGACTTTATCTGTCAGCAAGCAAAGATGCTCGGTGAGCCAAGTGTCTTCTTTATGCTACATTGCGGTGAGAGAAATGTAATTGAAGTTTAGTGAACAGTGATGTGTGCGGGTGTCTGACCGAGACCCATCCCGGGAACTGTTTATGTGGACTGTGGAGACAAACTGACTACTCGTCAGTCCCATATGTGGACCCAGCGACGTTACGGAGCGAGCTAGCCAGTCGGTGTTCGTTGCTAGCACAGCAAGACGGGCGAATGGACTGGATGCGGTAAGGGGCTCTCACCACAGTGAGTCGGGCCGTCTTCTAGTTTAGCGAAGTAACGTTATCAGTTACAGTGTAGTATTGTGTTCATGCGACCACCGAGGAACGCAGAAGGAGTCGTCTGTTGCCGTGTTGTGCTGCCGAGGCGAGCGCACGGTTCGACCGTGAGACGGTGCTAACGACTAACTAGCCAGTTAGCTAGGATGGCTGCCTGCCTGACGTTCGCTGCTGCACTGAGACGAAGAGGAGCATTCATTGTGAGTACAAGCTGGATGTGCGGGCTTCCAAGGGGAGCAAAGAGGGCTGTTTAGGGTCCCAACGTACCCGATAAAGAAACAGGCCTGCAACTGGGGGTTGACTTTCTTTTATTTTATTGCCGGCTTAGTTATAGGGTTATTGAGCTGTATGCTAATGTGTTAGTCTGATTAATTTGTGTATATCTGAATGCAGATGCTTGTTAGCCATTGAGGCTTATCACTTTCATTCATTCTAATAATTATTACTCATAATACATTTGTATATATAATTCTATGTACCTGTGTGAGTGTGGATTATTCATGTGTGTTTATTCCTGTGGTGTCTAGGCTATGGTAAGTGACATGTTGAGACAACCTTAAAGGACTAGTCCACCGTTTTAATATAAGTTACTCGGTGACACATTGAGGTGTCTAGACCATGTTAGATTGCCTTAAAGGGGTCATATGCCATATTTGAACGCCTTAAAGGGGTAGTCAACCTTTTTAGTTGGAGTTACCAGATGACACTGTGAGACATTTAGAGCCTTTAGAACATACTTAAACACCTAAAAAGCGAAGTTACCATACTTCAATAGTTTATTGGATACCGAGTTGTATAGAGAACTCAGGAGCGTTGTCCTTGACAGTTAAAAGGGATAGATAGCGCTACATAAATGGAGGCACCGCTGGGATCTTTTTATGTGTTTAGCTGTATGTAAGACCAGTACATTTAAGTCCAATTCATTAAATTAGTCATTGGTCAGTTACCTGAGCCAAGAAATTAGAATTGAGTCTTTATTAGTAAGTTTACATAGAGATACAAGACAACAAACAAACATAGGCCAAACTCTTATCTAATAGTGCAATATAATATATCTAAGGCCTATAATTTAACCACAGGGTTACATTTACCCGTTGGTAGACAGTAATGAACATCACATTCAGAACACTATGGATGTTGTGGATCAGGTGAGGGACATCATTATGGAGGGGGATGAAACAATGGTCTCTTATGATGTTACGTCTCTCTTCACGTGTGTTCCTGTTGATGAAGCAGTAGAGGTAGTCCATATGAAATTACAAAACGACCCCACCCTTAGCAATAGGACCACCCTTAACACTGACCAAGTATGTCTGCTCCTGAAGCTGTGTCTTCAGTACACCTACTTCACATACATAGAGGAAGTGGAAAAGAGGCTCTGATGTCCTATCCAGGGACACCACCAAGCCATTGGTTCAGATTTGTGGATGACACCTGGGTTAAAATTAAATCTCAGGATGTAGCACATTTCACTGACCACATTAACTCTGTGGACACCACATCAAGTTCACAAGGAAGGATGTCTGTGAATGTTCTCAATGGTAAACATCGGATCGCAAAGAGCCAAGCATATCAACAGCTCTGACAACGACTCCTAGAGGATAAGTTCTGAGTCTCATCACCAGCCAGTCAGACTAGCTTGGTCTAGTCAGAAAGGCACGAACTGAGGAAGCCTCTTGGATGAGAGGTGAAACGTCTTCACGGATATATACCAAGTCCAGTTGCACTTGATTCAACTCCTTTGGATCACCAGGGAGGATGTGGAACATGACAGGTTAGCCTTCTTACACTGTGACATTACAGTTGGTGAAGGGGGAAATGTGATGGTTGATGTTTAGTGTAAACCAACACATATTGATCAGTACTTAAGGTCTTACTCTCATCATCTACTGGAGCACAAACTAGGAGTCATCAGGATGTTGTACCACCGAGCTGACAATGTCCCCACTGACACCACGGACGGGGAAGGGGAGCAATCCCACATTAAACAGGTGTTTATCCTAGCTGGGTGTCTGTCAAAGGCAGGAAGACACCAATCAGTGCAGCAGCCAATCAAAGAGAGGAGAAGGACAACAGCTGTCTAAGTGTAAACGAGTGGTGATTCTGTATGTGGTGGGAGTGTCGGAACAGTTGAGATGTGTATTTTCTAAACACTGCATCTCAGTTACTTTCAAACCCCAAAACACACTGTTCCAGAAGTTGGTCCACCTCAAAGATCAGGTCCCCCGGCACAAACAGAGCAATATAGTGTACCCTGTTAGGTGCCAGGAGGATTGCCATGACTTGTACATCGGGGAAACCAAACAGATGCTGGCCAAGAGGATGACACAACACAGGAGAGCTAACACATCAGGCCAGGACTCCACAGTCTACACCATCTACAGACCAGGACTCCACAGTCTACACCATCTACAGACCAGGACTCCACAGTCTACACCAGCGGTCGGGAACCTATGGCTCGCGAGCCATATATGGCTCTTCCGGTGACGGCATATGGCTCCCAGACAATTTTGGGTTGAAAAATTTTTTTTTCAAAAAAACCAGTTTGGAACTGATTTTAAAATACTTGTGATATTTCTTAATAATACTTGTAATTTTAAAGTAAACAGAAATTAGTTTTGAAGATAAATTTCACGGGTCACGGGTCACCCGTGGGTCGGGTCGGGAACCAATGGCTCGCGAGCATGTCCGGGTCATTGTAAAGGTGAAGAAATCAATTTTATCAGATAGCCAACTAGTTTATCCGCTTCAACCCTTGTAACGGAAAAGATGGCGAAAAGAAAAAAAAGACGAGGATTACCGTGCATTCCAGGCTGCGTGGACAGAGGAATTTGCATTTGTGGAGAGAGCAGGATCTGTGGTATGTCTAATATGCAATGATAAAATTGCATCGATGAAACGGTCAAATATAAAGCGGCACTTCGATACGCACCATGCTTCATTTGCATGGAAATCTCCAGCGGGGGGGACAGCAGGAAAAGGGCATGCGAGGAGCTACAGCGGAGAGTGCAGACGAGTCAGCAGCAACTACGTGTGTGGACCAAGCAAGGTGACGGGAATTCCGCTAGCTTTGCGGCTGCTTTGGCAATAGTAAGGAATGGAAAGTCATTCACAGATGGCGAGTATGCCAAAACATTCATGCTTGATGTGGCCAATGAACTGTTTGATGACTTCCCAAATAAAGACAAGATAATCAAACGAATAAAAGACATGCCCCTGTCAGCAAGAACTGTGCACGATCGTAGCATCATGATGGCAAATCAAGTCGAGGAAACACAAATTAAGGACATAAACGCCGGGACATACTTTTCTCTCGCGTTAGATGAGTCAACAAACGTTAGCCATCTATCTCAGTGCAGTATCATTGCCAGGTATGCTGCAGGTGACACACTGCGTGAGGAAAGCTTGGCTGTTTTGCCAATGAAAGGGACAACAAGAGGAGAGGATTTATTCACGTCTTTCATGGAGTTTGCTAAAGAAAAAAAAACTACCGATGGATAAACTTATTTCTGTCTGTACTGATGGTGCACCCTGTATGTTGGGGAAGAACAAAGGATTTGTAGCGCTTCTCTGTGAACATGAAAAGAGCGCCATCCTAAGTTTTCATTGCATCCTGCACCAGGAGGCGCTTTGCGCTCAGACGTGTGGCCAGGAGCTTGGCGAGGTGATGTCTCTGGTCATTCGAGTGGTCAACTTTATTGTTGCCCGAGCTTTAAATGATCGCCAGTTTAAAGCTCTGTTAGAAGAAGTTGGGAATCATTATCCCGGTCTGCTTTTACACAGCAACGTGCGTTGGTTGTCAAGGGGGAAGGTGCTCAGCCGTTTTGCAGCTTGTCTGAGTGAAATCCGGACTTTTCTTGAAATGAAAGGCGTCAAGCATCCTGAGCCAGACAACACTGACTGGCTCCTGCAGTTTCACTATCTCGTGGACATAACTGGCCATCTGAACCAGCTCAATGTGAAAATGCAAGGTATTGGAAATACAATCTCATCCCTTCAACAAGCAGTGTTTGTATTTGAAAGCAAGCTGGAAGTCTTTCTCAGGGACATTGAAACAGGTCGTCTTCTGCACTTTGAAAGACTGCAACAATTTAGAGATGCATGCTTAGCAAGTGACTCCACTCAACATCTGGATCTCCAGCAGCTAGCTGGCTTTACGTCCAATCTCCTGCAGTCATTCAAAGCACGTTTTGGAGAATTTCGTGCGCGCACTGGTCTTTTCAAGTTCATCACTCATCCACATGAGTGTGCAGTGGACAAAATCGACCTGACATGCATCCCCGGGGTCTCTATCGGAGACTTTGAGCTGGAAGTTGCTGACCTGAAGGCATCAGACATGTGGATGAGTAAGTTCAAGTCACTTAATGGAGAGTTGGAAAGTCTTGCGCGACAGCAAGCAGAGCTGGCGAGGGAACACAAGTGGACAGAAATTAAAAATCTTCAACCTGAAGACCAGCTGATTCTTAAAACTTGGAACGAGCTTCCTGTGACATACCACACAATGCAGCGTGTGAGTATTGCCGTATTGACCATGTTTGGCTCTACATATGCATGTGAGCAGTCATTCTCGCATATGAGGAACATTAAGACCAACCTACGCTCACGTTTAACTGATGGAAGCCTCAACGCCTGCATGAAGCTCAACCTCACCACGTATGAACCAGACTACAAGGCCATCAGCAAAACCATGCAGCACCAGAAGTCGCATTAAAAGTAAGACATATTTAATTTATTATACGTTAAAAATACTATATGGCTCTCAATGAAATATATTTAGAAATATTTGGCTTTTATGGCTCTCCCAGTCAAAAAGGTTCCTGACCCCTGGTCTACACCATCTACTGGCCAGTGGCCACTCTTACAAGGATGAGGATGTGAGCATCCTTGATAGGGAGGAACGCTGGTTTGAACAAGGAGTCAAAGAGGCCATCTATGTGAAGAGGGAATGACCATCCCTGAACCGGGCGGGGGGGGGGGGGTGGCTAAGAGTACATCTGTCATCATCTTACAATACTGTGATTGCAGCTATTCCCCAATCCTCTGTGAATAGTACCCATGGTTATTGGTAATCTGGTTAATCCATCCATCCATTATCCAAACCTCTTGTCCTGCTCAGGGTTGCGGAGCTGCTGGAGTCTATCTCAACAGTTATTAGGCGGCAGGCGGGTAGACAGCTTGGACAGGCTGCAAGGCCATCACGGGGCCCACACACACACACACACACACACACACACACACACACACACACACACACACACACACACACACACACACACATTCATACCTAGGGACAATTTAGTAGGGCCAATTCACCTGACCTACATGTGTTTGGACTGTGGGAGGAAACTGGAGCCCCCGGAGGAAACCCACACAGACACGGGGAGAACATGCAAACTCCACACTGAGGATGACCCGGGATGACCCCCAAGGTTGGACTACCCCGGGGCTTGAACCCAGGACCTTCTTGCTGTGAGGCGACCGCGCTAACCAATGTGCCACCATGCCGCCCAACTCTAGTTAATGGTCACGCTAATTTGCATATGAAACCAATCGTTGGTTTGGGTCATTGTGCCACTGTATTGTTTATAAGGGTGGGATACCTGCAGTCAGCTGAGACTGAAGAGGTCACATAGTGGAGTGATGAAACGTGTCTCCCACTGAACGTTGTGTTCAGATGAACTGATTCAACTTTCTGTGATTTTCCTACCTGGATTATTGAGCATAAAGACATTATAACTGCTCCTTTTAAATGGAAAGCACACAAGAAGGTTTGATGCAATCAAAAACTATACGTGAATATAACTAGACTATACAATTATAACTACACTATTTGTGAGTATAACTAGAATATATGAGAGTATAACTAGACTGTGTGAGTATAACTAGACTATGTGAGTATAACTACACTATATGTGAGTATAAGTAGACTATATGTGATAATAACTAGAACATGTGAGTATATATAGACTGTGTAAGTATAACCAGACTACATGTGAGTATAACTAGACTGTGTGAGTATAACTAGACTATATGTGAGTATAAAAATAGACTATATGAGTATTACTAGACAATGTGTGAGTATACCTAGACGATATGTAAGTACAACTAGACTATGTGAGTATAACTACACTATATGTGAGTATAACTAGACCATATCCAAATGAGTTGAATCAAGTGCAACTGGACTTGGTATATATCCTTGAAGACGTTTCACCTCTCATCCAAGAGGCTTCCTCAGTTTGTGCCTTTCTGACTAGACCAAGCTAGTCTGACTGGCTGGTGATGAGACTCAGCATTTATCTTCTTTGGAGTCGTTATCAGAGCCATAGATGTCCATGGCTCTTTGTGTTCCGATGTTAAGCAGCGACGGTCGTTGGGGGTGTTAGTTTCGACTTAATTGTTCAGTGGTCATGAGAGTCGTTGGAGCCGTTAGTGACCGACTGTTGTTCTTGGAGGCTAGGCTTCTTGAGTCTCCTGGGTAGAGATGAAAGGACTGCATTGTAAGTGGGAGATAGGTGGTGTCGCAGACCTCCTCCTCTGTTGAGGGATGGTTTTTCCAGTTTCGCATAGATGGCTTCCTTCACCCCTCTTTCAAACCATCTATCTTCCCTGTCCAAAATGTGTACGTTGCTGTCCTCGAAGGAGTGTGTCTTCTCCTTTAGGTGTAGACAGACTGCTGAGTCTTGTCCTGTGGAGTTTGGCCTTCTGTGTTGGGCCATCCGTTTGTGTAGTGTTGTTTGGTTTCTCCTATGTATAGGTCAGTGCAATCCTCATTGCATTGTACAGCATACGCCAGATTGCTTTTTTGGGTGTGTGGTACACGGTCTTTGGGATGAGCCAGTCTTTGTCGGAGTGTGTTACTGGATTTGAAGTATACCGGGACGCGGTGTTTGTTGAAAATTCTCCTGAGTTTCTCGGAGACCCAAGAGAAACTATATGTGAGTATAACTAGACTATATGTGAATATAACTAGACTATATGTGAGTATAGCTACACTATATGTGAGTATAACTGGACTATATATGAATATAACGAGACTATATGTGAGTATAAGTAGACTATATGTGAGTATAACTAGACTATATGTGAGTATAACTAGACTATATATGAATATAACTAGACTATATGTGAGTATAACTAGACTCTATGTGAGTATAACTAGACTATATATGAATATAACTAGACTATATATGAATATAACTAGACTATATGTGAGTATAACTGGACTCTGTGAGTATAACTAGCCCCTATGTGAGTATAACTAGACTCTATGTTAGTATAACTAGACTCTATGTGAGTATAACTAGACTCTATGTGAGTATAACTAGACTATGTCTGAGTATAAATAGACTATATGTGAGTATAACTAGACCCTATGTGAGTATAACTAGACTCTATGTTAGTATAACTAGACTCTATGTGAGTATAACTAGACTATATATGAGGATAACTAGACTATATGTGAGTATAACTAGACTCTATGTGAGTATAACTAGACTATATATGAATATAACTAGACTATATATGAATATAACTAGACTATATGTGAGTATAACTTGACTATATATGAATATAACTAGACTCTATGTTAGTATAACTAGACTATATGTGAATATAACTAGACTATATGTGAGTATAACTAGACCCTATGTGAGTATAATTAGACTCTATGTTAGTATAACTAGACTCTATGTGAATATAACTAGACTATATTTGAATATAACTAGACTCTATGTTAGGATAACTAGACTCTATGTGAGTATAACTAGACTATATGTGAGTATAACTAGACTATATCTGAGTATAAATAGACTATATGTGAGTATAACTAGACTATATGTGAGTATAACTAGACTCTATGTGAGTATAACTATACTATATGTGAGTATAACTAGACCCTATGTGAGTATAACTAGACTCCATGTGAGTATAACTAGACTCTATGTGAGTATAACTAGACTATATGTGAGTATAACTAGACCCTGTGTGAGTATAACTAGACTCTATGTGAGTATAACTAGACTATATATGAGTATAACTAGACTATATGTGAGTATAACTAGACTCTATGTGAGCATAACTAGACCCTATGTGAGTATAACTAGACTCTATGTTAGTATAACTAGACTCTATGTGAGTATAAATAGACTATATGTGAGTATAACTAGACTATATCTGAGTATAAATAGACTATATGTGAGTATAACTAGATGATATGTGAGTATAACTACACTACATGTGAGTATAAGTAGCACACAGATGCCGCCTGTAAAAAGTGCTACTGGTAAACACGGTGAAGGGGGGAGGCATCAGAGGAGGGCGGGGTGGTCATAGTAAGGGATAAACAGAATCAAAATGGATGCTGAGCACTGCTCTTAGTGACAGCAGCATCTCCAGAGGTACGTGGTGAACTGATGTAAATAAAAGTAGGTATTTCAAAAGAAATGAACAGAAATTAGTGTATCTACTTTCAACCAAAACATTTTTTTGAGGTTTATCATCTTCTAAATGCTTACTTAATAGCGAACTGTAACCTACTAGAATCCATACATAATCTTTACTGACCCTGGTTTTACATAACAGTCATGGACTGAAGAGCCAATAGCCATGTTATATGGAAGCAAAGACAAGATGAAATGTGGTTCGAAGGGGCTCTTACTTTGGCAATGTAGCTTCTTGACGTGTAATCATAGTTTTCTTTCAGCTTGTTTGCTGGGATGATCCAGTCCCTCCTCTGGCGTCTGAGCGGTCTCTGTGTGCTGCACAGCTGCTGAGTCTGCGGGAGGAGATATAATCCATTAGGGACTTATTGTTTAACAGATATGGACACATTTTCCGGAAATGGAGAGGCATCATATACAGCGCGTTCCTTCTCAGTTATATTTCTAACATTGCTGGACATGAATATTCTTAAATTAGGCCAGAGGTTTAAAACTGCAGTCTATGGAATACGTGACACATCTCTATACAGATGTGGAGGGCGGCCTTACGCGTCTTATGTTGATGCTTTGGTAAAAGGCTTGCTATAGGACACGGTGTGTGAGGATGATATAGGGCACCGTGTGTGAGGGGGACATAGGGCACCCTTTTTGAGGGTGATACAGGGCAGGGTGTGTGTGAGGATGATATAGGGCACCGTGTGAGGATGATATAGGGCACCGTGTGTCAGGGTGATATAAGGCACCGTGTGAGGATGATATAGGGCACCGTGTGTGAGAGGGATATAGGGCACTGTGTGTGAGGATTCTATAAGGCACCATGTGTGAGGATGATATAGGGCACCGTGTGTGAGGATCATATAGGGAACTGTGTGTGAGGATGATATAGGGCACCGTGTGTGAGGATGATATAGGGAACTGTGTGTGAGGATGATATAGGGCACCGTGTGTGAGGGTGATATAGGTCACCGTGTGTGAGGATGATATAGGGCACCGTGTGTGAGGGTGATATAGGTCACCGTGTGTGAGGATCATATAGGGAGCTGTGTGTGAGGATGATATAGGGCACCGTGTGTGAGGATGCTATAAGGCACCATGTGTGAGGGTGATATAGGGCACCGTGTGTGAGGATGATATAGGGAACTGTGTGTGAGGATGATATAGGGCACCATGTATGAGGATGATATAGGGCACCGTGTGTGAGGGTGATATAGGGCACCGTGTGTGAGGGGGATATAGGGCACCGTGTGTGAGGATTCTATAAGGCACCGTGTGTGAGGATGATATAGAGCACCGTGTGTGAGGATGATATAGAGCACCGTGTGTGAGGATGATATAGGGCGCCATGTGTGAGGATGATATAGAGCACCGTGTGTGAGGATGATATAGAGCACCGTGTGTGAGGATGATATAGAGCACCGTGTGTGAGGATGATATAGAGCACCGTGTGTGAGGATGATATAGAGCACCGTGTGTGAGGATGATATAGGGCGCCATGTGTGAGGATGTACTCGCAATAGTGTGGTACTCGAGGACAGATGTGTCAACCTCCAGAAAACTGTTTGCCCTGTAACGTAGAGACAATGAAAGGAAATGGTTACAGTACAGGCAGATGCTGGAACACAGAGGCTAAGAAGAACAACTAAACCTTCAAAGACACAAACACCGATCAGCCAAAACATTAAAACCACGTGAGGCCGCTGCCATGAAGGGTGCACCAGGTCTGCAACCATGTTTAGGTGGGTGTTGTGTCAACGTAACTGTTATGGCTCGCTCACCCCGCGCCGTGGCCCACCCACCCCGCGCCGGCAGCCAATCAGCTCGTCAGGGCCGGGCTTAGTCATCAGGGCTGGCCTTAAGTTTGGTGGCCTCCCACGTGCCCGTTGTCAGTTCGTGTTGTAACCTCCCCGCAGTAGCGACACTCTCCTCCAATGGTCCTTTTCTCTACGAACTCATCCCAGCCCTTGGTTCATGTTTTTCCCTTGCAACGTTTCCCCGTGGAAGTATCCTGCCGTGTTCCCGTTTGGATTACCCGCGAGTTTTTCCCCTTGGACTTTCCGTTTTTTCCTTGTCGCTCATTGCCTTCCTATGTTTAACTATTTGTATGCGTAAGGAATAAAGTACGCCAGTTTTCGGCTAACCCCATCTCTGTCTGGTGTCGTGCGCTTGGGGTCTTCCACAAACCCTAACAGTAACATCCACATGAATGCCAGGACCCAAGGTTTCCCAGCAGACCATTTCTCAGAGTATCACACTGCCTCCGCCATAGAGTAACCTGGTACCATCTCTTCCCCAGGTAAACTACTCACACACATACAGGCGTAACTTATGGGGGGGTCAAGGGGGGCCATGTCCCTTTCAATATTTATAAGAGGTGAATTTGTCTCCACCAAAAAATATATCATGAAAGATAATGTTAACTCCCTCGCCAAAAAAGGTAAAATAACAACACAGACAGTCGAACTACTTAAAACGTCATTCATACTTGATTTCCAACGATTTCATACACCCCTATGCTGGACCATACCATTGTAACCGGTTATTTTCTTGCCCGGTGCGGGATTCGATACGAGGTGTACTGCACCACAAGGTGACATCACTAACCGCTCGGCTATCATTAGCTAGGGACTAACGTGTCTTATTAGTAGTTTACACCATTTTATCCTTGCCACTGGGATTGCTGACCTCGTTGCTGTCTTGCAGTTGCTCCTGACAACCAGGAGACCGGAGCATGAATGATCGTGTAAGCAAGTGTAAGTAACGTAGCTAGCCAGCTTGCTTGTGTAACCCTGTTGAAATTTATTCATTATTATAAGATTTCATTTTGAATAAATAATTTCGTAGTGTGGTGACCCACATCTATATAACTAGAGACATTCACCTAAGAGGACAGTGTACCGTTAAGGGAAGAGGTGAGGGGTCAGATAATGCACTTCCGCTTCCGGTACACAGTTCAGTGTCGTTGTCGAACGTATGAAATGCAAAGTTGGAGCTAGTAAACTACCTCGACTACGTCTACTCTCACGTCTCCTGTCTCGTTGTTTTCTAACTCCACAATGGTGACCCCGACGTGATCGAACTACTAATACGAGTATGTCTGACAACGACGACGCCGGTGCTAACAACATGGCTATTGCTAACGCTAGCATTTACACCGCTACTGTGAAGCTACCCGACTTTTGGCAGCATAATCCACGGCCGTGGTTTCAACATGTGGAAGCCCAGTTCCAGCTGAGAGGGATAACGCAGGATGCAACGCAGTACTTCCACGTAGTGGCGGCGTTAGACGCATCGACAACGGCGCGAGCAATGACACTGTTGGAAGCTCCGCCAGCTGCTGGCAAGTACGATGCTATAAAGACATTCCTCCTGAAACTATTTGAACTGTCGGAGCTGGAGAAGGCAGACCGTTCACTGTCCCTGAATGGCCTCGGCGACGGCAAACCGTCTGAGTTAATGGAAAAAATGCTGTCTGTGCTGGGATCGGCTGATCCGGCCTTTCTTTTCACACACATTTTTCTGAGGCAGCTCCCCGCACCTGTACGCACAGCACTGGCCAGTTCTCCTCTCGCCGCCTCCAAGGACTACCGTTCTCTGGCTGCTGAAGCAGACAGGGTTTTCCTGGCCAACCGGCAACAGTTTGTGCATGCCCTGTTACCCCACCAGACCGCCCCACCACCACCTGTGTACGACTATATGGACACCGCGGCTGCGGTGACAGCCCGCCGCCAACCTGACGACGGGCTCTGTTATTACCATGCCAGGTTTGGGGCAAAAGCAAAACGGTGTCGCAAACCCTGCAGTTACAAGGTTCAGGAAAACGCCAAGGCCGGCGCTCGTTAACGGCTATGGGCGCCGGCCGTGACTGCAAGCTGTTGTTCATCAGAGACTCCTTGTCGGGCCGGCGGCTGCTGGTTTACTCTGGCGCTCAACGCAGCATACTACCAGCACAAGCTGTGGACACGATGACCGACAGTCACGGCCCCCAGATCGACGCTGCCAACAGCACGTCCATTCGGACGTACGGTATCAGACATGTGGACGTGTGTTTTGGCGGCCGACGTTTCGGCTGGGACTTTGTGATGGCTGCTGTATCCATCCCGCTCCTAGGTGCGGATTTCCTCTGTGCTTTCAACCTGCTGGTGGATGTTAAAAACTGTCGCGTGATTGATGCCGTCTCTTTTGCGTCATACCCCTGCACGCTTGGGGGCGCTGGAGCGCTGTGCCTCGCTAACACACTCTCCACCGGGGATCCATACCAACGCCTGCTCGCCAATTTCCCCGAGCTCACCACACCCACCTTCTCCTCGGCGGTGGCCAAGCACGGCGTGGAACATCATATCACCACAGTGGGCCCCCCAGTTTACGCCCGGGCCCGACGCCTCGACTCGGCCAAGCTCGCAATAGCCAGGGAGGAGTTTTCGACTATGGAGCGCCTCGGCATTGTCCGCCGTTCTGACAGCCCGTGGGCTTCCCCTCTTCACATGGTTACTAAGGCCAACGGGGGTTGGCGCCCGTGCGGGGACTACCGTCGCCTAAACAATGCCACGACCCCCGACCGGTACCCCATACCGCACATACAAGATTTCTCTACCCACCTGGCGGGCGCTGCCATCTATTCCAAAATCGACTTAGTGCGGGGGTATCACCAAGTGCCGGTCCACCCACTGGATGTCCCAAAAACGGCTGTCATCAGACCCTTTGGGCTCTTTGAGTTTTTACGTATGCCTTTCGGCCTTAAAGGGGCGGCGCAGACGTTTCAGCGCCTTATGGATTCTGTGCTCCGCGACATGCCATTTTTGTTTGTGTACTTAGACGACATCCTCGTGGCCAGCACGTCGGCGGAGGAACACATGACGCACCTCAGACAGCTGTTTGACAGGCTCAGCGAACACGGCCTCATCATCAACCCAGCTAAGTGTCAGTTCGGGGAGTCGTCCATCACCTTCGTCGGGCACCACATCACTCCACAGGGGGCCGTTCCCCTCCCTGCCAGGGTTGAGGCTGTCACCATGTTCCCCCGCCCCCGCACTGTACAGTCGCTGCAGGAATTCCTGGGCATGGTGAACTTTTATAACCGTTTCCTGTCCCGTGCCGCCCACATCATGCGTCCCCTGTATGAGGCCCTGCGGGGTAAGAAGTCTAAGGACGAGCTGGACTGGTCTTCGGGGATGGACGAGGCTTTTGTGGCCGCCAAGACCGCACTGGCCAACGCTGCGCTGCTAGCTCACCCGTCGCCTGCCGCCCCCATAGCCCTTACAACGGATGCCTCCGACTACGCCGTGGGGGCCGTGTGTGAGCAGTGGGTGGGGGGGGGGGGCTGGCAGCCGTTGGCGTTCTTCAGTAAACAACTCCGTGAGAGCGAGCGCAAATACAGCACCTTTGATAGGGAACTACTGGGTCTCTTCCCCGCAACCAGACACTTTAGGTTCCTATTGGAGGGCCGACAGTTCACCGCTTTCGTGGACCACAAACCGCTGACGTTCTGTATGGCCAAAACCTCAGAACCGTGGTCTGGGCGTCAGCAGCGCCATCTCGCGGCGGTTTCCGAGTTTACCACGGACATACAACACGTGTCGGGCAAGGATAACTTCGTCGCCGACTGCCTTTCACGGGCGGTTGTTAACGCCGTTCACTTGGGACTCGACTACGCCGCTATGGCAGCGGACCAAGCCAAGGACGCGACCGTTCAAGACTACCGGTCGACCCCTACGGCGCTACGGCTGGAGGACGTGACGTTCGACGCGGCCAACACCACCCTCCTCTGTGACATCTCCACCGGTCAACCGCGCCCCCTGGTGCCTACTTCCTGGCGGCGCCGAGTTTTCGACACCGTCCACAGCCTTTCCCACCCGGGAGTGAAGGCCTCGACCAAGCTGGTGAGCGTCAAGTTTGTTTGGCCTGGGCTCCGTAAGGATGTTAGAGCCTGGGCCGGCTCGTGTGTGGCGTGCCAACGCGCCAAGGTGCACCGCCATACCAAGGCCCCTTTGGCGCCGTTTGTGGTTCCAGAGAGGCGGTTTGACCACGTCAATGTTGACCTGGTGGGTCCCCTGCCCCCCTCCCGTGGTTATACGTTCCTCCTCACTATTGTGGACAGGGCCACCAGGTGGCCAGAGGCTATTCCCTTGTCCTCCACGACGGCAGCAGAGGTAGCACGGGCGTTCATCGGCTGCTGGGTGGCCCGTTTCGGCACGCCGGGTGACATCACAAGCGACCGGGGCTCCCAGTTTGCCTCGGAGCTCTGGACGGCGGTCGCTGAGCACCTGGGGATGAAGATCCACCGCACTACGGCGTACAACCCGCAGAGCAACGGACTTTGTGAGCGGTTCCATCGGGACATGAAAGCCGCTCTGCGGGCAAGCCCCACTGGCTGCGACTGGATGGACCGGCTCCCATGGGTCATGCTCGGCCTGCGTTCGGCCCCGAAGGAAGACCTCCAGACCTCCTCCGCTGAGCTGGTGTATGGCCAGCCCCTGCGAGTTCCGGGGGACTTTCTTCCGGATGCTACGGCTCCCTGGTCGGCCGCCTCTCACCTCAGTGCGTCCCGGAGCGCTGCCGGTGCCTTCGCTCCCGTTCCGATGTCTAAACACTGCCTCCCCCGGTCCTACGTCCCCAAGGATCTACCATCGGCGAGGTACGTCTTCATTAGGCACGACAGCCATCGGTCCCCGCTGCAGCCCCCATACGACGGGCCCTTCCGCGTCCTGGAGGCGGGGGATAAGAACTTTGTGGTGGACATGGGGGGGCAGGCCGGAGCGGGTCGCTATAGACCATCTCAAGCCCGCTCACTTGGACATTGGGGAGCCAATGCAATTGGCCCTACCCCCGCGGCGGGGACGCCCTCCTAGGTCGGCCCCGGCACCTGCCTCTGTTCCTGCTTCGGCCCCGCCTATGGCCCGGATTTCGGCCCCATCTGTTTCCCCTCCTGTGAAGCGCAGCCGTTATGGCCGCAGGGTCCGCCCCCCGACTCGTCACTTGTTTTCCCCGTGACTTGGCACTATGTCATTGACTGTTCTGTTGTAGAGCCTATTTTTATGTTCATGACTTGCACTTTTGCTGTTTTGCATTGTTTTGTGTAGGTGAATTCTGGGGGGGCCTGTGTGGTGACCCACATCTATATAACTAGAGACATTCACCTAAGAGGACAGTGCACCTTTAAGGGGAGAGGTGAGGGGTCAGATAATGCACTTCCGCTTCCGGTACACAGTTCAGTGTCGTTGTCGAACGTATGAAATGCAAAGTTGGAGCTAGTAAACTACCTCGACTACGTCTACTCTCACGTCTCCTGTCTCGTTGTTTTCTAACTCTACAGTAGTTTAATAAATAGAATTTACGGTTAAATTGTTAAGATTCATTGACCAACAAGGAAGTTATGATTTTGCTCAATGAGAGAAATGCATATTGGGTAATGTTCATGTTTTACTGAATACAGCATCTAAAAATGTTAAATATTTGTTGTGTAATCATATATGTGAAAATGCTTTAAAAAATGCCTGTAAGAATAGGAAGAAAGAGGTACACAAATGTTTTGTGAATTTAGTTTTTTTTTTAACTCTGGTGAATGAGCCAATCACATTGGAGGTCAAAGGGCGAGGGAGGGAGTGGAGAAAAAAACGTGAAGACAGTGTAGGAGACGAGGGAGTTGAGAGAGAGCGACGAAGGACTAAGACGGAAGAAGTGTTTGGTCTGCTGAAAAGAAAAACACGAAATGTTCTGTTAAGGTGTACACCATTTTTAGTGAAAGTGATCACTAAACTTATACTAAACTTTAATGGTGATATTTCTGTCCGTTTTGAGTGAACTACTCAGCACAAGAAGACAGAAAGAATTTTAAGTTAGCTGCTGACTTACTGGCTAGTGCTTTTGCATGGACTTTGCTAACAAGCTAGCGACCATCGACCTCGACTAGTAAAGCCTGTGTGGAACTGCGAACGGACGGCGAACAAAGACCCCGACGGAGCCGGATGGCGTTGCCGAGTGGGGGACTTTGCCGAGATCGTCAGCATCGTGAATCTTTTTGTCACATCTCCTCCTGCTGCCGCCGCCTTGGACCTTGTGTATTGGAGGCTACATTCCATTGAGGAAAGGTACCGTCCTTTTGTTTTTGCCTGCGTGGGGACGCAGCCATTTTGTTTTTGCCTGCGTGGGGAAGCAGCCATTTTGTTTTTGCCTGCGAGGTGAAGCAGCCATTTTGTTTAAGGCTACAACGTTCACAAGCTACACTCAGGCCTGCATCATTTGAACTGGGTAGGTGAAAGTAGGCTAGGTTATTGCCGGCTATTTTTTTTCTTGGGCCCTTATGTTTCAATGTGTATGTGTATGCATTTGACTGGGAGATTTCAAAACATATTTGAAAACGAAGCATTTACATACTGAACAATATTTTCTAAGTAAATATTTTAAACTTATAACACAGTGGTGTTGAATGACTACTTTTGATATTTTAAGTTAATTAAAAAAAGAGTATTGCATATAGCCTACTAAGTAGTAATTATACACATACAAGTTAAACACTGATATGTTTATTAGTGAAACCCCACTTATTTGATTAGATGTTTTAAAGAACACAGGATAGCCACCTCTCACTATAGCCAAACCCGCTAGAGAGGCGCTACACTTGTCTAGCCCAGTACACCACCCTGTCTTACCTTTGGGGTTTGTGAGTTAGATTTTCTTACGTATTTCCGGATGAATTATAGCCTTATCTAGTTTATAACTTGTGTTTGGGGTTATCAGTTCAGACCCCCTCACGAACTAGCTAGCTAGCTAGCTAGCTAGCGCTTGCTAAAAGTAGCCCTCAGACGTTTATGTTAGCTTAAATGAACTTGAACTGATAATTTCGGGCACATGAGAGATTTTTAAAAAAATGTTTTTTTGGAACAGACATTGTATAGTGATTATTAGACTAATCTTTATGTTAAATACAAAGTGAAGTATTGTTATTTTTGTGAATCCAATTGTTTGTGAACAATAGCTGAAGGAGAATAAATATTTGAAATACATAATGACAGTCTACTTCATTATTTTCCTTTTTGTGTCACTATAGGCTATCTGAAAGTTGTTTTTCTTTTACATAAATAAGACATTTCTACAATACATTGATGTAGAAAAGGAGCAAATTGGTGCATACAAATTCACCAGAATGCAGGAAATTAAATGTGTGATGCTCAACATTTCCAGGGGGAGGACCCCCGGACCCCCCGCTAAATGTGTCCCCCCCAATGTTCAAGTGAAACTTACTCCACTGCGGACACACACACACACACACACACACACACACACACACACACACACACACACACACACACACACACACACACACACACACACACCTGGCCATCCACTTGTTGTAAAACAGGGCTTCTCAAAGCCCAGACCGCGGTCCGCTTCTGGACCAAATGACAAGTCAGTGCGGACGCAGCCCATGCCTTCTGTTATGTATACAATACGTTATGAAGTCTAACGTTTTCTATCATGTGTGTTGTTGCTGCCAACTTCACGTATTAGCGTTACACCACAGAGTTTGCTTTGGGTGTGGTGTGAAGCTTTTACTGCACCCACAGTAATGTACCGAGTGTAGCTGTTGCCAACTCGAGCAACACTGCCCTCACCTGGTTCACTGGCGGGCCTATGCAGGTGTGTGTGCGTGTGTGTGTGTATGTCATTGATCTAAAAAAAAAAAGAAGACTAGATCGCGCAACCCATAATTCCGTGCCACCAACTTGTGAAGGCCAATAGAACTTGATCGGCGCCATCTTAGGTGGAGCAAAAAGCGATCAAACTGCATTGCAATTGCCAGCTAAAATGCCGATTTGCGCTGCATACAAGTGCTCTAACCGCACAGGGTCGACAAAAAGTGGCAATTCAGATATAACATTTCACAAGTAAGTACCCTTTTTTATTTGACTCTTGCATTCAAGATGCTATAGCAACTGCTGATTTAAGATGCCTTGATTTGTCAAAAGAAAATTCCCGAGCTGGCTCCTCACATGTTCGACACAGCTGTCACGGATAATCATGTTTTTAATCTTATAAAAGTAATCTTGTAATTATTGCAAGATACGACTGGATCATCTTGGCAAGGAATGCACTGCAAAGCTAGCTGGCAAGAAGCTGCGAAAACAGCTGACACAACTTCTAAATGTAAACGTAAGATCATGATGCAGAACATGAGAATATGAGACTGGTGTTTACACACAACAGAGTCGTCCATGCCGGCTTCACTTCATATAGTCCATGGGCCAGACGATATTTCGGTACACTCAAGGTGGCAAAACTTACTTATAATTTCTGAAAGGATCCATGTCTGTAGATGATATTTTGGTATGATAACCATTCCTGAGTGGCAGCTGTATCACAGTTATCAGCTCATGAAGTTAACCACCCGCTAAACTAAATTGCATTTTAGACGCTGGTGCGTATCCTGGTTTAGCCTCATGGTCAGGACATTTTTCAATGTTCTATAATATTGTCTTTGGTATCATTTTAAAGGGGACCTTCTTAGCTTTCATTCAAGCCCTGTTGTGGATATTTCTCACAAATATAGAGGTCACTTGAGCTCTTCAACCCGTCAATAACACACATCTTTCTGCAATGTTCGCCTAAACTATATACTTTCTTTTAGCCCTGTGGTATCTAGGAATATCAGGGACACAAAACACAAAAACTGGAATACTCACAGGACTGTAAAGATTCAGGAAATGTATAATATACCCATACTATTTCATTGTGTGAGGTGATTGTGAGCCTTAAATGAGAACTAGACCAAAGCCAGTTAGGTCACAAACTGGTCTCTATACATTTGTTTAAATACACAATCAAAATACATGATAAAAAGGAATACCATAGTGAGGTAATGAACTATTTTAATATTTTAAACAACATTGACATTTACATATACTTAGTCAATGATACATGTAATCCCATATCATTAGTGGGTATATGTAATGGTAATGGGTAGGGTAATGGGTATATGTGAATATGGTTACATTATTGTTATCAAGCTCTGGGTAACCAAGTCCAGAATCAACATCCTGTGCATCAATAGACTACTACCACAGTAATACCATCAGAATCATCACACTGTCATTCATCAAACTGCTCGTTTCTCTCATCATCTGACTCCCCAAGTTCAAAGTCCAGTTCTGGACCATCCTGCTGTTTCTGGTTACTGCAGGTCTGTAACCTGCACATGTCTGTGCATGGAAGTCCATTTGACAGGCACATGCAGCTTGGCATTTTGCATGAATGCACACACTTGCATGTTAGCATTTCCAAGACCACATCTGGTGCAGGTGGGGAGCGCATCCAGTAAATGGCCAGCTTGCCTTCATCGTCTGTCCATCCATACTCAGTAGGGCTTGGCACCACAGGGTTAGCCTGCAGACAGCACTTCCATATTGCTGCCTGATAGTTGGCTCGTTGAACATGCATAAAGAGACAGTCTCTACATGGTGGCAGCTGGCTGGACTCAACCTCTCCCCTTTTGGTGCAGAAGAGCTGGTAACGCAGTTTGTTCACCTCAGCAGTGCTGCTATTAGCAACATACATCCGACAGGTGAACTGCTCAATTTTCTGGAACAGCTCATCACTCACATTCCATGTCTGTCCCAGTTGACTAAAAGTCTCTTGGCAGGAAGTGTGCTTTCTCACTATCTTCAGGGCATTCAGCTTCCCTCGACCAGCGAATGCACTGACAGTGTCGCAGCCTGTGAAGGCATGTAAGCCAATTAGGCTGTCACAGATGCTGTCTCCAAGTGAACTTGCCAGTTTGGTGATGTCGACAAACCGTGTGCGGTTCTGAGTCCCACACTTCTGGTAGATGGGACAGGTGATGTCCTTCTGGAAGCCAAGACAAAGCACCATGACATCAGTGTCCTCAGCTGTGATGATAACTGACTTTGAGCCCGCATTTGCTGCATGCAATGCATGCAGGAGCAGACGGGTGTCAGCTTCTTCATGTGTGGAGTGCAGTTCTGCTGCTTCCTCACACCCATCTTCTGTCAACTTGTAGCAGGTTTCCTCACAGGTCATGTACAACACCTTGCCATGCAGCATAGCTCTGTATCGTGGGAGTTTCCACTCTTCCACCAGAAACTTGATGAGACTGGTCTTGTTGGAGGAACTGCACAGAAATTTTCTCCACTGCTGGACGTGGTGTCCCCCTGCAAGATTCTTGTACTGGAGAGTGATGTCTCCACCCCGGTTCAGTCGTTCAGCATCTTTGATCGAAGTCTGGTGATAGACATCAAAAACAACATCAATCCTCCCACTCTGTGCTCCCTCATGGAGGACCTGGGTCAAGGCTGACTCTGCCACCTGTGCAAAGGTTTTGTTGTTGCCATTCATTTTTTGGACCAGGCTCATCCCATCAATGATGGAAGTAGATGGGATTGGGATGTCTTCTGCAGGAGATACATTCTTTTCAAGCTCTCTGGCAAGTGCAGCCTTGTTTGTTTTTCGTAAGGACCCATCAGCATTTGCCAGTGCCCATGGTAGTGGGCCCAATGGGTAGGCAAGGACATCCTTCAGATTCACCTTCCTGCTTTCAGCCACCAGGATCATGTGACTGAAAAGGTTTCTATCTGCCTTCAGAACCACATCCTGTGCTTTCTTTCCATGAGCTTGTTTTGTGCTGACATTGGAGAATGTTTTCAGACTTTGCTTGGTCATCTTGTCGTGGAATTTCACAGGTGGTGGGTCTGCATCTAACCTTGTTTGCTGGAATGCTTGGTAGGCCTCTTCTCCTTTCTCAAGAGCTCTCAAGAGATCTATGGTCACATCAGGTGGAGCCATGTTGCCAGTGGAGAGGCTAACCAAATCAATCTCATCAGGGGACATAGGATTGAGCCAGTTATTCTCCATAAGGTCCATGAGAGACTGGACATCTGCTTCATCTCTCTTGATCCTTGGACTCTGTAGATCTGGATGAGACCATTTGCACCTGCCTTGACCTGTCAGGTCTCTCAGCTGTCTGAGGTACATGCTTCTATACTCAGCTGTGAGATAATATTTGGTCACAGCTCCTGGCTTCAAGCTGAATCCCTTTGTCCCTCCAGCTGTTTGGGTGTCTTTGTTCACCGTTTCTTCTATAGCTTGGTCAACAGGGATTCGGCCAAAGGGATTGGTGGAGCTCAGTTGGACTGAGAAGCCTCCTTCCATGAATTCTGTGTACACATCTGGGTGTGTGATGGGCAGCTCAGACATCTGGGCGTAGTAGTAGGGGAGGTAGCGTGCATAATTCATCCTGTCATAAGCAAAGCACCATGGGATCATTGCTCGAATGCTAGCCAAGTGTAGCATCCAGTCTCCCTCTCTGGATGCTCGGATGAGCCCCAACAAGATTTCAACCATGTCCAAATAGGACATCCAGAAGTTCGAGAGGCTGCCGTTTCCACCTCTAAGGAACTCACGGTAGACTTCAAATAGATCCATGATGCGTGTACAAGAGCTGTTCTCGAGGACCTCCTTCAAAGCAGGTTGTGAGACTTCTTTCCCAAGGCTGTCAATGGTCTTCAGTGTCTCATTCAGGTGAACCATGTCATTCCTGTGAGTTTCTTCCAACCAGGACAGGAAACCATTCAAGGTCAGTCGCATGAGAGCCTCATACAGGAGCTTGTGTAGTCGCACTGCCCTGTTGTACTTGCGGCCATCCATAACACCAGCAATTGAGCCTTCTGCAATCATGCCAGACTCAATGCAGAGGTCTTTGAGTCCAGCATCTTGGAAACGCTTTCCTATTATTGCCAGCAGTGTGCAGATGGTGTGGAATACCCAAGCCTAACGATGATATCATGGAACTTGTCATGGTTTTTCCATGTGATCTCGACAGCCTTCGCATACAGGGCTTGGTCAAAGACACAGACAATCTTCCTCAGGCCTAAGCACTGCATGATGCTCAGTGACTGGTTAAGCACCTCGTTGACAGTAGACATTTGTGTCGCTGGAGCATTGATGGTAGGCAGATAGCCTATATTGTCGGGGATGACCGTCATCTCTCCTCGAGTCAGGATGTTGAAGCCTGTCCAGCTGCTGACTGACTGTTCTTCTTGTTGTGACATGCGTGCTAGGACCCAAAGAAGGTTTTTCTCTCTGGCAAGCTTAGTATTGGCTGCAGTATCGGCATCTGACTTTTTGCTTTGTGGGGGCCCTACCCGTTGTCCAGCATTGTAAGTTGGTAACATTGGTGGGGGTCCATCAATGCTTCTCTTCTTTGTTTTGGGAACAGTGGGCATGGGTTGGACAGGAAGTGGGTTGACTGGCTTTGCTTGCACAGCAATCCCATTGACTCTGTGAGATGTTCCCTCACCACTGACAGTTTCTTCAAGACGGTCGATATTGTCCCAGGCTAAAGTTGTGAATATGCCAGGATGGATGTTAGCTGGAAGGGCAATGCCACTCCCTGATGATGAGAGTTTCTGGAGACACAGGGCAGTGTTGATCTCTTCCATCTGTGAATAGGACACACTGTGACCAAGTCGGTTGAGGATGTTTATCAGCTCTACATTTCCTGTCAACGATTTGACACTGAATGGCAGAACAATGTGCTTGGAAGGCTTGGTATTTCCACATGTCACTGCATATACTATGTCATGGCCAAATGACTGCAGAAGGCACTGCACTCTCTGGGATGCATGATCAGGATCATTTGAGCCTGTGAGTAGAGAGTACAGGAAGATAATGAGCGACTCTGGAATGGTAGGACATTCTGCTTCTGGTTTGACTTCAGGCGGCCAGGTTTGAGGAACATCTTGACTTTTAATGTCTGCTCTCAATTTGATGGCTGCTTTGGCTATAACATCTTGTGCACGGACACTTTTCAGGGTCTGCAGCTCCCTTTTGAGAGACTGATTTTCTTTGGCAAGTTCCCTCATGGACAAGTTATCGGGATAGAGGAGGAATTTTCCTTTCTCATCAGGGAATATCTGCAGGGCTCCAGCAAACTCACTCTCCAGGTTTCGCCTTATGTGCTTCTTGGTTGATTCCTTGACTTGGGCAATGCCTTGGGAGTTCATTGAAGCTACCAGTCTAGAAGAGAGATCAGTCATTGTCATCACTTGAGGATTGCCAAAAAGCTCCATCCTGATGAAGAGGAACAGCTCATTGTATGCCTTATTCACAGCAGCTTCATACTGGGCTGCAGCATCATCATCTTCATTGCTGGCAACCTCTCCTTTGGAAACCTCTTCTTCGGTGTAAAGTCTATAGCATGACCTGTGGTAGTGCCCTTCAGCTGCTACAAGGTCTCTACTCACAATGGCAAGGATTCTGCTGTCCCTTTTCTTTGTGGCTGCACTCCTGATCTTTGCATCAGCTCGCAGTTCTCGACACTGCACCAGTACTTCTCTCGTATTCTGTCTCTTGGAATATTTGCTGTTTTTCTGACAAAATATACACTCTGCATCATAAGTCCTAGATGTACTTGGAGCATGTCGAGCTACTCTCTTAGATTGTTTCTCTTCAGCAGAGACACAACTTTTCTTTTCTTTTGCAAGGAGGCCATCAAGAATTTGCTTCATAGTGAAGATACTGCGACACTTTCTGTGGTAGTAGATTGCTGGAATCTGTCCCTCAGGAATGTCTTTTGCCAGTTTCAAAACTGGTGCATGATTTCGTATCTGAGCTGCCCTGAGCAGAGTTCTCCATGAGTCGACACTTTGTAGTGAAACCAGCTTATCTGTATCATCAGAACAGTGGATAATGCACTCCACCCGTGGGCGCTTTGGTATTGGGTAAAAACTTGCTTGTTCACCAGTGGCCATATTCAGTCAGTTTTCACCTGCCACATACAAACAAATACATGTAACTTAGGTGTATGAACACTACTAAAACAAAGTTTACTTTGCTTCACCAGCGTCATATTACCATTATTTATCTTACATAGCCACAAATAGATACATTACCTAGTTGCTATGCAACAGCTGTATTTTGTCCACATGAGGCCGCTAAAATCAACACAAGATGAAAGTTCCTCGTAGCCACTTTAACTAATCATATTAACATATACATTAAAAGAACATGCTAACATTATGGGAAATTAGCTTACAATCTTCTCCAGAGTGAGACAAGAAGATAGATACCAGTTTCCTCTATATGTGTTTAGTAGAAAGCTATCTGGCTGCACGTTAGCCTAGCTTAGCACAATGAATGGAAGTACACAGTACTGGTTATCCTTGGTTGTTGGCCAACTAAGAACTGTCCCAGAGTTTAAGCTAGGCTAATCGGTACCAGGGGTGTTGAAATGCTATATTTGTAAAAATCTGGGCAAATACACAATCGTGAGAGGCACAGAAACAGGTTTCCTGAAAGAAAAATGAAATAGCTGCTCATTTGGAAAGGTTATCATGTATTATTTTACTTCTGTTAGTGTACCAAATAAAATGGCACCAGTGAAGTTGTGTCACCTTGGGTGATATCGATATCTGGTCTGACCCATGGACTAACTGGCTTTGGTCTAGTTAGTTTCTTAGTAATAATGCCCTTCTAATTTAAGGTTCACAATCACCTCACACAATGAAATAGTATGGGTATATTATACATTTCCTGAGTCTTTACAGTCCTGTGAGTATTCCAGTTTTTGTGTTTTGTGTCCCTGATATTCCTAGATGCCACAGGGCTAAAAGAAAGTATATAGTTTAGGCGAACATTGCAGAAAGATGTGTGTTATTGACGGGTTGAAGAGCTCAAGTGACCTCTATATTTGTGAGAAATATCCACAACAGGGCTTGAATGAAAGCTAAGAAGGTACCCTTTAAAATGATACCAAAGACAATATTATAGAACATTGAAAAATGTCCTGACCATGAGGCTAAACCAGGATACGCACCAGCGTCTAAAATGCAATTTACTTTAGGGGGTGGTTAACTTCATGAGCTGATAACTGTGATACAGCTGCCACTCAGGAATGGTTATCATACCAAAATATCATCTACAGACATGGATCCTTTCAAAAATTATAAGTAAGTTTTGCCACCTTGAGTGTACCGAAATAGGAAATTTTGGGCTCTGGCCCATGGACTAATATCGCCAGTTGCTCGATCCAGTCTTTTTTTGAGAGCAGTGGTGTGTGTGTGTTTGTGTGTGTGTGTGTGTGTGTGTGTGTGTGGAGGGGCTGAGCCCCACCCTCGTTCGAACACAGAGAGCGGAGGAAGGAAGAGAAACCAGTGCGACCATGAATGACAGTAACGAGCATGCGAGTTTTTGTAGGGTTAGAGCCAATCAGAGGCGGAGTTTGGTAGGGTTAGAGCCAATCAGAGGCGGAGTTTCGTAGGGTTAGAGCCAATCAGAGGCAAAGTAGGGTGGGGCTTCAAAATGGACATTTTGATCAGTGTTGCTTAGATAAAAGTTCACATGTGGCAGAACAAAGGTCCAGGTGAACAAATAAAGGCCTATGAGCTGTTAGCTGAGGCAGAAATGGAGACACGACCTTCAAGCGATGAGAGCTGGAAGACGAGATAAGGAGGAGAAGAACACACAGACTCTATACTGATGGGCGCTCACTTCAGTATCTGGGCATATTAAAATGTGACAATACTGTCAGAGATTTATGTCTCGCTCCTCATTTAATGTCAGAGTGGAATTAGAAAATTGCCATGACAGCATTCTTTGGGAGAGACATTCTCCAGACCTTCTCCAGACATCCCCCAGACCTTCTCCAGACCTTCTCCAGACATCCTCCGGACATCCCCCAGACCTTCTCCAGACCTTTTCCAGACATCCTCCAGATATTCTCCAGACCTTCTCCAGACATCCCCCATACCTTCTCCAGACATTCTCCGGACATTCTCCAGACCTTCTCCAGACATTCTCCAGACATTCGTTTGCAGCCGGACAGCCTGGGTCTCAGAGGATTTCTCTGGGTTGGTCAGAGAAGTCAACCAGATGCCCTACTGTCACTTTTCTTCTTCTTCTCCAAACTAAACATGATTATGCTTTTTTACACCGTTTCCCGAGCCGTCCCGGTCTCTGCTCCACCCCCTCTGCTGATCCGGGGAGGGCTGCAGACTGCCACATGCCTCCTCCCATACATGTGGAGTCACCAGCCGCTTCTTTTCACCTGACAGTGAGGAGTTTCGCCAGGGGGACGCAGTGCGCGGGAGATCGCGCTATTCCCCCCAATTTCCCCTCCGCCCTGAACAGGTGCCCCGACCGACCAGAGGAGGCGCTAGCGCAGCGACCAGGACACATACCCACATCTAGCTTCTGTAACGGGGGCAGTCCTATGCTGTTCTATGCTGGTCAGCCTGCTGCATGCCCGTCACTCTCATCAGTAGCTCTGCGTTGTGTTCTAGTTGTGTGGGGCCCCAGGTGTTGTGGGGGGCCCTCAGTCTCTCATCATCATCATCATGATCAAGGAAGGAGCGGGGACACACAGGACTCTATTTGGCCCACCTTGCCATTTATTTTGGATTCAAACCCTTCGACAACCGTCCAGTCCTCCAGCGGGAGCGGTGTTTCTTACGGACGTGGGGGTCGAAGTTCAACCACTGCCCGGACTCCACTCGTGTGCGTTGGAAGGAGAAACCGTCCACGGGACTCCGATGTAAGAAAGGATAAACAAGTATTTTATCCCACAGCTTGCAGTATCTTCTTACAGGGATACTCAAGGTTACGTTCTCCTCAACCAGCAAAACTGTCCCACGGTAAGAAACACGTGTGGCTCGGCTCGATTGCTGCTTGAGACTCCTCCCACAAAACAAAAATGGCCTCTCCCGCGTTCCCTCTTCCGTGTACCCACAAGACCTCTCTCTTAAAGCGACAGTACACGTATATGACGGTCGTTGGAAAACATACATAAAAGTAAATAATGACATAAAATAAAATGTAGTAAACACAAATAACAGCACACAGACAGGATTTGGTGATATTTCATACTCAAACAAAATAAAATAAAAACATTAATTTTAACCTGGTTACACTTCCCATCCGCAGACACGGCCAATTCTGTCTGCAGGGGGCCCGACAAGCCGGAGGTAACAGGAGGATTCGAACCTGAGATCCCCGTATTGATAGGCAACGGAATAGACCGCTACACTATCCGGACGCCCCCAACCATGATTATGCTGCTCAGTCGAAGCAAAGAATGGTTTAAAGTAAGGTGTGTTAGAGCACAAGCAAGGAGCCAATAAGCAGTACATCACATACCTGTAATGGCGAGAGACTGAATTATACACACGGATAACACAACACGCCAGCCAACCTGCCGACTTGAGTCCCCCTCCCACCCCCCATCCCCCCCACACACACTCACACACACACACAAACACACACACACACACACTCACACACACACGCACACTCTCACACACACACACTCACACACACACTCTCACACACACACACTCACTCACACACCCACACACTCACACACACACTCACACACACACACACTCATACAAACTCACACACACTCTCACACACACACACTCACACACACACTCACACACACACACACACACACACACATACAAACTCACACACACTCTCACACACACACACACACACACACACACTCTCTCTCACACACACACACACTCACACACACACTCATACAAACTCACACACACTCTCACACACACACACTCTCACACACACACACACACACACACACACTCACACACACAGCGTCGACATAACAGCGCCCCCCCCCCCCCCCCAGGACATCGTCTCATAAGCCTGCCGTGATAAGAAAGACTTGTGCTCGATTTTGCTGCATGAACAACACATCACAACACATCAGATATGCGGTTCCGGACTCAAGCCGTTATTTAACAGGACCCAATAAAACACATCTTATTATATCGCTGCAGTATTGGAATAAACCGAGCGTTTAGGTTTAAGGTTGGGCAGGTGCCTCTACAGACGCAGATAGGTGCCTTGTGGGTAATAAATAATAAATGACGTCATGGAGTAGGGTTGCGCTTTCCATTGTGCCAGGCGTCTCATAACATTAAGCTGCAGCCTCAAGTCAGGGCGGTGTTGACCTGGCGGGACAGGAAACCCTTGTACCTCTGAGGACGTGCCTGGAAACTGATCTAGTGGCACCACAAGAGGGCAGTACGTGTCTTTGTTAGCATGCTGGCGAGCCGCCACAGTGAGGGTAGTACGTGTCTTTGTTAGCATGCTGGCTAGCCGCCACAGTGAAGGCAGTACGTGTCTTTGTTAATGTTCTGGACAGTATAAATGTAGTTCATTTACTGAAATTGCAATTTAGTGCCACTTGGTGGCAGCATCGAGTTTGTTGTAATTTACCTCGCTTAGGCTCAGGAAGGCTCTGTTCTTCTGAGGATGAAACCATTGACCATTTATTTTTTAAGTGTTCTTATTCTAATTTGTTTTGGTCTGAGATCCATAATTGTTTGTCTTTAAAATGAGTAAACTTACCTTCATTTACATACATTGATATAATCTACTTCATGGATAATCTAGATGCAAACATTTCAGACAGTATTAATCTTGTGAATCTTTTGGGTAAATACAATTTACACACTTGAAATTGGAAAGGCAGCCCTCCCTCTTTTACCATGTTTTCCCGTACATTTGCAGATTGCGTCAAATCACTGAAATATTTAGAAAAAGCGAATAGAAAATCACAAAAAACAAAAAATAACAAAACACAAAAACGGGTGCTTCTGTATCTAGGTCCTTGCTTTTTTAATTTCTCTTAACCTGCTCCTTTGTGCTCTCTGTTTACCTAATTGTTTCTTTTTTCTTTTTTGTGTTTTAGTTTGATGTGACATTGTTGCCACCATTGCCTGAACTTTATGTTTGTTTTTGGACATTTATTTCCTATCTTGTTTTGTATATTTGTATATATATTGTATACAACAGCTCTCAACAATCGCTCCCCATCTTCTCTTCGTCTCCTTGTTTGAAGCAGTCTATCTAATAACACTGAGCATGTTATTTCTGAGCAAATGCAGTACGTGTCTTTGTTAGCATGCTGGCTAGCTGCCACAGTGAGGGCAGTACGTGTCTTTGTTAGCATGCTGGCTAGCTGCCACAGTGAGGGCAATACGCGTCTTAGTTAGCATGCTGGCTAGCCGCCACAGTGAGGGCAGTACGCGTCTTTGTTAGCATGCTGGCTAGCCGGCACAGTGAGGGCAGTACGTGTCTTTGTTAGCAGGCTGGCTAGCTGCCACAGTGAGGGGAGTACGTGTCTTTGTTAGCATGCTGGCTAGCTGCCACAGTGAGGGCAGTACGTGTCTTTGTTAGCATGCTGGCTAGCTGCCATAGTGAGGGCAGTACACGTCTTTGTTAGCATGCTGGCTAGCTGCCATAGTGAGGGCAGTACACGTCTTTGTTAGCATGCTGGCTAGCTGCCAAAGTGAGGGCAGTATGTGTCTTGGTGTGTGACTTTTGTTGAATCTGGCAGGAAGTTTATCTATTACAACCATAGCGTGGGAAATGCAATATACCTGGTCTGATTTAATTAGGTGGAATGTGTGTATTTATACTGGCCTCCTGATTTGTTACGTGAGTAACGAGGAACTGCAGAGATGTGTGTGTGTCTGCTAGAGAAAAGAATCTACAGTGTGTCTGAGCATGTCGGTCTGTTGCTGTGTGAACACTACGTCAACCGTTAACTTTTAATTACCCAGTTCAAAACTGGAACACGTTTAATGTGTTCCAGTTTTGAACTGGGCAATTAAAAGTTATATATAAATATAATAAAAGATGATTATTACAGTAATTATATGAATAACTTTAAAAGTATGTAGCACTCTTGAGGCGTTGGAAACACGGTCTGTTCCTGGTCTCAGCCTAGCTCATAGCAGGCTGCTGCCCCTAGCATCAGCCAGCCCTGCCACCTACATGGAGAACAGGGGCTCGCTAACACGAATCCACTGTTGTCCCTCAAGCATCTGGGGGTCCGTTTCAAGAGCTAATTTGGGGCCCTATCCCACCAAAAAAAAAAAACAAATAAAAAAATAATAATAATAAAATAAAATGGAAAAAAGCGAGGATTCAAGTTGGTTTGCGTCAATAACGGCATATTTTCGGACGTAATCTTAAGTGTATTTTCAGCATCAGAATCAGAATATTTTATTCATCCCCGAGGGGACATTGGGTTCTATTACAGACAGTCACGTTCTAATAAGAAAAAACTAAAACCGAACAAGATACAAGATAACAAGAAAACAGAAACAAGAAAAACAGAAACAAATAGAAATAAAAGATGAAATAGAAATAAGAACAAAATACAACAACAAGCAGGGTGCACATAACACCCTATCGATGCTGCACTACCGCAGGCAGCACACAACAAGCACCACGGAAGCTCAGAACCGAAACCACCCAAACCACGTGTCCCGCAGTAAGAACTGAAGCAGTGACGTTTTGCTTTGGGATGAGAAGCCACGCCCTTCTCGGCAGCTACTAGTCTGCATTATCCAAAGGAGCTGAATCAAGTGCAACGGAGGAAGCCTCTTGGATGAGAGGCGAAACGTCTTCACGGATATATACCAAGTCCAGCTGCACTGGATTCAACTCCTTTGGATAACCATGACCTGGATGAACGAGAACATTCACAGACACTAGTTGCATTGAATGTTACGTATCAGCTCAGATGTCAGCCGAGCGCCCACTAGTGGTGGTTCTCATGTGTCATCTCTGAATATGACACCAATAGCAAGGATTTATGTCTCAGCAGGATTTGGAAACACTGGTCCATGCATTTATCTTCAGTCCAGTCGACTACTGTAACGGTGTCTTTGCAGGTCTTTCTTAATGAATAAAAACAAAACGGTCGAACAGATCTGCAGCTGATTCGGAAGGCTGCTGCTCGAGTCCTTTTGTATGATCATTCCGCAATTACAAAACATTACACGATACATTTATACACAAAGATAATACACACACACACATACATGAAGAGATGCAATGAAAACACTTGCCGGGGGGCGGTGCATGCCACGAAAGCTGCTCGAGTCCTTGCTGAAGGCCAAGTCCTAGTCCTGCCGTACCGTACGCGGACCAGAATGACGCAATCGCGGACCTCAGCTCACGTCCGCCTGCCCAAGTCCGCGAGAAGCTCCGTTTTTGCTTAGCGTTCGCGTACCGGTGTCACACAAAACATGGCTCGGCATGAAACTGCTTCACATCGACACGCATTTCATGTGGAACCGGAAACCCTCTTTACTTTCTCCTTCGTGGCTTTACAACGTTGATATAATAATAATGATAATAAACAAACCTACATAGCGCGTTTCTACAGTAAACTTATACAGTAGGGAGACGATGTTTCTCCTCATCTGTACTTGTCATATCCCTCACCCACTTCTTTCACACCCAGACTGAACGCTTGCCTGCTTGCCGCTGCCTTTTATTAAATATGAATATAATATTTCATCTTACACTGTACTGTAACTTTTACTCTCTTTTTATTGGTTTTAAATGTCTTTTTTCTACCTCATGCTGCGTTTACGTTTTGTCTTATTTTCTAATATAACCAATGTCACATAAGCCATTGTGTACAGAATGGGCTCGCTGCTATTATCACATTTTAAACGTGATAGAAATGTTTGGCACGCACGCCCGCTGCTCGAGGCGGAAAACAATTACGCTGCTCCCGTTTGCACCCGAACATACCAGCAACAACACACAAAAGCCAACCGGCCACACACACAACCAAATTAGTGTGGCGCCACACCTGTGTGCTCAAAGTGCAACAGCGTTAAAGTGTGCATGATGCAATATGCGCGCACTTTGTTGATCCATACACAAATAAGCCAACAAACAAGTCTGCACAAATACTCCAATGCGCTTGTTATGTCTGCACACATCGACAGTGCTGCATTTGATTTGGTGCTGTTCTATTGTGCTGGGATCGATTGGTGATGTCTGCGGGCTCTGGGTTGTTTGATCGGGTCTGCCTGTGATGCTGTGTCAGTCTAAATAAAGAATGCAACGTAGAGGTTGTGTCGAGCGACAGCGCTGCGTCCTGACGTGATATCTCTCTCCCACCACCTGCCCCCTTCCTGGCATTACCTGGCGAGCCTCCGGTACCATGGACTCGCTGGCTACATAGTTTTGAAAATTACATCATCGCCTCAGGGCTCGACGACGTGAGCCAGGCTAGGAAGACGGCTCTGTTGCTACACTGCTTGGGAGCAGAGGGTCATCGTGTGCTCGGGACTCTGGGAAACGTCACAAACTTTGCCGAAGCTGTGGGACTTATGAGCACCCATTTTGCTGCTCCACAGAGTGCCCTCCTTCGGCGATTTATATTCCGTCAGCGACATCAACTGCCTGGTGAGTCTGTGCAGCAGTATGTAGCTAATTTGCGAGGGCTAGCTAGCTCATGCAAGTTTGGCGCGCTTCAGGACGAGATGGTTCGCGACCAGCTAATCGAACACACCAACAACGCAAAGGTGCGAGAGACTCTCCTGCTGGCAAAAGACGATCTGCTGCTGTCCAGAGCAATTACCATCGCACTACAGGTTGAGGGAGCAGCTGAGTGTGCTGCTATGCTAAATACACAGCAAGTGGCCACCTCCAGTCACGCTGCCAACGACTCCTCCCTCTACTCACGGCTGCCCCTCGGGACGCAACCCAGCCAGAGCGAGGCGGGCGCCGACTCCACTCGGGACGTCTTGCAACTGCAACGACGGCGTTCTCGGCCCCGCCCTCAACAGTCCTGTGGTAACTGTGGATCTCGGTCTCGTGTTTCAAGGGCTCAGAACTGCCCTGCCCGTGGCCAGACATGCTGTAGCTGCGGTAAGCAAAATCACTTTGCCAACGTCTGTCGATCTTCCCCGGCTGGGTCAGAGGGCCACACCCCCCAGTCTTCAACCGCCGTCATTCACAAGGTGAGCTCTGGGCCAGGGTCATTGAAATCATGAACAGTCAACATTAATGATGTGTGCATTCCCCTGCTGTTGGACACCGGTGCAAGTGTGTCTCTCCTGAATGTTGATACCTACAGTCAATTTTTCGGTTCACTGCCACTGTCCGCACCCTCAGCTGCCCTCTGTGGGTATGTTGACTCCAAAATCGATCTGGTTGGCTCTCTCCAAATGACTGTCAACTATGGAACCAAGCTGGTGCCCAATGCAGTTTTTCATGTGGCACGCCGTGGGGCCAACCTGTTGGGCCTGGACCTGTTCTCCGCTCTGGGGTTCTCCCTCTTAGATACAAGGGGGGCAGCAATCCTGACTGTTGCCACACCTTGGCAGCAGAAGTGGCCATCGCTGTTTATGGGGCTGGGCTGCCTCTCCGCCTTCGCCCATCAACCTCTCCTCAACCCTGCTGTGAAATCTGTCATCCAACCACTGTGCCGCATCCCGTTGGCTCTCCATGATGGGGTCTCCGCCGAGCTGCAACAACTGCTGGAAGCTGGCATCATTGAACCGGTGGACGCGTCACCTTGGGTCTCAAACCTCGTGGTGGCTAAGAAGAAGTCGGGGGGCCTGCGTGTCTTCGTCGATCTACGTGCAGTAAATAAGGCAGTGGTCCCTGATAAGTATCCACTGCCCACCTCAGAAGAACTCACTGCTCAGTTCTATGGCTCTGAGGTGTTCTCCAAGCTCGACCTCAGACAGGGGTACTTACAGGTGCCCCTCCACCTCAGCAGCCGAAACCTCACAGCCTTTGTGACACATGCAGGAGTGTTTCGCTACACCAGGATGCCTTTCGGTCTCAGCTCCGCCCCTAGCTGCTTCCAGAAAATCATGGTCTCCGTGCTGGCTGGCATACTGGGCGTGGCCATTTATCTGGACGATATAGTGGTTCACGGGCCCACCAGTGAAATCCACGACAAGCGCCTCAACATGGTGTTCGCAGCCCTGTCCAAGCACAAGCTAACTCTCAATGCTGAGAAATGTGTCCTCTCTGTGCCAGCCATCGAGTTCGTGGGGTTCCGGCTGTCAGCGAGCGGTGTAACTCCACTACAATCCAACGTGGACGCCATTCAGGCCATCCCTGAGCCCAGCTCGGCCGCCCAGGTCGCCTCCTTCCTGGGTATGACAAGTTACTACCTGAGGTTTCTTCCCCAGTACTCTGCAACCACAGCCCCCCTGCGCCAGCTGCTGCATAAGGACGAGCCATGGGTGTGGTCAAAGGCATGCAGTGACGCTGTGCGTGATCTCAAGAGTCAGCTGACGCATCAGCCACAGCGATAGGGGCTGTGCTGTCTCAAACCCAGAATGGTGTGGAGAAGCCCATCGCCTTCGCCTCCCGTGCCCTCAACCTGACCGAGCAGCGGTACTCCGTGGGTGAGCGTGAGGCGTTAGCCTGTATCTGGGCTTGTGAAAGGTGGCACCTCTACCTCTATGGCCGCTCCTTCACCCTCAGGACAGATCACCAGGCCCTGACAGCGCTGCTGTCCACATCTGGGACAGGCCACAAACCCCTGAGGTTGCACTGCTGGTCTGACCGCCTCTGCCAGTACAACTTCAGCCTGCAGTTCACCCCAGGCAGAGACAATGTTGTCTCCGACCTGCTCTCTCACTCTGTCTCCACCCCAGCTCCACAGACGGACACTGACTGTGGTGAAAAGGACATTGTCCAAATGCTACACACACCCCTTCAGACCACTGTCTCTCTGCAGAAGCTGAGGGCAGCCTCCGAACAGGACCCTGTCCTCTCCCAGCTCCGCACCTACATCCAGAACGGCTGGCCTCACAAGGTCCCAGAGGAGCTGGCTGCGTTCGCCCGTGTCAGACAGGAGCTCTCCTGCTGGAACGACACCTGCGTCGCACGTGGATTTTGCACAGTGGTCCCAGCTGCTCTCCGTGCACGTGTTTTGAATATGGCGCATGAAGGCCACCTGGGCATTGTGAAACTGAAACAGCACTGCCGAGACCTGGTGTGGTGGCCGGGGATAGACAGAGATATTGAGGCTCTGGTGAAGGACTGTTCTGCCTGCCTTGTGAGTGGCAAGACTGGCCACCAGGCTCCCCCACCCCTGCAACCTCTCGCCTGGCCCTCTCAGCCCTGGGAACACCTGCAGTTGGACATTTGTGGTGAGATCCATGGAGTTCCCCACCACCAATGCTTCATGGTGGTCGCCTACGATCTACACTCAAAATGGCCTGAACTCACCACTGTGACCTCACAGATCATCATCGACTTCCTGGACTCTCTTTTCTCTCGCTGGGGCCTCCCAAAGACCATCACCACTGACAACGGCCCTCAGCTGGTCTTTGCTGAGTTCACTGCTTATCTCGAAAGCAAGGGCATCCGTCATATACGCACTGCATACTACCACCCCCAGGCCAATGGCGGCGTTGAACGTTTTCACCAGTCACTGAAGAACGGCCTCAGAGCACACATGGCCCAAGGGTGCTCTTTCACGCAGGCCATCCGTCACACTCTGCTGCACTATCGGGCCACACAGCACTCGACCACAGGCGTCTCCCCCGCCTCTCTCATGCTAGGCCGAGAACTGTGCATGCCCCTTGACAGGCTCCGCCCCTCCACACCCCAGGCACCTCCCTCTGGGGTCAGAGCCTCAGTCACTCGTCAGGAGACGCGGATGAAGCAACGGTTTGACCAGTCAAAACGAACCAGGGTGCCAGACATCAATGTGTCAGACTGGGTCAGGGTCCGCAGGCCCCACAGGGACAATAAAATGGCTTCATACTGGTCCTCTCCTCTCCAAGTCACCCGTCAGCTGGGCCCAGCCACTTACCTCCTCAGCGATGGCACTCGGTGGCACTCCAGTCGTCTACGGAAGGTGTCAGCTCCGCCACACACAGCTGGTGACACAACCTTAGCCATTCCCTCAGCATGGCGAGACGCCCCGGGGCTTCATGCAGCTCCTACACGGGCCCCAGACATTTCTGGGCCTCAGCTTCCCCTGCCTTCTCCCTCCCCACCTCGGCCTGCCCAGCCTCAGGCCGCCCCGCGACCTGTTTGCACACGTTTACGCCCTGGCCACCTAGAGGACTTTGTGTCAACCTTTCATGTTTGAAATCCTGCCGGGGGGGGGGGGGATGTTATGTCTGCACACATCGACAGTGCTGCATTTGATTTGATGCTGTTCTTTTGTGCTGGGATCGATTAGTGATGCCTGCGGGCTCTGGGTTGTTTGATCGGGTCTTGCCTGTGATGCTGTGTCAGTCTAAATAAAGAATGCAACGTAGCGGTTGTGTCGATCGACAGCGCTGTGTCCTGACGTGATTTCTAAATACAATAACGCTGGCTGTAAAACTGCACAGCAGAGTCGTGACGGCACATATATCATCCAAACAATCCAGCGACAGCTGCTCACACTACACAACACCGGTGTAACACACCACTTTCTCATGTGCGTCCAGCACGCACGGACTCTGCGCAAGCATGTATCACCAGTATGAACACAATCACTGGCGAGCAGATACAGCTTCCCGCTCAGCAGTGTACACAGCAGCCTGTGGCCTGGCTTGGCTTGGCTTGGCTTGGCTTGGCTTTTCGTTTGTTTGTTTGTTTGTTTGTTTGTTTGTTTGTTTGTTTCTTGGCACAGTGGTTAGCGCGGTTGCCTCACAGCAAGAAGGTCCTGGGTTTGAGCCCCGGGGTAGTCCAACCTTGGGGGTCGTCCCGGGTCGTCCTCTGTGTGGAGTTTGCATGTTTTCCCCGTGTCTGCGTGGGTTTCCTCCGGGGGCTCCGGTTTCCTCCCACAGTCCAAAGACATGTAGGTCAGGTGACTCGGCCGTACTACAGTGTCCCTAGGGTTGTGTGTGTGTGTGTGTGTGTGTGTGCGTGTGTGTGTGTGTTGGCCTGACGGGCTGTCCAGGGTGTCTCCCCGCCTGCCGCCCAGTGACTGCTGGGATCAGCTCCGCAGCATCCCCACGGCGCTGAGCAGGATAAGCGGTTCGGATGATGGATGGATGGATGTAAACATGTCAGTCCGGATGAGATCATACTAAATCGAATTTCTGGAAGTGGGATCACTAGCCAGTCAAGCTAGTCTGACTGGCTGAGTTTCATCACCAGCCAGTCAGACTAGCTTGGTCTAGTCAGAAAGGCACGAACTGAAGAAGCCTCTTGGATGAGAGGCGAAACGTCTTCACGGATATATACCAAGTCCAGTTGAACTCGATTCAATTCCTTTGGATTTCCAGATCTTCCATCATTATGAAGTAGCGAAAATCTACTTTCAAACGAGCTCTTAACATTTTTACAAACACAAAAACAGCACCATCATCATCCCCAGCTTCATCCATTCTCTTTCTTCTGCTCTGTTTCTTTCTCTAGTGAAATGTTCATTGAAGGGAGAACATCCTTCTCATCAGGTCTAACAGAGCCATTATAATACTGGACCAACAGCGTCCGCTCACCACTTCAGAGAGCTTCCCTCCATTTATTAAGCGACAGAGTTAGGACACAAGTTAATCTCAGTCCCAAGCGGGAGGCAAGAGGATCTGGATTGTCCATGTCTGGGCCTGCAAGCTGAACTACATGTCCCAGAGTCACCACATTCGATACACAGAACTGCCTCAGCAGAGTTGGCCCCACTTGACAGACTGCACTGAAACGGAAGCCATGTATGATTGGTTCCTGGAGCAGCCAAAACAAAACACCATGTTGTCTCAGTCTCTCTTTGTTTAACAAGTTCCACACCTTGAACAGCCCACAGTAGAAGTCAGGTAGGTCCTTGATGTTAAGCTGTTTCAAGTCCATCAAAACCAAAGACCTGTCCAGTCCCAGGCCACCTAGCTGACTCAGAATGGTGCAAGCCAGGTCTCCCGCACCACGAGCGACTACGTTAACCAGTCGACTAAAGTGTTCGACCCGTTAGCCAAGGGCTAACGTATCTACTTATTCGTGTACGTTACTCTACCCCCCCCCCTTTCGGGAAACGCTTCCGATGGCCTCACGGTCCTTTACGATCTCACCATCCCACTTGTGACAGCAATGTAGCGAATTCGCGAATTCGTAATCGCCCGTGGTGCGGGAGACCCGGGTTCGCGTCCCGGCTGTGGCGTTCCCGGGCTGCCCCCCGAGCTCGCTACAATACTGTCAAGAAACACAACGACTCCACTGTTCATTGTAGATGCGGACTTAATACTGCCATAGCCCCAACGACGTCCCGACTGCTAAACCACAATCCTCCACCCAG